>NC_041407.2:91292180-92038013 GCF_900747795.2 Erpetoichthys calabaricus | reverse complement strand
TGGATTGTAGCCTGGTCCACAGATACCTGGCTCTGTCCAGACGCTAAACCCAAAAATAGAAGCACTTTGTTGAGAAGCTGAGGGTGAGATACCAAGTCTTGATCTGTACTAAAGGCTGCCAGCAGGGACACAGCCAAGGAGCAAAGCACCTGGGGTGGGCAGTCGGGTGTTGTATTCATTGTTGCCAGTAATCGATTGGGTAGGCTGAAACCAACGGCATCAAAAATCTGACGGCGGGTGCCGGGGTCGGCAGTACCAGCCTGAATCACTTTGGTCACCTGCAGGTATACAAGAGAGAACATGTAAGAAGTTAGACGGGGATTACATTCATTTCAGGACTACACACTAACAAGTGTCTCACCAGCAGCAGAGCAGCAAACTGTTCGCTGTCATTGGCGGGGTTCTTTAAAATCTGTAAGCAGCGCTGCAAAATTGCATTTTGCGAGGCCAGTTTGTCAGAATGTTCAGTAGCTGAGGCTTCGGCATCTCGGACTGCTTCTCCTAAGTCTTCTTCGTGAAGACCGGGACTTTTGATGATACGAGGGCATATGGTAGTGTCGGGCTCTTCCGGTGCCTCTGTCTTGTTATCATCACGCGCGGCTCCACTGCTCTGAGACATCGCTGAACCGAAGCAGAATCAGCCCACGCTGAAACGCTGATTGTTCTCCAGCAGTCACGTACTCAGAAGGACAGAAGCAAGTGTCCAGGAAAAATAAATAACTTTAGGTCGGAAAAACACGGGCACAAGAAGAACAAACCGCGTAAATAAGAATCACATCATTACGCACACCCAGAGCACAGCAGCAGCAGCGAACTTCCACAATGTGACACACGAATGTAAAAAGTCCAGGCGCGCCAAAACAGGAAATGACGACACGGAAGTGAGGAAAATGAATGTGGTGTCAAGTGCTCGGCCTGATCGGCGAACAAATCACTGTGCAGCTTCTAAAGCTTCTTGATAAAGATTTCTAAAATGGTAAAAGTTTATTACATTTAAACAAATATATAAAATATAATAATTAGTATGTATCTTTTATATGCTATAATTAAATGCGGTGCGATATATACATAAAATAATCCACGGTGGCAGATGATATTGTTATGTCGACTTTAAACTTCAGTTCATCATTGAATATCAGGTGTCTCCATAGCATTTAGAGCTGGAAAGCAATGATTAAGTTCAACCGTTAAATATTACTTTTTGGGGTTTCCCTTGGGGCATTTCAGATTATGAATATCGTCCAATAATTATTAACAGGTTAATATATTTAATTTTCATTTCTTTTAAAGCACAGAAATATATCTCTCAAATGCCGGTTTAAAGCAAAATTGACAGAGTAATTCAGCATATTTTGTATAACGGTCTAGTACACCTTACTGACACTCCCAAAATATTGTGACATTGTTTCTGGATCCTTCATACAATATACTGTACACATTTTACATCAGCATCAACCCTAAGTCAAAGTGTAAGAAAAACGTTAACAGGATAAAATCTAGTTATCAATTTAAAAGGTACCTCTTTACAATATTGAATTGGTAATAATTATATTTTATTCCAGATAATATCACGTAAAACACAGCATTCCATCTCAAAACTGCAACAGGTGTAGATGGTTGGCAGCAAACTTTCCTGATGTGTTTATCATTACTTTTTTTGTTATTTCTAATATCAGTTCCATCTAATGGAAGGGATGAGGTGAAACTTATGACATCTACAGTTGAGATTCCGTGATAACCATCCATCTGAATAACCTTTTGTGGATCAGATGTTCTTATAAAGCTCAGACTGCAGCACTGTACTTATTCATAAATTCTTTATAGCTCAACAAAAATAATGTCCAAACTGCAAGAACCTACTAATGAAAACAGAGAGTTATAGAGGAATTTTACTAGTTTTGCATTTAATAAGACATTCTAAGCATCCCATTTTTGAAAGATTAAATTAGAGTATATGCGCCAAATTTGTGCTTTATTATTAGGAAGATGTTGTAACCATTTAATTTTGAATTAGCTGTGTAACCTGTCTAAGATGGGTTGAAATTTAAGTAATCAATGCAGACCTCAGGGTTAACAATTGTAGTGCACCATGTAATGCTTATACCACAAAAGATTCACAGTCTTTTGGAATGACAGACATAGCAACTGGACACACATACAGACAGACACACACAACACTTTTCCTTTTATTAAGGTGGAATATAACATTAGCAGTTTTAAAATCAAGAACATTTAACCCATCCTTATTCTGGTGCCCACATATTCTGTCTTTTTTTAAACAGTGAGGATTGTTTTTCCATAAAATTAAATCATTTGGTATCTACTAGTTTGATCACAGACAAGGATACATCCAGAACATTTGACATGTATATTGATCTTGGTAAATCTTCCAAATTAGACAACAGCATTCATTGATTCAAAGAAAGCTCTTTTAGAAGCCAAGTAGGCTATTAAACCTTCTATCAATTTTATCTAAAATTGGGGAAAAATTCAGTATGGCGTGCTCCTTTGGTTTTTACAGAGTTTCACTCTGAGATACATTATAGTGTTTTTTACACTGGAATCTCACAAATATTTTCAGTTTCACAGTTCCTAAGTGCACATAATTCACATTTATATTGTTTAGGGTCAGACCAGACATTCCAGAAAAAGATTTCAAACATTACACAGCTCTTTTGAACTCTCTGATCCCTAAGAAATATCTTGGCTCATTCACAATCTGTGTGTCCTGAAAAAAGACATGATGCTTCGAAAATCTGATAGCTTACAGAAAATCTGGTGGTTTACATCTGATGATTTACAGAAATCATTGCAGCCATGAGCTCAAGACAGACTGTGGAGAAATCATACATTGGACAGGTGGACTAAAAGCGTATGAGTGGTCTGTGTGTTTATTTTGATGTTATGTATAATCATATTGACATTAAAATGCTGCAATAGGTGTACAATTTCCTATAATAAAACAATGCTTAAATCTGCTGTCCTAAGGATATGATGCACCACCATGCCATTGTGCGACATCGCTAAGTGCACTGTGGGGAATAATTGCACTAAAAGGCAAAGACAATCATATTGGGGTTTAGGTAACCAGCTTGTTCAAATGAGCACAAATAAGGGGGTTTACAGAAAGTGCTTACAGACAGTAGACTAGAGTACAGGAGTGGATCTACCATGAAACCAACAAAGCTTAAGCTTCAGGGCCCCTAATCCTGGAGGGGCCCTAGAAGCAACTTTAGCCCACATTGCTTAAAAATGTTGCCTACTGTTTGAGAAGGGTTTTTTTTTTAATTCCTACATGTAGTGGTTACACTTTAAAAGAAAAAAACAAAAGTGGTGATCTATTATTGAACAACCCCATTGAAAAATATAACAGTGGTTATTCAGACTTTGTTGCTGGTTGTGAAGGGGCCCCCATAACATTTCGTGCTTCACAGTCACTGCCAGAGTGTTAATGACACTTTATGAGCTCCAGTACAGAAGAACAGTATAGCCAGGTATTTATTATAACAATTTCCACTAGACTCAAAACTTGCTTAAATATCTTCTAAAATACGACTGGTACTTTCATATCCCCTTTCATAGCATTTGGGGCATAGCAAAATTTCGGAGCAGGTAGGCAGCTCCCAGGGCTTCTGTGGCGTTCAAAATGGATGTCTTCAGTCATGTGATAATGAAACCTTAATACACTGTGCTCCATTGTAGGAAGTCAAGCTCCAGGAACATCGGTGTCAAACGTCCCATCCCTATCAAATACTTGGCAAGTAACTTTAGAGGTATACTCAGACTTAAAGTAGCGTAGCTGTATGAATTATGTCAAGTTCAAGTTTGCTTTTAAAAAATAAGGTTGTCTTAATTAGTTTCCTTTGTAAAATGTACCCAATCTTAAATTGTTATTATGTTCCACTTATAAAACCCAAAACTAGAGTAGCGACTTGTTGCATTTTGGTCATATCAGCAAGTAATGCTTTGACACACACTCGCTACCACTGCAGTTAGCCAGGTAAGTGTTTGGGACGTGGAAAGAAACCAGAACAACCAGAGAAAAAATCCATGTGAACACGGACAGACTTGAACATCTCCGCACAGTTGTCACAGCTTCTCTTTATTTCAGAGGCAACAGTACAAACTGTCTAAAATCTGAGACTGATTAAGTGCGCAGCCTTGTGAAGGTAATGAAGAAAGTATACAAAATTAACAGACTGATGTTACTTTGATTTTACTTTGTACATAACTTCTGTTATCATAGACCTCTCTGCAGAGAGGGGTGTGCATGTATCCCACGATGGATGCTTCACTTAAAACAGGTTGCTAAACCGATTCCAAAAAGCCAAGCTTTACTCTTACGTGAGCTATCAAAAATTAATTGATTAAATATAAAATAAATCAAAAACTTAAAAGCAGGATAGAATACATAAAGAATTTGCTAATGTAAAGAAGACAATTAAATAGGAATTAAAATCTACCAACCATTCATTTTCTAACCCGCTTATCCTCAACGCCAGGATAAACAAGCTCCCCAGGATGCCATAAAATGAAAAGGAGATGCAGAAAAATACTGGGTGATTTTTAAAAATAATACGACTGATGTAATAGGCACTGGTGTCATTGGCACCGAACGGGATAAGCAGTAAAGAAAATGTATGGTTTGGTTCATCATTGTCAATCAAGCATCATGTAATGTAGCGCCCTTTACAAGTATAAAAGGCAAACTTGATGACTTATTAGGACGTGGGTCCATCTGTAAAACACATAATAAAAAAAACAGTCTTAACATACTTTGTAACAAACGAAAGGAACTTTTCAGAATTAATAACTGCACAAGTGTTTACTTAAAAACTACTGCTGGTTTTTACTTTTTCCAAATATAGTGAGTACACTTTTAAAAATACCAGCTCTGTAATGGCACTTAGTTCATGGATTTTGTGGTTTCTGATAGCTCCATTGTTTGACAAAGAATCGTTTCATTTCATGTAGGGTTCTTTGCACCTGCATTCGGTTTTTTGGGCTTTGAAAGTAATGGGTCCCAATATTTGGACAAAACAGAAATCTTTAATGTAAATTTATAGGCAATTTGGAAATAATGAAAACCTGAACTTAGCCTATGTGATTGTGTACTGCAAGAGACCTTCTACACCCACTGGTTTTTCAGAAATCTGTTATCATACTCATGGTTGTTTATATGAAACAGAACTGATAAAAGGTTTTAGCTTTCATGTGGATGTTTCTTTAGGCCCTATGGAATCATTCTGAAAACCACATAGGCACCTTGATTTTTAGAGGGTAGTAATATTTTTGAACCACATGGGCAGCGGATAGAAAACAGCGATCCAACAGAGGACACCTCATTCATTTTTAAAGAGGATTATGTAGGACAACGACCAGACTGCGAATTGATAACACAGGTGTAAGAACAAGCAAACTCATCCTGTTACATTGGAAACAATCTGTTTTTTTCTCATTAGTATACATCGATTAGTTCCCTTCTGTTAAGTTGCAGAACTGAGAAGCTGGATTTCTTCTTCTTCTTCTTCTTCTTCTTCTTCTTCTTCTTCTTCTTCTTCTTCTCTTTTCTCACTTTTATGTGCGGTCGATGTTTTCAAGGTTTCAGCGGATTTATTGATTCGAACATAAACGTCTACAATCGGTTTAATGTTTATTTTTCTTTCTTAGCCCAGTAGGTGGCAGTAATACATCTTTGTATCTTAATAGCATCCAGCGGTCACGAGAAATACCAGTGGACTATTAGTGCAATGCACCGTGCGCGAAGTCTTTATGTCATCAGATAAAATAACATGACGTCCAAAGCCACCCCACACACCTAAATTTTCAATAAAATAAGGTTAAATGAGAAGCATCAAACTAGGATTGGAATTTGTAATTATCAATAAACTAGACGCAAAAAAATGCCGTAGATAAAAGTTAAATGTTTAGGACTTTTAAAAATAGAACACCAAGTAACCATTTAAATTTCTCCGTTATATCAATTCAGTTTTTCCAGGGATCACTGGGAACAAGAAAAGGGTCGAATCGTAAAAAGGACGTTAGTTTATTTATCACAAGCAAGCTGTGGCAACTTGGATTATGTTTTCCTCTCCTCTACTGTCCGATATTTTACCTTATTCCAGTTAAGAAGCTGGTTGGGATGAAAACCAGTACCCTCACAAAGTCCCCAGGCCCAAGAACACAATCAGTGTCAAGAATAAGAAATTCTGGTTATTTTTTAACAATTCTTTGCTAACACTAACAGCTCTTCATGTTCACACTATTCGATTTCAAATTTATTTTCTCCTCAGATTTATCCCAGTAGTCATTTCATCTATATTTACAGTATATATATGATACAGTACTTGCCAAAAAATACAAAGAGTACACGACACGCGTTTTGTCCTAATCAGGGCTCATCAGATGTATGTCCGTTTGCTTCCCCTTAAAGGGATTGGACGTCGGAAGTTGCGCAATGGTTCGCGACACACTGTGTATATATACTGTTAGATGGTAGCTCCACTGGGTTACAGCTGCACCAGTTTGTCCCACAGGGCATCATGGATACTAAAGTTCTTAGGTTCAGCCCTGTTGGGTTCCATGGGCACCGCCAGGAGGTGCTGTGGGAGCTAACAAGCCGTATCTTGTCTGACTCTAACCTACCCTAGAAATGCTCCCAGGCAATAATTATGGAGCTCCGGAAGTACTCCCAGGTTTCACATAAAAGGAGCTGCCTGCCACTGCTCAGGGAGCCAGAGTGTGGAGGATGCAGAAGAAGCTTGCTGGGAGGAGCAGAGGAGACAGTAAAACAGAGAGAGACAGAGAGAAGGAGAAGACAGAGTGACACAGAGAACTGTATATTGTTGTTATGTGGGAAATAATTCTTGTAAACGTTTCCCACAATAAAATCCTCTTTGTATTAGAAACTTGTGTCCAGAGCCTGTGTGTGTTGGGTGTTTGGGGAGCTGAATCGCCCCCTGGTGGCCGCTATATATGTGTGTGTTGTGACAGTTTGCGGTCCTCTCAACCCCTTGAACCCTCTGACCACTCTTCAGACACCAGGTAAAAGTCCAATAATCATTTATTTGGACAATATTAAAGTGCACAAAGCACCTACACTCCACAATACTCATATAATAAATCAATAATACAATAAACAATCCTCCACTCCCAGACGCGTTGCCACCCTTCCACCCAGCTCAGCTCAACGCTCTTGTCTTTCATAGTCCTTTTTATAGTCTTTGACCCGGAAGCATTTCACCCTCTCTGTCCATGTGACCTGGAACACTTCCGGGTCAGATAAAAAATCCTTCTTTTCTTCACCCAGGAAGCACGTCATTCCTCCTGTCCATGTGACTTGAATGTACTTCCGGGGCGTAGGGCAAATAATCCTTGTTCCTCCCTGCAGCGGCCCCCACGGCATCCAGCAGGGTTGGGGATAAAAACTGCATTGTCCAGAATTCCCTGCTGGTATTCGGGGCACCGCCATGCTGCAGGGAGGGCTCCACCTGGTGGCCTGGGGGTATTGGCTGGGATGAACGACCGGCCACATATCACAGTGTGTGAGTGTGTGTGTATATATATTGTCACAAAAAACGACCATAAGACATGGAAAAGGTTTGGGGCAGCCACCCGTATAATTTTTCCCGGCTGCAAAACTGCATCAAAATAATAGACATGTTCCCACAACTGAGTCCAAAACAGAACTGATCACCTGGAAGCAAGATGATGGCTTTAAAGGCCAGTGGAGGAAGTGAGGTCATCAGGACCGCAACCGGAAGTGACGTCGTTGGCTGCCCCAGAGCCAGGTAGGATTTCCCTAGAATGGTCTGTAAGAGATCGAGAGGGAGAATTAGTGCACTTCATCACCCCCTGGTCCACCGTGGAATTACATGTACTCAAACCCCTTAGTTGGCTCCTAAACACACATGTGTGACAATATATATATATATAGAGTACATGGGCACTATGAATGCAATGATTTCCCCCAATATATATATATTCATTGCATTCATAGTCTGAGTCTTGATGACCTGAATTGTGTGTGTGGTTACCTACCAGGTAACGCTTGTGGTTGGTCTGCCATTCGGCAAACATCCGCCACGGTGCCCTCTTTCAGTTGCGAGAAGCAGATCATGGAATGTTGCATAGTTTACTGTCAAATAAACGAACCACACGCCGTTGCGCAGCGTAAAGGGGCTTTGTCTCTGACGCTGACATCCGAGGTTCGATTCCTCGAGAGGGGAGCAGTAGGGTGTGTATGCCTGATGAGCCCAAATGAGGGCAAAACACGTGTCGCGTACTCTTTGCTTTATTTGACAGTAAACTATACCAGGGGTAGGCAATCTCGGTCCTGGAGTGCCACAGTATGTGCAGGTTTTTGTTCCAACCCAGTTCCTTAACGAGAACTCAATTATTGCTGATGAAGCACATATTGCTTAAGTGACATTTTAATGCTTCATTTTAGTGGTCTCGCTTGTTAAGGTTCTCCAAACTTAATTGCTTATTTCAATCTTAAACTGCTGCATTCAGTGTTTTAATTGCTCCTTATTAGCAATAAGATGTAAAACAGGGGTAGGCAATGTCGGTCCTGGTGAGCCGTAGTGGCTACAGGTTTTCATTCCAACCCAATTGCTTAATTAGAAACCAATCATTGCCAATCTCAGACCTTATTTAATTTTATGGCTTGTTAGTCTGTGCAATGTAAGGCTTTTATATCGTAGATTTTTTTCCTTTCCAAGGATATCATCCAAATGATTTGAAGCCTAAAACAGATCATTTTCAGTCTGTCACATTTTTCTATTAAGTGTTTTATTAAATCAAACCGTGCATGATGAACACACACAGATGTAATTGGAAAAAAGCTAGCTGGAGAACTGCTGGCTGCTTTGTCTTTTACATCTTATTGCTAATAAGGAGCAATTAAAACACTGAATGCAGCAGTTTAAGATTGAAATAAGCAATTAAGGTTGGAGAACCTTAACAAGCGAGACCACTAAAATGAAGCATTAAAATGTCACTTAAGCAATATGTGCTTCATCAGCAATAATTGAGTTCTCGTTAAGGAACTGGGTTGGAACAAAAACCTGCACATACTGTGGCACTCCAGGACCGAGATTGCCTACCCCTGAACTATACTATATATATATATATATATATATATATATATATATATATATATTGTGACCACAAGAGGGCACCAGAAATCACCCAACCCCAGACATAACCTCACTGACACAAGTCCTGTTGAAGATGTTTTATTATTACAGCTACCTTCCACAAAGGTTCCAGAAGTGCAATAAACACAAATCTGTTTCACACTGTCTTGTTTCTTTTGTCCTCCTCCCCACCTCCCAGGCAAACTTTGTCCACTTCCACCCAACTTGGACATGCCTGGATGAGGTCAAACAACTTATTTTATCCCAGGTCCTGGGAGTACTTCAGGTGCTAGGACATAGTCTGATGAAAGTACTTCTGGGTCAAATGGAATTCCTATAAAGCAGGAATGAGGAATCCCTGTAGCACCCCCTGGCAGCCCCCACTGAACCTGATAAGGCTGTTCTTGAACACTACAACATCCAGCGTGCCTTGCAGGTATCTGCACAAGTACCACCACCCAGGGAGGCTGCCTCCCTTCCAGGCTGATTAAAAAACTGGGATTCTCCATCTGACCCGGAAGTGCTGGTAAGTCACGTGGATGGAAGAGCAGAAGCACTTGTGGGCCAAGAACTATATAAAGGCCTGCTGAAGACTCAGCAAGTGAGCCTGAGTCGGGAGGAGGTGGACAATGCTTGCTGGGAGGTGTGGAGAAGAAAAGAGAGAAGAGAAGAATTTTGTTGGTGATTTATTATTGTATTATTTGCCTGTTCTTCATGGCTGTGGTGCTTAGGGAGCACTGTTTTGAGAAGAGAAAAGAATTAAAATACTTCTCAGTGCTTTTACCTTCTGTCCTGAGTGTCTGTTTGTTGGGTTTAAAGGGGCAACAATGCCACCTAGCATTCACAGTATTCAAAATTAACATTTTTACTTCCTACATGTAATATTTTATATTTACTTACATTAAATTTCATCTGGCAAAAACCTGCCCATAACATTTGTTAATGTTGTGATAATTGTCATGCTCTGGGCTGTATTGAGTTTCTTGTTTATTATGTTGTTGGATTTAAGTGCAGCATTTGACACCATAGACCATTCTATTTTACTGCACAGGCTAGAAAATGATGTTGGGCTTACAGGCACCGTGCTCGCTTGGTTTAGTTCTTATTTATCAAATCGATTCCCATATGTGCAGAAATGTGCTGAAAGTACTCCATCATTATACACAGAAGTTCAATATGGTGTCCCGCAGGGCTCAGTACTGGGACCTTTAATAATAATAATAATAATAATAATAATTCATTACATTTATATAGCGCTTTTCTCAGTACTCAAAGCACTATCCACACAGGGAGGAACCGGGAAGCGAACCCACAATCTTCCACAGTCTCCTTACTGCAAAGCAGAAGCACTATTACTGTTTTCACTTTACATGCTTCCACTGGGATCTATCATTAGGAAACATAATATTAATTTTCACTCATATGCAGATGACACCCAGTTATACCTTTCATTTAAATCAAATGAAGTTTCTCCGATGTTGTCTTTAATTAGTTGTGTTAGAGAATTAAAGGAGTGGATGAATGAGAACTACTTGTCTTTAAATACAGATAAAACAGATGTTAATTGTTGGAGGGAATGACGCTGATCACAACAATATTCTGTCACCATTTAACTCAGTTGGAATCACCATTAATTTTACTGAATCAGCCCGCAATCTAGGAGTTATCTTTGACTCTAGCATGTCATTTAAAGCGCATATTACAAAGTTGTCCAAAACATGTTTCTTCCATCTTAAAAATGTTAGGAAATTAAGGCGCTTTCTAAATAAACAGGATTCTGAGAAATTAATTCATGCATTTATCTCTAGTAGGATTGACTACTGCAATGCGGTGTTCACTGAATGTTCAAACTGTTCTTTATACAGCCTCCAGTTAATACAAAATGCGGCTGCAAGAATTATTACAAGAACAAGCAAATACGAACACATAACTCCAGTTCTTAAATCCTTACACTGGCTCCCGGTTAAGTTTAGGGCAGATTTCAAAATCCTCCTTTTAACATATAAAGCATTAAATGGCCGGGGTCCGGCTTACTTGTCTGAACTTATCATGACTTACAAACCTGAGCGCACATTAAGATCTCAAGATGCCGGTCTGCTTATGATTCCAAGGATTAATAAAATAACAGTGGGAGGTCGAGCTTTTAGTTACAGGGCCCCTAAACTGTGGAATGGTCTGCCTGCTACTATAAGAGATGCCCCTTCGGTCTCAGCTTTTAAATCCTGGCTGAAGACTCACTACTTCAGTTTACCATATCCTGACTAGAGCTGCTGATTAACTGTACAGACTGCATCTCTGTTGTTAGTTATTAGCACTAAAACATAATTAACATGATAGTTATAATTGGATTTCTAACCTTCACCTATTCTGTTTCTCTTCTCGGTACTCAAATGTGGCACTTGGTACCACGGCCCACCGGCCAAGTTGTTTTGCCTGCCTAAGGTAAAGTTATCCCTGATGGAGGATTGCAGGAATCGTGAGAAAGAGGGGTCTTTTCATCGGATTGGCTGACCCAGCGCTGTTTCAGCCGTGGAATGGCCAAATGGGGGAGGCAGCTTGATGGATGAGGTCTCCAGGACTCTAAACATATCCAAACCTTATTATGTAATATCATCTACTGTTAAATTTTGCTTCGTACTTCTAAAATTTTTATTTTTATACTGTATTGAGGATTTCTTCTGTTCTGTGTATTGTATTGTATTGTATTGACCCCTTTCTTTTGACACCCACTGCACTCCCAACCTACTTAGAAAGGGGTCTCTCTTTGAACTGCCTTTCCCAAGGTTTCTTCCATTTTTTCTCTACAAGGTTTTTTTGGGAGTTTTTCCTTGTCTTCATAGAGAGACAAGGCTGGGGGGTTGTCAAGAGGCAGGGCCTGTTAAAGCCCATTGCAGCACTTCCTGTGTGATTTTGGGCTACACAAAAATAAATTGTATTGTATTGTTTAGGACACAGCAGAAGAGATTGACAGTACACATGACAAACATCGCTAACCAGCAGAGTGGACAGACAACTAAAAATGGGGAAGTGTCCTGGACAGGAAAAAAGAGACGTGATGATGTTCAAAATGAAAGAGAAAGTTCAGCGAAGCTCAAGAAAGATGCAAAGCTCAATGGTTAGCAAGCAACTGGCAGGAAACTGGAGCACCTGGAGGAAACCTACATGAGAACCTGCAAACTCAAATTCCAGACTCACACTGCATCACTAACCACCCTTTTTTCTTTAGTACTTTTAAAAGATTATTTGGGAAATAGTCGATATGTGGATACAAATTTAAAATATAAACACCTGTTTATTCAATCTAAAATTATCTTGGAAAAAGTTAAGTAGCATAAAAAGTGATAGAAGTCTTGATAACTTTATTGAAATGTATCAATTGGACTCCTTTTCATTTTATAACTCTATGGATGCTGTTTGTATGTATTTTTGATCTGTTCATTATTGAATTATGCTTGTATTTACATTTATATCCATCCATAAAATTTCATAAAAGGGGGATATATTTACATGTATTTGTTTAGCACACTGTTTTATCCAAAATGACTTACGAAAAAGATTACAATTGAGTAAATATCAATTTGGAGGACTGTTTGGGAACACATGTTACTGGACAAGGTGACAAAATAGATTACCACAAAAGTAGAGCTCTGAACAAGTACAAGTGGGTATGATTCCTAGATTACAAAATCACTCAGACAGAAATTCATTAAACAAAAGAGTCTTAAAATGTTTCTTAAACACAATGAGAGACTCATAATTTCGAATGGAGGTGGGCAGTTTGTTCAACCAGCTAGGAGTTGATATTAATCTGCATTGAGTTTTGATCACCAGATGCTGTTCATCAGGGGACCTGCGAGAGCGAGAAGGACCGTTGGACCTCACAGTTGTTTCCATATATATGGGTGTTGTCCCATTGACTACCTTGTAGGCACGCATCAAGTATTTGATTTTAATCTGTGCTGCGTTGTGCTTCACACTCCCATCAGATATGGTCTAATCTTTTAAATGTTGCATAGAGTGAATCTGCAAGACCAAGACGCCATAGCAACATGGTCCTTGAAGAACAGCTGGTCATCAATCACCACCCAAATAAGAGAGGTTTTATTTGCATTTGAAAATTCTGTTTTTGAAGTTATATTAGAAAAATGGTAATATAGTATATGTTCTTTTTGTATTTGTATGGGAACTCTTTTCTCTCTTTTTATGTTGTACTCGGAATATTTTCTTGTCGGACTGTTGCTGTGAAGGGGGCGGAAGACTAAGGCTTACGTCTCTGGCCCCGCCTGTTGTTGGTTCCGGGTGAAAGGAAAGCTTATGTGACAGGCAAACCTGGATTTCGTGTTGAACCACACGGGGACAGGACCCTCCACTCCCCTTCGGGGCTCAGAACTTAACAGCCTGTCACAAACCAGTAGGTACGCAATTTAGAAATAGTCGCTTTTTACCGAGCGTAGTAAAAAAAGAAAAGTTTCGGGAAAACAGCCAGATTGAGCTTTCCGTTTCAGGGCAGCGATCACGAACACCCCGTGTTACCCAACGTTTACATGATTTAGTGTATTCTGTCGATTAGAAAGGGTGGGATTTCAGTGCACGTACTGTAGTTTATCTTCAGGGCAAGATGAAGGTTCGCTTGCAGAACAGGTGCAGGGTGGGAGGAGCGACGACCACAGGACTGCTCAGCCTTCCTAGTTCGGCCATAATTCAGTCTTGATGTCGGCATGCAGAGGCAGTTGGATCAGGCAGCTCTGCTGACCCCGTAAGAACGGAGATCGTGTTTGGACGAGAGCCTCTTTGCAGGTGTCCGCATATTCCTGGCCGAGTACCTTCTTTTGATGGACCCGTTGCCAAGGCGAAGTTGAAACGGTAAATTTCCAGAGTTCTGAACGTGATCGGTTTGTATTGTAAATTTTGACTCGTTTTTGGTTGGAGAAGGTGACAGTTGGACCCGTTGGTAAGGTAAAGACTTGTAGCTAGCAAAACAGCCGTCACCGTCGCGATTTCTCTCCACTCCGAGGTATACAGCGTCTTTTGCTTTAAAAATCAGCGACCCCCCCTTCCGAGGTGGTACTCAGGTGGCAGTCGGGGAAGAGTGCAGTGAAAATCGTAATGTGTGCCAGGGTTTGTCGGCTTTATTTTAAACCTTAATTGAGGGGAGAAGGCGTAACTTGGGCGCTGGCTTGGCTCGTGGGAAACCTTCAGAGCCTTGAGATTTCATAAGTAATTTCACTCTAAGTGTGCGATTCGAGGTGATTGTGCAACCATGCTATAAAACGACACGTATTTCTTTAAGGAGAACGGAGTCCTGCTTGGCAGAACTCTTTTGGAACCACGCCGGGTTCGGCTGTACGGGACGCGATTGACCCCAGAGCAAAAAGCAGGGCTTCGCGCGACATGGTGTTTTTGTGGACAGGATACATCCTCCGTTTTTCTAATCCTCTAAATCCAGTGAGTGTGTATTTAGTCAAATGACATATACTGTATATTGAACACATCTCTTTATTTATAGATGTGTTGTGTATTTTTGCCGGAGGAGTCAGACGCCTGACATCTGTCAGGAATTCGAAGTGCACTGAGCTTAGCGGCGACGCCGGATCTGCAAACCGGATCTGCGAACAGCAGAGAGGGCCGCCTGGGGCGCCGATGGCACCGCTGCTGGGGCACAGAGACAGGCATTTGTGTTCTATTGTCTGTTCATCAGAACCACCGTTCACACTCGCACTTGTTCTTACTGTATTGTGCCTGATGCTCGTGCAGCAGCCTGTATTTGTAGAGCGTTGTTTCTCTTCATGTCAAACCTTTTCCACTATTCCCACTATGTCTCCATACTTCATTTTTGTTTCTTTTTGAGCTACTTTTCATTTCAACTTCATTTTTTCTTTTTGTTATGTTTTCATGTTTTCATCTTTTTACTCTAGTTATGGATGTTATTACTAAAGGAATAAATAGATCAGGACTGCTGTGCATGGTATATGCGGGAGACATTGTGCAGTGTGGCATCAGTAAGAATATTGTAGAAAGGAAAGAAGGGAGAAGAATATTCTTAAGAATATTTTCAACTATTGTCACAGGAGTATCAAGATGCTTGAAGATGGTCTTTGCTTTTAATATGCTGGGCTATAATTTTCATTCTGATCTCCTCAGACAACTTTCTCCTTTGTTTTGTGTGGGCCATGTTCAGTGTGGGACACACCATTATATCAAATACGACTTTTTCAATTTAAATTGGCTGAATGACTGACTGCATAACAGGAGACGTGTGATACAAATTCAAGAAAGTGGTTAATTTGAAAAATCACTCAAATCCAACGAATGTGTCCAGGCCATTTTAGAAGATCTTTGTGGGATAAGCAAAACTTGATCTCTTTTCACACAAAGGCTTGGAGGTATACAGGGGGTAATTGCTGTTCATTTCTTTTCACTTTTCAGGGGGCATAAAATACTTTTTCAGTGAGCTATAAGGGTCTCAACAAATTTGTACACTTCTTTTAAGCCATACAGGGCTGGTTGTCAGATGCCCTAATGGGTATTTCACTGGCAATATCACCTCTGGGGGAGCGTGCCAGTATAAAGGAGGGGCCATTACTGAAATTATTTGTCTTAAGGGGGAAATTCAGTCTTTTACAGAAGCTCAATAAATAAATTAATGTTATAATAAGCAATAACAACTCACTCCCCAAATACCCACCAGAATTACTAAAATGAATGACTTGGCTAAAGATAAAAAGAGGACTCAGAATCACTGTGAGGTACTATACAGGCATATTGCTGCAGCTATTAAGGAGCCTAAGCAGCATTTCTTCACACTTCTGCTGAATGTTTTATTGTCTGAAAGATCAGGTCCTTTCCATAATGGAAGAAGTCTCAGAAATAGATGTTCTGGGACCAAAAATATAACACAAGGAAGAGTGGGTGACATCAGTTAATGTAGCTGGAGACCCTCAGGCTGACAGGTGACAGCAGGGTGTGCCTCCTGTGTGTTATAATTCTTCTGGCCTCTGTAGTATTGTCTGGCTCTTTTAATTGCAGTTGAGGTTCAGGTCTGTGCAGACATCTGGGGCTGCAGTGGGGGCAGTTTTAAGAGTTTGGCTCCAGAATGAGTACCTGACCTGACAGAAGTGGCCCAGTGCTCAAACTAGAAGCAACTCTAAAATAGGACTTAAAGGGCTTTTCTGGCCAAAGATCAAGTGAGGTTAGAATCCACAGGGCAGGTGCTAGGAGTTCATTTGGTAGTAGGAAGAGGAGGCCTGTGGTTGGGAAGGGTGTGGAGGAGTAGTTGTGGCATGATACATTATGGTAAGTGCCCTAGGCACACAACAGGTTAGTGAGGGCTGATAACATCTGCATTTAGGGTAATTGTTTCCCCTTTCAATTTATGGTTAACACTTCATTGTGCTTTATTTTTTGCATAATAGATCCAGCTTTGGTCGGCACCGTGGTGCAGTTGTTGGTGCCTAACAGATCTGGATTCCCAGGTCTGAATTTCACACTTGATCATTGTTTGCACATCTGTTTGTCTCCCACATCCTCCACAGATAAGTTAGGCTAATTGGCAGTTCCATATTGGCACCAGTCCTGTCACAGGCTGGCACTCTGTTCTGAGTTGTGTCCCACCTTGAGCCCTGTACTGCCAGGATTGGCTCCAGCTTCTCACCACCATATATAAGATGTCATGGTGATTCTGGGTTAGGACTTCTAATAGATTTAAAGTCACATACATTAAAGCCAGATGTCCTTTTAACATCCCAATAAGGTGCACTTTAGTATGATTGGCAACTGTGAATCGTGCGTGTGTGAGCGAGTATACCCTGCACTGGACTGATAAAACACCTAGGGTTCACATGATGCTGGCAGGACCGGCTCCACTCCGGTGTTGCCTCTATGCAATTTTAAATTGGATTACGCAGATTCAGGAAATGGCTTAACAGATAAAATAAAATTAAATCAAGAAGGCGAGGGACAAAAACACTAAAGTGATAACAAAATGTAGTCATAGTTTAGAAATGAGGAAGTCCACATCCATTTGACCTTGGCCAAGTGTTCACTTCTTTGTTTTGTGTTGTTTAATTTGATTCATTCAGTCTTGGGTCTGATGAAGTTAAAGTGCGGGACACCAGTGAAAGTTTTAGAGTGGTCGACTGTTACACACTGCGGCTTATTAACAGCTCTGTGTCTTCAGAGTCTAAGAGCAAGTTGGTCAGTGTAGGCCAAGGGTCTCCATCTCCAGTCCTGGGGCTCTACTATGGCTGCAGGGGTTCATTCTGACACTTTTCCTAATTAGTGACCAGTTCTTGCTGTTAATTAACTTCTTTTTTTTGGTATTTAAGACTTGGACCCCTTACCACAGGGGTCTCCCACTCCAGTCCTGGAGTGCTACTATGGCTGCAGGTTTTCATTCTAACCCTTTTCTTAATTGGTGACCACTTTTTCCTGATACTTAACGCCTTTTCCTTTCATCTTGATTGACTTGTTATCTAGGATTCGGTTCTATAAATTGCTTAATTTTTTTCCTTAAACAGAAATGAGTTGCGATGAACAAATGACCAGATACGTCAGGACCTCAAACTCCAACCAATTTGACTCCAGTTTATTAATTAGAAGCCAATTCTTGTTGTTAATTAAACCCATTATTAAATTCCATGGCTTGTTGGTGCTCTCCATCTGCCACTGCAGCCATTTCCAAAACTGTTGATTTTCTTCTTTCTAAGAATACCGTTAAAATGTTTTGTGGACGTGAGCAGATCAACATCACTGAGACCTTCACATTTCTTTATTTTCAGATATTATATGATGGACAGTGTATTTCATTATTGTTTGTCTGCTAATTAATGGAAAAAGAAACAAGAGGTCTGAGTCTTAAATAGCAAATCAATTAAAATGAAGGCAAAAGATTACATTAGCAGTTAATACTGATCAGTAATGAAAAAAGTAGTTAGAACAGAACCCTGCAGCTACACGAGCGCTCAGGACTGGAGTTGGAGGCCACTGGTGTAGGAGGTACAGTTCAGCTGCCTTGCAGACTTTGTGTTGTTCCATCATGAATGGAAGCAACATGTCAAATCTGTCTTCTTCACTGTGAACATCAGTGATGGGCGTCCTGCCCCAGCCAAGCCTAGTTTGCAGCCCTTTTAAAGATTAGCAGGGTGCTCCTCTTGAGTTACACATGCAGGGACACCTGTGGTGCTGCTCTCCGCCATGTCTAAAGCTGTGAAGATGGACAAATCCTAGGCTGATGTCCTGATGCCAGTGAAGAAGTGTTTAAACTGTATCAAGGGGCAGAGTCTGCTGTGGGTGGTGTGTGCCCTGTCAGCTTTGACTGTCAGACTTTGATACCTTGGGGTAGTTCCCCTGAACAATTGAAGACCAGGCTTCAGTGAGTATAAATATTGCATGGAAGGTCAGACCTGGGCATGTGTAAATGTGTGTTTGACAGTGCCACCTTTCGAGATTCTATCCCAAATTCTTGGCTTTTTCCTTTTGGTGCTGTGCTAACTGTTATGGCATGAACCATTTTCCTGGATTCCAGTAGAATGTCTAGACATGCTGTTAGGTGGGAGGGTGAAGCCATTGGCACAGGCAGTGTGTCAGTTGGCAGGTTTTGTTATCGAGAAAATGTTCTTATAAATTTGAGTTGCAGTACATCTTGGATAAAACGATCCATCTTTGTAAAAAAAAATTTTTACATCAACTGTAATAAGCTATAAATATCAAATGACCAGTTTGTCAATCTGTTTATCTAGCTAGTATCTAGTGGATTTCATTATCTATCTATCTATCTATCTATCTATCTATCTATCTATCTATCTATCTATCTAACTCTTGTTTTGTTAGTGGGATTTAGGATTTAGAAATGCAAATTAAATGAAAGACAACTGGAAGCTCCCTAATTTTATCTGAGCAAAAAGTGTGTGTGTGTTTTCCCATGTGCAAGTGCATGCATGTGTTTGCACCCATCCAACTGTGACACCCTGACATTTGTTTTGAGCGTGTGAACCTTTCAATTTTTATTTCTACTTGTACAGACATAGTATCTTGAATGGAGATCACCTATCTTGTTTTGCCCTCTCTTGTACAAATCATAAATCATACTCGGTACCTAAGGGCAGTGATTAGATTAGGGCTCCTCAGGCTACTCTGAGAGCAGGCTAAGAGAAAAATCAGGAAGAACAAGAAGTAAGAAATAGTGAGAAGGTAAAGATTAGAGCCCGAAGGCAGACTGAAAGATGATGCTGGGCGGGAAGTTTTTTTTATAGTTCTATAATTATTGATCTGTCCATCCTCACTTCAGCAAACTCAGTTAATTCAGTTCAGGGTCACAGGTGTTAGAGACAATCCTGACGGCATTAGATGCAAGGCTGATACCCACCCACCCTGGCACCAGTTATAAGAATTGCTTTATTTGACCTCCAGTCTTACTCCTCTTGATAATATTAATAATGATTTTGAATGAAATGATGCAGTAGTACAAATTGCTCAGTTTTTATTTACGCTTATAAATTTTGTCTTTGGTAAAATTCAAATGGATTTTATTCTGATGGATTTCCTGAGGCATTTGTCCCTGTAATTCTTCTTAGACGATTGTTTTTTTCTATTTCTGAAAGAACTGCCTGCTATTTCCATTCTATCTTACTTAAATTAGAATCTCTTATATATATTTCTCTTCTGGTTTGTCCTGCTTCCACTTCAAAACCGGTCCAGCCCACACGCAGCCGACACGGCATTTCTCCATTCCTATTCGTCCTCCTCCAAACCCTTCCCCATGCTGCCTGCGGCTCCTGTGTCTTTACAACAGATTCTTACACAGCAAACATCAGAAGCTAAAAATTATCGTGAACACTTTCGAGAATACAACTCTTCTCTAGCATTTGATTCCATGAGTGCACAGATAACTCAACCTCCTGGCCACGGACCATATTGTTTTAAAATACATGGGCAAATTTATCACCAAATCTCTCCACTATACGCTAACACTTCTGCCTCTCCAGGATATGGACAGTTGTATGTTTTTGACACAACGCAAGCTACTGCAGTACGCTTACAAAATAAAGCAAACTCTGCATGCAGTGAAAATTTACTTCTCCAGCTAGATTCCATGCTCAGAACCATCAACCCCTTCGCTAAATCATACAAACACATGCATGAAATCGCTCAGTCCAATCCAACAGCCTCTGTATGAATGGTTTTCAAGGAAAACCCTAGGCAGGATTTACGACGATACAATGCCCCGACATGGCAGACCGATGTTGCAGCGAATTTCATTGGAGAAGATGGCAAACCGCCTGCTGAAAGGGATATTTGCATCTATCCCATAGGCAACTCCTGTAAACCGATTTCCATGCTCAATATGAATTGCAATCCTATGGTTTACCCACTTTTATTCCCTTATGGAGACATTGGCTGGCACAAAGATTTACAACATGTTCCCAATAAAAGAACCGCCAAGCGAATAAGGCTTACTCAATGCCAATTTTACGCATACAGATTAGCAATAAGGAATACATTTAGTATTTTGCACTGCAGTGGCAAACTATTCCAACAGTACGTCGTAGATGCGTATGTTAAATTACAGAGCACGCGTCTTAACTCTCTCAGATTAGATCAACAAGATCTGCGCGTGGAACAATACAAAGGACTATCAGACGCACTGCAAGCAAACGCTGAAAATAACAACGCACGTGTAGGCAAAATGATCATATTACCGTAAACATTTCCAGGAAGTCCAAGATACATGCAACAAAACAATCAGGATGCCATGGCCATAGTACGTAAATTCGGAAAGCCTGATTTATTTATCACTTTCACATGTAATCCTGCTTGGCCGGAAATTCTGCATGAAATTCTGCATGCACTGTCGGATACCCAAAGAGCAGAGCACAGACCTGATACCAGTCTTCAGCCACGGTCAGGAGTCCGTGGCTTTTTCTAGGGTTAGATCTTTCGACTCATTATCTGTCTTCTCCACCAAAACACCTATGCACAACTGCGTCTTTCAAGAAGTATTTATTTCTTCTTGATTTTTGAATTCCTTTCTCACCATTTTCCGTTCCTATTCTTACACCGCCGTATGATACGGTGGGTGTGGGCTAGTCCTATAATATTCCTGGTTTTGTTACCCAGGCCGCACACAAGTGTCCGTTATACTCATTTGCCTTATTCTGTTTACCTGTGCAGCACTGCTGCCTCATAGTACCAGTCACCTTGTCCAGAACGGGTTCCTCCTTTACACTTCATGCTGCCAGGTGATTCTGACCTCTGCAACCCGGAACTGGTTGAATGAATGTTTGCCTGTGTGGCAGTGAAGGTACAATGATTAGCACTGTATGTAGTCTCTCAAGTCCAAGCGTCTGGGTTTGAGTCCCAGCTCAATCACTGTCTGTGTTGACTTTGAGCATTCTCTTCTAGTCTACGGGTGTAATTCATGTGTCCCATTTCTTCCTAAATCCCCAAAACAGGCTGGTAATTTTAAACTGAGTCTAAATTGTCCCAGTCTGAGTGAATAAGCCATGTGTTTGACTGGCACCTGATGATACTCAAGTTGATCACAGCATTAGCTTGAGCAAGTTTAGAGGATGGATGGATAGAAGGCTTTCTCTGTCTTCCTATAACATGCTTATTGACGAAATGGGGTGTCACATGTAATATGATAATAAAGCAGGAGAGCCTGATCCTTGGGGGCCACAGAGGGTGAGCAGGAGAACCTGATCCTAGGGGGCCACAGAGGGTGAGCAGGAGAACCTGATCCTAGGGGGCCACAGAGGGCGAGCAGAAGAGCCTGATCCTAGGGGGCCACAGAGGGTGAGCAGGAGAACCTGATCCTAGGGGGCCACAGAGGGCTAGCAGAAGAGCCTGATCATAGGAAGCCACAGAGGGCGAGCAGAAGAGCCTGATCCTAGGGGGCCATAGAGGGTGAGCAGGAGAACCTGATCCTAGGGGGCCACAGAGGGCGAGCAGAAGAGCCTGATCCTAGGGGGCCACAGAGGGTGAGCAGGAGAACCTGATCCTAGGGGGCCACAGAGGGTGAGCAGGAGAACCTGATCCTAGGGGGCCACAGACAGTGCAGCTAATTTGTGCTCTTAGCTAAACTCCCATTTTAATTGCACATACCAGTCTTTCACAATATATACCTTTTGTTTGTAAATCCAAAAACTGAATTATTTCTGTTTAAGCATGACAAGCATGATGAAATGTTCCAGACCCTGTTTGTTTAGGTTTGGCTCTGTTTTTATCACCTGGTAACCTCCGTGTCCACTTTATTAGGTATACCTGGAGGCTAATACAAGCAATCTACTTGTCTAAAAGCCAGTCGTTTCGTTTCAACTCCATACCTATCGCATGCAGACCTGGCCAAGAAATTTAGTTGTTGTTTGACCAAATGTTAGAATAGACCCGACCTGATATCTCAGTGACTTTTACTGTCTTGTTATTGTGGGCGCCTGACGTGGTGGTCGCAGCATCTCAGAAACAGCTGCTCTCCTGGGAATATAAAATAATGCAGTCTCGTGAGTTTGCTGGTAGTGATAACATTAAGAAAAAGGGTAAGTGAGAGAGATCAGAGGAGAACTGAAAGCTCTATTTAAACTAACAGTAAGGCCACAGGTAGCACACAACATTAGTTTGGACACCTTCCCTTTTATCATTGCTGATCAGTTAAAATGCCAAGGGGTAAACATCACAAGTAAATATGAAGCTCTTTTCAACAAAAGTTTGCTGTCTGCATGGAAAAACTTAAACAAGACATGCATAGATGGTCTGCTCTCCATCTCACTTTAGCTGGGAGAATTAACACTGTCAAGATGAATATCCTTCCTGAGCTTCTTTTTTACTTCAAAGCATCAGCATATACATTAACAAACCATTTTTTAAGAAGTTAGATTCAATCATAACCTCATTTATTTGGAATTCAAAACATCCACGCATCCAAAGGGTGACCCTACAACGACCTAAAGCCGAAAGTGGCATGGCTCCACCTAACTTTTAGTTTTATTACTGGGCGGCAAATATACAAACTACAAAAACCTGGACATCGACACAAATAGATGAACACACACAGGCTTGGTCCGTAATTGGAATAAAATCCTGCAGTACTTCTTTATATCCCTTGCTTTGTGCCCCTGTACATACAAGTTATCATCAATATACTAACAACACAACTCTCCTTCATTCACTCAGAATATGGAACCAATGTAGGAAGTACTTCAAGACAGAGAAGCTTTTATCTGCGGCACCGCTACACAATAACCACCTTTTTCCGCCCTCTCAAACTGAGACAGTTTTTAATGTTTCGAAAACGTATGGGGTAAGTCACTTAGAGATTTGTACAAAGATAATGTCTTTGCATGGTACGAACAATCACACTCCAAACTTAGCTTCCCATCAACACAATTTTTCCACTATTTCCAAATTAGAAACTTCACTCAATAAAATCTGCCCAGTTTTCCTCACCTCCCTCCCATTTCTATACCGGATGTAAGTCTTGAGGACGCAGACAGCATTTCTATAATATATAAAAACATTTGTAAGTCCCTTCCTTTCAAAGATCCCAGAGTACAGTGGGGAAAGGAGTGGAAGGCAATCATGCACAGAATTCACTCGAGCTCCATATGCGCAAAGCATTCAATTATTCAACTTAAAACCTTTTATCGAGCACATCTGTCTCATTTGAAATTGCCCAAAATGTTTCCAGAGCGAGATCCAACCTATGAATGTTGCAGTCGAGCTCCAGCCTCATTGAGCCACGTGTTTTGGGCATGTATCAAATTAACATAATTCTGGACCAAAATCTTTAAATGCCTATTGGACAGCCTTGGTGTCACAATCTCTCCTAATCCACTAACACCTGTGTTTGGTGGGCTCACAGAGGGGCTTAAAGTGGAGAAGGACAAACAAACTGGAATTGCCTTCACATCACCGTTAGCATTTAGATTTATCTTGCTCAACTGGAAGAATCCTGGCCCACCACTTTTAAGCCAGTAGTTAACTGATGTTATATACTATTTGAAACTGGAGGATCTGTTGAAAACATTTTCAAAATCTGGCAGGACCTAATCAATAACATTTTAGAATATATTTGGAGAAAAAAAAGTTTCTCTTCCCTCTTTTCTACTCTAATCTGTTGGTCTTCCTCTCTTTCTCTTGGGTGGGGGTTGAATTGAATTTAGTTTTGTTAAGTTTGACTTGTTTGTATGAAGTGTTACTTGCTTTTAATAAAGAGAAAGGCCATATATATTTGTAACAGCCTTTTACAACATTTACAGAAGAGCCTCTCTGAATTCATAAAACATCAGCCTTGAAGCAGATGGACTGCAATGACAGAAGGCCACCTCAGGTTAAATACACACAAGACTGGACGCTTAAAGATTGGAAATACTGTATGTTACCTAGTGTGGCATGTTTCTGATTTTACAAAGGCGATTGAATGGTAGACTTCAAAACTTTGTACAGCGTAAGTCCATGGATCTGTTTTGCCTTACGTCAACAGTATAAGCTAGTAGTGGTAGTCTAATGGAGTTGGGAATATTTTCTTGGCACACATTAGGCCCCTTAATATCAATTAAATGTCAGTTGACCGTCACAGCTGCATACCTAAGGATTGTTGATAACCGTGTGCATCCTTTTATGGCCACAGTCCACCCTCTTTCAAGTGGATACTTGAGCAGGATAACATGCCACGCCACACCACAAAGCACCTTTTTCTCCAGCTGGTCCTTCAACCTTGACAAGTGACCTCAAGTTTACTCCATTGGCCTGCACAGTCCTCAGATCTCAGTCCATGAGATGAGGTGGAAAAGTATGTTCATGGTGTGATTGTGTGGTGCAAAATCAGAAGGAACATTGTGATGATATTAAGTTAGCATGAAGCAATATCTCCAAAGGATGTCTCCATGGCTTTAATAAATTAGGCTGTTCTGAAGTTAGAAGGGGCTCTGTAGTGAAGCAAGTTGGGGGTGTATGGTGGTGAGGAGTTTTTAAATAAAAACGGTGTGGCTCAGGCTTTTCGGCGTGGGTGTGTGCCGCTGCAGTGCGATGGCAATTGGGACATGCAGGCACGATCAGCTCAGCTGGTTTCCTCATTGACACTCTGCAGGTCATTAAGCAAAGCACCTGCACCCGTGAAGTGTCAAAGCTCCTGAGTAGGACAGGGTGGGATAGTGTAAGTAAAAGAGATGGAGAACAGGGAAGAAAGCGCTGATGTGAGATGAAAGGAGTTCTATGGGCTTGACGGAACATTTTGTTAAGGAGTTTGAGTGAGTGCTGCAGCGTTCTTGTCAGGTGAGATAAGGGGAATCCACTGGAGCTGTTTGGAGGAGGGAATTAAAAGACATGGCAACATCTGTTAGATGGGCAAGACGCCCTGGGAATTGAGGCTCTCAAGGTGGTACGGCTTGGATCTGCTTGTTAAACCACAATTGATGTGTGAGAGGTGCATAGCAGTGGTGTCTGGTTGAGGTCGCAGTTCGGGTGGTGTGTGGTGCACTGAGGTGAACCCCAACGTCCTGACGAGGACAAAAAGTGCATGCAGAAGGTTTTATATCTCTCCACTGTTTTGGATTTTAACCAATTTATTTGAAATGTGTTTATTTATTGATTTTATCTCTCACAAACTTTTGTTTTTATGGATTTTTTATTTAATGACTACTCTGCACTGCACTCATTTTTTTTTCACAC
Organism: Erpetoichthys calabaricus; assembly: GCF_900747795.2. Classification (NCBI taxonomy): domain Eukaryota; kingdom Metazoa; phylum Chordata; class Cladistia; order Polypteriformes; family Polypteridae; genus Erpetoichthys; species Erpetoichthys calabaricus. The sequence continues at coordinate 92,012,211 of NC_041407.2, read as the reverse complement.
TGCCTGTTTTGAATAAAATGCACAATGTACTTTTGCACCATTCTTGTTGTCGTGTGTCCTCATTGCACTACTCCATCTCGGTCATGACTATCGATGACCCAGGTTCAAGAAGACTCCCTGGGACATCACAGGCACCTATCCTGTATTAAATCAAATGCATCTAATAAAGTGGCCACTGAGTATGTAGTAGGTTTCTGTAACTGACAGCAGACAGGTACTGTACAGTCACAACGCTCCGGGATGTTGGGTTTGATTCCAGACCCCTCATGTCTACGTGGTGTTTGCTTGTTCAGCCAGTGCTGAATTTTCCTTCCGTATCCCACCGGCACATGGATTGGGTTGAATGGCGCTGTTAGACGGACCTCTGATAGAATGGTGTCCTGTCCTGTCCTGTCCAGGCTTGGTTTGCTACTTTTGGCCGGTGCTGCTCCAGCTCTCCACAAATGTCTACTGCAGTATAAAGTGGGGTTTTGAAAATGTATAGATGGAAACTAATAGAATATGATATGTTTACAAAATATAACACTAAATAAGGAGTCACCTGTGGGGCAATAATATAACTATCAAAGCATCATGCTGACACCCCACCCCGCACAGGGGTCACCATCTGTGAAGTTAATTTTTTTATTTCTTTCTTTTAAAAGAAAACAAATATTTAGTGTATATATAAAATAAATCTCTAATGCAGTTCAGGTTCATGGGGAGTTGCTAGTGAGTATGGAGGTGTATGTGTGTGGCCGCACTCTTTAATGCTCTGCCTTTGTTTCTGCATAAATTTGGATACAAGCTCGATTAGAGTGACGTTACTCTATGACTTTTTGACAACTGACTTTGTTGAAATAAATTTACATAAACCTGCTCAGTGCCTTTTTCATTGCTGCTGGCTTACATGTAACCAAGTTTCAATTCTCAGGCCTACTCAGCATTTGTGTGGAGTTTGCGACTTCTCCACATGGGTTTCCTTCCACTCCCAAAGCTGTCCATGTTGGATTAATTGGAACCCCATCCTGAAATACTAATGTGGCCTATCAATGTTTAAAATGAAAATGTAATCAAATGTATGCAAAGCCTCCAAAGGTTCAAGGAAGTGCAGGGCGGCTCAGAAATGTGAACATCTTCATTATTGGAAATGTCTTTGAAGTTTGTTTTTTTGTCTTCGCAGGAATGGGGTGTAGCATTTTATGACCACAGTGTGCTAGGTGGCATTTTAACACTTTCTCACTTGTCCTGTTCCACAGGTTCTGATGGAGGTGGCCCAGAATTTCAATTGTATGGCAGCCTCCAGGGTCAGTGTCTTCCTCGGTGTGTTCCACATGGCAGCTGCTCGAGCCATTCTTCTCCTTCTCTGTCTTGGTCTCTTTCTGCTGTCCACAGGTAAGCCTGTCGTTCTAACAGCGAATCCAACATATTTAGGGAGCTATGGGAATAGTGTGTTCAGAACATAACTAAAAAAAGTGATATGGGATAGGATGGTTTACTTTCACAATTTCCTAAAGGACTTCAGAAAACTGTGAAAAAAAATTCCATGTTTTCCAAGAGGAGGCTACAGAGAAGAGTGATGTGGGAATGTGGAGCAGAGCAAGAGCTATAGAGATCCATAAGGGATTAGAGGTGATGTGAGGTGGCATGGTGGTACAGTGGTTGGTTCTGATCCACCAACCTATATTCAGATCCTGATCATGGCCTGTGTGGACTTTGTATTTTTTCCCCTTTCTGTGTTTCTTTTTTTTCCCCTCTGGGTTTTGCCAAATATGTGTGTTGTAGGTTGGCTGATGATTCTAAATTGGCCCTGTGTAATTCTGTTTTTGGGTACATGGATGTGTGGATGCCATCATATACAGGGCTTCCTAACATCTTAAACCTAACTGACTGTGCTACCCAGCTAAGATGGGTTGAAATCTAAGCAATCAACATAGACCTCAGTGTTAATGTTTACAGTGCCTCATGCAATGCATATGTCTCTGTTACGTGCAGTTTGGTATGGGATTTGTAATAGCAGCATTGCAGTTTGTGGTGCACCATCTGTTGGAAAGAAAAATGCAATGCATACGTCCATTATATGCCATTTGCTATGGGATTTGAAAAAAGCTGCATTGAAGTTTGTGATACACCATCCATTGGATTGGCAAATGCAATACATATATATCTGTGATATGTCATTTGGTATGGGATATGTAAAAGAAGCAATAATGTTTGTGATGCGCCATCTTTTGGAACGACAAATGCAACACATTTTATTACTGAAAGTGGTTGTGATACACCATCTGTTGGAATGACATTAAATGCATATGTTTCTGTTCTATGCCATTTGGTCTGTCAGTCAGTCAGTCATTTTCCAACCTGCTATATCCTAACACAGAGTCACAGGGAGCCAATCCCAGCCAACACAGGGCGCAAGGCAGGAACAAATCCCAGGCAGGGTGCCAGCCCACCGCAGGGCACACACGCACACACACGCACACCAAGCACAATTTAGGATCGCCAATGCACCTAACCTGCATGTCTTTGGACTATGGGAGGAAACCGGAGCACCCGGAGGAAACCCACGTAGAAACAGGGAGAACATGCAGACTCCACGCAGGGAGGACCCGGGAAGCGAACCCAGGTCTCCTTACTGTGAGGCAGCAGTGCTATCACTGCGCCACCATGCTGCCCCCATTTGGCATTTGATTTGTAAAATCAGCATTAATGTTTGTCATGTGCCATCTGTTGGAATGAAAAATGCAATGCATATGTTTCTGTCATGCCGTTTCATTTGGGATTTGCAAAAGCAGCATTAATATTTCTGATGCACCATCTATTATAATGACAAATGCAATGCATTTTATACTAAAAATGTTTGTGATGCACCATCTGTTGGAATGAGAAAAGCAATGCATATGTCTCTGTTATATGCCATTTGGTATGGGATTTGTAAAATCAGTGTTAATGTTTGTGATGCGCCATTTGTTGGAATAACAAACACAATGTGTATGGCTCAGTTATACTGTATGCTATTTGTTATGGGATTTGCAAAAGCAGCATTAATGTTTGTATTGGACCATCTGTTGGATTGACAAATGCAATACATTTTATTGTTAAAAATGTTTGTGATGTGCCTTTTGGAATGACAGAGACATGGCAACCGGACAGACACAGAGACAGAAACACAGATACCTATACTTTTATTAAGGTGGATGATGTTTGAACAGACTCCTTCCCCCTGGAAGTTTCAGTTAGGTTATGCAGGTCTGAGAATATTATGTGTGCATACAGATAATGAAAGAAAGGGAAGTTAATGCTTTGCCTTGGAGACAGCAGGGTGAAAAAGATGAAAAAAGTAATTGATGATGATAAGAGTAGTAATGAAAAGTATATTGTGGTAGTCCAGAAATAAACTGGTGACAAGTAAACAATAAAGGGTCACTGGCAAGAGAAGTACAACAGTGTGAAGATGAAATATGTAGCTGCACAATAAATTAAAGGCATAAATCTGAATTGAACATCAGCAAGGGAAGCATAAAAAGAAACATAGAGCAATGTGAGTGAACATTGGAATGCCATCCATCCATGTATGGACCCACGTACTCCAAATTCAAGGTCACAGGCAGCCTAAGGTACAAGCCAGGGCCCGAGCATGGGCAAGAGTGCCAGATCACCACATGGCACAATTATGCACACCTCAGTGCTGGGCCAATGTAGACGTGCTAATTGAGCTAACACACATCTGAGGAAAAGAGGAGTACTGAGAGAGAGACCCCTACAGCAATGGGCAGATCGTGCCAACCCCAGACACAATGGTCTCTGCTTACCACTGCACTGCCATACTGCCATCAGATCAGTCTTTATTTTTAAATCAAATGACCAGTGCATTTTACTTCATTTAAATGTGGTTATTTTTATATTTTAAATACATTTTTTTACCCTGTACATCACTCAGAACTGGTCACGTTTCCCCAGGTCAACCTCTGAGTCATTTTCTAATAGAGAAGTTCATTTATTTTACCTTTCCCACGTTGTTTCATTCTTTAAAAAACTTTTTTTTTGTTGTGATAAAGCAGAGCTTTGTCAAGCTCCATGAATATCCATACAGATTTCATTTGTAAAGAGAGACCCGTGGCATTTCTTGGGGGGGGTTGGTGAGGTGTCTGCACACAATGCCCATCTTGTTTGAACCCGAGAACTGAGCTCTTCTGTTCCTGCCTGGTAACCCAAGTGCAGGCTGATCAACTGTTCGGGAAAATGTCGGGACAGTCATGGTTTTTGTTGGAATAACATCTGCAAACTTTTCAGTGAAATGCTCCATTTATGAATTAAAATATCTGCTCATGCATGAGGGTGTTGGATACTATCGGTACTGTTAGAGGCGTACGCTTTTGTCCAAATAGACAGAAGTTCGTAATCTGCATTTTTTAGGAAAATGAGTCTGAATATGTAGCGCGGCACAGAGATGTGTTCCAGTTTCTTTGACAGATTCCTTTGTCACCTCATTACAAACCTGTTTGGCAAAGTATTAACTGTTGTTAGTTACTTTGTTTTCAGTTCTAAATCCAGTTGTCACTAAAAAAATCTGCAAAAACCAGTTGATCAAAAGTTACAGCCGCAAAAGGCTTCACTCCTAGCTAGTGTCAGCTGCAGACTACAAATTAATGAAGCCAATCTGGAGAAATGGCGACAGGCAGAAGTAGTGTTGACACCTCAGCGAGTTGACTGGTAATTACACCGACAGCTAGCAAGTGTACTGGGGGCAGCCCTTTAGGATTAGCTACATTTGAACAGACCCTGTGAAGAATTTCATGGGATACTCCACCCTGGTGTTACATTTTTTCTTGTTTTATATATGTTACTAGGGGGATCTGCCCCCTGCTCGCTTCACTCACCAACCCCCCGGGGCAAGCGCCACTATCTCGCGGCTGAGCGTCTCAAAGGGCGTCATTAGAGAAAGCGAATGTATTTAAAAAGTTGTTATACAGAAGAGTATGCAGGGCGCGGGAGGAAGACAGTTTTGGTCCTTAGTTATTACAGACAGCTACTTGAGCATTTCATTACAACTGTCTATTTTAAATACCAATGGATAATTAAACATAGTTTTAAGTAAAAGAGTAAAAATAGAAGTAAAGTGTAATAAAAAGTAAATACAAATTTAAATTACATTAACACCTCGTCAAAAACAATATTATGAATTTATCCTCTAACTTACATTTTATAAATGTTGCTTTTTTTGCATTTCTATTTGCATATTGTTCAGGATATTTTTATCTTTTTCATTTATTGGATAATGCTCTTTCTTCTTGATTTTTATTATATTCAGCTCTTCTTTGTCCATTTTCGTTTTTGCAACACTAATTATCAGCTCTTGCCACTCTTTTTCTATCACACTCTAAAATTCGACCTTCTTAAATAGATAATTTGCTTTTCTGCCTTGCCATTATAACTGACTGCGTTGATGGGGGAGTTAGCACTGAGTGTGTCACGGGGTGGGACGGAGAGAGGATGTGCGCAGTAGGAGCAATGACTGGGCGAGAGGTGTGGAGGGGAGTGGTCAAGGCTGAATAACGCGGACACACGTTTTTAATATAATAGAGAGATATACCCATGGAGCTAGAAGTGACAGCTGAGTAAATCTCATGAAGTTTGTGAAATAATAGAAGCCAATGGTGACCAATGCGGTACAACAGTAAATAATGTAAAAAACATCAGAAAAAGAAACAATCTCCCGTTACTCTTGCATAATCCACATGTCATTTGTCATGCATGCATTTGTTGCTAAAATGTTGTGAAATATAAGCTTCTGAAATCATCTGCACACATCAAAAACAGGAAATCTATCTTAACTTTAACTTTGTTATCCCTTTTAAGAGAAATTCATTTCATTTGTGCATCAACAAAAACTTAACATGGACATGTTTAAAAATAAAAAGACATTGAAGGAGAAATGCATTACAAAGAACCACGTATACTGTATCTGAACGCCAACATGCATACTTAAATCAAATGTACATACAGTGCCAGTGTTTTCTCTGTTTTGTTGCATTACAATGTGGACTTAAAATGGAATTTTATTTGGATTTTATGTAATGGACTTATCAATAAAGTCAAAATTCTTGAAGTGGAATGAAAATAAAACACCTTGTACCTATATAGATATATATATATATATATATATATATATATATATATATATAAAAAAGTAAAAACTGAAAATTTGTGAGTGCATATGTATTCATCCCCTTTACTATGAAACCTCTAAATAAGATCTGGTCCATCCAATGAATTTCAGAAGTCACACTATTATTTAATTAGGGTCCACCTGTGTGTCACATGATCTGTCACATGATGTCTGTATACGCAGACCAGTTGTGAAAGGCCCCTGACTCTGCAACACCACTAAGTAAGCAGCATGAAGAACAAGGAGCACACCAGACAGGTCAGAGACAAAGCTGTGGAGAGAAGTACAGATCAGGGTTGGGTTACAAAAAAAAATATCCCAAACTTTGAATACCCCACAGCAAACCATTAAATCACTTATAACAAAACTGAAAGAATATGGCACCACTACAAACCTGACAAGAGAAGGCCACCCACCAGGATGCGAAGATTATGGATGGACCGGGGGAAGAGTGCAAATTCATGGCATTACCTCCATAACCCCCCCCCCCACACACACACACACACACACACACAAAAAGGATGTACTGGTGCCTCATATTGGCAAGAACGGCAGAGCCCTTTGTTGCAGCACTTCTGCCACATCCTGAAGTGCTGCCGGAAGTTTATCACTGGACACCTGGAGCACTTACAGGTGCTCTATAAAAGGAGCCAGCCACCACTACTGTGGGAGCCAGAGTCGGGAGGAAGAGATGAAGAAGAGAAACAAGAGAGAAGGAGAAAGAAGAAGAAAAGTTCTGTGCTTGGTGGTACTGTGATTTGTGCTTAACTGTATTGTGCTGCTGTGGAGAGTGAAGGGAAAGCTCTTGTCCACATGAATAAAAATGTGTGCTGTGCTGGAACTTGTGTCCTGGTGTCTGCTCGAGTTGTGATTGGGTGGCTGGAGCAGCCCCACCTGGTCACACCGAGCAAGCAGGGCCCAAAGGATAACACTAAATGAGCTGCAAAGATCCATGGCAGAGAATGGAGCATCTGTCCATAGGAGCACTTTAAGCCATACACTCCACAGAGCGGGACTTTATGGACGAGTGGCCACTAAAAAAGTAATTGCTTGAAAAAAAACCAAAACAAGAAAACATGTACAGAATTTGGCCCACAGTATGTGGAGGACTCCATAAACACATGGAAGAAGGGTCTCTGGTCAGATGAGGCTAAACCTGAACTTTTTAGCCATCATGGAAAATGGCATGTATGGCACAAACCCCACATTTCCCATCACCCCGAGAATACCATTCCCATATTAAAGCATGGTGGTGGCAGAATAGTGCTGTGGGGACAGTAAAACTGGTCAGGAAAGAAGGAAACATGGATGGCACTAAATACAGTATAATTCTTAAGGTAACCCTCTGCAAGAGAGTTGAGACTAGGATGAAGGTTCACCTTCCAGCAGGACAATGAATGACCCTAAACATACTGCTAAAGCGACACTGGAGGGGTTTAAAGGGAAACATTGAAATGTCTTGGAATGGCCGAGTCGAAGCCCAGACCCCAATGCAACTGAGAATCTGCAGAATGACTTGAAGGTCGCGGGACACCAACGTAACCCATCGAACCTGAAGGAGTTGAAGCAGTTGTGCCTTGAGGAATGGGTGACAATCCCAGTGCTGAGATGTGTTAACCTGGCAGAGACTTGCAGCAAAAGGTGGCTCTACAAAGTCTTGGCTTACTTTGAATACCTATGCACACGTAAGATTTCCGTTTGTTTGTCTTAATTATTGTTGGTGTCGCAATAAAAAATTATTTTGGCACCTTCATAGTGGTAGTCGTGTTGTGTAAATCAAATGGTACTTACCCTGCAAAAATCCATTTTAATTCCAAGATAGAATGTGACAAAACAAGACAAGCACGGTGGGGGATGAATACTTTTGCAAGGCGCTGTTTACTAAATAAACTTGACACCCATTTACACAGTGGCCCTTATGAATCTGCCAAATCAATAATGGCGCTGTATTCCAGTTGCCTGTTCTCATTAAATTGCCTACTTGTTCAGGGTACAAATGTTGTCCTTTATCTGGGTGTTTTTATTCAAAATGGTAAGAATCTGTTTATTACCACAGAGCTAAAATGACATTTGCAATGTAGTGGGTGTGTGGGATCATTGAGCACTTGATGGAGATTTTTAAAAATTATCTCCTCATATTGTAACAATCCCACCAAAGCTCAAGGCAAGAAATGCTACAATGACAGTTGAGTATTAACTGAAGTTCTTTTGGTAATGATGAAGCTAGGTTGTTCTGACTTTCTCCTTCCAAAACTTGCAGTCACAGAAAAGACAAGAAAAAAGTGCAACAGTATCCAAAGGACAAAAATATATATACTGTATACTAGACATTAAGCCCGTTACAATAACGGGCGCTAGAACAGTAGTGCATAAACATTAGTAGGAAGTCTACATTAAATGGCAAGGGACCGTCTGTTTTCTGTTACAGTAATCCTGGCTTATATGTGGCTATAATATGCGTCACTGTATTGTGTGCCTTTAATTTTCTCTCTCAGTAATACGTCTCTCCAGCAAGTACTGTGCAGTTCCCCAGCAAGTATTTTAATCTGTGCTGGCGTGCAGCTGATTATTGTATGTGTGGCGTCTCCCCAGCAACGTATTTTATGTGCGTGAAAATAAATCTACTTTTAAAAGTCATCCTATTGTAATATCATGAAAATTCGTATATTTAGGAAAACCCCTTCAACGACTGGCACTTTACCGGGCCAAGTTTGTTAATCGCAAATCTGACATCATCAGAGTGAACACTTGCACAACAACAAACACTAATCCCACCTCTTTGGGGAAGCTGCTCTCCGCGTCTCAGTACCCGATTGGATTTTTCGTGTGTTATGTTTTAGGTCGTACCTCATTTACCGAAATCCGATTGGATCGGCCGCGCAATATTTTATAGGTCCCGCCCTCTCTGTCTTGTGTGACGCGTCAGGCGGCCTTTGAAGCATCTGCTTTGAAGCATCGTACCGTGCCCCGCGCATGTGCACTTCACCAGAAGACACACACACACACGGACACATGGACGAACACAGGGGTTTTATTAAAGAGGATATGTATATACTGGTCAAAAAAATTAAGGTAACAATTAAATCACACATCGGATATCGATGAACAAAATATTCAACTGGAAAATCTCTACTGAGTAATTCTATGTAATTTGTTCAGAACAAAATGATCAACGGTCAATGGAAACCAAAATCACTGACCCATTGAGGGCTGATTTAAACATCAGACCGAAAATCAAAGGCCAAAATTGAAATCTCAGGCTTATCCAATTTGCATGAATTTCATCACAGCAACTCCTAATGTGACTCGGTAGTGTCTATGACACCAATGTGTCTGTATATGCTCTTGATGAGGCAGCGGATGGTGTCCTGAGGGGATCTCCTCCTAGACCAGGGCATCAGTGAGCTCCTGGACAGTCTGTGGTGCTACTTGGTGGTGTTGGATGTACCGATACATAACGTCCCAGAAGTTCTCAATTGTATTCATGTCTGGGGAATGTGCAAGCCAGTCAATGGTACAATGCCTTCATCATCGAGTAACTGCCTGCACACTCTGGTCACATGAGGCTAGCATAGTCCTGCACCAGGAGGAACCCATAGCCCACTGTACCAGCGTAAGGTCTTGCAATGGCTCTGAGGATTTCATCCCAGCACCTAACAGCAGTCCCTCTAAGGACATGCCTCCCATACCACTACCATTACTGAAGAAGACAGCATTATCCTCATGACAGAAAAGGTTCAGGTCTCACCTTCATGAGATGATCAGCTAGTCAGGACTCAAGGGCAGTTTTAAAAAGGCGGGCAGGTGGCCACCTCACCAACCATGTCCATGACGACAACAGGTGAGTCGTTTATACCTTTCCAGTTCGGCGTTAATGGAGTCCGTCTCTTTAATTCTCCTTTTATCAGACGATGATGCCTGGGCTTAGATCGGCCATCGTCTTGCAATTTCCTTCCTTCTTCCCTTTTGAGTTTGGCAGACTAACCTCTGCCTACTAACTGGAAGACTGCCTCAAAATCCCACTCACAAACTGTCATTCCTAAATGTCTCATATGATATTTTTGGTAAACCCCCTAAATTAAAACTCAAAATCTACATTTCGATCACGTAAAAATTGCTTTATTTCAAATCTGTTGTGGTGGCATACAGAGCCAAAATTATGAAAATTGTGTCACCGTCCACATACTTATGGACCTAACTACTTGAGCTGGATTACATTTACACCTGCCATTAAAATGCTTGTCCAGTGTCTGATTGCACCATCCATTGCTTTTTGAGTGTCTTGAGCATGGGAAAGGCATTATATATTAATATTATTATTGAGTGACAGTGGGCTCAGTGGAAGAAGTAACCCAGCAGGACTTCACATAAATAAGCCAGACTGGAAGTTGCTAAATTGCATACTGGCAAGCCACAGTCTTCTAAGAAAATGTTCTTTGGGCAGATGAGACAAAAACTGAGGCTTTGTAGCAAGTCACATCAACCGCATGGTCACAGATGAAAAAAATGAAGCTTTCAAAAAAAAGAACGCCATACCTGCTGTGAAACATGGAGGAAGCTTGGTTATCTTTTGGGGCCGCTTTGCTGCATCTGGCATGGGCTGCCATGAATCTGTGCAGGGAACAATGAAATCTCAAGACTATCAAGACATTCTGGAGTGAAACATCCTGCCCAGTGTCAGAAAGCTCTGCCTCAGTTGCAGGTCATGGATACTCCCAACAGGATAAGGACCCAAAACACACAGCTAAAAACACCCAAGAACAGCAAAGAATAAAACAATTGACTGTTCTGAAGTGGCCTTCTGTGAGCCGTGCTTTGAATCCATTCAAACATCTGTGGAAAGACATGAAGCATGCAGCCTGGAAAAGACCCCCTTCAACCCTGACCCAGCTGGAGAAGTTTGGGCCAAACTACCTGCAGACAGATGAAGGGATCTCATGGAGATCTCCAGGAAACGCTTGTTTGCAGTGATGGCCTCCAAAAGTTAAGCAAACAAAATGTTAGGTTAAGGGTCCCATCATTTTTGTCCACGTTATTTTCATTTTTTTTTTTTTTTTACTATTTGAAATATTCTTTTGAATCAAAACTCCAAAGTAATGTTTTTTTTAAATACGAAATAAACAATGATGGGTGCCAATGAGCTTTGTCAGTTTCAAGTTCTTTCAGAGACATTTGTGGGTTCTTCTTTGTTTGTGGAAAATTGTCCACGTCTGTACACGTGTATTCTATGCAGGATACAAACGGAGAAGGTTCAGTTGGAGACCATCTGCCCTGTTTGATGGTGCATATCAGAGCCTTACAGACAGACCCCGCCTGAAGCGGATATTTTCAAATTTTAATATCCTGTTCAGCCAAATGCAGATGGTCTTCAGACGTGCAGGAGCTTGGCCTGTAGGCGTTTCTGCCAGTCCTGCACCGTTTCTGTCTGTAGTGTCTTCATTTTAGCTTGCACAGTTGGAAGTCATTCAACCATGCGCACCTCCTTGTCTCCATCACACGCATGAAAACACACGTATACACATACACCCATGTAATAAACATACTGTACAAGCAGCCTCAAGTAGATGGCCACTGCCAGTTCATCTGTGGTCAGAAATCTGCAGTGTAATGTTCTCACGTCTTCTTTCTTAATACTAAAAGCATGTAATTATGCATATACAGGCATGTGAAAAAGTAAGTAATCATTTTTCCTTTGCACCCTCCCCCACTATAACCTATCATCTATGGGGGAGGAGCGAAAGCTTTAGATTCGTCAAGAATTTCAGTCTCGGGTTTTCGATGGATCTTGATATTTTCGGGTCTCCTGATACCAAAAATATTGATGCTGTATGCCAATGATGTGTGCGTGTGTGTGTGTGTGTCACATTTTGTAGAGCTAAAATGGCTCTTTGGAAAAATACCAAACTCGAAACTTAAACCTGCTATGAGATGACAATGTGGTTTAGTTTTTGAGCCAAATCTTGCAAGAGAAAGAGGCACTCAGGAGGAACCCTCAAATCCCATAATTCTGCAATTATTTATGAATTCTTCTCGTCAATTGCTATAATAATGACCTGTTTTATGATCAGAAAGATCAGCATGAGAGTGGTAAATAATTCCTGAAATGTTATAGAATATTTTGGGTAACTTGGTTCCTAGGGCACAAAGCCTACTGATGCTCACGTCCGAAATTTTTTTTCCTACATGTGTGGACAGAGTAAGATTTGATCTTCGTTTAAACAGTCATTAGATAAAGGTGATAGTGAAAAGTCAAACAAAATGACACCTTTTATTGGCTAACTAAAAAGATTACAACATGCAAGCTTTCAAGACAACTCGGGCCCCTTCTTCAGGCAAGATGTAATACAGAAACTGGAGTTCCCTCTGTTTATATGCACACTAGGACAAGAAACAATATTGGTACATCTTTAAGTGAGAAATCTTAAATGTAAAAATTAAGACTCCTTCAGGCTAGGGTTCATTTAACAAGAGAGAAGAACAATGTATGGTCAAGATCTTTGGATAAGATAACTGTCCAACAAAGTCTTTTGAAGTTTCCAATGTGTTTTTCAATACAATACCTTAGTACTACAGATAAAGGTGATATTAATATGCAGTAATTAATTCCACAACTAATGAACAAATGTGCTGTTTCCTTCTGTGGAAAAAATTAAGCCCCATCTTGACTCTTATATGTTGCCTCATCAAGTCGGCATTTCCTCTAACTGCCTAGCAGTTTCTTAACATTGACTGGTTGAGATTTTTCCCACTCCTCCATGCTGAATTCCTTCAGCTATGTGACGTTTGAGGGGTGTCTTGCATGCACAGACCTTTTTAAATCCCCTCACAGCATCTTGATGAGATTTAGTTCCAGGGTTTGATTTGGCCATTCCTGAACCCTCCATTTCATTCTTTTCAGCCATTCCTTGGTAGATTTACTGGTATATTTAGGGTCATTTGTCATGTTGCAAGGTCCATTTTCAGTTGAGCTTCAGTCTTTCTGACAGATGGTCTCACATTATCTTCATGCTCTGGCGCAATGAAGAATACAGATTCTATTCCAAGATGGTGAGCTTCCCAGACCCTGATGCAGAAACATAACCCAAACCAAAACATATCCACTACCATGCTTTACAGTTGGCATCAGGTTCTTCTGTCTTTAGTTTTCACCGAACATGTAGATAAAAAGTTCCAGAAGACATCTGTCCAGAACAAATTGTTCCAGATGTTGGGTCTGTGCCTAGGTCTTCATGGGTAAATTTTAATCTTGCTCTGATTTTCGCTCACTAGGGGTAAGATTTTTTTTTTTTTTCTGGCACATCTCCAATGTAGATCTGATTTGTGTAGCCTTTTTTCTAATGATAGACTCCTGCACTTGAACATCAACCTTGGCAAAAGCTATCTATAGGACCTGTGATGAAATTCTGGGCCTCTTAAAGACTTCTTTCAGCATCTTGCTTTCTGCTCACAGCCTGAACTTTTTGGGACAACCTGGTCTGAAAAGTTAGCAATTGTTTGAAATCTTCTCCACTTCTAGATGATGTTCTAGACAGTGGAATGGTTAATGTCCAGTAGTTTGGAGATCTTTTTGAATCTCTTCCCAGACTCCTAGACATATCAAACCTTCTTTCTGAAGCCTCATGGAGCTCTTTCAATTTCAACATGGTAATAACACAAACTTCAGCAACAAAGACCCCACCAAACTAAATGTCTGCAGTTTAAATAAGACTGGTTCTTCCAAGGTCCTTCCTAATGACGTTCTAATCATTTGTACCTGATCTGGTGCACCCGAGTCTAATTTATGGTATTTTAGGTATTGATAAACATATAGATGGGCTTACTTTTTTCATATCGGACATTTGCATTTATGTTTATTTAAATTATACATACAATGGACTACAAAATATAAATGTGACATGATGTTTGTTATATTGTATCTATAGATAAAGGTGATACTGTTTAAATGAAGATTAGAGTTATTAGGGTTATCCAAATCTTGATATGTCTACATATGTTACAAAAAACATTTGACGGGTGTACTTAGTTTTTCACATGACTGTATTTAAGAAAATATGATGCCATTTTGGATAAATAAGGACATCTTTTATTTGTTTAATCCCTAGATGCAGCATGGTGCCAAGTGAACAGAGCTGTGTTTGGTGCGTCTCTGAGAGGTGGGAACTGGCGACCTCTGTCTTCTCTGAAACTGACACATGCTAGTGGGAATGGATTGTGCAGCCAGGCTTGCTGTGAGAAACCAGGTTGTGACGCAGCATGGACCCTTAGAGGGCGCTGTGTTCTTTTAGCATGCTTAAATCCAGGACAGTGTGAACCAGAAAGGACTTGGCACCAGTACTCCCTGGTGGAAATGGTGTCCCGCAGGTAAGTTTTCATTGTGAGAGGTGGGCAATTTAGCAGTTTAATTGTATGGCACAGGAGTGCTGGTTCAAACCCCATTTCTGATTGGCCTCATGACCCTTATGAGCAAATCATTTAACTTGCCCATCACCCAGGTCTACAAAATATTGTACACAACTGTAATGAACCCTGATCTTGTGGGACATCATGGAGATCAACACTATTAGGGTGAATTGAAATCTCTAATAAATGGGATACCTGAAACTAAACAAAAGTCTCTGTCTGCAGCATGTACAGAAAAAAGGCTTTTCACAATTTTCGTACGGGAGAAAAAAAGATGAAAAGAATGAAGAGAAATGCCAGCTCATCACAGCCCTCAGCTGGCAAGTCTTCTAAAGAGGTGGGTTCCATTCTGAATGCTTGTCAATCTTCTTAATTGGAAAAGCATAACTTCTTGCACCTGTCTGTCTCTATAGGCAGTTCCCTCGCCAAAGCCAACTCGTGTTGTGCTGTCATCCAGTCCTGTAGCCCTTGGTTTGTCAGACAACAGCACACAGCCCCTCCCACCCGGTGGGAGTAAAGAAGATCTTCCAAATCCGTTGGATCATAATTCCACTGCGTCAGACTCAGCTGCTGCTGGGCCATTTAGCAACACTAGCACTACCACTGGAGAATCTACTGAAGCCTCATCTCCCACTACTACCCCTGCTGGAGCTACCACTCAGCCAGGTGAGTGATGCTTTCTTCAGGCCCGCCATGGTGTTTTAGGATTACATGGCCTACAGTTCCTGATCTCCCGCTCTTCTTCTCCTTTATCTCTCCATGCAGTCCCTCGGCAACTGATTGTGTCTGCAGGTGAAAACATTGAGGTCACTTTACCCAAAAATGAAGTGGAACTCAATGCGTTTGCAGTCCCAGAGCCTACAGAAGGTATGCCCAGCTTGCTGAAATCCATACATTTCTTTGCTGAAATGGTCATCTCTTTTTGGGACACTCACTCTTAAGTGTTTACTTACAGGAATGACTTATACATTTGATTGGCGATTGATCACCCATCCCAAAGATTACAGTGGTGTGATGGAGGGCAAGCATGGCAAGACCTTGAAACTGAGCAAGGTGAGGCAAGCAGAACATGCTAAGCAGTGTCTCGAGGATAATATGAGCATCTGCAGAACCTCAGGGGCTTCAGGAGCAGGGCACTGACCGGCTGCTGGGTTAATAATCACCTCTCTGTTGCAGCTGACTGAGGGGCTTTATGAGTTCAAAGTGATAGCAGAAGGTGATGGAGCCAGAGGAGAAGGCTTTGTCAACGTAACTGTGAATCCAGGTGGGGCCTCTTGACATCTTAGCTCTGTCTTATTACATTGTCATTGTATTACTTGATGTAGAGTGCATGTTTTGTTCTTTTGTGTGTGTGTGTTGGTTGAAAGTATGGGCCCCATCAATTTATACATTATAGAGGAATAATCTAAAAATGTTTCATTAATATAAACTCTGAGGCTAGGGACCTGCACTGGCAGTTGGAAGGTTGCAGGTTCGAATCCCGTAAAATGCTAGAAGTGACTCTAATCTACTGGAGTAAGGCCCTTAACCTGCAATTGCTTCATCCTGGGTATGATGTTAACCTGTATCCAGCCCTGCAAGCAGGTGCTCCAAATTACAGGGAAAACTTGGGGATTGGCAGTAGGATTGGCACTCCAGCCACCGTAAAAAAAAAAAACTCCGTGCCAGTGTGGTGCTGAGGTGTCACCTGCTGCATTTGGGTTCCACGTGTGGAGGGTGCGGCAATGCGCTTTCAGCTCATGCTTCCAACCCCTAAAATTTAATATGGAGAGTGACATGGTGGCCACAGCTGCTGCCTCACTGATGCAGTGTCCTAAGTTTGAATCCTGTGCCCTGTCATTGTCGTTGTCTCCATCGAGCCCACACATTCTCTGCTTGTTTGCATGGGTTACCTCCAGCTACTCTGGTTTTCTTCCCATATCCCCAAAGATGCACCGGTTAGATTAACCCTGTGATTCCAAGTTGGCCCTATGTGACTGGAGATGCGTGCGTGAGTGGGCCTTGCAGTGGACTGACCCTGTCCAGCACTCTTTCCTTTTTTAAAGTCCTCTTAGCGTTATCTTTAACTTTTTGGGGAAAATAAATGAGTCATAAATGTTGAATTTATTTCAAGAAAAAATGTTATGACGTGTAATGGAAACGTGTAGATATCAAAACGTCAACATGAATACAGTAGGAAAGGTCTGCCTAATGTTCGCTGCTGCACTGATGCAGATTTAGCACACATCCTTCATGTGACATGTTTTTGAGACAGTCACCAACACACAGCCCGATTTCGTGGTCGAGACAGTAGAAGCGTGTTTCTTTGCATACTTTTCACATTTTTTTCTGTTGCTTGTGTATGCGAGTTTAGAACATCAGTACCTGACCCACACAATTGATGCACCCATTGTGTTATTTTAGGTTGCCACAACAAAACTCTTAGTGACTTCCACATTTCCCCTGACACGAATGACAGTTGCTGCATTGTGAACAGTGCTTAGGGGGCTAACGTCTTTCTTGTCTTTCTTCATGTTTTCAGTCGTTTTGCCTTTCTTCACCATGGTGAATCTTCAGGTGACCAAATTCACCAGCCATATCACTGCGGTTCAGTCGTACAGCGCACCGTCCTTATTAGCATCTGATGACCAATTCACATTGTCATCACTAATGGTTCAGTTTCAGCTTGCTCTTATTTACACACCATTGTGTTTTACTTGAAGGATCTGCCCCAGTCATAAATATTGATGAGTTACTGTAAAGTGTCAGAATAGATAGAAAATTCATGATTCTTTTGCATCATGATGTTATTTCATCCACTAGATGGCAGCAGATCATTACATGTCATCCTGAATCGGGCTTAACCGTATTTACATAGAATTCTGAGCCCAGGGTTAAAGCCAAGGAGGTTAAATAAAGATATTCATACATGCAACCTACATATATGTACTATATAATAAAACACTAAAGTCTGTGTGTCCAGTCCCTCAGAGCAAACTGATTGGTCAGTTTGGCTTTGGTGACATGACAGAAGAGGCGAAGTGAGACACTTGAGAAGGAGTAAAGGCACACTCTTGAGAGAGTCACCTTCAAAGGTGGAAAAGTTTAAAAGTAAAAAATGTATAAAAGTATAAAACTGAAAAGGAGGCAAGAAAGGCAGCTCACAAATAATGACAATAATGAGTCTGAGAAGCAGGCTTTACGGGAACAGCAGCGAAGAGACGTTCACACATGCAAATACAGACAAAATATGCTGAAGGTGCATGTGAAACAAGAGATAGCAAATATTTTTAAGTCATTCTTTTACTTGCCCTTGACACAGGTAGTGTGGCAATTTGTTTTATAAAGTACTAAACAAAGCAAGTTAATTTAACGTAACTTAATATCTGGCACAAGGCCAGAGCCTGGCCAGTACAGGTTGCCAGTCTGTTGAAGGGCCCGCTTGTGCACATACCCACACTTTCACACTAACTCGGGGACAGTTTACAGTTGCCGATTAAAATAAGACACAAGTCCTTGGTACGTGGGAGGAAAGTGCACTGTGTTTAAAACATCCTTTTAATTTGGTAAGCAGCAACACAACTTTTAGCATTGATGGCAACGTCCAAACTTTGCTATCATTACTAACCAGTCTGTAATGTCAGCTTTGAGGATTTGTTTGGCCGTTCTTCATTACAAAACCGTCTTAACCGCCCCATTTTTGGAGGGTATTGGATTGCCGTGGACTCGCACCACAAAGCATCTCAGTCTGAAGGTTTGCATTGTGGTGAACTGCTGGTGGTCTCCCACAAATCTCCAACATCTGGCTCAGAAGTGGCTTCCTTGCAGCAAGAGCTGATAGGCGAGCTCCTCTAATCTGGCTGTATACTTGGAGCAGGCAAACTTTGAAAATGCTGGACTGTGTATGTTTTTTGTACCCATGTCGGCTACCCAGCTAGTTATCTTAAAAGCAAAATGCTACATTGCCAGTTTAACAAAAATATAATTAAATTATCCAAAGCACAATCCACCCGTTGTTGATTTCCAAAAAGATGAGTAAATATATGATATACTGTGCACTTAACTATGTAACTCAGTGGATGTTTTGTGTGGCTTCAGGACAATAAAATCCTGACTCTTGCACAAGTGGCGCACAAGGCAGAAGTCTGCATGAAAACTGCGAGAGGTACACTAGAAGTGCCAGAAACTGAAGAAATAAGCTTCTGTGAACAAAGTCCTCCTTCATTCTAAAAACACACCATTGTCAATTACTATAGAACAGTAAAAACATCTCCACAATACTGAGACGCAGCTATACCAGTGCATTAATGCACCGGAAACAGTAAATGGACCGTCTACCACTACGTCATGAATTTTATTCACCATTCACACCAGCAGTTATGAGACATCTGTTGGTGAAGAAAGATTCACTGATGTTGACTTTGCTGACAATGCTGTGATCTTCATGGAGCAAAGCATGGAGGAAAACAGGCTCTCATCAGGGCGCTTGAGAGACTGAGTGAGGAGCCTAAGTGTCTGGGCTTGCGAGTGTCCTGAATAAAAAACAAAATCCAGGCCTTTAATGACCTCTTGGGCATAGCTATCAATCGTGTGTCTGTCGGTGGAGTGAATGTCAACCTTGTCAAGAGGTTTACTTACCTCGACAGTGACATTCATATCTCTGGTGACTCTTCCTATGAAGTCAGTAGATAGATTGGGAGAGCATGGGGTGGTGGGGGGAGTCATGAGGTCACTGCAAAGGGGTGTGTGGCACCCCCAATATCTTTGCAAAAGAATGAAGGTCCAAGTCTTTACAGTCCTGGTGCTTCCTGTTTTGCTATATGGCTATAAGGTGAGCTGAAATGAAGACTGGACTTCTTCAGTACCGTGTCTCTTTGGAGAATCCTTGGGTACCGCTGGTTTGACTTTGTGTCCTCACCTACTCAGTTGGAACTTCCTCTTAACAAAGAAATTTAACTTGTAGAGATATAAAATGTGATACTTAATCAATAGTAATATATTTATATTAAAGAATATCTGTCTGGATTAAGAGACAATTATCACCCCCTTATACACTATATGACCAAATTTATGTGGACTCCCCGTTAAATGATGGAGTTGTTCAGGTGTTACATTGTGATTGGGTGCATAAAAATCAGCACACAGCCATGCAATGCCCTTTGGATAGTAGAATGAAGAGTTCAGCACTGTCATAGGATGTCACATTTGTCACAAGTCATTATGTGAAATTTCTGCTCTACTCAATCTGCCCTGGCCAGCTGGAAGTGCTATTACTGTGAAGTGGAAGAGCTGAGGAGCAACAATAGTCAGCCACAAAGTGGTAGACCACTCAAACTCGCAGAGCGGGGAAGCCAAGTGCCGCCATTTATAGACCATTAAAATCCACTCTCCTCCGCAGCGTCACTTGCAGCAGGGTTCCAGAATGTGCAGAAGTAGCTTCATAAAATGGGTTTCAATAGCCAAGCCTAAGATCACCATGTACAATGCCAAGTGTTGTCTGGAGTAATGCATGCCACAATTGGACACTGTAACAGTGAAAACATGTCCTCTGGAGTGATAAATTAGGCTTCACTGTCGATCAGTCTGATGGACAACTCTGAGTTTAGCAGCTGCCAGGAGAACCGCTACCTCCTGGACTGCATAAAGCCTACTGTAAGGTTTGGTGGAGGAGGGATAATGGCAGGTGTTTGGGCTTGGCTTCTTGCTTCTAGTGAAGGGTCCTGTTAATGCTACAGCAGACAGAGACACATTCAGACAATTGTGCATCATTTTCTCAAGCATGACTGTGCACAAAGCCAGAGATAGTGGAACTCAAGTGGCCTGCACAGAGCCCTGACCTCAACCCTACATAGCGCCTTTGGGTGAATGGAAATGGTACCATTGGTACCTTACCTCTTTGGAGTGAATGGGCACAAATTCCCACAAACATACTCCAGAATCTTGTGGAAAGAGAAGAGTGGAGGCTGTTATAGACACACAGGCGCACACCACTTTACATTAATGCCTATGGTTTTGGAATGGGATCACCAACAAGCTCATATAGGTGTGATGATCAGTTGTCCAGAAACTCTTGGCCATGTAGTGTATGTATGAATATGTGACAGACTGGTGTCCTGCCCAGGTTTGTTTTGCCTTTCATCCATTATTATAGGAACAAGTTATGAACCCTCACAACCTTCTTTTGTAAAAACTGAATGCAAACATTTCTTCAATGGATGGATACATTTCAATATAGAACTTTTTATCTCGTCTTCCAGAGCCACGAGTAAATCAGCCTCCCAAAGCTGTCGTCTCACCCAAGTTTCAGGAAATCTCTCTGCCCACCAGCTCGACAGTCATCGATGGCAGTCGTGAGTGACAGCATTTTATTTCCTTTTATCCACTAAATTTAGTTCTCTGGTTGCTGTTGATTAACTATCTTGCAGTCACCTCTGTACAAAAAAAAAAATAATAATAATTGCATGTTAACAGTTAGTTTGTTTGGTTTGCCAATTAAAAGTCTCACTTTGTTCTCTTCTTCTCACTCAGAGAGTACTGACGATGATAAGATAGTATCCTACCACTGGGAAGAAGTGAAGGGTCCACTCAGGGAAGAAAAGGTCTCTGCAGAGACACCTATCCTCGAGCTGGTCAAACTAGTGCCAGGCAACTACACTTTCAGGTACTCTTACTTCCGTGCCTTGGCTCATTTGATTCTGTGCTCAATGTCAATATTGGGACAAACTGAAAAGCAAAATTTCCCCAAGCAGAAAGCAGCATCTTAACATTGTAATGGTGAGAACATCTCCAGTGCGTAGATTCAGTTAATCTGAGGCAGTAATAATAGAATTAAGTGAAAATACCAATAATCAGTACTCTTCCTCCAACTGTCTCACACATTATTCTCTACAAACTCATGTGTTTCCCAACATGTACAGTGCCCGCCGTAGTGTTTTGGACACATTTTTCCTTGATTTACTCCACCCAAGGCAAACTGGTCCTAGGTGAGGGATGAGACAAAGAGCGGTTCAAACCTTCTATGATGAATGAAAACTTTGGACGCCGTTTTCCCTTGCCCGGACGCGGGTCACCGGGGCCCCACTCTGGAGCCAGGCCTGGAGGTGGGGCTCGATGGCGAGCGCCTGGTGGCCGGGCCTGCACCCATGGGGCTCGGCCGGGCACAGCCCGAAGAGGCAACGTGGGTCCCTCTTCCCATGGGCTCACCACCTATGGGAGGGGCCAAGGAGGTCGGGTGCAGTGTGAGTTGGGTGGTGGCCGAAGGCGGGGACCTTGGCGGTCCGATCCTCGGCTACAGAAGCTGGCTCTTGGGACGTGGAATGTCACCTCTCTGAAGGGGAAGGAGCCTGAGCTAGTGTGCGAAGTTGAGAGGTTCCGGCTAGATATAGTCGGACTCACCTCGACGCACAGCTTGGACTCTGGAACCAATCTCCTTGAGAGGGGCTGGACTCTGTACCACTCTGGAGTTGCCCCCGGTGAGAGGCGCCGAGCGGGTGTGGGTATACTTATTGCCCCCCGACTTGGAGCCTGTACATTGGGGTTTACCCCGGTGGATGAGAGGGTAGCCTCCCTTCGCCTTCGGGTGGGGGGACGGGTCCGAACTGTTGTTTGTGCGTATGCACCGAACAGCAGTTCGGAGTACCCACCCTTTTTGGAGTCCCTGGAGGGGGTGCTAGAGGGCATACCTTCTGGGGACTCCCTCATTCTGCTGGGAGACTTCAATGCTCACGTGGGCAATGACAGTGAGACCTGGAAGGGCGTGATTGGGAGGAATGGCCCCCCCGATCTGAACCCGAGCGGTGTTTTGTTATTGGACTTCTGTGCTCGTCACGGATTGTCCATAACGAATACCATGTTCAAGCATAGGGGTGTTCATATGTGCACTTGGCACCAGGACACCCTAGGCCTGAGTTCGATGATCGACTTTGTGGTCGTGTCGTCTGACTTGCGGCCACATGTCTTGGACACTCGGGTGAAGAGAGGGGCGGAGCTGTCAACTGATCACCACCTGGTGGTGAGTTGGCTTCGATGGTGGGGGAGGATGCCGGTCAGGCGTGGTAGGCCCAAACGTGTTGTGAGGGTCTGCTGGGAACGTCTGGCAGAGCCCCCTGTCAGAAGTAGCTTCAACTCCCACCTCCGGCAGAACTTCGACCATGTCCCGAGGGAGGTGGGGGACATCGAGTCCGAATGGGCCATGTTCCGTGCCTCTATTGTTGAGGCGGCTGACCGGAGCTGTGGCCGTAAGGTGGTCGGTGCCTGTCGTGGCGGCAATCCCCGAACCCGTTGGTGGACACCGGTGGTGAAGGATGCCGTCAAGCTGAAGAAGGAGTCCTACAGGACCCTTTTGTCCTGTGGGACCCTGGAGGCAGCTGATAGGTACCGGCAGGCCAAGCGGAATGCGGCTTTGGTGGTTGCTGAGGCAAAAACTCGGGCGTGGGAGGAGTTTGGGGAGGCCATGGAGAACGACTTTCGGACGGCTTCGAGGAGATTCTGGTCCACCATCCGGCGTCTCAGGAAGGGGAAGCAGTGCAGTGTCAACACTGTATATGGTGGGGATGGTGCGCTGCTGACCTCGACTCGGGGACGTTGTGGGTCGGTGGGGGGAGTACTTCGAAGACCTCCTCAATCCCATTAACATGCCTTCCAATGAGGAAGCAGAGCCTGGGGACTCAGAGGTGGGCTCCCCCATCTCTGGGACTGAGGTCACCGAGGTGGTCAAAAAACTCCTTGGTGGCAGGGCCCCGGGGGGTGGATGAGATACGCCCGGAGTTCCTCAAGGCTCTGGATGTTGTAGGACTGTCTTGGTTGACACGCCTCTGCAACATCGCATGGACATCAGGGACAGTGCCTCTGGATTGGCAGACTGGGGTGGTGGTCCCCCTCTTTAAGAAGGGGGACCGGAGGGTGTGTTCCAACTACAGAGGGATCACACTCCTCAGCCTCCCTGGAAAAGTTTATTCAGGGGTCCTGGAGAGGAGGGTCCGTCGGATAGTCGAGCCTCGGATTCAGGAGGAACAGTGTGGTTTTCGTCCTGGTCGCGGAACAGTGGACCAGCTCTATACCCTTAGCAGGGTCCTGGAGGGTGCATGGGAGTTTGCCCAACCAGTCTACATGTGTTTTGTGGACTTGGAAAAGGCATTCGACCGTGTCCCTCGGGGAATCCTGTGGGGGGTACTCCGAGAGTATGGGGTACCGGCCCCCCTGATAAGGGCTGTTCGGTCCCTGTACGATCGGTGCCAGAGCTTGGTCCGCATTGCCGGCAGTAAGTCGAACCCGTTTCCAGTGAGAGTTGGACTCCGCCAGGGCTGCCCTTTGTCACCGATTCTGTTCATAACTTTTATGGACAGAATTTCTAGGCGCAGCCAGGGCGTTGAGGGGGTCCGGTTTGGTGGGCTCAGGATTGGGTCACTGCTTTTTGCAGATGATGTTGTCCTGTTTGCTTCATCAGGCCGTGATCTTCAGCTCTCTCTGGATCGGTTCGCAGCCGAGTGTGAAGCGGCTGGAATGAGAATCAGCACCTCCAAATCCGAGACCATGGTCCTCAACCGGAAAAGGGTGGAGTGCCCTCTCAGGGTTGGTAGCGAGATCCTGCCCCAAGTGGAGGAGTTCAAGTATCTCGGGGTCTTGTTCACGAGTGAGGGAAGAATGGAGCGTGAGATCGACAGGCGGATCGGTGCGGCATCCGCAGTAATGCGGGCGTTGCATCGGTCTGTCGTGGTGAAAAAGGAGCTGAGCCGCAAGGCGAAGCTCTCAATTTACCAGTCGATCTATGTTCCTACCCTCACCTATGGTCATGAGCTATGGGTAGTGACCGAAAGAACGAGATCGCGAATACAAGCGGCTGAAATGAGTTTCCTCCGCAGGGTGTCTGGGCTTTCCCTTAAAGATAGGGTGAGAAGCTCAGTCATCCGGGAGGGGCTCAGAGTAGAGCCGCTGCTCCTCCGCATCGAGAGGAGTCAGATGAGGTGGCTCGGGCATCTGATCAGGATGCCTCCTGGACGCCTCCCTGGTGAGGTGTTCCGGGCACGTCCAACCGGGAGGAGGCCCCGGGGAAGACCCAGGACACGCTGGAGGGACTATGTCTCTCGACTGGCCTAGGAACGCCTTGGGATTCTCCCGGAAGAGCTAGAAGAAGTGGCCGGGGAGAGGGAAGTCTGGGCATCTCTGCTCAAGCTGCTGCCCCCGCGACCCGACCTCGGATAAGCGGGAGACAATGGATGGATGGATGGATGGATGGATTACTCCTCCAATTTAAAATTATGAATCAAACGATGCAGACATGGTTAAAGTCAACATTACAGATTTTCATTTAAGGGGATTTGCATGCATTTCAGTCATTCCATGTGTAAATGACAACACTTTTTCTATATGGTCTGCCTCTGTAAGAGCCATTTGTCAGTTAGTCTGGTTAGGTTAAGTTGATAAAAGTATTTTCTTAGTTACAGTATGTTGAAATGTATGCCTATAAGGCACATAGTCAATGGGAGGTTGTATTATAACCCCACAAGCTAAATTATAAATGGAACATTCTAATTGTTTCTTATCCCTCTGACCTCTAGTTCTGGTTTATGATTTGCCTTGCAGTTGGTAAGGCATGAAGGGCAAACAGTTTCAAACCGTATGTACAGAACACACTAAATGAACTAAGTAAAGCCTATGTAAGTTTGCCTTTGAAAAATGTCACAACCTGTAAGTACAGAAAGTAACTGAAGTTTAACATGAGAAGGCCACAATTGTAGAAGAAACCTTTTTTTCCCTTTTGCTCTCCATCACTTTTCTTTCTGAATTTTTGTGATTTGTTCATTTTTAACTTTTCACTGAACTTTTTAAATGTTGACCCCAAACATATAGCTAAGACAACAAAGGAGTTTTTCCAAAGGAAAAAAATGGAAAATTCTTGAATGGCCATGCCAGTCACCTCTTCCGTATGCCGAAGAGAAAACTTAAGGGGACAAGTCCCCAAAACAAGCAGGAGCTGAAAATGGATGCATTAGAGGATTGACAGAACAGCACCATAGAAAACCCTCAGCACATGGTGATGTCTATGAATCACAGACTTCAAGTAGTCGTTGCATGTAAGGGATATGCAACAAAGTACTAAATATGTCTGCTTTAATAGACCCGCCATTGTGATGTACCAAAAATGATGGCGCCCTGAAATGGCAGGACCGTGTCGAAAAAGTATTGACATTTCCACATGATGTGACCAAAATGTATGCAAATCCCCTTACACGAAAGTCTGTGATGCGCACTTTAATCACAATGTCTGAATTGTTTGATTTGTAATTTTAAACTTTTGGAGCAGAGGGGTCAATCAAGGGAAAATGTGTCTTTCTCCCTAACATTATGGTGGACACTGTATGTGCCTTGTGCTTAATTGCTTCCTACCCCTCGCCCTCTTTCTCTTTTTACAGTCTCACGGTGGTCGATTCCGATGGTGCCAGTGACTCTGCTCTGGCTAGTCTCACAGTGAACAAAGCAGTGGATTACCCTCCTGTGGCCAATGCTGGGCCGAATCAAGTGATCACTCTACCCCAGAATTCGATAACACTTTATGGCAACCAGAGCACAGATGACCATGGGTTAGTGGCATATGAGTGGTCCTTGAGTCCCCAAAGTAAAGGCAAGGTGGTGGAGATGCAGGTAAGCGTTTTATTACCCTCTCATCCAAGTTTACATGAAGACTTGGTGTTGCCCTATTCTATTTTTAAAGAACACAGATGTTTCTTCTTCAGTTCAGTGCAGATATCCATCAAAACCTGTTCTGACAATGCAGGGCATGGTGCCACCGTACCTTTTCCTCAGTTGTAGCATATAACTTATCATTCATTTCCTTCATTACAGAACACAGCAAGTCAGCCATTTGACCACATCTACTCAAAATATGCAGCGTGCCTTCCACTGCTTAGCCCTTCCTCAGTTAGTGTATAACAGATGATCCTTATGAACCACTACTCGGTTACATTGAGTCCTGTGTCATTCATTTTGCCTAGACTAGTTTTTCTCAGCCTTTTTGGAGTCGTGACCTAGTTTTTCCCATTTAAGTGTCTTCACAACCCTATTCTTGGTGAATCAATTGTAATCATCAGAATGGAGGGGTCAAGTACATTTGTTGAAGTGGCAACTTGATGAGAACCACTACCAATATAAACAATAGCAACTAGTGACCCACTGGCAACCTGCGACCCAAAATTGGGTTGAGAAACATTGGCCTAGACTGCCATTATTATGCAGTTATGCAATTGAGGTCATATCTCTCTCTCTCTCTATATATATAATATATATATATATATATATATACAGTCATGGCCAAAATTATCAGCACCCCTGGAATTTTCCTTGAAAATGCACCATTTCTCCCAGAAAATTGTTGCAATTACAAATGTTTTGGTATACACATGTTTATTTCCTTTATGCACATTGGAACAACACAAAAAAACAGAGAAAAAAAGCCAAATCTGACATCATTTCACACAAAACTCAAAAACCGGGCTGGACAAAAACCATAACCATCAACAAGCTTGTTACACCCCTCAATTGGAATTTTCAACCTCTCTTCTTTTGCAAACTGCTCAAGGTTTCTCAGATTTGAAGGGCGCCTTCTCCCAACAGCAATTTTGAGATCTCTCCATAAGTGTTCAATCGGATTTAGATTCAGACTCATTGCTGGCCACTTCAGAACTCTCCAGCACTTTCTTCAACCATTTCTGAGTGCTTTTAGAGGTATGTTTGGGGTCATTGTCCTGCTGGAACACCCATGATCTCTGACGCAGACCCAGCTTTCTGACACTGGGCCCTACATTGCGCCCCAATATCTTTAGGTAGTCTTCAGATTTCATGATGCCTTGCACACAGTCAAGGCATCCAGTGCCAGAGGCAGCAAAACATCCCCAAAACATCTTAGAACCTCCACCATGTTTGACTGTAGGTACTGTGTTCTTTTCTTCGTAGGCCTCATTCCGTTTTCTGTAAACAGTAGAATGATGAGCTTTACCAAAACGCTCTACCTTGGTCTCATCTGTCCATAAGACGTTCGCCCAGAAGGATTTTGACTTCCTCAGGTACATTTTGGCAAACTCCAGTCTGGCTTTTTTATGTTACTGTGTCAGCAGTGGGGTCCTCCTGGCTCTCCTGCCATAGCATTTCATTTCGTTCAGATGTCGACGGATAGTTCGAGCTGACACTGTTGCACCCTAAATCTGCAGAACAGCTTGAATATGTTTTGAAGTTGATTGGGGTTGTTTATCCACCATTCGGACTATCCTTCGTTGCAGTCTTTTATCAATTTTTCTCTTCTGTCCACGTCCAGGGAGATTAGCTACAGTGCCACGTGTTGTGAACTTCTTGATTATGTTGCGCACAGTGGACAAAGGAACATGAAGATCTCTGGAGATGGACTTGTAGCCTTGAGATTGTTGATATTTTTCCACAATTTTGGTTCTCAAGTCCTCAGACAATTCTCTGCTCTTTTTTCTGTTCTCCATGCTTAGTGTGGCACACTCAGACACACAACAGAAAGGTTGAGTCAACTTTTCTCCATTTTAACCCTTTGCAGTCGTATTTAATTTTCAACGTCACGCTACATTAGTCGTAATTAATTATTGAAAATACGCCAATAATTACAGCAGTTATTTTTTTCAAGCACGTAGGAATAACACAGGCCACTTTTCTCGACCAGGCGACTGTGCAAATCGGTCAGAAACTTGCAGGGCCACCAGCGGGGGCCTGACGACCTATAGCGCACTTTTTACTAAGGCCAGTTTTCTGGCCTAACGACCGCAAAGGGTTAACTGGCTTCAGGTGTGATTGCTATATTGCCAGCACCTGTTTCTTGCCACAGGTGAGTTCAAACGAGCATCATATGCTTGAAATAAAACGATTTACCCACAATTTTGAAAGGGTGCCAATAATTTTGTCCGGCCCATTTTTGGAGTTCTGTGTGACATGATGTCAGATTTGGCTTTTTTTCTCAGTTTTTTTGTGTTGTTCCAATGCACATAAAGGAAATAAACATGTACATACAAAAACATTTGTAACTGCAATAATTTTCTGGGAGAAATGGTGCATTTTCTGGGAAAATTCCAGGGGTACCGATAATTTCGGCCATGACTGTATATATTATGGACATATCAAAAAGTAAGGATTAAAAGATAAAAGCTGACACAATACAACATATTTGCAATGGCTTATGGGTCGTTTGAACATGCACACCATTCCACAGTTATTCTAGTTAAGGCCCAAGCTCAAAATAACATGGACGCTCTGCTGCGGGATTGTATCATTGTTTATTAATGATACATTGTTTATTAATGTGACATTTGTTTGGCCAAAGGGAATGTAATCTGCTGAAATTCACTGAACGAGGTTGGCTCAGTATGGATGTGGAAACAATGTGACTCAACAAAAAGTTTTTGAATGGGTAGAAAGATTTAAAGTGGGAAGAAGTGTAACCAATGAAGCTAAATCTGATGAATCCATTCAGCATTGAGCACGCAAGCCCACATCAACATGGTGAATGTCTTCATTAGAGAAGACCAACATGGATTACATTGTCTGCTGTTGCTGCACGTTCAGATATCAGCTGTGGATCTGCACATGTCATAGTGTGTGATGACCTGGGGTTCTGTAAAGTCTGCGTAAGACGGGTTTCCAAACACCTCACTGATCTTCATCCATTGGTGAATTTCAGAAAGTTTCACTCCGTTTGCCCAAAGAAATCTCACTAGAGCGCATTGTTCAATAATGGTGCAATCCCACAGCAGAGCGTTGGGACATTCTTTGACCTTGGCTTCAAAAAGACCAATGGCAGAGTGTTGTGCTGTGCATGTTCAAACTACCCATCAGTCACAGAGGAAGTGTTGTCAATGTCAATTTATTTACACAGCACATTTAATACAAACATCACTAATGCTGCAGCCGAAGTGTTTTACATAGAACATAAAACAATCAACAGTAAAGTGAAACAAACCACTGTGTAAGAAATTAGGATTACCAGTTATCACTGAAGATCATGAAAAGCTAAAGAACAGAAATGAGTCTTCAGCTTCGATTTAAACAGATCAATTGAAGGTGCGCCCTTAATGTAGTAAGGTAAAAAATTCCAAAAACATGGTGCAGCAGCTGCAAAAGTCCCATCACCCCTTAGTTTTACACTTAGTATGAGGGACCACAAGAGATGACTGACCGGCTGACCTAAGCTCTCTGGATGGCTGATGTAAAGCACACAACCCAGAAAAACAGGTGGGAGCACACACAGCATACAGAGGCAGACTTTCTTACCCTTAATCCCCCCCCCAAAAAAAAACCAGCAGCATTCTGTGATCCTAACTTTGGCTAAAAGGCGAAGCTGAAAAGTGTTGTATTGTGTCAGCTACTGTCTGTTGCCTTTACTTTTTAATTTACCCATGTATGCTGGGGAATCCAGCTGAATAGGATTGCCGATCTTTGTTGGGCTGAAAGGTCTGTTCTCATCTAATTTTTTTCTAATGGTCTAATTACAGCTGATTGACATTACATACTACAACACACAAAAATTGCTTCTAATGTTCAGATGTTTTATTACTGAATCTAGCTCATGCCGCATCAAGACATATTCAGTCAATAAATGTTAGTAGCCATGGAAGTAACCCAAACTCCTATATCTCCTATATCCTTTAGGGTGTACGGACCTCCACATTGCAACTCTCAGCTATGCAGGAGGGAGACTATACATTTCAGCTGACAGTCACAGACTCCGCTGGGCAGCAGTCCACAGCAGAGGTGACTGTAATTGTCCAGCCAGGTATAATCGGAGGAACTGAATTATAAAATATGTCAGCTGTGAGTATTTGGACTTGTTATTCCAGTTGTATTTCTTTCTCAGAAAATAACAAACCCCCTCTTGCTAATGCTGGTCCAGAGAAAGAGCTGACCTTACCTGTGGACAGCACCACACTGGATGCAAGCAAAAGTCACGATGACCAAAAGATTGTATCTTACCACTGGGAACAAACCAGGTATGGACAGTGTGCCCGTGAGTACATTCTTCACGAACATAAAGCAGAATGGGCAGAGCTCAGTACATCTTATCTTTCAGGGGACCCGAAGGAGCAAAAATCGAGAATGCAGACAGTGCTGTTGCTACGGTGACCGGCTTGCAAGTGGGGACATACACGTTCACATTAACTGTACGAGATGAGCGCAACCTGCAGGGCACAGATAGTGTGAGCATCATTGTCAAAGAAGGCAAGAGCAGCTTTTGGTTTGCGGCGTCCACTGTTTTTGTACTAATTGCTACTTGATATCTCCAGGCCTCTGATGTTTGTATGTCCTCCACAGAGCTGAATCAGCCTCCAGTGGCAAAGATCTCTGGTAGCATTGTGGTAACCCTGCCTGTCAATACAGCTGTTCTTGATGGCTCCAAATCAGCAGATGATAAGGGAATAGTAAGCTACTTGTGGACCCGGGATGAAGCAAGTCCTGCTGCTGGGGTGAGTGGGCTGCTGATGGATTTCACTTTAACGGAACAAAATAACCACAAGTTTGGGTACGTTTTATACTTACAGTCTTAAAACTTTTAACCCTCCTGCAGAAAGTGCTTAACAATTCAGATCACCAGGCAGTATTGTTCTTGACTGATCTCGTGGAGGGGACATACAGGTTTAAACTTCAAGTGACTGATGCCAAGAGGGAAAGTAGCACTGACCAGGCAACCATAGAAGTTCGCCCAGGTGAGATGAAGGGCTCCATGATTGACTTGTATGAAACTGGTATCTGCCATTCCGGAAAGTCCAGAAGGACCAGTCTGTCATAGCCCAGCCATGGAATGTCCAGACTGATTCAGTTCCTTTTGTTTCAGACCCTCACCACTCTGACTTGGTGGAGATGATTCTGGACGTGACAGTGGGTCAAATGACAGAGAGGCAAAAGGGCATGTTAATCCGTCAGATAGGGGTCTTGCTGGGAGTCCTTGACAGTGACATCACTGTACAAATAATCCAGGCATTTACGGAACAGAGGTGAAGTGGCAAATGAGCTGGCACATCGTTGGAAGGCCTGGGTGTTGAGTTGAGGGGCGTTTAGAAGTTTACAGACTGTTTTTTTTTTTTTTGTCTTTCTCTCAAGCAGCACCCAAATTGTGTTTTTTGTACACAATGGCCCAGGTCATCCACCTCTGAAGGGATCAGAAATTGCTTTAATGCTTCGCAGTAAACTTTGGAAACAAAAAGCAGACTTTTTGATATTCCGAGCTCGGCAGGTTGACACAGTGGGTAAGTAAACTGAATGTATACTTGGCAGTAAGAGGTGAGACATTTCCACGAACCCTAAATATTTGTAAATACATATTTTACATATTTCATTCCTGGGTTTTTATGGTAGCTGGATTTGAAAGCTTGCCCCTATGGCCACTGAATTTATCTCCCATATTTTAATTGTGTTAACATATTGTCTGTGTTACAGCCTGCCAGCGGAACTGCTCTGAGCACGGCCATTGCGATTCATTCACCAAGCACTGTGTGTGCGATCCCTTCTGGATGGAGAATCTGCTCCGCGTACAGCTTGGCGATGGCGAGAGTAACTGTGGTGAGTGTTTGGCACATAGCACCTCGGCCTCTTCCAAACTGAAATTTGATCTCCTTAATTCATTTGTTGGGTTGGGGGTTGGGGGAGAGATTAGTTTTTGGAGGAAGCTCACAGAAGGAGTTTATTGCTCCTGGGACCTTCCACTAAACACAGACATACACTCACTGGCCACTTTATTAGGTACACCTTGCTACTACCAGGTTGGACCCCCCTTTGCCGTTAGAAATGCCATAATTCTTCATGGCATAGATTCAGCAAGGTGCTGGAAACATTCCTCGGGGATTTTGGTCCATTTTGACATGACAGCATCACACAGTCACTGTAGATTTGTTGACTGCACATCCTTGATGGAAATCTCCCATTCCACCACATCCCAAAGGTGCTCAATTGGATTGAGATCTGGTGACTGTGGAGGCCATTTGGGTGCAGTGAACTCATCGTCATGTTCAAGAAACCAGTCTGAGATGATTTGAGCTTTGTGACAAGAATGGAGTCTTTCTCCCCAATATAAATGTGTATTCTAAAATGTTATTGATTAAATCCTGCCAGGTTTTAAAAAAGATTTGAACAGATCCGCTAAGAGGGAATTTGATTTTTTCAAATTTCATATAGTATATAACATCAGTTACCCGCTGACTTAGAGGTGGGCTAGGATTATTCCAGCTGAGCAAGATAAGACTATGTGCTAATAGTGCAGTAAAGGCAATTCCAGTTTGTATGTCCTTCTCCACTTTAAGCCCACCTGGGAGTACCCCAAACACAGCTGTTAATGGATTAGGAGGGATTGTGACACCAAGGCTGTCTGATAGGCATTTAAACATTTTTGGCCAGAGTGATGGTAATTTGGTGCAGGCCCAAAACATGTGCCCTAGCATTTTTAACCCCTGAAACCAGAGACTTTTAAAAATGCTCTCCAGAATGGATGGGTGAAAAAAAAAGTTTTGAAAATGCAGGCTATAATCGTGTTCTGATTTGTTTGTGCTTATTACAAAGACCTTCCCTGACTGGATCCTCCGACATTGCAGACACACAGGAGTTGCTTTCCATGGCTATTGTTACTTACCTGTATGCATCTAAGTTGTGTTTCATCTACTCTGAACGCTGCATAAATGTGTAAAAGGCAAATAATTTACCTGTCACTATTGAGGTGACCTTTAAGCCAGGGTGGCATCCTGCCTCGTGCGTGTTGCTGCGCCACCATGTAACCTTGTGCTGGAGGCTATTGGCTCAACAAACTGAAATTTTGTGATAAATCCCATAGTTGGCCATATTATCATCCCAACAAGGATTTTCTGCCAGTGTACTCATGCCAAGTGTAGGTGAATGTTTGTTATATGAGCTTTCAATGATGTGGATGAAGATGCTTTCATAAATGACATGAAAAGTGTGGACAGAGGTTGTTTTTTCGTTTATGAACGACATTTTTAAATAAAAATGTAGTGTGGAAGTAACCTTAAAGGCCTCTCTCCTCATGGTGTTAACAATGACTGATAATATTAAAACTTCTGTCATATTTATATTGCCAAACATGTTTGTGCTCTTTTCCCAGGCTGATGCCCTTGGCAATCCTAATTACCACAGGCTAGTAAAAAGGTTGTTCTTGGACATTCCTAGCTATCTGGAATTCTAAAAGGATAAAATAAAGATTCAGAGTTTAAATGAATGCCTAGAAGTTTGCACTTTTGTCAAGTAAAACATGCAAAATATCACAAGAGATTATTTGAATACTTACAGAGTTCAGTATATTTTGTCAAAAAGTAATCGACTAGGGGTAGCACATAATAAGGAGACCAGGGTTTGTGTCCTGGGTTCTTCCTGCACGGAGATATTTGTTCTCCCCATGTCTGTGTGAGCTTCAACCCAATTCCAAAACACATGCAGGTTAGTTGCGTTAGTGATTGGCTCTAGTGGGTATGTGTTTGGCCTGTGACGGGCTGGCACTCTGTCCAGGGTTTGTTACTGCCTTACGCCCTATGCTAGTTTTGGATAGACTCCAGCACCCCCATGACTCTGGTCTGGATATAACGGGTTAGAAAATGACAAGGCTAGTAATCGTCCAGGTTGTGCTGACTGTGGCTGGCTATTCAGTCCTATTCTTTATTATAGTTCAGTTTAATTCAAATTGGTTGACAAGTAGCTGCTTCTTAATCAGTCATTTTAATTGATTTAATTTTGTTGTATTTTTCAATTTACAGTTCAGTATAGCGAGTCAGAACATTTATTAAAAAAAACTTCAGTAAGGCTTGCTTCAGTCACCATATAATTGTATCATCTGTTAATCTGGCCTTTCAGCCAGGGTGGCATCCTGTCTCGTGCCCATTTTTGCGTCACCATGGGACCTTGTACTGGAGGCAAATGGCTCAAAATAATGAAGAAAGGATGTGTTGTACAGACTTTAGAGAAGCGACAAACTGACTGCTGTATTCCTACTGTCCTTTTTGTTCTGCAGACTGGAGTGTGCTTTATGTCTCCATCGCCTTTTTCCTCATTGTGGTCACCGCAGGGGTGCTGGCCTGGGGAGCTGTGTGCTGCTGTCGCAGGTGAGGGGACAGCTTGAGAAAAAATACAAATTTGGGGAGAGGGTGAGTGAGAATGAAAGCAGTCTGGACTTAATTATCAATTTTTTGTATTTTCAGGAGAAAAGGAAAGTCAAAGCGGAAAAGTAAATACAAAATTTTGAATGGGACAGATGACCAGGAAAGCATGCAGTTAAAGCCAGCATCTAAAGGAGGTAGGGCATTGTTCATGGACATAAATCTAATATAAAAGGACAAATAAAGTCCTATCTATCTATCTATCTATCTATCTATCTATCTATCTATCTATCTATCTATCTATCTATCTATCTATCTATCAATATCACCCACTCATCCGATTTCTAACCTCATTATCCTATATGCCATTATCATATAGTGCCTTTCACATCTCTTATCTTATAGTGCCTTTCATATCTATCTATCAATCATATAGTGCCATACATATCTATCTATCTATCTATCTATCTATCTATCTATCTATCTATCTATCTATCTATCTATTATATAGTGTCTTTCATATCTATCAATCAATCATATAGTGTCTTTCATATCTATCAATCAATCATATAGTGCCTTTCATATCTATCTATCTATCTATCTATCTATCTATCTATCTATCTATCTATCTATCTATCTATCTATCAATATCACCCACTCATCCGATTTCTAACCTCATTATCCTATTTGTTCATTTCACTTTACTTCATTTTCACTCAACTTATTCTTCAGAGGTAGCAGTATGCCAGGATAAACAGACAGAGTAGAAGATGTCCAAGTTGCCTCAAAAGCTTGCTATTGTAATCTTTCTGGTTAGCCAATAAAAGGTATCATTTTGGTTAGCTTCTCACTACATCCATAAAGGTTAACATGGTGCAACACCCTAGTGCTACAAAGGTTCTCATGGGGAATTTCCAGATGGTCCCAAGTCAGTCCAGAGGTTTTATCCCAGCAGGCCTTCCAGGATTACCCACAATGGGAGGCATCCAGAGATTGTCTTTCTCTTATTCTGGAAAATTAGGGTTTCTCCTGGGAAATCCTCCCACATTGTCAGGCTCTGCATCTTATCACACACAATGCTCAACAGCCCACTCTGGAATGTAAATTTGATCACTTGTATTTATGATCTCATATTTTTGGCCATTACCCAGAAGTTCTCACCATGGCAGAGGATGGAGATGCAGACTGACTTGTCTCTTCAAGGACTGTGACGTTGCCATGTCTGGTGTCTCGGTAAATCTTTAGCACTATCTTGGATAAATAACTCTTATCATTGTTCTAATCTTAATACATAATTCGCCAGCCTCCTCACTCACTCACATCCGTCCAAAGCCGAAGGCGCAGTTGCCTTCTGCGCAGCTGCCCGAAAAACTTTACGAGACCGACATCCAACCCCAACATTGTGGCAGGCGGCGGATTTACGGCCGCAAAAATTCAAAGAGAAAGGCGACTTCGATTAAAGCTCTAGAGGCTTGAAAGACGATTTCGACTACAGCTCGAGGCCTAATTACACATTCTGATTCAATTACGCATTCCTTCAATACACCTATATCAGGTTTGTGGTGCTTATACTTATTACTATTCCATATTGTGCTGGAACATTCATCATTCAATATTATACTATAGGCCTGGAAAATTCATCAACTAACAGTACAAGCCTGTACAGTAATGAGTAAAGCGGACTACAATCATTACAAAACAACTTCATTACTTATCATTTGTTCTTCATACACTGCTGACACAAACTCGTGCCCGTTGTCGAAACGGGCTCTTTGTCTAGTTACATGTATCTAAGAAAACTGGGAGAATAGGACCAATCCTTGCAAACAGGCCTGAGTGAGCTGTTCACCAGCTAGTATCAGGGTGACTCATGTAGCCCAGTGGTTCTCGGCCTGAAAAAGCCGTGAGGAGCCAGTATGTGGGTTTACCACATGCAACATGAAGGTTGAGGGTTCAGTGCAAAGCCAGTCTAGTGACAGACAAGAGAGAGAAAGATCCAGGAAGCTTGTCTGGTCCATGGTCCATTTTTTGGGGCCACTGTGCATGTGCTGTGGCTGAAGCCCAGTGACCCCACTTCAGCACTGTACACTTAACTGTGCAGCAGGTTGCCAAGTTAACTTTGTATTTTGTTTCTTCAACAGGAGGCCGCTTGAAATCTCCAACACAAATGCATACAAGCCTCATGCACTCTGATTCAGAGTTGGACAGTGATGAAACCATTTTTACTTGGCCTGACCGCGAAAAGGGCAAGCTACTTCGAAACGAAAATGGCTCAGTCCGGAATGGACAAGGACCTTTAAAGGGTATAAAACAGACCAGGGAAGAGCTTTTATAGCCTCTTGAATGGCACCCCTCTACGCACAGGACTACTGCCGGACACCAGCAAAGGGGGGCCTGCCAAGGTGAAAAAGCCTCATTGACTGCATACACCTTTCCTGAAATGCACTGTCAGGTCTGAAGTGCTGAATTAAGGAGCTCGGCATTTTCACCTGTCTTGGATCCTTGGGACAACAGTGGAAAGTTTAACAGAGAAAGGACACCTGCTGAACCCCAGCTCTGGACTAAATGGTGTCAACTGACATGGAGCCTCTAGTTCACCAGTGTAGATCTGAGAAGTAGTCAAGTCACCGTTGGCTTTACAGCATATTTGGGGAGCCAGCAGCAAGGTGCCCGGGTCACAGCGCACTTCTCTGTTCTCCACATTTTTAAGAGGCTTTATGAATGCATGGGGTTGCCCTTCCTGCCTCCACTGCTTTCGTTGTGACCTTGCATATATGGAGTGACTGGTTCCTCCCTGTTGCTCCTGCATTTTAGCAGGGGGTGTTGTCTGCACCTTTATTATTTTGAAGTTATAATTTAGCATTTCCCATGTTGCTTTTGTTTTAGTTGCCATATGCTTTTAATTTATTTGAATAATCAGGGTATTTTCTTTTTTTTTTACATTTTTAATTGACCCCTACTGAATGTTACTGACTCAGTTGCCATTTCTGTCTCTTCTACTGTTACACAAGAATAAAACACTAAGTTAAGTTACTTCAAGCTGTTTTTCTAGAAAGCAGGAAGCAATCAGAAATGTAGCAATTGTGTCACTTTTGAGAGAAATGTGTTTTAGTGCAAAACTGGACTTTTAAAAGCTGCTATGGATATTAATTAGACTGTTGAAAGAATTGATTACCTGAACTGGAAAAAGGAGAGCAGGTCTGAGATCACTGGATTTAAATAACTGGATGTGTCCACACAGGGACACACACACACACACACACACACATTTGGACACATGCTTTGTGCACGAGAGGGCACTGCAATGCACTGACCATTCTTGTAAGTTGCAGTCATATTGCAGGACTCTTCATTTCCCCCTGACGCTTAATACAGTTTCTTCCCCAAGAGTGGTCTTCTCTGCTGTGTACACTTCATGTGCTGCAAAAGACAGTAAAATGTATATCAATGTTAAACCATTACTCAGATTGTGCTTGAATGAGAGAGCTGATGTGTGCTGCTGGATGACACTTGGCTTTCATTTTACGGAGACTCTTCTACCACTTTGGAGAAGCCATCAGAATTTTTCAATTTCTTTCAGTAGCCATCCTGCCAGAATCTGCTTGCAGACCATGACTCTGTGAATTCTGACCTGGAGCTTGTCGCACCCAAGCAGCACATCTCAGTTCTCTTTGCAACAGCAGATGCAAAGAAATAACCTGTGATTTTATATTTTTATGTTTAAAAAAATGAAAGAAAATCATTATTGTTGCATTCACTGGACAATTTAAGGAACTGTGAATTAGTGTCTTCTGTTGTTAACAGGAGATGTTTACTGAAGATACTGGAAATTTTTCTCTCATCTGCACTCCATTTATCTCCAGCACAATTCTTTTGTTTCCCTTTTTTAATGACGAATGTCCGTGTTACTGTGATCAAATCAGAATTTAAAGCTATTGCTTTTGAATTGTATTTTCTGCTAATTAAAAGAATGTTTGATATGCTTTTTTGAATGACCTCTTTTTTTCCTCTTTGTCTTCTTGGAAGTTGACTGCATTCCATTTCAATGCTGTCTCTTTATTCTTTCTAATCAATATGGAAGAAACCTGCTAAGCACGCAGGTTTGGTAGGTGAATCAGGAAACAACTTTATTGATCAGTGTGTGTGAAGGATCTCCATTTTGCCTTCCAGTAGGGATTCCAGGACTATGAAAACACAGATGAATATAATTCATAAATTGGCAAAAGTCCACATTGAATCACTTTCACTTTCTGTGTGGTCCAGATGTCATCAACAACAACATTTACTTCTATAGTACATTTTCATATAAATGATGTAGCTCAAAGTGCTTTACAGGATGAAGAAAGAAAAAAAGACAAAATATAAGAATAAAATTAGGCAATACTAATTAATATAGAATAAAAGTTAGGTCCGATGGCCAAGGAGGACAGAAAAAAAACTCCAGACGGCTGGAGAAACAATCTGCAGGGGGTCCGAGGGCACGAGACCACCCAGCCCCCACTAGGCATTCTACCTAACATAAATGATCTCAATCGGTCTTCGTGGTTTTCAGGCTTCAGATGGAAGAACTTGATGATGTTGTGATAGATTATATTTCAACAAATAACCCAAGAACAATTACTGCAATAAACTAAATGATAGTTTATTTGTGACAAAAGGATAATAGAAGATGGATATATACAAATCTATACAGACGAAGGACAATAACAAACAACACAAAACATAAATCAACGCTAGCTTAGTTAGATCTTTTCTCTTCCATAGAAAAAGGTACAAAACTTATGAATTCTGATCTTTCAATTAATTGGTCAAGAAGGATGAGTTTTTAGCCAGTCATTAAGTTTGTAGCTCTTGCACGGCGATGGTGGTGTTGATTTGCTCACAACTAGTTTGCACTGGTTTACCCCTCTACACACAACTCTTCTGTGTGTGTGTGTGTGTGTGTGTGTGTGTATGTGTGTGTGTGTGTGTGTGTGCGCGAGAGAGAGAGAGAGACGCTGGTCTGAGCCCTCCTACTGAATTTATAAACAGGAACTAACCACTACAAACATACCCTTCGCCCAGGATGCCAATACCCAGAATACATTAGCTGACTTTATCCAAACTACTAAGTCACAGCAGTTCTCAGAATTTAAGTAGGTCTATTTATGGTTTGGTCTTTGTTGACACCAGCTGTAGGTGATGCTTTGTCTCAATCCTTCTGGGTCAGCTTCCTCTGGCACGCATGGAAGGATGTTCAGCTGTTCTTTTTCTTTCTTTTGTTAAGAAGCTCCTCTCCTTCTTCAATTTGGTTGCACCTTCTTGCGGGAGGTACTGCTTCTACATAGGTCTCTCTTGTTTGTGCACCTTGCTTTACCTTAGCAATGTTTGGACTTGTGACACCCTCGTCTAACTCTGTTACAGACAGTCTTCCACTTGTCCAGTCCAGCACCAGATTGCTTTTCGGAGTAAATGGGATCTCTCCAGTTTTTGTTACGGCCACACCTGATATGGAGCATAAGTTATGGTCAGGCTGAGAGCACTAAGCCCATAGAGACCACAGATCTAGTGCTTGCAATGGGTTGTAAAAGAAGGGAGCTGATGTTCTGCTATTAGTTTGTTGGGTGCACATAAGCTCAACCTTTTGATTGACAATTGGTCCATCAAGTTTGCGTGGAGTTTTGGCTGTTTGTTCACCATGTGTTTAAATAGTACATCATGAAGACATCTCTGGAGATCATTTTGCCTGTGATTGATCAGTCTTATCAGAGGAGACCCAGAAACTGCATGACGAAGAGAGGCACTGTGAGGACAAACTGACACTTGAATTAAAGTTAAATGTCAATGAAAATAGTCTTGCAACTGCTCCTTAAGAAGGATTTGTGTGCCAAAGCCAGTCTGTGCCACATTAGATTCATGTCAACATGGACAGCTGGATAACAAAGCACCAGCGCTGCAAGTTGCAGTACCTGTTAGGCGGCTCATACTCCTACTGAAGGCTGAACAGAAAGATTAAATATTTAAGAAATAACAGACAATTGGCTTTCCAAAGAGAGGAATGCTGTGATTAACACGTCTTATTCGGTCTGTGAAGTACATGTATACTTAAACAGGTCATATGACTAATACTTAAGCAATGGTCAGAAGGCCTTTATCACTTATTTTAAGCCTGACCTTGTCCTGAAGACACAGCATTAACATTTACAAAAGAAAGAAATTGTATTTTATGTTTAGTGCTCTTCAGTGAGTACTGGCTGACTGGACTTGCATATACAGTATTTACAACTACAATGCACTTGACAGAAAAAAGAAATAAAAGAAAATTTTTCAAAATGCTCTGGAGGAGTGGATTTTTTTTTTTGACCGAATTACACACATGATTGAAGAGCCATGTCTGTGCCTCTGTAAAAAGAAAGAGGAAGATAGTCAATTCTACACGATAGATAGATAGATAGATAGATACTTTATTAATCCCAAGGGGAAATTCACATACTCCAAAGAATGTTACAGTGCTGGAATGTCTGTCTAATGTTCATTTTATTTTTTTATTTGATGTCATCTATTTTTTTCATTTGAGTAAGTTTCTTTGCATGGGGTGGCACAGCCTTTACCACTGATGCCTCATGGATGTAGTGCCCAGGGTTCAAATCCTGCTCTGGGTCACTGCCCA
The DNA here is from genome assembly GCF_900747795.2 of Erpetoichthys calabaricus. Classification (NCBI taxonomy): domain Eukaryota; kingdom Metazoa; phylum Chordata; class Cladistia; order Polypteriformes; family Polypteridae; genus Erpetoichthys; species Erpetoichthys calabaricus. Next base: position 91,970,942 of record NC_041407.2, on the reverse strand, counting down.
CACAGAGTATACATATTCACCTCGAGTCTGCACGGGGTTTTATGGACCTGAGCGCTCACTGTATTCTTTACAATTTGCAATAATGACCTTGTAAAATGATAAATGCGTTGTCTTAAACATCGATGCATTGGTTAAGGATGGTGAATGTGGGAGGAAGTCAAAAATACATTCACATTATATTTTGTTTGAGCAGAGGTTATTAATAGGATTATGAATTATAAATTAAAACAAGAAACAACTAATCTTTTAGCAGTGACTGTTCGCTGTTACTGACAGTGGACTGAAAGGGAAAGTAATATTTCACTTGGGTAGTTGAAACAGCTCCATTTTTTAAAATAAATATGACTACCACCCTCATCCATCCATTACTGAACTGGCTTCACCCAGTTCTGGGTTGTAAGCGCCAGGGGCTACCCGCAGCATATCAGAGTAAGCCATCTTGAATGGGATGGCAGTCCAATGTAGGGTGCACACACACACACACACACACACATATCCACTCTTACTCAGGCAAGACCAATTTAGATTTGTCAATTTTTCAAGAGTGGAAAAAAAAAACTAGGCCACCATGAATAACAAGGCTGTGAGGCAATAGCACTACCCACCGCGCCACCATGCCTACTTGTAGAATTGTCTGTCAGTGGTAATTAAACTGGCAACAATGAAATCTGATCTCCAGTTCTTCCACCAGTAGGCTACATGAAAATCTTAATGTGATGCACTGGATGTTTTGCGTTTTGAGCTTTTGAGGAACCAGCGGAGGTGTACTTGAGTGCAACTTGTCTTTAAAAATAAATTTTTACACTCTCATTTGGATTTTTTTCCCCCAAGAACATCTCTGATGGACATAGGAAGAGGATCCACCATGACATCACTCAAATGGAGACAAACTATAGTGGAAAGTGGAGTGATGTTATGTTACCAGACCTCAATTGGATATTCCACCGTGAAATACCTTCAGAAGAATATAAGTGGAAAAAAACTTCCATGTGACTTCTTTTTGTAAGTAATAATTATATTTAAAACAATTAGGCTACAAGTAACATCTGAAAAGAGAAGAAGAAAAACGACAATGCTTCAGCTATAGAATCTTCATCAGGTGAAAAGGAAAAAGAAAGAACATGTAACATATATATAGGGGGGAACAAAAACCACGGCAGATGAAAGAAGAAAAGGTGACAGTGGGTGACAAGAAGCTGCCATTAGAGAAGATGAATGCAGCAATTAAAAATTTGGAGACAAATGTAATCCCTAGATGAGAATGAGCTTAACTTTGTCTGATTTTCTCTGAAAAGTGTCTTTGATGCCCTGTGAAAGAACACAAACCAGAGAGCTCTGTGTGGCTAAGACCAAGGGATGTGACATGTCCTACAATAGGCTTCGTAAGGTCTTTAATTTTAATAGCTCAGATGTGCTCCCTGAAATGGCCTGCTAGCCGTGTCCCTGTTTCATCTAGTATGTAGATGGCTGGACACTTCCTGCAAGAAATGCAATAAACAAGATTTTTAGACTGGCAAGTGGCCTGTTGTTTAATATTGAATTTATCAGAGGGACCAAATACAAGGATATTGTTCGTGACATACAGTTAGGTCCATAAATATTTGGACAGAGACAACTTTTTTCTAATTTTGGTTCTGTACATTACCACAATGAATTTTAAATGAAACAACTCTGATGCAGTTGAAGTGCAGACTTTCAGCTTTAATTCAGTGGGGTGAACAAAACGATTGCATAAAAATGTGAGGCAACTAAAGCATTTTTTTAACACAATCCCTTCATTTCAGGGGCTCAAAAGTAATTGGACAACTGAAATAACTGGAAATAAAATGTTCATTTCTAATACTTGGTTGAAAACCCTTTGCTGGCAATGACAGCCTGAAGTCTTGAACTCATGGACATCACCAGATGCTGGGTTTCCTCCTTTTTTTTTTTTTTTTTTTTTTAAATTTTATTTATTAATTTTATTGTAATCATTCCATACAAATAGATCAATTTATAACAAAAAAAAAAATTGAAGACAAATCAAACCCCACCCCTGAGAAGGAGAGCTTAGCCAAAGGAGAATTGCTTAGGGCTTTTTAATAAGGCAACAATAAACAAAAGAAAGGAAGAAATATATATAGGTAAGTAAAAAATGGAGAAGGAAAATAAATGCGGTAATAGTTATTTCTCTTATTCTAAAATAATATTGATTAGATCCTGCCAGGTTTTGAAAAAATTCTGTACAGATCCTCTAACTGAGAATTTGATTTTTTCCAATTTCAAATAATATAAAACATCGGTTTCCCACTGACTTATCAGAGGAGATTTAGGATTCTTCCAATTAAACAAAATAAATCTGCGTGCCAAAAGTGTAGTGAATGTAATCACCGTTTGCTTGTCCTTCTCCACTTCAAGTCCGTTTGGAAGAACACCAAACACAGCTGTTAATGGGTTAGGAGGGATTGTGACCCCAAGGCTGTCTGAAAGGCACTTAAAAATTTTGGTCCAAAATGATGTTAGTTTGGTGCAGGCCCAAAACATGTGACCCAGTGAGGCAGGAGCTTGGTTGCAGCGTTCGCAGGTTGGATCTTGCCCTGGAAAAATGTTGGACAGTTTTAAGCGAGACAGATGAGCTCGATATATAATTTTTAGTTGAATAATTCTATGCTTTGCGCATATGGAGCTCAAGTGAATTCTCTGCTTTGCTACCTTCCATTCCTTTTCTGACATATTGATTAAGAGATCTTCTTCCCAATGTCCTCTTGGGTCTTTGAAAGGTAGGGACTCTAATAAGATTTTATATAATGCGGAAATGGTGTTTAATTCCTCGAAATTGAGCAGTATTTTTTCCAGCATGGTGGAGGGTACGAGGTGAGGAAAATCGGGCAGTTTCTGTTTAACAAAATTTCTAATTTGAAGATAATGAAAGAAATGTGTAGCTGGGAGGTTGATTTTGGAACGCAGTTGTTCAAAAGATGCAAATATGTTGTCTATATAAAGATCTCTGAACATTTTAATCCCAAAACTTTTCCAGGTATTAAAAACTGGATATGTTTGCGAGGGTTGAAAGAGGTGGTTCTCTTGCAGAGGTGCCACCGATAAAAGATTTTCCATCTTAAAATGCTTTCTAATTTGGTTCCATATTCTGAGTAAGTAAAGCACAATTGGGTTATTAGTATATTTGCGATAACTTGCATTTATTGGAGCACAGAGCAGGGAGTATAAAGAAGTACTACAGGATTTTACTTCTATTGTGAGCCAAGCCTGTGTATGTTCATTTATTTGTGTCCAGGTTTTTATGGCTTGTATGTTTCCTGCCCAGTAATAAAACTGAAAATTAGGTAAAGCCATGCCACCTTCTGTCTGAGGTCTTTGTAGGGTCGCTCTTCGGATACGTTGGTGTTTTGAGTTCCAAATGAATGAGGTTATTGTTGAGTCTAATTGCTTAAAAAACGATTTACTGATATATATTGGAATGTTTTGAAATAAAAAAAGAAGTTTAGTTTCCTCATTTTTAATGCTCTGCCAGGCCTTTACTGCAGCGGCTTTCAGTTGCTGTTTGTTTGTGGGCCTTTCTGTCCAAAGTTTAGTCTTCAACAAGTGAATTGCATGCTCAATTGGGTTAAGATCAGGTGACTGACTTGGCCATTCAAGAATTTTCCACTTCTTTGCTTTAATAAACCCCTGGGTTGCTTTGGCTGTATGTTTTGGGTCATTGTCCATCTGTATCATGAAACGCCTCCCAATCAATTTGACTGCATTTAGTTGGATTTGAGCAGACAGTATGTCTCTGAACACCTCAGAATTCATTCGGCTGCTTCTGTCCTGTGTCACATCATCAATAAACACTAGTGTCCCAGTGCCACTGGCAGCCATGCATGCCCAAGCCATCACACTGCCTCCACCATGTTTTACAGATGATGTGGTATGCTTTGGATAATGAGCTGTTCCACGCCTTCTCCATACTTTTTTCTTGCCATCATTCTGCTAGAAGTTGATCTTGGTTTCATCTGTCCAAAGAATGTTTTTCCAGAGCTGTGCTGGCTTTTTAAGATGTTCTTTAGCAAAGTCCAATCTAGCCTTTCTATTCTTTAGGCTTATGAGTGGCTTGCACCTTGCAGTACACCCTCTATATTTACTTTCATGCAGTCTTCTCTTTATGGTAGACTTGGATATCGATACGCCTACCCCCCCCTGGAGATTGTTGTTCACTTGGTTGGCTGCTGTGAAGGGGCTTCTCTTCACCATGGAAATGATTCTGCAATCATCCACCACTGCTGTCTTCCATGGACGTCCAGGTCTTTTTGCGTTGCTGGGTTCACCAGTGCTTGCTTTCTTTCTCAGGATGTACCAAACTGTAGATTTTGCCACTCGTAATATTGTAGCAATTTCTCAGATGGGTTTTTTTCTGTTTTCGCAGCTTAAGGATGGCTTCTTTCACCTGCATGGAGAGCTCCTTTGACCGCATGTTGTCTGTTCACAGCAAAATCTTCCACATGCAAGCACCACACCTCAAATCAACTCCAGGCCTTTTATCTGCTTAATTGATAATGACATAACGAAGGACTTGTCCACAACTGCCCATGAAATAGCATTTGAGTCAATTGTCCAATTACTTTTGAGCCCCTGAAATGAAGGGATTGTGTTAAAAAAATGCTTTAGTTGCCTCACATTTTTATGCAATCGTTTTGTTCACCCCACTGAATTAAAGCTGAAAGTCTGCACTTCAACTGCATCTGAGTTGTTTCATTTAAAATTCATTGTGGTAATGTACAGAACCAAAATTAGAAAAAAGTTCTCTCTGTCCAAATATTTATGGACCTAACTGTATTTGCAAGTGACACAGTGGCTCCTGATACAGCTCAAAGTCCCTGATGGGGAATGTGGCTCTCCTCTGTGAAGTGAGCTGCAGATGACAAGTTTGCATAGTGTAGGTGGTCAATAGGAGGAGGACATGAAAGGGTTTGGAAAAAAAGCTCATGTGGAAGGATCAGTGTGCAAAATGGGTACATTTAAATGGATGACCTGTTAAATGAGGACCAGCGGGATACGGGTTCATTACTGAGGTTCCTCTTACAGTAGATGTTATGTGGTCTATTCTTGGCCTGATTGAGGGTCATGCCCACAACATGAGAAGGCACCCTCCATCCTCATTCTGAGGTCTTCTTTACAGACGTCACCCTCAACACTGCAGAGCTGGCAGAGTCAAAGGAGCTGTGAAAGAGGTAGAGAGTTTTTAGTATGCCAGACATGGACGGAGCGCTAGAGATGGTAACTGTGTGAGTCAAGTAAACAATTATATGTGTAATTTATCTTTTTTTCAAGTCTAAATAAGCAATTTAAAAAATATATTACATTTTTCTTTAAATAGTGTTTTATCGTTTTGAAACATCTCTAAAAGAACTGGATGCGGTAGAGTAATTTGGTTGCTGGTTTTTAATTCATAATGTTTAACAGGAGTGATTTTCTTTTTAATTTTTTGCACAACAGTGTTGTTGACCATCTTTAAGGTTCACAGAATATCATTACTCATAGCTTTAGGGTTAGGGTGTTGCTAGTGCTTTCTGATTGTGGCAACACAGTAAACACTTCTCCAACCAAACATCTTGACTTTATCAAAGAAAATTAATTGGGATGCAAGCTTGCTTTGCTTAACATTTTTAAAATATACAGTTGGTAAAGCTGTTAGTGCTAGTAAAATTAAGTATGATATCTAATTAGGGGTACTTCTTAATGTTTTATTGTTTGTAGAAACATATCGAGCTCTCTTGTGTGCTAATTTGACCAATTTGTTATGAAATCTGAAGGTGACCCAATTTAATCACAAGTTTGGTATAACTTTATACACAGAAATGCTTATAAGAAGATGTAGTTCACATTACAGTATATTCACCTATAAGTATTGGTGTTGAAGAACATACAATAACAAATAGACTCGCTATGTGATCTGAATTAAACATTTCCCTCTTCTCTCCATAATGTTTTACTGGAAATTTCTTTTATCAGGTTGACTGAGTATCCGCAAGAATGTCAACTCACACGTTAGCAGTCCAGTGCAGGTGGTACGGCTCATGTACCCCAGAATGCACCGCTAACGCCATATTGACATTTACGGATCATGCATGTTGACTCAGGAGCCACACACACGCATTTCTGTTTTGAATGTACGAAGAACTCACGCCTTTCTCCGGGACCCCTGACGTCGAGCTGAGATCCTTGGTGACTGATCCTTCAAGTTGTTTCCCCAGCAGTATTAATCCAAACGTCACATCTGACCCGAACCACGACTGCGTCCTCGTCCTTTTAAAAACACGAAAACGACAGTCGTCACTCACCTTGGTGTTTTATTAATAGGTACAGGACGCCCTCTGACCGCTGTCGTCTCTATGCTGCTGCAATACCCGCCGCGGCCGCAGAGTGCCGCCGAAGCCGTATGCGCTTCGCCAGTGTCTTGTCAAGTAGCAGACGCGCGAACAGCCCCTCTGGTACGAGGCCTCAGCGGTACCATCCAGTCGGGTTCGGCTCTACGAATCGAGGGCATGTCGGCTGTTCTGGGTCGTCTCGGAGCGGTGGGTCCAGCATCTCTTTCTCGTTTCCGTGGTACTTTGACTGGAGCTTTGCTCGGCGATTGTCTGGGAGCGGAGTTTGAGGGCGCTGAGGAGGTGCCGTTAGATAGAGTCATACAGCATCTCGGGAGCCTGGAGGAGAACCGTGGAGATGGTGAGCAGTTGGTCCCCGAGACCTGATATCATTTGTAAATTCTGTTCTGAACGCCTTTTCGCTTTACTTCGTACTGATCTCCTGCCAGGCCTAACAGAGCCAGTATTCTGAAAATGCGGGACTTCAAATCCCGTCATGCAATGCGGGGCGAAGTTGAAGGGCGCTTGAGTACCTGCGTCATGAATCTATCTCCATTGTTTTGTTTTAGATAAACACTGGTTAGCGCAGTTTACGTTTACATTCACTTTATCAGCAAACGATTTATTCGAAACGATTACAACAGAGGGGAACATAAGCCTGGGGGACTGTTTGGGGACAAATGTTCAAAACTGATCGTCACAAGTGAAGACGTCAGAATAAAATACTGGCTGGTTCCAAAAACTGCCTTACTGTTAGACATTCACCAAACAATAGTCTTCAAAAGCTGTTTAAACACATTGAGGGAGTCAGAATTTCAAAAGGAGGTTGGGCAGATCGTTCAACCCGCTAAGAGCTATATATGAAAATATACGCAATTCCTCATTAGACCTGAGTCCTGTAGAAGGAGGATAGGGCAGTGCAAGTACTGTATCTCCATAAATATAGGTGCTGACCTATAGACTGCTCTGTAGGCAAGCATTAAGGATTTGATCTCAATATGTGCTGCTACAGGGAGTCAATGTACTGATCTGAAAAAGAAGAATTGACATTTGGTTGGACACCTGATGTGCCACTGCAGTAGCTTGATGACACATGGCAGAACTCCTGCCAGCAGAGTGTTGTTTGTTGTCCAAACGTGACAAGATCACAAAGTCTGGATCAGGGGTTGTGCAGCATACTCTGGTCATATATTAGTCTGATAATGTGAATGTTGTATAGAGTGAATCTGCAAGACACAGAAACCCTAGCCACGTGGTCCTTGAAGGACAGTTGGTCAGCGATCACCACACCAAGGTTGCGTACATACATGGCAGGTGTTAGTAATAATGAGCCAAGGTAAAGAGAGATGGTGTGCTGAATAGATGGAGGGATAACAAGAAGGTCCAGCTTAGCCAGGTTGAGTTGGAGATGGTGTTTCATCATTCAGGTTGCAATATCAGTGAGAAGCTGACACCTGAAGCTATGCAAAGAAGAGCAATCAAGTGCATTCCAGGACTTAAAGACAATGTCATACATTCTCCTACAGAGTCAAAGAATTAAACCTGTTTGGTCTGAAGCAGAGGACACCGTGGGGAAACCTAATCCAGGTTTACGACATTCTCAAGGTCATTGATTTCGTCTTTCAACAGCGAATTACATACTAGAGGACACCAATGGAAATTTAGGGGAATTGCATTTATGACTGAACCCAGAAAGCCCTTATTTATGCAAAGAGTTGTGGGAATCTTGAACAACTACCTGGTCATATAGTTGAAGCAAAACTTGACAACCTTTAAGAAGTATCTGGATGAGATACTGTGACATCTTCACTATTAGCTGAACAAGTTAACTTAATGATCTGAATGGTCTCCTCTTGTTTGTCAATGTTCTTGCACCGTGTGGGTCCTCTGGAGGAAATGACAAGTACGGCTAAGTATCATAGGCATAGCACTGATAAGGAAGAACATGGGACAGGGTGATAGGGCCTAGTGAGGAGATATATATTTAGAGAGAAGAGGACAGAGCCCAGTGCTGATCCTTGTGGGGAACCCCCGGTACACCCTTGACATCACTCCTTGCCAGGGCACATGTTAGGATCTGCCCAAGACATCAGGCTCAAACCAGCTGAGGATAGTTCCAGTGATGGCAAGGAGGGTGTGGTTGTTGACTCTGCTGAAGGCAGATCAGAGATTTAGCAGGATGAGGACAGATGCCATGTTGGTATGTCTAGCCAGTTGTAATGCATCAACTGCAGTGAGTAGTGTTGTCAAGGTGGAATGACATTTCTTAAAGCCAGACTGATGAGGATCGAGCAGTCTGTTGTCTAGAAGAAATGAAGAGACTTGGTTAGAGACCACACATTCCAATGTTCTGAATAGAAAGGGGAGTAGAGAGACTGGTCTGTGATCACCCATTCGAGTCGAGTCGCATGTGACATTCTTTAGACCGGGAGTTAGGGCCTGGTTGAACAATGTAGGAAAAGTGCCTGTGCCGAGTTAGGTGTTGATGACATGTGTAACTGCAGAAATGATTGAGGGAGAGAGGGGATGGGGTCAAGTGGACAGTTAGTGGGGTGATTAGAGAGGAGGTTGGACACATCAAGAGTGGAGAGAGTAGAGAAAGAGGAGAATGTTGTGATGTTTTCAGGAGGAAGCAGACCAACTGGCAGGAGTGAGGTGAATTGACTGCTGATATTGCTGAAAACATGCAATATACATTTAGGTGAAAAGATCCAAATACTTGGCCTGTTCACTACCAGCGTTTTTTCTCTTGGTATGCTGAGGTTCTCCCTCCCACTTCACAAAGACTCCGTGAATCGATGATTCTAAACTGGCCTGGCATGGATGTGACAAAATGCTTCCTGTGGTTGACTGGCATGCAGTCAGGTGTCATTTACTAACTGGCTTTTATTAGTTCAGGCTAAATGCAATCCCAGGCGAACTATGTGGGTTTAAAAATGGATGGATGTGGGATGTTTATTATGTGGATATTATCATGAAAATATGTAAATTTAAAAATAATGGAAATTCATCAAAATATTCAAGAAACAGTCCTATGAAAAATGCAAAAAATAGCGAAACAATGTGATATATGTAAATTCATAAACAAATATTTATGTTGTTATGAGATTTTTTTTTTTTGTTTATTTTAACCTTCATAACCAGTATAAACACAAATCAGTGTAATGTGCATATTATTATGACAAGGAAAACTCATTTGGTCTTTCAGCAATTCAAACACTGGCTTGGTTGGTCTGCAAAAATTTCTTGACCTCAGTCATCCTCAGTTCTATGTCAGATTAGGATTGTGCAGAATCACTTAATTACATTTTTGTGTTTGAGCAATAGTTAAATTTGTTGTGAAGGCTATGCTGAAATTCGGTATTATTGTAATGTTCTAAGCTTTCTTAAAATTCTCCAGGGGGTTTAGAGAGACATTACATATTGTTCACATTAAACAATGGAGTAAAACTGAAACCTTCCCCTTAAGTAATAAAGTGTTTAGAAACGTTTAGGCTTTTTGAGCAAATGTGAGTGTTGTCAGCTTAGAAATCGATGAGACACTAGGCTTGTAAAGCTGCTTAATTAGCTGTTTGTTCCCACAGGTATCCTGCAATATTCTGATGACACGGCCATGACACGCTGTGTTGTACAGTCTCTTCTTTCCCGCTCTGACTTTGATGATATGGATATGGCAAGAAGGTAAGGCCAGCAAAAGAAAACTTCCATCTTTTCATGTTTCAGCCTCTCACTGAATAGGTGTCCATGATAAATATTCATTTCCTGTTTATCAGGTTTGCAGAAGAATATCGGCGTTCTCCTCACAGGGGCTATGGGGCTGGAGTTATTCGTGTTTTTAAGAAGCTATTGAACCCCAAATGTTCAGATGTTTTCCAGCCGGCACGGGAACAGTTTAACGGAAAGGGCTCCTTTGGCAATGGTGGTGCTATGAGGGCAGCACCATTCGCACTTGCCTATCCTGATATCCATGACGTCAAGAAGGTAGCAACATAATTAAACTGTGTGACGCATGAAAAAATGAGAGCAATGTACAGTATGTATGTTTTGTTTCTGTAGGGTCACCTGAAACTGTTCAGTACATAATATTGAGAGCAGCATTGTACATATGATTGTTCCTCACCACAACAAGCCGTGCAATCATCATCTCATGACTTCAGTAACAAACAGAAATTGAATCCACTTGTCTGAAATGCTATTGTACTAAATGAGTCTTCTTGAGTCTGGCCGGCTTTCTTTTATGGCACAATAAATTTAGGGTTTTTGAAAAGGCATTCCTAAGATTTCAAAGCTTGATTATTCAGGAAATCTGAGATAAGTAATAATTTTAGTAATAAAATGTGTCAAAAATATCAAATATTTTTACCAGATTTGTCTTGAGAGATTCTAATATTGCAGTAGTATTAGTTGAATTGTGGCGTTCATGAGTGATTACTTAACACCAGTAGAGGAAAACACGGGTATGAAGTCACTTGGAAACAAAATAAAGCATTATTAGAAAATGATTGCATTTATGAAGAAGAACTACTCTCTGCCCACCCAGATGGCACACTACATTCATACCTCCCCAAAATGTGTGTAACTGTAAATGGTGTTCAAATCAAGACCTATTAAGATATTTTATGAAATTCCTGAGTAGAAGTCTTAGGCAAATCAAAATGCTGGGACTGCATGACTCCGGCATTGGCGGCACCATATGATCTTAACGGCCACCCTGGTGTTGAAATGTGTAGTAATTTGTGTATCTTGGAGTCTATCCTGCCATTGTGTCATTTTGTAGAATCTCCACTCTTTAGCATGAGCTGTGTTGACTATGCCAAGGTCAAAATTAAATGGCTTTTTGTGCATTTGCTTCACAGCTTTTAATACTAATTTTGTTATTTTGATTTAAACAAATTTGTGTTTTTGTGAAGTGCTAAGCAATGAGCTTCATGTTCTTAACTTTTTCTTAAAAAAAGAAACAGAAAACAAAACTTTTAGTTTAGCAGCATTTTTAAAAAGCAATGACACTTTTTACACCATTGCCCTTACTTCCCCCATGACCTTGTATGTGATGATTTTGTAGTTCCATCATACAATGGAGTATTAGCTGGATTAACTGATTGAGCGCTAGAAGCCTGTTAAATAATTATAGAAAGAGACAATTATTTTAATTTGTTGAATAAATCTGGTGCAGTCCATCTAAAGAGAAACATTTCCTCGCAGATATTTATAGATATTTTTTTTCTTTGAATTAATTGACAGCAGAGCAGGATATCCTGCCATATAAAAATGATGCTGGCAGTGTTGTGGTCTCTGTGGTCGTTTATCCAGTTAGAAAATGAAGGATATTTGTTATTTTGCAGAAGGATGCTCTGTCAGCAAATATGCTCAGATAATGTGCATATGGTGCTTCCTTTCATTCACGTGACAGCTTTAGTTCCAAGGATTTGCTTTTCAAGTGCATTGTAACTCTCTTTTGTTTTTCATGGTAAGAAGTTGGAGAGATGCTGCTTAAACGTTTAGTATGGCAGAATATAGCTGTGTTTCTGTTAAGCTTATTTCTAATATTCAAAAATCCAGCTTGTTTGATGTTTGTAGGAGCCATTCAGATAGAGGACAGAGACATTTTTATTACTGGCTTACTGCACATTATTACCAATATAAAGTTTGCCAGTTTTGTCATCGATGTATACTTTTAATTCTGTATATATATTGTCGCAGTAGAGGTATTGCTCCACCTCTCGAACCCTCAGGTACCACTCTAGACACCAGGTAAAAGTCCAAGACTCTTTATTATAATTACAACATGCACCAAGCACTCTCCACACCACACTATTCATACACAATAAACTTTCAATACAATTCTCTTTCCTCCTCGCCCAGACACTTAGCCCTCCTACCTCCCAGCTCAGCTCAGTGTCTGGGCTTTCCCACAATCCTTTTATACCCCCTGACCCGGAGGTGTTCCTGTCCAACAGTCCACAGTTCCTTATTCCTTCCGGGTCAGGGTAAACAGTCCTTTTCCTCAACCCGGGAGCACGTCGTTTCTTCCTGTCACGTGATGATGACGTACCCCCTTGTTATAGGGCACATAAGAGCCCACGAGCCCCCCTACAGCGAGGCCTGGTGGCCCCCAAGGTATCCAGCAGGGCTGTGTGTAGAAACTACATAGTCCATGAGGCCCTGCTGGAACTCGGGGCACGTCTACGCTGTTGGGAGAGCTCCTCCTGGGGGTTAGGGCCGGAATGGGAAACCGGCCATCCACCACAATATATATATATATATATATATATATATATATATATATATATATATATATACTCTGAAACTTTTTTCTATGTAAGTTTTAGTGGAACTAATTGTGTAAGTTATTTATTTATATACATTCATCCAGCCACTTCCTTGACTTGCTTATTATCCAGGGCAGGTTTGCGGTGATGCTGGAGCCTATCCCAGCAATCACCAGGTGCAAGGCAGGAGCAACATCTGGACAGGGTGCCAGTCCACTGCATGTTGAACACACACACACACTCACACCAGGGTCCAGTTTACTAACACCAGTTCACCTAACTTGCATGTCTTTGGACTGTAGCAGAAACCCAAGTGAACACATAGAGCACCCAGCATACAAAACTCAGTCAAAAGTACAACAGTAAAGATGTTAGTCTTTCTTCTTTTAATAGAACCAATTTTGTAAACCTTTTGTCAACTTGACATTGAGGGCCAGTGTTACCTGGGATAGCCTACAATGGCTTGCCATTAATGGGACAAAGAGAGGCCAATAAAACATCACAAGAACAGTAATTATTAGACTGTGTCTATATGTAAATTTCAATTTTGCTTTTGCCCATCATTTTTAATTGCCATTTACTAGTTGAAAACCAAAGGTGTTTTTATGAGGGCAAAGAGTTCCAACACTGTTTTATATAAGTGTATTTTCATTTAACCTATTTATGACTTTAGTGAATAAATGGAGAGTTAATTGTGCTGGAAAAAGTGAGTCACCACTAAAGGACTAACCACATAAAGAGATCCAACTGGAAACAATCTAACCTCTTTTTTCATTCCTAGTATGCCAGGCGATGTGCGCAGCTGACTCACGCTTCCTCTCTTGGCTACAACGGAGCCGTCCTTCAAGCCCTGGCTGTACACCTTGCTCTCCAGGGCGTCATGTGTTGGAGCGAGTTCTTGGAAGTTCTTATTCAAGAAATGGAAGTTGTGGAGGGAGAACAAAAGTCACTGAGTGATGCTCGTGAGTGAGTATAGCCTAGGATAGACTCATCAGGAGACTGAGCTTGCGCTTAATGGTACCAATCAAAGCCAAGTGTGGTATGATAATACACAATTGTACTGTTTTTTTTTTAAGGCTCAATGAAGGAGATTATCCTTTTTCAAATCGGCTGAGGAAAGTGAAAGAATTTCTTCAGAGGAACTCTGTAGCAATTGAGGAGGTGGTCAGTGAACTTGGTGAGTGATGTTGAAGTGCTGGTGACTGGACAATCTGCTATACAGAGGGTTTGGTAATAATCTCTCTTATAAAAAAAAAAAATCTTAGGAGGGAGACGAGACGTGATCTTCTCGGAAGACAATTTGACATCCTGCGTGAAACACTTTAACGTCACGTGAGACAAGGCAGTGAGACAACATTTAAAACAAGCTCACAGACATGTAAACTAGCAGTTGTTGGAATGCTTTTGGCAGACACACTTCATGAGCTCCCAGTTCTTAAAACAACGACAAGCAGAACACGCAGCTCGCCAGCAGCAGGAAGCCAGCAGATGACCCAACCGCTTCTCCTTAGCGTGTGTTCAGCCCCCCCCCCCCCCCCCCTTCATAACACAAGCGGCAGAGACGCGAACTGTCCAAAGGACAGCTGCTGTACAGGCTTTTAAATGATCAACGTGCAGCGCAACAAGCAGAAGACGCAGCTCGCCGGCAGCAGCAGCAACAACAAGCAAGCAGATAATCCAACCGCTTCTCCTTAGCGTGCGTTCAGCCGCCCCACCTTCACAGTGCGAGCAGCGTTATACGTCCTGCGAGAAAGATTTAAACATGCCCGGGGCCGGAAATAAAAGCCAAGTATTGTTTTTACAAACGTTTTAAAGTAAAAGTGAAAATAATGCATTTGTACCAATTTCCATGAAAATAGCAATCTCTTTAAACTGTATATCCGGTAAACCAAACCCAGGGGTGAGTGAGCGAAGTTAGCAGGGGGTGGAGCCCCCTAGTCGTTTAAAATCAAGAAGGAGTTATCAGGTATAATGAAATAAAATCTAGGAAGATCTTATAGCTGTCATCAACCAGTCATTATTTATACTGTACTTTTAATAAATTGTGATGCAACAGGATACAAAGCAAACACAGTTAACAGTGGGAATTACAGGATAATCACAATGAACTACTGAGATACATGGAAGGGTCTGCACAAATCCTTGCAGTAGGTTGAAGAAAATAACAAAAAGTTGTAGAATTAGGTTTTTCTTCCAACTAACGTGTTTTTTAATTGGACTTCTAGTCTAATTAGGCAAGTTGTTCCTACCCAGTTTCTGTGTTTTGGAGTCAGTGTAAAAATTACAAAAATATATTGGGAAAATTTGTACACTACAGTGGACCAAGCATTTATGTATATCAGATAGCGATAATTTTAAGATTTTCATCATCATAATCATGATGTTCAGTCTACTTTTCCAAGTGTTCAAGTTATTTAATGTTTTAATTGCTAATGATTATGTTAATGGTACTTGCTGGTTTTCAGCATTCAGTGTCACTGGCATGGGTATCTGCTCCACTTGTTGTTATTTGTCATTACTAAGATACAGTTAATCAGGTCTTGAAGTAGGCCAGTATGCACCCATCTCACTGGTGCAGTTGCGACCCAACAGCTAACAGTGAATGAGTGTACAACTTCTCTCCCCACAACTAATTCAAACAAGTGTCAGTGAATAGCACCATTTAAAACTCCAAAGCCACACTCTGTGACTGAACTTAAATATACTACATTGCTTTAAACTTAAAGGGAAAAGCCACTCAGTGCTATTTGATCAATGTTGATAGGATTGCGCACTCTGAAACACCAAGAGACCCAAAGCTCATCGACTGGGCTCGAAACTCACTATTACATAAGGTTCTGGCACTTTTTGTTTACCCCCTTCAGGCATTGCAGTTAAGGAAGCAAACTTCACAGAAAAAAGGCAAATGAATAGGAAAGCAACAAAAGAAAGTTAAGCATTTAAAGCAATAGTAAAAATGCAAATATTTGTAATGTCTTGTAAATGTAAAAATCACACTGCTGTGCTTTTCGGAATGCAGAATAAGAGAACAGATCACTTCATTAAATGAGATCACTTAGAGGTAAATGGACTCACTGATTGTGGTACTGGTTGAAACGAAACCTTCAGCCACTGGAAGTCCCCAGGACTGAGTTTGAGAACCACTCTTTCAATTTAAAAGACAGCACAGTACAGTAGGTACAACAGATTGTTTTAAAATAAAAAAAAACAAAGGTACCAGGTCTAAACTACAAAAAGTAAAGGTGTATTTTCAGCAGTGCCCCCTAGAAAGTCCTAGAAGGAGAGAGAGTGTGATAGAGTACAGTAGGAATCACAATGGGTGTTGGACTTTAGCCACACAGCTTGTGTTACAGAGTTATCTTGTTCAATTGGGGAAGTGATAGCCATATGGTGCCAGGAATGAAGAAGAGGGAGGATGTAGCATCACTTCAGATTAAGTGGACGATAGCAATCAATTAAATTTCATTCTCAGTTATGAAAAGTTTCTTAAATTTATTGCTGTCTGAATTCATTAGCTCAATAGTCTCTCTCGGAACACTGAATGTGGCGGTGCTTCATTTCAGGAGTGAACATTCTGGGCACCCAATCTGCACAAACCTTGGTCCTGTTTAATTCTTTAGGAAGAATGAACCAATACCTAACGCCTATAGTCTGTTACCTCACACATTCTCAAGGGTTCCATTACGATTTGCTCCACGATGGCACCCTTTTCTTCTGTTGTTGTCATCAAAGGTCAGACAGATCTGAGTTCATCTAACATAAACATCTTTCCATGACAGAACTCTGCAGCCCATCTCTTGACTGTGTTATATGAAGTTTACCTGTTTAGATACAAATTACAGTAATCCCTCACTTATCGCGGGAGATAGGTTCCAAGGCCGACCGCGATAACTGAATTTCCACGAAGTAGGGACACTATATTTATTTAATTATTTAACGTGTATTTGGACGTTTTTAAACCCTCCCTGTATTGTTTACAACCCACCATTTACTCTATTAAAAACAGGGACAACTGCTAAGCAATATGAAATCGGTAGATAAGTTTACACTTACTGTATAGCGAAGTACACGTAGCAGCTTGTAGGCAGTAATGACGTCGTCGACCTTGTTGCAAAGATTCCTAAAGCAGATTCCATCCAGACTATTGCCTTATCACGTCCACTTGCAACTCGTTTTGCACCCTGGTTAAAGGACACTGCGGCCGTAGATCTTATATGCTTTTCCTCCTTTTTAAATAAAAAGGATCGATGTCCTGCAGCGGTGAAGCTGTTCCCTTCCTTCAACATATCCAAAACTTTTACCTTTTCTGCAATCATTTGCATCTTCTGTTGGTGCTTGGACACGGCCCCTGAAGCATTAGCACGTTAATGATGAATGAGTGAGATGAGACTTCCTGGTTAATGCAACACTCCGTCGCTGAGCCAATCAGCAGCACACAGGAACTTAACTGCAACTTAACTGATTGGGTAGCTTGTCAGCCATCCGCCAATAGCATCTCTTGTATGAAATCAACTGGGCAAACCAAGTGAGGAAGCAAGTAAAAAGTCCCATTGTCCGCAGAAACCCGCGAAGCAGCGAAAAATCCGCGTTATGTATTTAGATATGCTTACATATAAAATCGTGAAATCTGCGAAAAGTGAACCGCGAAGTAGCGAGGGATTACTGTAACTGGGTGAGAATGAATCTCCAAAGGCTTTTTGTTCTGTAGAATTACAAATTCAAAGATTATACAGTACTTGATTTATCAGTTTTTGGCATTCTTGTTTATTCTGAAACAAAACACATACATTATAAACTAGTAATGATAGAAAAATGTAATTAACATATAGTGGGGCAAAAAAGTATTTAGTCAGCCACCAATTGTGCAAGTTCTCCCACTTAAAAAGATGAGAGAGGCCTGTAATTTTCATTATAGGTATACCGCAACTATGAGAGACAAAATGAGAAAAAAAAATCCAGAAAATCACATTGTCTGATTTTTAAAGAATTTATTTGCAAATTATGGTGGAAAAAAGTATTTGGTCAATAACAAAAGTTCATCTCAATACTTGTTATATACCCTTTGTTGGCAATGACAGAGGTCAAACGTTTTCTGTAAGTCTTCACAAGGTTTTCACACACTGTTGCTGGTATTTTGGCCCATTCCACCATGCAGATCTCCTCTAGAGCAGTGATGTTTTGGGGCTGTCGCTGGGCAACACGGACTTTCAACTCCCTCCAAAGATTTTCTATGGGGTTGAGATCTGGAGACTGGCTAGGCCACTCCAGGACCTTGAAATGCTTCTTACGAAGCCACTCCTTCGTTACCCGGGTGGTGTGTTTGGGATCATTGTCATGCTGAAAGACCCAGCCACGTTTCATCTTCAATGCCCTTGCTGATGGAAGGAGGTTTTCACTCAAAATCTGACGATACATGGCCCCATTCATTCTTTCCTTTACACGGATCAGTCGTCCTGGTCCCTTTGCAGAAAAACAGCCCCAAACCATGATGTTTCCACCCCCATGCCTTACAGTAGGTATGGTGTTCTTTGGATGCAACTCAGCATTCTTTCTCCTCCAAACTAAAGTTCTATTTTGGTTTCATCTGACCATATGACATTCTCCCAATCCTCTTCTGGATCATCCAAATGCTCTCTAGCAAACTTCAGATGGGTCTGCACATGTACTGGCTTAAGCAGGGGGACACGTCTGGCACTGCAGGATTTGAGTCCCTGGTGGCGTAGTGTGTTACTGATGGTAGCCTTTGTTACTTTGCTCCCAGCTCTCTGCAGGTCATTCACTAGGTCCCCCCGTGTGGTTCTGGGATTTTTGCTCACCGTTCTTGTGATCATTTTGACCCCACGGGGTGAGATCTTGCGTGGAGCCCCAGATCGAGGGAGATTATCAGTGGTCTTGTATGTCTTCCATTTTCTAATAATTGCTCCCACAGTTGGTTTCTTCACACCAAGCTGCTTACCTATTGCAGATTCAGTCTTCCCAGTCTGGTGCAGGTCTACAATTTTGTTTCTGGTGTCCTTTGACAGCTCTTTGGTCTTGGCCATAGTGGAGTTTGGAGTGTGACTGTTTGAGGTTGTGGACAGGTGTCTTTTATATTGATAACGACTTCACTCGTTACCTGTATTAATGGCACCTGTTTGGAGGACAGAGGAGCCTCTTACAGAAGAAGTTACAGGTCTGTGAGAGCCAGAAATCTTCCTTGTTTGTAGGTGACCAAATACTTATTTTCCACTATAATTTGCAAATAAATTCTTTAAAAATCAGACAATGTGATTTTCTGGATTTTTTTGCTCATTTTGTCTCTCATAGTTGAGGTATACCTATGATGAAAATTACAGGCCTCTCTCATCTTTTTAAGTGGGAGAACTTGCACAATTGGTGGCTGACTAAATACTGTTTTGCCCCACTGTATTTTAGTACACAGGAATGAATCTATAGCAATTTAGAAAATCAGCACCTTAGAATACCCCTTTCAAGTCCAGGCTCCAAACTTTGTGATCAACCCATTTATTTTTACTAGAACATCCTTGATTTTAATTCTGCAATGTTTATGATGAAACTTGATCATTCATTGGCCTTATTAATAGCTTCCGTGCTTTTATAGAGGTTAAATATCTAAATATTTTTCAAGGTTTGCTTCTTGTACATTAGTGTTACCCATCTTGTTTATAATGTCAATATAGACAAGAATTATGAGGCTGAGGCTGTGATACAAAATGTGATACTCTTCAGAAAATGCCGCTCAGTAACTGTGTGTAAACTGTTTCAAAGTACCTTACTACCACCTGCAAGTCTGTTATTGACAGTAGCGGCTCTCCATTATCCAAGCCAGAAATTCTTGTATGTGTTTTTTTTGTTTTTTTTTGGTTGTTGGGGTTGATGTTTGTTAAGTGTCTGTCTACAATCATTTCATTGGAATAGAGCATTCATTTGTTTAGGCTTAGGTATAGCTTATCCTCTTTGAAAGTATGATGTTAACAAGCAATATTCAGACAGTAGGGGGTGATAGTCTCTCTGACTTTAATAGCATTCTGAACACATAACTGGGTTTCAGCTACTTCTTCTTCCTGTTTTCTCAGGAAATGGTATTGCTGCTCTTCATTCAGTCCCTACAGCCATCTTTTGCTTCCTGCATTGTCTGGAGCCACTCCCTGAACTACCACCTCACTATAATGGCCTTCAGAGAACAATTGCATATAGCCTGGCATTGGGTGGGGACACTGACACCATTGCCACCATGGCAGCAGCTATTGCTGGGGCACATTATGGAATAGAACAAGTGCCAGATGACTGGAAAAATTGTTGTGAAGGTTTTGAAGAAACAGAGCATTGGGCAGAGAGGCTGTATGACCTTTATCAGTTTCGGGCCCGGGGAGGATCTTTAATGAGAGACCACAATGACAAGTGTTTGGAGGGGGCAGCAAATGAAGGAGCACATTGAAAGTTAACAAGAAATAAGTGACTAAAGGACAGTCCCTCGCACCCTCCAGGCAGAGATATGATTCGTATGTATGTTCACGTGTCCTTACAAGATGGTGTCCCTAAGTACGTGTTTTACTTCAGTGTAAAATCTTACAAAGAGTAATGCTAACCTTATTTACCATTCAGAGGGTTTAGGCCTGGCTTTGTGTTTTGCATGACATGGTGTGCATCACAAGTGCTTGTGGTCTACTGAATTTTCCTTTTTTTAAGAGATGTGGCATAACAGTAGCATTCTTCTAATGAGATGAGCTTTATGAAAACACAAGTCTTTTGAAAAAAAGATTCCTATGTGCTACAACTCCTTGTTTGTTGCTTCCATTTTGGGAATCCCTGTGATCAGGTACCCACCTCAGACTTTCCTATGAACCCCATAGTGGTTATGAGATATGGCGGATAGAAATACATATAGGGTGCTGCAGCAGAGTGGGGAAGGCATTGTACCACAGGTACTGGGAGAAAAGGTGGTCGTCTGAAAAAGAGAGATTCTTAGTAATTATTCTTCTGCAACCAAATTTGTGCTAATTAAAATGAATGTTATTAAATAATGATTTACTTTGTTTTCATTTATTTTTGCAATATCTTTCCAGTATTCATTCATTATTCTTTTGTTGTTTCCCTTGATCCATATATTGTACTCTTGCCCAATTCATTACTTGTACAGAGGGCATATATAATTGAGAATCAATATCTAATTACCTAAATTCTACTTCATTTTAAATAAAAACTACACTGGTGCTGATTTTGCACTGTAAAGAATCATCTTCTGATATATAGTCATGTGAAAAAGTAAGTATATCCCATGAAATGTCCTTCTTTTTTAATGTATTTGGATATAAATTTTGACCTTCATTTAAAGTGTATCTTGTACTTGAAAAAAATAATGAAGATTTGACTTTGCAATAATTTATTCAGTGAAAAATGAACAAGTATGTCATATATCTATGTGGAAAAATTATGTCCACCCTTGACTCTATACATTCACATTACAATGCTGAAGTGATCCGATTACTTGCCTTAACGTGATACAAACCTGATGTTTTCAGGGCTGTGTGGACACAGAAATCTAATCTTTTCCAATCAGATTTGAATCATTTTAATATGTGGTCCTAGATCGGATATGTATACTCTGTGGCCATGCAACATGAATGGTCAGATCAGAGTTCATGTGTTTTTGCCTATATACTTGGGCGGAGTGCTGTCATCATCGGGCAGCACAGCAAAACAATAATCGAGGAATCCATTGAGAATAGTTACGCTCCTACAGTTGCTGGCTCCTTACTCACATCCATGCATTTCTTTAATACAGCAGTGCCAGCAATGGCTGCAAAAATAGCAAAAGCTAGCTCTCTGTCTTTTTTCCACCCTTTGACCTAATCATGTACAGCGGGCTTACTGTTTTTCATCCTCCGGAGCAAAATGTGATGCATACACTGGTTGCTAGAGCATTCATTTTGTCCTCTTCAGTACCACGAGTTGTCTCACCAAGCAAATTCAATTTGAGCAAAAAAATCAGAATTGAGCAATGAGGCTTGTAATGTGAATGTAACACAATAGCTGGTATTGCCTCCTCAGGCAGTCATTTCCTATAACTGGCAGTGTCTGACATTGGGAGAAAGTTTTCCCACTCCTCCAGGCAGAATTCTTTCATGTGTGTGATGTTTGAAGCGTGTGTTGATTGCACAGCCCATTTCAAAACACGTCCCTGAAAACACATCACTGGAATTCAGGTAAGAGCTTTGACTTGGCAATTCCAGAACCCTCCATTTCTTTCTTATAAGCCAATATTTGGTGGATTTACTGGTATGTTTAGTGCTGCAGGGTCCACTTTGTGATTAAGCAGCAGTCTTTTAACAGATGGTCTCACACTATCGTCAAGTACTTCAATGGTGAGCTGCCCTGACCTTGATGCAACAAAGCAGCCCCAAGCCATAACATTTCCACCACTATGTTCTACAGTTGCAATCAGTTTCTTCCAGTCAAATGCGAAATAAAATTGTTGCCTTGTTTTTCCAGAGCACATTGTTCCAGAAGTCCTGATCTTTCCCTTCGACATTCATGGACAAGCTTTAGTCTTGCCCTGATGTTCTTTCTAGAAAGCAAGGGTTTCCTCCTGCCACACCTCCCATGTAAATCAATTTGTGCAGCCTCCAATTTAGATATTTGATATTAGCAGTGGCAAGAGCTTTGTGTAGGTCCAGTGTTGAAATTCTGGGGTTCTCAGAGACTTCTTTCAGCATCTCACACTCTGCTCATGGGCTGAACAAACTGGGTTGGCCTAGACAAGTTAGCAGTTGTCTGAAATCTTCTCTGCTTGTAGATGATCTTCCAGACAGTGAAATGGTTGATTTCCAGTTTGGAGATCATTTTACAAAACTCTTAAGGCATCCCTAACCTTTTGTGGAAGAACTTGGAGAACTCTATTTCAATCTCTGCATAGTGATAATGCAAACTTCAACTACAAAGAGCAAACCAAACTAAATTTCTGACATTGAAATTAGATGGGTTTCCAGATTGTCTCGAATAATGTTCTAATCATTTGCGCCCCATTCTAATTTGAGATATTTCTGGTAATGATAAATGGAGGGGTGAGCTTACTTTTTCAATTTGTGAAAATTGCATTACTGCTAATTTAAATTATACAATTGACTACAAAATGTTAATGCAGATGGCGATTCTAAATTGGCCCTAGTGTGTGCTTGGTGTGTGGATGTGTTTGTGTGTGTCCAGCGGTGGGTTGGCACCCTGCCCGGGATTGGTTCCTGCCTTGTGCCCTGTGTTGGCTGGGATTGGCTCCAGCAGACCCCCGTGACCCTGTGTTCGGATTCAGCGGGTTGGAAAATGGATGGATGGATGTTAATGCAGAATGATGTTTGTTATATTGTATTATGATTATCTATAGAAACTGTTTAAATGAACATCAACTCTTGATATGTCCACGTGTTAAAAAATAAAAAGATAGCATGGGTTGTACTTGCATTTTCACGATTGTACACCTTTTAACTCAACAGTGCACTGACAATAACTTTTTTATTGTGTCAACAACTATTTTCTAATTATGTTTTAATATTTGCAGTAGGGTTTGCTTAATTTTAGGTTTCTGTGGCTGGACAATGAAGCAGCTAATAAATCTACAGGCTTAATATAATAATTGTATTTTAAGGGCAACAAATCTCTCACTAAATCAGATTAAAATATGGTAATATGATTTTGGTTCATTTGTTGTATGTCAAATGCAATTCCTTAGTAGCTCCATGTTTGTCTTTTTCATATTTAATTATTTTTTACAGTGAAGCAGTGCTTACCATGATCATTCTCTCCATGTTCTTGTACATTTCTCCATTATTATTTTCACAACCTATTGCTTTATTTATGCTGACCCTAATTTGATCCAGTGTGGTTAAGATTGTGCAAAGGACTGCATCGCCAATCCATGGATGATATCTTAGATCCACTATTGCTAGGGCAGGCTCAGCAACCAGTAGAGAAAATTTAGGAGTATAAAATGGGTGGATAAACCCGTCTTTCATTTTACAGGTTAAATCACTATTAACTTCTCTATAACAACTTCAAAGTACTACAAATAAAGGCTTTATAAACTGTTTTAGTAAATACATTATTTATACTCGTTTACTGTGTATAGTACAGTTCTCCGTTTATATTTGCTGATTTGTATTACAATGACTGGCTAAGACTGACCACCTAGCATTGCGCAACATCTGTTGTATCATAATGAAAATGTTCCCAAGCTGGAACTGTATCGTGCGGAGGGTCACAGCCATAAGCCCTCAGCGATTTGTTGGTACCAGTTCGACTCAGTGGACCCAAGTTTGAACACTTGCACACACAAAAGACGCGAATCACACGCAGAACCTTTCAGTACGGGAAGCATCAAGTTCAACCCCGCAATCACAGAGCATGCGCCGCACGCGTGTAGCCTCTTGCGCCGCCTGTCCTTATAAGGCGAAGGAATGGCTAGCCGGGCGGAAGCGTGGCGCGCGCTGGCGGCTGGGAGTTTCTTCCAGGAAGAGTGAGAAACCAGGGCGGAGGGTGCAGGTGAGTGCAGTCGGTGTTGTATATTCGCTACCTTGATTCTGAGCCCAGTGAACTTGATGTGATGCTTATATTAAGTAGAAATGGAATCCTGTAGCACAATTGTTCGCTGCTTAGCGAGGGATATTAGCGGATAGTACTTTAGAGTGCTTGGGTTCTGTGGACTGGACCCAGATTTATGGGATCGATGATGCAGGCGTGTCCAAGGCGAGCATGTCCCCGTCCTAACCTTTGTGAATACCATCTTAAATTGAACGGCAAATCCCATTAGGTGGCGTTTGACTGTGAGATTAAGGTCCTTCGCTAAACTCCTGGCGTCACTTGCTGACCCACTTTGCCAGAATCCGTGAATCGGCACAACGGTGCAAGGCCTGATAGCTACGTTGTGGGTGTAACCACAGGTACAGTCCTGCCAGGGCTTTTTTTTCCCCCTTTTCTTCCAGGGGTTCATCAGTCTGACAGCCCTAGCGTAGGAAACATTTCTAATTGGCCTTAGTCGGAAGGGGATTCCGGAAACTTTCTTTTGTTTTTTGTAGATTTTTCTGATATTTTAAGGCCGAATCTTGGGAGCAAACGGGTAGTTCGCTGGTTTTGGAAATGGGCGGGGCTCTTCCCTCGCTTTGAGGAAATGTCCATTGTTACTGTTTTGACCCGAATCGTTCCGCTTTTCTGTAGGGCGCAATGATGTCCGCTCGCTACCTGACAGATCGTGTTCAAGTGCATCGTTAAGTTCGTGAAGAGACTACGTTGACCCTTGACGTTAAGGAGAGGATGACCATCTGTTTTGGTTGATTAAGCGTTACCAGGCTGTCGGCAGTCAGTCTTTAAAGTTGACTGTTATGTATTTTTCTCCTTCAGTTGTTCATGATTGTCTCGGAATAATGGGGGGGGGGGGAATTCACTGACCTAAAAAAAAATCCGTTTCTAATGTTTGAGCTTTGTTACTAGCTGTCCACAAAATCGATGTCTCTATTTCTATTATTTTAAATAAGTTGGAGATTTCTGCCCGGGGAGTGTTTTCTTTCTGTCTCCCGATCTTACTGCCATCTGAATGTGCAAATGAGTCAAATGTGTCTGGTTCGAGTTATTTTAGTGCTTGTTTGCGTTGAGGTTTTGTGCATTCTAGATTCCTTAGAACTGATGATGGCTCAGTAAAGCCAGCGTCAGGTTAGAACAGAATTGGGGATTTGCTTTAATATCGTTTTGATTAGTTGCCTTCTTGCAATTGTTTCTTTTTTTTTTTTTTAAAGAGATATGGACAGTGTATTGCTGGTTTATGTCTCGAGTTAATTGTTGCACAGATAAGTTCGATACTTATTACCCTACACAGGACGAAATGAGTAAAAAAAAAAAAAAAAAAAAAAAAGGATAGTCGGCAACAACTGAACAATACCTTTTTTTTTTTTTTTTTTTTTTTTTTTTTAATTAATCCCATGGCGTTGTATTTTAAAATCATTCAGATTTATGCCCACCCTGTCCTAATACAGGTTTTATCTGGTTATTGAACTGCCCATGCTGGAACTGAGCTTGCATTTATTGTTGTAGAATTCTGTCAACTCAGCATGTGCTGCTTCTTGCATATTACCAAGAGTCTTCTGCATGAAGTATTTCATGCATCAGTTTCAGCAGTTTATTCTATTAGCAATTAAGTTCTGACATTATTTTGGTATAGTTTTATAAACCATAAAAATGACTAGAAACATGGGTTATTTCAATCTGTGGAGATTGCATGGGTTATTATTTTGCGACTTAATGTTGCTGCCTTTTTTTATATACAAATGTTTTTGCAGTTTTTTTTATTTTAGGTTTGAAAGCTGCCCTGAGTGTAGGCTTTTTAATTAGGTGTTTTGTACTGTACATTTATAGACTAGTTGTGTGTTTTTTTGTTTTTTTTTAAAGGAAAAGAAAACCCATAATCTATGCAACATATGTGTAAGGTTTTTGCCAGTCCTCTAAAACTTTCTCAGATCTGCATGTTATACTTATTTGTGCTTGCATTTTGTTCAGTGACCTCCTAAGACAGCAATAGAGTTGCATGTGTATTCGTTTCGGTGGACTTTGCACTAACTGTTGGCGCACCACTCCTTCCAAACTAAGGGCTTAATATGTTTATCATATTTTCATTTCGATATTCAGCAACTAGATAATGGCCACTTTAATGGCATTGCCCTGTAAGATTGGTATTTTTCCTCAAACATGGTATTGTTAACTTTCAGAAATGGGAGTATTGAATGCAAGTTAGTGTTTGTGCAGTTGTCTAGCTGGTTGTCTGACCAACCTAAATTGATCCTGTATGAGTATGTCCTGTAGTGGACTGGTGTTCTTTCACAGATGGTTTCTGCCTTGCATTCAGTACTCCCAGCAGAAGCTTTCACTACGGGGTGACCCTGTCATGGGTAAAGTGTATATTTATCATTTTTATGAAGACAACCATACTCGTGCCATTAGCAAATATGCTATTAAGAGGACTTTCTATCTGTGTTCTGGCAGTTTTGCATTTATTTGGAAGGAGAGTGGTTTAAAAAAAAAAAAAACAGTACTCCTATTTCTCTTTTTAACTTGGATGTAGTGTTCTCTGTTTTAGATTTGTTGATCGGCTCACCTAATAAATTTGAGTCTTTCCATCTTCAAGAGCTCACTGTGAACTATCAGTGGTGGTTTTTCAATAAATTATGAGAATTGTTTTATTGTTATGGACCACTGAATTTGGAAAATATCCACATTGTGTTAGTGATCTTTCCTTTTTCTAAAAGATTGTAAGAGCTGAAAGGTGGTGGGGAAAAGGTTAGTGTAGTGCTTAAAATAAGAAACAGGTATTGCCTAAACTGTCAGCAGTTGCAAATATTCTTACTGCTTTGCATATGTATGGAGTTTATGAAGAAGAAAATACATTTCATGTATGTTTTTCCTTGGTGTGATTCTCCATTGTTGCATATTAAGCAAATGGTTTAGGGGTGATGAAAAGCGGTAGGACCACATTCCAGAGCGTGCTTCGGCACGTGTCGCCTTTCAACAGGCAAGAGCTTACAGTGGTCTGCAGTGAGTTAGGAGCTCTAGAATTCTGCAGTTTGCCAGTGCTTTGCATCACACTGCTATTAGCAAATAGCCTGTGTGGTTGTTGCCAGAGATGAAGTCCTCAAGTAAAAGGAATTTTTTTTGGTGTGCAATTTTTGTGTGAGGACTTGAAGACAAAGGCTGGGATTACTATAAGTAGGTACAATTTGATTTTTAGGTTTCTAGGTCCAGCATGCATTGTTTGCAAGCAAAAGCACGTAATGGTGTGACCTTCCTGTTAAAGACAAAGGATATTTACTATTTAAAAAAAACAAACTTATTCATGGTAATTTGAGCCGGGAAAAACATGGACTTTTTTTTTTTAATAGTAAACATTTCCATAAATGTGTACAGGACTGTCTCCTTTTGCTGGTATAGTAGTTCTTGTGTGAAGAGCTGCATGGTCACGGGCAATGAACAATCAAATTCATGAGGGTATTGAGTGTCCTTTTGTGCATGTTATATCTGTGTAGGTGTTGTGCTGGTTGTTTGACCAATCTAAAGTGACCCTGTATGACACTGTAGTGGACTGGTGTTCTCTTCAGCCTTCATTTCTACCTTGCATTCAGCACTTCCAGGAAAGGCTCTTGCTACAGGTGAACCAGTCGTGGGTAAAGTGTGTATTCATCCATTTTCTGAAGAGTACTCATGCCATTAGCAAAAATGTTGAGTGAGAGGACTTCTAAATACATTTTTATTTATTTATTGTTTTCTACATATACACACCTTTCCTTTAAAGACAATGGCTGAACTTCAGGGATTAATTGACCGCCTTGAGCGTGCAGTGGGAGTCCTGGAAAATGTAGTGTCCAAATCAGGAGGGACTGGCTGTGGAGATCAAGGGCATTCCACAGGTAATATTTTAATATTAAAACTGGATTCATTTTATGAAACTTCAGTTCTAGCCAGAAACTGTCCATATTATATCTTGCATATTTGAACCAAGAACCACATTATAATAATAGATGGTTTTTTTCCCCATCTCTGCAATGCCTTAAGCTGTAGAAACCTATACAGAAATAATGGCAGTAGTAGGCCTGCATTTGTGGTGGGGGTGTGTGTGTCTTGTACTTTCAGTGTTAACTTCCTCACAGTAAATTAAAAGACTCGTCTTTTTAAATGTAACTGTCCCTTTAGTTTCAAAATTTGTATTTATATAAAAAAAAAAAAAAAAAAACTTGTGTACTACCTTAAACTGTGTTGTATTTTGTTATGTTTTTTCATTTTGAAGCAATAAAGAAATTTTGCTGCAACTTAAACATATAATATTTGATTAATCGAGGCAGGTATAATAAAATGCAGTATACCTGTTTCAACAGTATTTACAAGCTTCAAAGAGTAATATAAGAAATTGCTCTAAACTTTGTTTCACAAAATTTGTTTCGGTTGATTGTGTTTTTAATAACCCACTGACTTGCATACTCTAAACTGATCATGAACCAGCACTTATTACGGTATTAGCTTTCCTGCTTGACCAACAAATCAACTCGGCCTTCTATCACCGGTAAGAAATAAAGGTTTTGTATGAATATACTGTATGTACATGGTGTTTGTTTCTATTTATGGGTGGAGTAATGAAAGTGGAGGTTTGTGTGGTGTACTTCTTCTGTGTCCTTAATGTACTTCATTTAAAAAGTGAACCTTTTATCATACTTTGTATTGTTTCCTTTTCTCAGCTGTTGCTCCCTTTGTGGAGGCCTTTGATGCCTTTCTGATGGGAACAGTGGCGCCATATTACTCCCAGAGTCAAGATATTGGAGGAGATGTTGCGAAGCATGTAAGTATGTTACTTTGCCATTTTCATTAATATTCTAAAATTTCTAAGGTTAACCGTTTTGTTTTGGATTCTTCTTGCTTAAAGGCGGAGATGGTCAAGGCAGCATTTAACTTGCAGAGACAGCTGCTAGTGGTAGCATCCCAATGTCAGAAGCCTTCTGATGTAAGCATTCTCCCTGGTAGTTTGATGTACAATAGTGGTGTCTATATTATGTCACGTTTTGCTTTGCTTTTTGCAACATCTTGGGTCTTTCCTTAGAGTGAGCTGGCAGTCATTCTACAGCCTATGTCTGGAAAAATTCAAGAAATTCAGGATTTCCGTGAAAAGAACCGGGGCAGTAAACAATTTAACCACCTGTCTGGTGTCAGTGAAAGTGTCACCGCTCTAGGCTGGGTGACGATGGTAAGTGATTTCCAGCTATTATAGGAGTGGAGTGGAGTGGAGGAGGCTGGATAGCAACATTTTATTTATTTATTTTTTAACCTGTTCTCGCAGAGTCCCAAACCAGGACCATTTGTCAAAGAAATGAATGATGCAGCCATGTTCTACACAAACAGGGTCCTGAAGGATTTCAAAGACACGTGAGTTGGTGATTCCTTTAGAAGTTAGGATTACTAGCACAGTTTTTAAAAATAGTTTGACAAATTAGCATTCAAAATCAGGATCATCTTTATATGCAATTTCTTTTAATCAGTGCTGGGTATGAGTTTCATCTTAAGTCCTGATCAATACTAGGGTTGAAAAGCTTGGACACACCCCTCATGCTGAACTGTTTTCAGAATTTCCTGACTCCTGATTTTCATCATATTATTCCAGTTTTTTAATGCTGTTGTACATTTTATTCTGATTTCAATATGTCCTCTGTACTTTAGAGATAAAAAACAAGTGGAGTGGGTGAAGACTTACCTTAACATCTGGTCACAGCTGCAAGCCTACATAAAAGAATATCACACCACTGGGCTGTCCTGGAGCAAAACGGTAAGAATTTAGACCTATGACTTGATCCTTTTGTGCCAATGTACATCAAGGTTGAGTGGAGATGCAGTGATGCCATCTTTAAGTATTGTATGCAGTTCTATCTTGTTTTTGGGTTCACTGGTTTCTATGAACGCACTAAGCAAATTTCATATGTGGAGAATTGGAAAAGTGCCTTTTTTCATTTAGGGATCAAAGGCATCCCCATCATGCATCTCTTCAGCAGGAGCACCTCCTAAACCTGGTTGTGGTGCTCCACCCCCACCACCTCCCCCAGGACCACCACCACCACCTGCGCCAGCTGGACCACCAGCATCCTCTGAAGAGCCCGTTTCCCGTTCCGCACTCTTTGCTGAAATCAATCAAGGTTCAAACATCACAAAAGGTGAGCCTGGCTTAAAAGGTGGCTTTTTTTTTTTTTTTTTTAAACTGTGTTGGCTAAAGTGTAATATTTAGAATTTGGTCATAAGTATATCCCATTGTAAATGAGATTTATAATAATGTCAGAACAAGTTTATAGGTCATATTTTTCACCCTTACACAGCAAGGAGTTTACTTCTGTTCATCTCTTTGCCACTCTTTCTTTACATTGCATATTTTTTTCCCCTTTTTTATAATGGCTCTTTACAAATTCTGGTTTCTAATCATACAAGTCTATCACATTTCCTGTGTGTGTGAGATTTGTTTTGCTTTTCCTTGTAGGTTTGAAGCATGTGTCTGATGACCAGAAAACACACAAGAACCCTGCACTGAAAACCCAGAGTGGTCCTGTACGCAGTGGGCCCAAACCTTTCACAGCACCAAAGCCTGGATCAGGCAGCTCACCTGCCCATCACAAAGTAGAATCAACCACTAAAAAGCCTCCTGTGTTGGAGCTAGATGGGAAAAAGTGGAAAGTGGTATGTAATTTTTAAAATTGTGCTTCCTACAAACTGGCTGTCAGATTCCCTGATTCTGACAGTGTAATGCAACATGATTAGATTTTTATATTCAGCAAAGTCTAATATATGGTTTTACTTCTGTGTTTGTATGTATTGTCAAGTGGGGGAGGGGGAGAGTCCCAAGCACTATTCATTTTTTTAAAGCCATAAATCGGCTCAATATGTAATTGGAATATCATTGGCATATATAATACTAACATAGAAATTGTCAAGGCAGAACACCAGAGGATGTTTAAGTATTTTTTAGATATTGTGACCTCATTCCACTGAAATATAGCGTAACATGAGAGTACAGTGATCCCTCCTCGATCGTGGGGGTTGCATTCCAGAACCCCCCGCGAAAGGTGAAAATCCGCGAAGTAGAAACCATATGTTTAGTTATTTTTGTATTGTCATGCTTGGGTCACAGATTTGCACAGAAACACAGGAAGTTGTAGAGAGATGGAAACGTTATTCAAACACTGCAAACAAACATTTGTCTCTTTTTCAAAAGTTTAAACTGTGCTCCATGACGAGACAGATGACAATTCCGTCTCACAAGTAAAAGAATGCAAACATCTCGTCCTCTTCAAAGGAGTGCGCGTCAGGAGCAGAGAATGTCAGAGAGAGAGAAAAACAAATCAATAGGGCTGTTTGGCTTTTAAGTATGCGAAGCACCGCGGCACAGAGCAGTTGCAATGAAGGCAGCAGCTCACACCCCCTCCGTCAGGAGCAGAGAATGTCAGAGAGAGAGAGATAAAAACAAACAATCAAAAATCAATACGTGCCCTTCGAGCTTTTAAGTATGCGAAGCACCGTGCAGCATGTCGCTTCACGAAGCAGCTGCAAGAAAGGGAGCAACGTGAAGATAATCTTTCAGCATTTCTAGACGAGCGTCCGTATCGTCTAGGTGTGCGAACAGCGCCCTGCTCACACCCCCTCCGTCAGGAGCAGAGAATGTCAGAGAGAGAAAAGCAAGTTGGGTAGCTTCTCAGCCATCTGCCAATAGCATCCCTTGTATGAGCATGTACCAGAAATTAAAAGACCCATTGTCCGCAGAAATCTGAGAACCAGCAAAAAATCTGCGATATATATTTTTAAATATGCTTGCATATAAAATCCGCGATAGAGTGAAGCCGCGAAAGGCGAAGCGCGATATAGCAAGGGATTACTGTACTTTTAGATATTATTGGGTTTGATGCACATGTATGACTAATGAGTAACCTTTGTTTTAAGGAGAATTATCCTTAAGTACAAATGTAAAAAATAATAGTTCTGTTATTGAAGTTCTACACTTGTTGATTTATAATATTTGGTTTAATTAGTGAACTACAGCTTCACCTTTTATTTATGCTCTGGCTTTACATGAACACTTACTTATTCACAAAATCAATGTTTTAGTCCTGGGAGCATGCCGAGTTGCATATTTTCAAAACTAACTATTATACAAGAATTCATATTCACCTTTATTTCCTTGGTGTCAGAAAAAAATACGTAAATTGCAGCTGTATAGACCACCAACTTGAGGGGACTCTAGGGGTATCTAATAGAACGGGGGTTTGGTGTTTAATGAGTGATCTGTGCAATTCTTTCAATTTTGGAATTGTGCAGCATTGGTGTCAACTGTCAAAAAATCAGAATAAAATATTTTCATTTATTGCCATGTAAGAAATTCCAAGAATCTGCCATGATTTCATAGAATGTGCAAGGATTGCAGGGCTGTTTTTTTGTTTGAAAAAGGACTGTGGCCATTTTGTCTTACTCACACTCTGTTGTTCCCTTCCTGTCTAAATAGGAAAATCAGGAAAATGCCCAGGGACTGGTAATTAATGACACAGAGTTGAAGCAGGTGGTCTATGTCTATAAATGCACCAACAGCACTCTTCATGTCAAGGGCAAAGTTAATTCCATTACTTTAGGTAAGCAAAAGAAAGTCTTGTCAGCTTCTTTTGTTCAGCCATTAATTGAATTTACTATTGCTTTTTAGTTGCCTTTATTGCACATCTTTTTCTCAATAGTAAACCTAGAACTTTTTTTTTTTTTTTTTTTTAGATAACTGTAAGAAGATGGGTTTGGTATTTGACGATGTTGTGGGGATTGTGGAAGTGATCAACTGTAAAGATGCCAAAATTCAGGTACAGTTAGATTCTTTGTCCTTTTACATTTTTAGTGTAGTGTGGTTTTTTTTAATTACTATTTTGCTTACTCTGGACACGCATGACTTTAGGTAATGGGAAAAGTTCCCACAGTTTCAATCAACAAGACAGACGGATGCCATGTATACTTGAGCAAGAACTCCTTGCAATGTGAGATTATCAGTGCCAAGTCATCTGAGATGAATGTTCTGGTGCCAAATAACAGTGGGGAGTTTGTAAGTATATTTTTACTTTTGTATGTTGGTATTAATTAGTTGTTTTAATATTTTCTGACTTTTTTTTTTTTTTTTTTGGTGGTGGTTTTATTCACTGTAGCCACAACTGCAGTTATATTCAGATTAAATTAAGAGAAACATGACCTTATACAATTCTTCTTATAAAAACTAGTGTATATTTTAAAGACAAAACCAATGCTTACATATTGATTCAAGTCAAGTGGTGTAAAATTCCAGGCTGTGAGGTGAATGGTCTAGCATCTCCCATACAAAAGAATATAAAACTTCATGAGTGGTTTTCAGTGTGCAGCCAGGCTTTATCATATAGTAATACGACTCCTCAGTGCAGCAGTCCAATTGCTTTCCAACTTCTGGCCTGCTGCAAAAACCCTAAAATGCAGCAGTAGTGCTTGGCAGTCAATGTGTGTGTCTGATTAAGAAAATAACCAAAAAAGTCAGTTTGTGGTTACATGTTGTTCATTTTCAATAGATCTTTTGATTGAGGGGATAATCCATGTCATTGATTAGTTGCTTTGCCCCCTGTGACAAATTTTCATGGTAGCTTGGGAGGTTTTGTTAACATTCTCATGTGATTGGTTGATTTTTGTGTCATTCTGTATCATTTGATTGGGCACCCATTGAGCACACACCTTCATGTAACGGAGTGTAATAGACAAAGTTGTGCCTAAAGCCAATTGTCTTCAGTCTCCAGTAAGTTTAATGATCATGCAGTCCACATGAAATACGTCTTTTTGTCAAGGAATTTGTGGGCTACCTCTTCTATATCTCCTAGCCTTCCATTATCAAAGGCATTATACTACAAATTAGTGCAGGACCATACACTGTTATTTGATGAATTTCAGATGGAGGCTTAGCATGCAGTCATATCACACTATAAACCCTCTGTATTTGAATGAATACTATTGTATATATCACTTTGAAGGATATCTTAAAATTGGTCGGTTATACCCTCTTGATTGTTGGAAACCTTACCATTGATATTCACATTTCTGCCTGGGCTTCCAGGGGTATCCATACTGTGAGTGATACTTAAAAACTTGGCCCTTCTGAACAATCCATTCACAAAAGTCTTTTTGTCCCCATCTTTGTTTTTCATCTACAACCTGGATCTGATTTTTAAAGAAATCTCCTCTGCTGGTGCTTCCTACTTATGCTACCAACCCCCTCCCCACTAGAAACCAGAGTTGACTATATACATATATCACTACCAATTTAAGATGGTGTGGAGATTGATCAACCCCTTTATCTCCTCTATTTTAATGGAGTTATTATTATTTTTTTTTTTTTAATATCTCCGTTGTGTCTAGAAACTCAAATTAACAGGCCCAATTAAAGGTGTGTTTGTTTTGTTTACCTAAGGTATGCTGTATGCCTGTGGAATTTATCTCTGACCCCATCATAGTTCTTTGAACACACTGGTCCAGTGCATCCAGTTTATTTGTATTTCTGTCAGACATTACCTTCCTTTCTCATACTTTTTTCTTAGTTCAGTCTCCTTATCCAGAAGAGACTGTTTGCCTTATGGACAGTTGCTGTAAAAGTTGTTCTTTTCCCTCCCTCTCAAAATCCTCCCTGTGGTGTTGTATGATATCTTTGCAATGTGGAATTGTGTTTTTATTACGTTAAAATGTTATTTATTTGGTCTTGGTTTGATCAAAAAAACACTTGGACCTATTCGGATTGCTCCCACAAATTGTTTTAAATTGGCATGCTTTCCGAAATACTCCTATTTTAGTTCATGGTCCGAGATGTTGTTACCTAGTGTTTATTAATATATTCAATGATAATTTAAATTTTGTCATATGAATCAATATAGGTGAACGTTGGTTATATTTCAGCACGTTTTTAAAAAATGTGTGTGTGTGTGTATAATATATATATATATATATAATATATACAGTAATCCCTCTTCCATCGCGGGGGTTGCGTTCCAGAGCCACCCGCGAAATAAGAAAATCCGTGAAGTAGAAACCATATGTTTATATGGTTATTTTTATATTGTCATGCTTGGGTCACAGATATGCGCAGAAACACAGGAGGTTGTAGAGAGACAGGAACGTTATTCAAACACTGCACACAAACATTTGTCTCTTTTTCAAAAGTTTAAACTGTGCTCCATGACAAGACAGAGATGACAGTTCTGTCTCACAATTAAAAGGAGAGAGAGAGAGAGTGACTCTGCCAATAGTGTCCCTTGTATGAAATCAACTGGGCAAACCAACTGAGGAAGCATGTACCACAAATTAAAACACCCATTGTCCGCAAAAATCCGCGATATATATTTAAATATGCTTACATATAAAATCCGCGATGGAGTGAAGCGCAATATAGCGAGGGATCACTGTATATAATTTATTTTAATCAGACTTTCTCTATCACACAAGAATTTGCGTATATAATATTATATATGTGTATATTATTCAATACAAATACATCCTGAGAGTGTCTCGCCTAAAGTAGAAGTGTATAATTATCATCTGCACCTGGCCTTAGGAATATCCTTTTTTTAGGATCCACCAGTAGTTGGCAAGCCTACAGGAAGTCTCCTCGCCTTGATATCACTTTTTCACTTCAGAGATATCACAGTGACACCATACCACAGACTCGTTTCTGGCTGCTCCAACTTTTTCTAGGAAGACCGTCCAGATGAGAATCCAAGAAATTTTTAAGGATGTAAAGACCTAGGTGTCTGCACTTTGGACATCTGACCACCAACCGGCCCGGAGCAACGGGAACCTCATTCAGCATGTCCAAGCAGGGGTAGTAAGCCTGCAAACTTGGGCACAACAGCCTTATATGCCCTTCTGCACAGTGTTTTTAAAACTTTAACTCCAAAAAAAACTGCACACCTTAGGGGCTTAGATAATAAATATGCGGCCTAAAGCAAATACATAACCCGAAAGCTATGGGTGATAAACCTTCTGAGCATGTTCCTGAAATCGACATGAAATGTTATTTTTAAAAAAACGCTACGTTTTTTTTTCTGTGACGGTCTTTGTTTGACTGGGCTTTTTTAGGAAACTAATGACATAACTGGTTGGTTCTGTTTTGAAATTAACCCTGTGTGATTATTCCAGATTACTGCTCCTTTTTTAATGATTTTATCTTCTGATATAAAATCTGGTTTGCTTTCAGGTGGAGCTGCCTGTACCAGAACAGTTTAAGACGGTATGGAACGGAACAAAATTGGTAACTACTGCAACTGAGATAGCTGGCTAAAGACGCGAGGAGCTCCTGCCCCTTCATCCAATAACCAGTTGGAGCTAGTGCTTTGCCTTCCTTGCTAATCTTTGAAATGACAGGCTAGAGGAGAACTTATTCTATTTTTTTTTCCCCCGTACTCTTTTAGAACCTTTTTAGAGTGGGTTTTTCTGAAAATATGCAACTGCGCACTTAATTCTTCCTATCATTCCCTTTTTGTTTAATTATCTAACACTTTTTTTTTTTTTTCTTTTTTGCTGCTTTTTTTAAATATTGTTGAGTATAGTTTTTTCCTAAGTCCAAAGGAGCTCCGATCTCCTTGGGCGTGATCTACTTCAGTACAGTTTTTCCCACCTTGCAATGGTTTTCTGGATCTTGTGTCTTTGGGACCAGAGTCAAGAAAGTA
This sequence comes from Erpetoichthys calabaricus, assembly GCF_900747795.2. Lineage (NCBI taxonomy): Eukaryota > Metazoa > Chordata > Cladistia > Polypteriformes > Polypteridae > Erpetoichthys > Erpetoichthys calabaricus. The sequence goes on along the minus strand of NC_041407.2, from coordinate 91,934,078 downwards.
ACTAGGAAAGGACCAGAAAAAGGGGTTGCCATTTGAAAAGTAGCCTGTATAGCGGAGGCTAAACCAGGTCAACTTTAACCATGACTGTCCATTTCCAGCTGCACTTGAGCACTTATTAATTCCTTTTTTTTTCCCTACTTTCTGACTGGTTTGTGGAAGAAGTCATTTTACAGTGGAAATTCAGACCTCCTGTACTGAAATTTGGGCAACGTTGTATCAAAAGGAACACTCCTATAGAGTGCATTCAGGCCAGTCGGCCTCAAGTGTAGAAACCACCATGCAGGGCTGCTGTCAGGGATTGTCTAAAAGGGGCCAATGCATAGTTTATTACATTTTTGTGCTTTTTTATTTTTATAATCGGCTAATCTCTGTTCTGCTCGGTATCACAGTTGCAGTAGATTTATACTGGCAGCATGTAGCTATACTGGCAATTCCTCTGTATATTTTTGTCAAAGATGTTGGAGAACATTTAGCAAAAAAAAGAAAAAAGCAATAAAACTAATTTGCTGATGAACTTTTTTCTTTTTGTGTTGCATTATTTAGTCTTTCACCTGTAAATAAAACTATTCAATTTCTGACCAGCTAGCTTTTACCTCATAAGAATATGCATTTTTAGTTTATTGAAACCAACTAGTGTGTTGTCTTGCACAGATGACTGGTGGTAAAGGCTTGCTGACTGTCCAATTCAAACTTTTTTTTCTTTTGATCTACTGCAATTTCAAAACATTCCTATATTTTTTTTTCTTTTTTGCTGAACCCACTTATTGTAGTATTCTATGTAAGGGATGCTGTCCATCACAGAGCACTTCTAAACATCTGATCCAAAACTAAACTTCAGTCATTTTACTTTTTGACAGTTGCTTTTATCCACGGCAAACTACAACATTTGAGACCCAGTTGGTTTCATTTCTTTTCTAACTGGAGCACAAGCAGTTGAAGTGACTTGTTCATGGTTACACAGTAACAATAGCAAGATTTGAACTTACATCCTCAGGGTTTGAAGTCTAAAGCCTTAACCTGTACACTACAATATCTGCCAAAAGCTTTTTTTCACCCACATCCTTAATTGAAGCACAGTCCTTTGGCTTGAAATCGCAGCATTAAACTGATGCCCCACTGGACAGTGCACTGTTTTAAAATGTCTTGATGACAGAGGATAGGATACGAGGTTGTAGTACAGCTTTAGCTACTAAAGTGCTTGTTCCTTCCTAGATTTTACTTGAGACAGTCAGGCCTGAGATTAACTGCTTCATGTCTGTGTCCTACTCCCTGTGTTGGGAGGGAATAAATTGGCTTTAATTTTATTGGGCAGTAGTTTTATTTAATAGGTAAAGAAATTGTACTTCCTTTTTGCTATAGAAAAGGATTTTATAAAATGATTGTAAAACAAGATAAGGTGGTTGATAATCTGTGGTATTTGTACATTTCCTATTACTGAGTTGAGGGGACATGTTGAGAACTGTGAAACATCCTGATGTCCAAACTAAATGGAAAAATGAGATCTGGATACACGAACAGTAACATCTGCATTAGCACAGTGTGAAACGCTTGTCTCGAATGAGAAAATAACCTTCTCAAGATATCATTCAGCACGGTCCTATAAAATAAGCAACTAAAAGGCTTCCACAAATGTTCCTGTTGCATTTGTACATCTCCACAGTAGTCCGGGCCAATGGACAGGTTGTCTCATGTTACAAGTTGCTTGATCTTTAAGATTTATTTATTTATTTACCCTTTGTCAGTTAAAAACACTCAGTAGCCCACATAACAGCAATTTGAACATCTTCTTTTATCTTTGTTCATATTCTCTAGCTCCACTTTTTTTCAATTTGACATGTAAAACCCAATCACTGAATACCACATTTGAGGACTGGCCCCAACCCAAGGGTGGTCCTACCTTGTAAGCAGTTGTTCTGCAGTTGGCTGCAGCTCATCAGGGGACTGGAATTAACTGAGTTTGGGCAGAAAATTAATGGAGGATTTATTTGGTTATCTTAAATTGTTTGTCAGGACTTGATTGAAAAATGAAAGATTCTCTCATATGAAATGGCCAGAAACATATTTCCATAGGAAAACATAAGTCTGTAGCAGACGTTTGCTAAAACAAATTAATGGATGTTCTGCTTTATTTAAAAATTTGCTCTTAAATTTCCATTTGTGCCACTACTTAGATCTGTTTGCCAGTTGTTCTCTTGGCTGTGTGACATGATTTACCTGCAGAGAGGCATGCTAGTTACTGGTTGCTAGTTACTGACATGGGTCTGTAGGAGACATGGAAGTAAGGAACTGATTGGAGTCCACTTGTGGTCACTTCAATTGGCAGGCACACACACCTATCTTTAGAAGGTCCCACAGTTGACAACAACTAAGCCAAAGGAATTCCCTGCAGAGCTCAGAAACAGGAGGCTTTGAAAAGCACAGTGGCCTCCATAATTTGTCAACAGAAGAAATTTGAAACAACCACAATTCTTTCTTCTTAGTCTTGGTAACCCAGTTAAAACTGGGTAACTATGGGAGAGTGGCCTTGCCCAGAGAGGAAGACAAGAACCTGATGGTCACTCTGGCTGAGGTCCAGAGAACCTGTGTGGAGATGGAAGAAACTTTCAGATGGATGACCATCAGTGCAACACTCTACTAATCTAGGCCTTATGACATAGACAGTCAGAAGCCTGTCCTCCGTAAAAGACACATGGACATCCACTTGGAGTCTGCAAAAGGGTACCTAAGGGACTCTCACCTTGTAAGAAACCGTATTCTCTGGTCTAATGATAACAATAATGTTTTACATTTATATAACGCTTTACATAGAGAGTGGGGAGCCACTTCAACCACCACCAATGTGCAGCCACCACCTGGATGATGTGACAGCAGCCATTTTTGTTCCAGTACGCTCACCACACCTTAGCTAATAGGCAGTTAAGGGGTGAGACAGCCAGCCAATAAGGGACAGGGGATGATTAGGGGGCCAGACAGACCAAGCCATGTAGGGAAATGTAGCCAGGATAGCACCATATGCCCTACTGTTTACAAAAGGGGCCATGGGGTCTGCAATGACCACAAAGGCAGGACCTTGGTTTTACACCTTACCTGAAGGATGGAACCATTTTTACAGCACAGTGTCTTTGTCACAGCACTGGGGGCATTGGAATCTACATACAGACCCACACTTCTTCCAGCAGCAACCCAAGCTTTTCCTAGATGGTCTCCCACCCAAGTACTGGCCAGGCCCAAACATACTTAGCATTAAGTGGGTTAGCTGTTCTGAAGTGTATGTGGCATGGCTGCTGGCTATTGATGAAATCAATATCGGCGTCATGTCTGGAAGAAACTAGGCACCGCACATCACCTATGTACAGTAATACCATTCCAACGGTGAAGAATAATGTTGGCAGCATCAAGGTTGTGGGTTTGTTTTCCAGGAGTAGGAGACTGGACAGGATTGGGGGAAAGCTACACAAAGCAAAGTATAGAGATATCCTTAATAGAAATCTGCTCCAGACTGCTCTGAAACTCAGACTTGGCCATAGGTTCACATTCCAACAGGACAAACCCTAAGCCCAAAGGAAAGACTACACAGAAGTAGCTGAGAGACAACTCTGGGAATGTCCTTTGGTGGCCCAGTCAGAACCCAGACTTGAACCTAAACAAACATCTCTGGAGAGACCACAAAATGACCGTCTACTAATGGTCTCCATCTAACCTAACTGATCCAGAGAAGAATGCCCTAATCCAGGTGTGTGAAGCTTGTCACGTTAAACCCCAAAACACTCTAGGCTGGAATCGTGGCTAAGGAGGCTTAAGTATTGGGCAAAGGGTCTGAATACTTGTGTCAATAGGATGTTTCATTTTTTCAATGACATTTACACAAATTTCTATAATCCTGGATGGATGTTTTCACTTTGTCATTCTGCGGTGTCGAGTGTTGCTTGATGAGAGAACATTTAATTTAAATGATTTTAGGACAAGGCTACAGCAAAGCAAAATGTGAAAAAGCGCGGGGATCTGAAGACTTTCTAGAGACTCTGTATGTACTGACTGGGTGTCATTAATGTCTGTCCACTTACTAGACTACCTGCTAAATTAAGTTCATGGTCAAAGGAGCTGCAGCCTTTCTGACAACATTAGGCAGAAGGTGAGAAGCAACACTGAAAGTCCGGTGTGACCCAAGACATCTGTCCATATGGCACTCAAATTCTTTTCTAGCAAAAACTTTTTTTTAATGGCCTAGCGAGAAACGAAGATCAAATCAGATGCACACTAACAAATAAACCATCCAATGACTAAGTTGCGGCATTTAAACTAACAGAAGGGAAAAGACAAATTTATATGGGCTGACATGAACTTAATGAAGCAAATCTGTACACAAAGTAGACCATTAGGAGTCATTTTTAAATCCTAACCCGTCCACTCTGTGTGCAATGGGTATCCTCTTTCTGTACTTGAGTAGTGTTTGACCCTCAGTCAGGACAACTGCCAGCTCTAGATTAGACCAGGACTGTGTGTGTGTGTGAATGTGGACCTGTAAAAGGTGATTCGGTGTTCATATTATCCATTCACATAAATGCTGAAACAGCTTACAGGTTGCTTGGGGCCTGTCACCACCCAGAGCGTTGCCTGCATTTTAGTGGCGACTTCTATCCAACAAAGAATAAGCAGTGAGCAAGTCAGACCACAGGTCATTAGATCTGTTATTTTGAAACACTCGAGTCAGGACCAGGGTGGGTCTCTAAAGAGAACGCTTGGAGTTACCCAGGAAAAGCAAGGTAACACATGCCAAATCATATTTGCCCAGCAGTTTTTTCTTTTTCCAGATAATGGCAGACTAGTACCAGAAATAATGATCCATTACTGCCAGCTACTGGATGGAAGTTCAAACTTTCCTACTGTATTACACTTTTAATTACTTACACTACAAGAATATATTATACATTTCTGTATCTTTTACATACTTAGAAAAGATTTTTCTTGATTATACTCTTAACTATTTATTTTAAATTACTAAAAGGGAGTGTTTTTTGTTTAAATTTCCCAATCAGCTTTTGCCTTACCCTACTATATTTCAAACACCAGACCATGTAATGTTTCTTCAGTACCACATTGCTCACTGTTTCCTGTTTTATGCTTGCCAATGTAAAAATAGTATTGATTCACACCAACATGCCCCAGCTTTAATCCATTACAAATAATTTCTTCCTTTCTAACTTCAGGATACCATTTATTCTTACCCCATACTAGAGATTTTAACCAAAACAAATGGCTTCCTTTATCACTGCTCTTCCAAATGTTTTGCCATTCCCCCAAAATAACCTTTTAAATCATACACTTAAATTCATATTTGCCTAAAGGAACCTTAAAGTCTATTTCTGTTCTAAACAATACTTGTTTACCTAACATATCTGTGCTTTCATTTCCATACATTCTTTTATAAACAGGAATCCACAAAAAAATCACAATTATATTATTCAAATACAAGCCAGTTATGGCATGTATTACTTTCAATAAAAGTTCATTTCTATTTGATGTTGTTTTCTATGGTCCTAAGATGGCAATGGGTCTGACAAGTCAAGTCAAGTTGGGGAGCATGCACTGGTACACGACGAAACAACTCGGGATCCCAGTTGCCAACCCCCCAGGCAGACACGCGGTCCAGTCCCACCCTCCGGAAATGACCCTCTGTCTTCCACAGCCAGGTGTTACGTGGGCGACCCCTTGGCCTGGTCCAGCCACTCAGATCCCCAACAATGAGGATCTTACAAGCTGGACCACCCTGTTACGATAACTACTTTATTAGGTTTAACCTCATTTATGCATTTTAAAGCAAGTAAAATGGCAATCAATTCTTCTTAAAAACTTAAAATCTGATTTTCTAATCTTGATGCCAGAAAAAAGGCCTGTTTAACAAGCAAGGATTACAAATATCAGAGTGTACTTTGTCAGACACATCCACTACATTCACAATTTCAGGTCACAGGTTCAAGATCTCATGGATAAAAAGCAACTGGTTCAAATACTCTTTCATTCCAATTAATCTTTCAAATAAGTTCAAAATTAATAAACATCCACAGGCTTAAATCATAGGATCGTAGGTGGCTATTTCACCAATCATCAGTCAAGTTTAAATGTTAAGTTTATTACTTATATCTTATATGTTTGATCAAATGTTTCACCACAAGTAATATGCTCTTTGTTATATTTTATTTTTTGTACCAACTTTACGTTTGTTGGCTGTGTTCTTTGTTGATGTGTTTTAATGTTACATCATTGTATCGGCCGTCAAGGCAAATTTCCGTCATGAAATAATAAAATGTAATTAAATTTACATTTCGGTACCTCTTCCATGATATGTTGTTTCCACGTTAAAATCTATTATGAAAAGTCATTACTAAAAACTTAAATACTTCCATCCATTCGATAAGGCGGTAAAAGATTCTTATTTAAAGTAGTTTACCGTTGTGTAAAACAAATGGCAACTGTTTCAGAAGCTGTCAATTTAAACCCTACCCCGCCACATACATTTGAGTTCTCTTCACCGATACTGCGGGTTGTACTTTTTCTATGGGGGTATCAAAATTTCTTCCTCGTTTCCAAATGCCACAGTCATCTGCAACTAATTATATGTTTACATTTGATACTACTTGCGGTAAATCATTTATCATGTGATAAAACAGGGCTAGTTCTAACCCGCGATACGCCATTCCCTACTGAAAAATCCACGAGTACCTGACTGCAGTGTGAATGGTCCGGCCAGTAACAGAAAAGCACGAGCTGTCAAGCCCCGCCTAAACCTAAAAAATCTGCATTCTGCAGCCGTTTAGTGAACGACGGTCCATACCACGTGATGGAATCAACGGCGCCTGCCATGTCACGTGATTCTCCTCTCACGTGATCCACGCATCTCCAGGAAGTCGTACTGTTCGTTGTTTCTTCCAGTTTTATTTTTCGTTATGTTCGTTAACGCTGTTTGGTCGCTTCTTGGTTGGTGGGTTTTAGTGTGCACCGCGAAGCCGGCTTGGAAGGAAAATGCCACCGTACCTCTAGTGCTGTGGCATGGAATGGGTGAGTGTTTGCCCTATAAAGCATCAGATGAAGCGTGTTGTGATAGGATGGGTTCATCAAATCCTTTGAAAGACAGTGACTCGAGTTTTTTTTTTTTTTTTTTGAGAAACAGCATGTTTTATTAAACGTGCATGAGTCCCAGTGGGCTTTTCTCAATCTTAACCTTAAATTGGTGGAGCTGTTTACGTATATAATGGCTATACTTCATACGCAACAGGAAGAAGTGAAAATGCACAGGCAGAATTCCCCTGGCTGGTCCTTGCTGCCACGTTCTTTCCGCGTTCCTTGATGTTGTCAACGTCTTCCAGTACTTAACTTTATTGTTGACAGGTTACGCAGTCTACAAATATTTATTCGGTTTTTCCCTCCCCTAACAGGTGACAGTTGCTGTAACCCCCTCAGTATGGGAGCCATCAAAAAGATGGTGGAGGTGGAGATTCCAGGGATTTATGTGCTGTCTCTGGAGATTGGAAACAACATTGCTGAGGTTAGTACTTTAAGCTGCAACATTGCTCACTTGTTTAATGAAGTACATTCAATAATTATGTCCTCTGCCACACACTTTAGGATGCAGAAAATAGTTTCTTCATGAACACTAACGATCAAGTGACAATGGCATGTGACAAGATTTCCAAGGATCCAAACCTACAAGCAGGATACAATGCCATGGGCTTTTCCCAAGGGGGGCAGTTTTTGTGAGTCAAGAGTAGAAACAGTTGGATGGATGTGTCCCCATTTAGTCGTCACTATGCACTTAATCACACAAACTGTCTTTGCAGGAGAGCTGTGGTTCAGAGATGTCCATCTCCACCAATGAAGAATCTTATTTCAGTTGGGGGACAACATCAAGGTAATAGAGCAAATTGTGACTCTTGGTGAAATCAGTTGAGCAAGACTATCAAAATGACAGTTACTTTATTTTTTTAAGGTGTGTATGGTTTGCCACACTGCCCTGGTCATAGTGTAGCCATCTGTAACTGGATCAGAAAAATGCTTAACACAGGAGCATACAGCAAATTGGTACAAGATCAGTAAGTGCTTCTTCAAGACTTTGTGAGATCTGTTAGATTTACAGGACGAGTTAAAGATTTATAAAAAACCTGATTCAATGTATGTTTTTCATCTAAAGGTTTGTACTTACATACTTAAAATTCTAAGACATAAATGTTGTGAGCTTGATCCCTAAATGTGAATTTCTATCAAAACTCTAGAATTTTAGCTTTAAAAACATTTTTGAAATGTTCCCCGACAAGACATTTTCATTTAGAACTTTATTGAAATTCATAGCTGGAAAGTGTTAACCACCATCACTATACACTCACTGAACAAATCATTAGGAACGCCTGTCCATCTGTTTATCCATAATAAATGGATGTAAATAAGTAAATATCTATTCAGCCAATCATGTGGCAGCAGCACAATGAATACAATCATGCAGGTACAGGTCAGGAGCTTCAGTTAATGTTTACAGCCAATGGCCTGAATATTTGTCCATTATACATATGGCGTAAAAGAAAATAAAATGCTTCTACTAATTACAAGCTGTCATATTGTTTAAGTTTCTTCTGTAATATACCTATCTGAAACCAAGTTTAATTAAAAAAGTAGTTTTCACCATTTCTGTAACAACAAAAACATGTATATATATTCTCATACAATCAATTAACTGATAATGACAATTCAACACTGCTGAAATGTAAACATACATGTTCTTAAAAGTTTTAATTATTTTAAATCATTAATTGCACTACATCTTTTTGCTGTTAAAATATACATATGCTATATTTACAGGTGTGGTTTTTGTCCTTCAGTGTATCAGCTAGACATTGTAATTCTTCAGGGGTAATTATTAAATATGGATTACCATTTTAATTATGTAGTACTTGTTTCTTACCAAAACGTATGCTGTATTGACACACGGCAACAAATAATAAACTCCGTACAAGTCATTAAGAAAAGTCTACTGTTTACTAAGCAGCAGTTTCAAATTTATCTTTATCTTTTCTTTTTGCAATTAAAAGTGTAAGCTTTTGTATTTTAAACAAGCTCGCTGTCCAAACTCAAGCGATATCCATTTTAATTTAAAGGAAAAATTAAAGGTATGAATTCCTTAAAGTAGCTTTTCTTGCCGTTTGTCTATTGCACAGGATGACTTTTCTGATCTAATTTTTTTCAGTTTATTACTTCACTTTTTTATAACGTATAGGCTAACTAGGAGGCTTACCCCCTGCTCGCCAACACCCCTTTTCTGTGCTACACACCAGCCACTTTGCGTCTCTGCCACTTGCGTTGTGAAGAGGTGGGCTAAACGCACCCCAGGGAGACACGGTTGCTTCTCCGAAACCCCCTCTTAAATGGTGATACAATGGGAAACAAATATTTATTTATTTATTTATTTTTATTTTTTTTAAACCTCCTCTTTGCTCAATCAGCTGCTGGCTTGCTGCTGCTGCAGTGCCGTGTGATCAGCATCTCGTGCAGCGCTTTGAACATTTAAAAACCTGTACAGCAGCTGTCTTTGTCATCTACTCTTTGTCTTTTATTTCCGGACCTGGCGTGGTTAAATCTCTTGGCACAAACTCTCGTCCCCTGGGACGTGAGTTCTTGATATTTTTTAGTTTAGAATTTAAAATTGGAATAAGAATCTGAAAATCTAACAACATCACATTAAAGTTTGATAAATTCTGAAAGGAGTGATACCAAACATACAGTATGTACAGTATACAGTGCATCCGGAAAGTATTCACAGCGCATCACTTTTTCCACATTTTGTTATGTTACAGCCTTATTCCAAAATGGATTAAATTCATTTTTTCTCTCAGAATTCTATACACAACACCCCATAATGACAATGTGAAAAAAAAGTTTACTTGAGGTTTTTGCAAATTTATTAAAAATAAAAACATTGAGAAAGCACATGTACATAAGTATTCACAGCCTTTGCCATGAAACTCAAAATTGAGCTCAGGTGCATCCTGTTTCCCCTGATCATCCTTGAGATGTTTCTGCAGCTTAATTCGAGTACCCCTGTGGTAAATTCAGTTGACTGGACATGATTTGGAAAGGCACACACCTGTCTATATAAGGTCCCACAGTTGACAGTTCATGTCAGAGCACAAACCAAGCATGAAGTCAAAGGAATTGTCTGTAGACCTCCGAGACAGGATTGTCTCGAGGCACAAATCTGGGGAAGGTTACAGAAAAATTTCTGCTGCTTTGAAGGTCCCAATGAGCACAGTGGCCTCCATCATCCGTAAGTGGAAGAAGTTAGAAACCACCAGGACTCTTCCTAGAGCTGGCCGGCCATCTAAACTGAGCGATTGGGGGAGAAAGGCCTTAGTCAGGGAGGTGACCAAGAACCCGATGGTCACTCTGTCAGAGCTCCAGAGGTCCTCTGTGGAGAGAGGAGAACCTTCCAGAAGGACAACCATCTCTGCAGCAATCCACCAATCAGGCCTGTATGGTAGAGTGGCCAGACGGAAGCCACTCCTTAGTAAAAGGCACATGGCAGCCCACCTGGAGTTTGCCAAAAGGCACCTGAAGGACTCTCAGACCATGAGAAAGAAAATTCTGTGGTCTGATGAGACAAAGATTGAACTCTTTGGTGTGAATGCCGGGCGTCACGTTTGGAGGAAACCAGGCACCATCCCTACAGTGAAGCATGGTGGTGGCAGCATCAGGCTGTGGGGATATTTTTCAGAGGCAGGAACTGGGAGACTAGTCAGGATAAAGGGAAAGATGACTGCAGCAATGTACAGAGCCCAGACTTGAATCTGATTGAATATCTCTGGAGAGATCTTAAAATGGCTGTGCACCGACGCTTCCCACCCAACCTGATGGAGCTTGAGAGGTGCTGCAAAGAGGAATGGGCGAAACTAGCCAAGGATAGGTGGGCCAAGCTTGTGGCATCATATTCAACAAGACTTGAGGCTGTAATTGCTGCCAAAGGTGCATCGACAAAGTATTGAGCCAATGCTGTGAATACTTATGTACATGGGATTTCTCAATTTTTTTATTTTTAATAAATTTGCAAAAACCTCAAGTAAACTTTTTTTCACATTGTCAATATGGGGTGTTGTGTGCAGAATTCTGAGGAAAAAAATGAATTGAATCCATTTTGGAATAAGGCTGTAACATCACAAAATGTGGAAAAAGTGATGCGCTGTGAATACTTTCCTGATGCAGTGTGTGTAGGTTTTAAAAGAAGACCTATTTAAAGCATGACAAAAAACGTCACATAAAATCGTTGCACTTTTAGGCTTAGGATTTTATATATAGAGTAGATGTATCAATTACTTCTTGTTCACTGATAAAACAAGCTGCCAATCACTGCTCTTTGTTCACACAGCAGGAAGTTTGCTGCAAAAGGAAAAAAAAATGACAGGGCAAGCTTAACTACCGTATTACCTCGCATAAAGGAGCACAGCAACTAAATAACCATAATGCTAAGAAAAGCAGAAGCTCAAAATATAGGATTTGGTGATTGGCTTTTTTTACTGATCATCGAATCAAGCCTTTGTTTTTTGTGAAAATCATCCAGTTGCCATCAGCAGACAATCGATCAGAACATCCCTACTGGTTTGTGACTGACAAGTTCAGATTGCTTCTTTAATCAATCTACTCCATTGTTTTTCAGCTTGGTCCAAGCTCAGTACTGGCATGACCCACTAAATGAAGAGCTGTATCAGCAGCACAGCCTTTTCCTTGCTGACATTAACCAAGAGAGGGTAAGCATGGAAATAAAATTGATTGGATTCATTCTGTGAAGTTGGAAGGCAGACATCTCCGCTATGTAGTATTTGCTTATTCATATCAATGTCACAAGCAGTCATGTACATTCAGTCAGCCACAGTAGAATTAATAAACATTTGTTTTGATTATTTTTCACAAGAGTGTGAATGAGACCTACAAGAAGAACCTACAGGCACTGGAAAAGTTAGTGATGGTGAAGTTTTTAAAGGATTCAATGGTGGAACCTGTTGTGTCAGAGGTGATGGATCTTATGTTAATTCTTGCTTTCACTTGATAACTTTAGACAAAGATTTGTAGCTACAGGTGGCACACTGTGTCAGACAAAAATAGCAGTGACATTACAGTGTTGGAACTGATTGTCACCTATGATGAAAATTGCTTTCATTGCAGTGGTTTGGATTCTACAAGCCTGGTCAAGCAAAAGAAACCGAATCTTTACAAGAGAGTGCATTATACAAAGAGGTAAGCTGTTTTCTTACCAGCTTTTCCAAAAACATAGCGCTGTGGGAATACATTCATTTTAATGACATGCTTTATTCTATTGAAATCGGACTGTGTTGGCACATACGGTACTTGTTCAATCTGCTGTGTGGAGTATGACAGGTCATATGTCATCTAAAGTGACAAACAATAAAAGGTCAATCATCTCACAAAGTGTATTATCTTTATTTAGGATCGTCTAGGCCTACAGGCAATGGACAAGGCTGGCAAGTTGGTGTTCTTGACCTCAGACGGTGATCATCTTCAGTTTACTGACGAGTGGTTCAAAAACAACATTCTGCCATACCTGCATTGAGCTGGGACTCATGATCGCTTGCAGTGCTAAAATAAATGGCTTTCCTGACCCCCTTCTTCATCTACTGCACAGATCAGGAAATTGTAGGAGATTAGAGGACCAGCCAGCTTTGCCATCCAAGAAGTGCACACTTACTGTCTTGAGCGAGCCCCTGGATTATTGGAAGGTGGTGCAAATGCAAGGGGCTACATGGGCCTGGGTAAAAAAAGCCTGCTGACTGGGGGTAAACTGAAGGACCTTATAGAGAAGCTAAGCTAACTTTTAAATGAAAATTTTTTTAAAATCTAATTTAAAATCCTACTAACCTTAATGACAACGTGAATCTGTTTCTGCTAAGTTTTATATTGTTTACAAACAAAAATGAAAATTAAATAAGCTTCTTGCTTTTGATTGGGTTCTTTTCTGTTTTGTATTTAACTACTGCAGTAAACAAATTGTAATGTGTGGTAAATGTAAGCAGTAATCAGCACCTCACTGTCATTTACACTTTAAATGGTTGTGCAGACATTTTTGCTATAGTTACAAATTCACACATACGTTGGATTTGAGCATTCAGATCCCCTCACTTTTTGCGCACTTCATTGTGTTGTAGTCAAGTTGGGGAGCATGCACTGGTAAAATGCGTTGCCGCACCCACTATATGACAAAACAACTTGGGATCCCGGTTTGCAACCCTCCAGGCAGACATGTGGTCCGCTCCCAACCCTCTATCTGCCACACCCAGGTGTTACGTGGGCGACCCCTTGGCCTGGTCCAGCCTCTCAGGTCCCCGACAATGAGAATCTTATGAGCCGGATCACCCTCAGGGAAACGCGCCACATGGCCACAGTGCCGTAACTGACGCTCCCTCACAATACAGGTAATGTGCCTCATTCGGGACTCCATGAGCAACCGCTCATTCGACACAAAGTCAAACCAGCGGTACCCAAGGATTTTCAGGAGAGACACAGTACAGAAGGAGTCCAGTCTTCATCTCAGGTCACTGGATAGCGTCCATGTCTCGTAACCATATAGCAAGACAGGAAGCACCAGGACTCTAAAGACTTGGACCTTCGTCCTTTTGCATAGATATTGGGATCGCCACACACCCCTTTCCAGCGATCTCATGACACCCCTTGCTCTCCCAATTTGTCTACTGGCTTCATAGGAAGAGTCACCAGAGACATGAATGTGGCTGCCAAGGTAAGTAAACCTCTCGACGAGGTCGACAGTCTCTCCGCAGACAGACACACTGCTGATGGCTGTGCCCAAGAGGTCATTAAAGGCCTGAAACTTGGTTTTTATCAGTCGCAAGCCCAGACACTCAGACTTCTCGCTCAGTCAAGTGCCCCGATCAGAGCCTCATTGACTCCGCGAAGATCACAGCATCATCAGCAAAGTCAAGATCCGTGAATCTTTCTTCACCAACAGATGCCCCACAGCCGCTAGACCCCACGACCTTGCCCAACACCCCGTCCATACAAGCACTGAACAGAGTAGGAGCAAAAACAAACCCCAGAATCAACTGGGAAAAACATGGAGGTCCTGTCTCCACTCTGCACAGCACTCACAGTACCATGATATCCAGCAACCTCAAGGGGATCCCACAAACCCTCAGGATGTCCTGCAGGGCAGCTTGATCAACTGAGTCGAATGCTTTGCAAAAATTGACAAAGGCTGCAAAGAAACTGCCGATATTCGCGTTTGCGCTCCATGAGGACCCTCAGTGCCAGGATGTGGTCGATGGTAGACTGCTTAGGCGTAAAACTAGACTGTTCCAGTCACTGGTAGGTGAGCAAGTGATCACGGATCCTATTGAGGATGACTCTAGCAAGGACCTTACCCGGCACCGAGAGCAGTGTTATCCCCCTGTAGTTGCTGCAATCCAGGCAATCCGCCCTTCCCTTTCCAGATAGGGATGACAAGTCCCGTTTTCCAGTCAGTTGGGATGATGCCAGTCTGCCAAATGGAAGCAAAGATTGCTTGCAATGCCAGGGGGACAGTCTTATCACCAGCCTGGAGAAGTTCATCCCAGATACCACAGATCCCTGCAGCCTTCCCAATACCCCCCCCACCCCCCCCCCCACCCAACCTCAGCTGGTTCACCACCTGTGCAAACTCAGTGAGACTGGGTGGTTCACAGCCAATTGGAGGATCAGCCTCACGAACCGTGAACCCAGAGATATCCAACATCCTAGCCGGAGGATCAGCTTTGAACAACTGCTCAAAATAGCCAGTCTAGCAGGTCACAACTGCAGTGTCATCCGTAAGGACCATTCCATCAGCTGCTGTGGCTGCAACTCTCCGAGGAACAGATTTGGATGTGCGTAATGCTTCGATTCCTCTGTAAGCAGGACGTGGGTCGCTAGACCACAGATGGTGTGTCACTTGCTCACAGATTCCTCTAACAAACACCTCTTTATCTGTCCTCAAAGCCCTCACAGCCGTCCTTCTTAGTTCCCGGTATAGACCAGAACTGCCACTGAGCCGTGCGCTGCGACTCCTCTCAATGATATCCAGGGTGCCCTACAAGATAAAACACCTCCTTCTGGGGACACTGGGAACACCAACACAACCCTTAGCAACCTTCAGGGTCTTGTCACGGAAGGTCTCCCACATCACATTAGGATCAGCAGTCGTACCCAAATCTGAAAGTTCCTCACACAAACTACGTGCAAACTCATTAGAAACAGCCTGGTCTTGGAGTCTGTGTTGTAGATTTAATTTATTTTAAATGGAGAAATATGCCATTTTTGTCCTTCAATCTTCACTGAGTAACACATGATGACAAAGTGAAAACATGTTTTCAAAAAAGGTTGCAAAACTTAATTAAAAATCAAAATGTGAAATCTCTCATTCACATAAGTATTCAGACTGTTAATTCAGTGCTTTGTGAAAGCCCCTTTGGCAGCAATTCCAGCTCTAAGTCTTCTTGGGGAAAGTCTCTACAAGCTTTGCACCCCTGGATTTGGGCATCTAATCCCATTTTTCCTGACGGATCCTCTCAAGCTCCGTTAGATTGGATGAAAAGTGTCTGTAAACTGCCATTGACGGGTCTCACCACAGATGTTCTATGAGGTTTAATTTTGGCCTTTGGCCACTCAAAGACACTCGGAGGCTTGTCCTGAGGGCACTCCAGCATTGTCTTGGCTGCATGTTTTAATCATTATCGTGCTGAAAGGTGAACCATCGCGTAGGTCTGAGGTCACATACATGCTTCAGCAAGGTTTTCTTCCAGGACTTCTCTCTGTTTGGCTGCATTCATGCTTCCCTCTATTCTGTCCCTGTCACTAAGAAAAAAACCCACAGCATGATGCTGCCACCACCATGCTTCACCGTAGGGATGGTATTAAGTAGATAATGAGCACTGCCCGGTCTGCACCAAACATAGTGCTTTGAGTTCTGCATAATGAGTTCATTTTTTTTTCAACAAACCAGACAATCTTTTTCTTCATGTTCTCAAAGTCCAAGCAGGCTAAGCCTTTTACTCAAGAGGGGCTCCTGTCTAGCCACCCTACTATAAATGCCTGATTGAATGAGTGCAGCAGGGTGGTTGTAGATTTTTCCAGCAAATCCATCACTAAAGTTATCAGAGCTAGTGGCAAAGTTTTTGCACTCCATTGGGGTATCACCAGAAGTTTAGTACAGGCAACTCACTTTGGAAAGTTTTACAGTTCTTCTTTTTTCTACTGCTAATAAAACCAAAAGTTTTGTTTGTTTGTCGGGACGTCATTCACACTTATCTTCCCATGTTCACATTTCCAACCAGCAGGACGGACCTACACAAATGGTATGGTAAACTCAGTAATTTACTAGTCATTAGCCTACCGTTCACATCACATGCGTTGAGTGGTGGAGATTAATAAAATTTTAAGTTAAATGTTATTTTGTAAACTTTGTTAGGTAGACGTATGCTGTAAAATCGCCATCCATCTTTTCCAAATAAGTTTTACATATTACAGTACCTCTTAGAGTGATAAGTAACACTGGTGATTTTGTTGTGTAGGTTTATAATTAATTGAAATTAAAATTGATGTATGTTAAAATGCACATATAATGCTTATGCTAATTTTTAACTGTAAAAAGTAATAATTTAAAAAGCTAATGATCAAAGTGGTTGAGCATAGGGTACCTGAACCCCTATATATGGTAAGGCACCTAGTGGTGATGACTTGAAGAGCTGTTTGATCACAGTAGCCACTGATCTTTGTTGTGATAGACTCCCGGTTTTCATCCAGTACAACATCTTGCAGCCCTGCACCAGATTAAACAGATTCTATAAGAAATTTATAAGAATAAACCAGAGCGTAACCGAGTCAAACTACTATTCAGAACATTAGGTTAACTAAAACAGGGATTCTCAAGTTCAGTCCTGGGAACCCCTGAGGCTGCAGATTTTTGCCACAATCCACTTCTTCTCTTAAATGAACTCATACCTTAATGAAGCGAGCTGTTATTTCCCAGTTTTTATGGGGTTTTTTGCATCCCTCCAGTTATGCTGCATTCTGATATATGAATTCATATGTGTTAAATGGGTAAGAATTCATTTTTTTTCTTCTTCATTATTTATATTTTTTATAAGCACACACATGGGTAACACTGAAGAAGCTGCTCCTTTCAGAGTCATTTGCAGTGGTATTTGTCGTACTCATCATTAACTAACTGTATTCTGATAAAAATTCTGTACACTCCACGGAAAAAGTGAATTTAAAAAATAAAAAGCATTTAGATATACAGAAAAATATAAATGTCTTAATGCCCTCTAAGTGTAAATCTGACACTGCAGCAGTTTTCGAAATGCATAATGAAAGGATGAAAAGGGTCAGCTAATTAAACAATTAAAGGTAAAACATGACTGACTAAGAAACTGTTTGGAACAAAAACTTGCAGCCGCAGGAGGTACCCATGACTGAACTCGACAACCACCGAACTAACATATAACTTGGTGGCCATTACTCCTTAAGCCATGCTGTTTATTTATTTATTTTAATCCCGACTGTTCCACTTTAGATAACGGGTGAAATAGCTACAAAAACAGGTATATAATTTGAGAGATTTCTGCAAAGTGTAGCAAAATTAAAATTCAAACTATTAAATACAAAAATATTATTCCGTGTTAATGGTGTTTTTATTAATTAGTTGTTATTTTGCCTTGGGGTATTTATAGGCGAAGGACCCCCGCTGGCTATTTTGAGCTCTCCCATTACCTTAAAAGGCTCGGTCACGTTTAGTTTACTTCAGAATTGTCGATTGCGGGTTAGGTGAGGCTCATACATTTATTTATGACAAAGAGTTATCAAAGTTTGGTTGATGTGACATTAATGTATTTTAAGAGGTTGGAGTTTGACAGCTTTCATCTTATGTGATTCGTTTTATGACATTATTGTGACATGTGTGATAACAAAAGTAAAAGAGGCTTTACAATATAGCTATCTTCTCTTTTGAAGCATTCCAGGGCGGAGTCGCATATAGGGTGCCGTTTTTGCTGCTGTCGCTTCTAAGGTATGAGCTTCGAATGATGAGAAGACGATTCTAAAAGTCTTTCAGGCAACACTGTAGCCACGTCCATACACTAATTGACTTCTGTGTATACGAGCATCTTAAGTAACTCGCCGCAACTGGCATTTACGGCTGTCTTAATCGATAAGGTGGAACACTCAAGTATGTTATTCAGTTGCGAGAACTGGTGGCGCTGGAGGAAGCGAGACTACCCAAGCAATAAACCTTTTCCTGTCAATGGCTGTCACACGGCTGCTTGATTATTTTTCATTTCTTCTCACTTATTACCGAAGTTAATTTTGTAGTGAAATAATTGAGATATGCCTTGTGATGAACCCGGCTTCACCTCTTTTTACTACTCGGATGCATTTCCCTTTGAAAGACATTACCTTGTACATAAAGTAGATGTTTTACAGTTCCGAGAACTAAGGGCTTAGGTCCTGCATTAGTTATAAATTAAACCAGTCACTTGCATTGGTGGAGGGGGCAGATAAACAAGAGCTCCATCTGAAATAATATTAAGCAAAAAGTGTCTCATTTGAAGAGTTTCTTCAACAAAAGGGACTGAGCTCATTCAGTGAGCCACATATCTAACACAGCTTTTCCTCTTATACCCTGAGTATCAATCTTGTAAGCTATTTCCTTTACAGGATCTGCACAGCTTGCTCCAGATTTAAAATTGTATAAAAACTGGCTGTGTTGTAACCTATGTGGTCTCACTACAGAATAAAGAGAAAGCCAGCAGTGATCTATTTTTTCAAACAGAAAAAATATGTACCCTTTAAAATCATTAGACTATTAATATGTGGTAGCATGATGCCTCACATCCACACAGTCTCCGGATCAAATGCTGGTGTCATCAATATGTGGAGGCTGTGGGCTTTTGTTTGGTGTCTCGTATGGCTTTTGGTTCCTGCAGGTTGACTGGGGATTTTAAATGAGACCTACATGAGTGAATATGCCTGACATGTCCAGAACTGCTATTTTCCTTGTTTCTCGCACAGAGCATTAGTAACAAATAATTGTTTCTGTGGGCTGCAAGGGGTTGAAAATGTGCCATTCCTTTATGTGGATATGACTGGAAAGAATTGTGCTGATGGTTATGAAGCTAAACTTCTTTATATTAAATGTATATTTGTGTTAGGACATAAACCTATAGATGTTCGTGATGATGATTATTATGGCTAACTGGAAGCCGGCATTAAACATGTTCCATGAGAGACATTAATCCATTTCGCAAAGCTAGCATGGGTCTTGGACATACATCCCAAGAGAAGGCACTTAAGTCCACATTCATAATTCTTGATGAGAAAACATCTATTATAGGTTTATAAAGTCATTATAGTGACATTTACAGAGAACAATGAAATTTTTACTTGCATATGTTAATCAACATGCAACACATTGCCACTCTCAGGTGCCATGATTATAGGAGTCTTGTAGAAAGTAACCAATGGCAATACTTGAGTAAACATAGTTACCTTATAGAAAATGACTCAAGTAAATGTTGCCAATGAGAAAACCACCCAAGTAGATTTTTCAAACTACCACCCATTATCCAACCCGCTATATCCTAACTACAGGGTCACGGGGGTCTGCTGGAGCCAATCCCAGCCAACATAGGGCACAAGGCAGGAAACAACCCCGGGCAGGGTGCCAGACCACTGCAGGGCACACACACCAAGCACACACTAGGGACAGTTTAGGATCGCCAATGCACCTAACCTGCATGTCTTTGGACTGTGGGAGGAAACCGGAGTACCCGGAGGAAACCCACGCAGACACTGGGAGAACATGCAAACTCCACGCAGGGAGGACCCGGGAAGCGAACCCAGGTCTCCTAACTGCGAGGCAGCAGTGCTAGTCACTGCGCCACCGTGCCGCCCTTTTCAAACTATCCAATGTTAAATGTACTTAAGTATAAAAAGTACAAGTCAATATAGAATCTCCCTTTCTCTCTTTACTTTATACTATATATACTTTAAAACATTTATACAAAAATAAAATAATTCAGACTACCCTCCTTTTTGCTTGTGAGTTGTATTACATTCACTAAAGTACGAGTCAAGTAACTGCAGCCTGACGCAGTGACATTCAGTGTGAGCAGACATCTTAATGATTAGGTCTTAAGAAGGAGCTATCCAGAGAATCCTGTCATAAAGCGAACTTTCATAACACAAACACTTAATTACAGATAATTTAAATAAAAAACATTTTTAACCTTTCCCTGACCCAATAAATGACCCTTCTTTTTGCTTAGATAATAACAAACTTTAAAATTGACAGAATTACTTTAATAAACTCAGTAGCATCAAAGCAAACCCTACTAAGGCATTGTCTTTCATTTAATAATGTTTAATAAAGCGCTGTAACTAGAATTTATCACTTCTGTTTTCTCAATCAAAGGAATGGCCTTTCAGTTTTCCCCAATATTTCAAAAGCACAATCTGTTTTGGATTTGGGATGCCCAGCATAATGTGAGAAGATGCTCAACTGTCCTCTTGGGCATCTTAAATATATATTTACTGTATACAGTATATAAAGACACTAAGAGGTCCACTACCTATGTCTAATTAATTTGTTATGGTCTTAATACACACGTCTAACTGACAAAGAGGTGGTTTATACATAACGAGCAAGCAACACACATGACAAGTTGAGTGAATCTCAGTATGTGAACATACAAGGGCGCCTCACTACAACTGGAGGGCGTGAAAACCGTGTCTGAGCACAGCAGCACCAACTGTTGAAATGAAATAACTGAGGCTGGGATTGCGCGTCTCCAACGTCCAGCTGCAAGGCGTACTTGGAAGGACTACATTGATGTTCAGGTCTTAGTGCAAGCGGCATATAATTGAAAATCATCTCAGATTCTTCATATATGAAAATTTTCCTAAAGCAGTTTTTCCCGAAGTGGGGAAGGCCTATATTTTAGATAACTGACTTAAACATTGTGCCAATTTGTATACTCCATTTGTATTTTGGTTTAATATTGCAGTAATGAATGTGTCTATTATTATTATTATTATTTTTAGAATAAACATAGCCATTTACATTTAAAAATGTAGTGAAATAAAAGTGAAACATTCTTTAAACATACTTCAGCATAGTAACAATGTATTTACAACACAGGTAGTGAGTATAACAAACTTACCTCAAAACTTCAATCTTCCTCCCCTGAAAAATTCTCAAGACATAGTTGTCATTGGCAGATAAACAAGCAATACAGTCCAGGAATAGCCTGTATACAGTATATTAAAAAGGCTTCAGTTATTCAATGCTTTATACATATCCAACATTAAAACTTATAAACAAATACAATGGGTTAGTAAGTACAAATATATAAGTTCTTGACATGGACTTTTCAAAGTGATTGCAAACTTGGATAGTTAAAAATTCAACCATTTGAAATCAATATATTGTCAACAGATACCTCAGTATCTGAAACATTTTGTTGTCTTCTTCCTCCCCTTCCTCTTCATCTTTTCCCACTCAATATCTGAAACATAATGAATGCAAAAAAATGAATATGAAAAAATAATTAATTTCTGTTAAACAGGCGGGTGCCTTCTAGGTGTGAGCACTGATTACTCATTCTGCTGTCCAACTCAATAACACTCACATTAGGACAAATAATTAACAGTTCTATAAATTGTTGGAAAAGACCTGGCTGTCCACAGGGAACTCACCTAAACACGATGAGAATGTGCAAAGTATGCAGAGAATTAGAAGGCTGTAGACGTAAGCCTTCCATACCAAGGAAAACTCATTCACAGACAACACGCCATCTATACTACAAATATTGTGTATATCTGTACTTCCTATATACATCATCTACACCTTTACACTCCAATATATCTCATACATAGATCTGCACATCTATACCTACATAACATAACAATTAAACTGCTATTGTCATTTACATATACAGTGGTGTGAAAAACTATTTGCCCCCTTCCTGATTTCTTATTCTTTTGCATGTTTGTCACACAAAATGTTTCTGATCATCAAACACATTTAACCATTAGTCAAATATAACACAAGTAAACACAAAATGCAGTTTTTAAATGATGGTTTTTATTATTTAGGGAGAAAAAAAATCCAAACCTACATGGCCCTGTGTGAAAAAGTAATTGCCCCCTTGTTAAAAAATAACCTAACTGTGGTGTATCACACCTGAGTTCAATTTCCATAGCCACCCCCAGGCCTGATTACTGCCACACCTGTTTCAATCAAGAAATCACTTAAATAACTTAATATATATATATATATATATATATATATATATATATATATTGAAGGCTAGGGAAACCCCAAGCATGAACACACAAACACAGTCCCAAGTTCAAATAAAAGATGTTTCATTAAACAAATACCCTGTATAACAATTAAACACTGTTCCTTCTTCTTTCTCTCACCATCTCTCTCCACTGCACTGCTACTCCTCTGGTCGAGAGTTGCCTGTCTCAGGTCCCAGCTCTGACTCACCTGGTCAAGCCAGTGTGGTCTGTTTTATGGAGAACCCAGGAGTACTTCTGCTGGTGTGATGTAATCACTTAGAAGGACTTCCAGAAAATGAAAAAGCCAGGAAGATCCTCCCAGGCAGCATCCTTTATCATTCATTAGGGACCCCTACAGGGCTGCCTGTGGGTGTCCAAACTGGGGCTCTATATGAGGGACACTCCCATTTATTAAAGTGGGGGATGGACTGCTCCCTGTCATGCTCTCCTGCCAGTTCTTGTAATCTTTGGTCACCCCAACCAGGACAAGGACCATAAGGCATCTCAACTGGGTATTGCCCCCATGTAGTCCATCCTTCCATTATGGCATCCCAGCCGGGTAAGAACCCTACCTCCATCCTGGGAGGGATGCCCAGCCGTCCTATATATATATATGTATATATATATATGTATATATATATATATATATACACTGTCACTAACAGATTCACTACATACATCTAATTTGTTATGGTCTTCTTACACACTTCTAACTGACAAAGAGATGCTTTATACATAGCTAATATTCTAAAGTGCAGTCGTTTATGTTTTGATTATGACTGCACAAAGTCCACATGTTATGGTCTTGTTACTTGGCAGTGACTGACTAATAGATAAACACAGTTAGGCTCCATTCTCAACTGTTGCTAAATAGATAATTTAACCAGAGAAAAAATAAGCATGGCACAATGGCTAATGCTGCTGCCGTGCAGCCCCAGAGTCCTGGGTTCATATCACAGTCCAGAGAGTGCCCAAGTGGGGTCTGAAGTTCAGGGACTTGTTAGATAACTTCCCTTGGCACTTTGTTTTTCATGCCAAAAATGTGTAGGATAGGTTATTTGGTATCTTAATTAGCCCAGTGTTTGTGTGCTGTACCACAGACTGGCACCCCATTTGGATGTGGTTTCCTTCTTGTACTCAAGAATGTCATAACTAACTTAGTACCTTGCAACTGTGAGATCAACACATGGGTTAGACAATGGACAGAAACTAAATAAAAGATAGTTAGAAGGTTTGAGGTTCTTAAAAATGTATTAAACTCTACTAGCAGAATTGAGAAACCAAGCAGGCATCAGTTCATTGCTTGGTAACACAGTCACCCTTACTGGCCAGAGGAATCACCAAATAATGTGACCTGCACATCTTTGAAATGTGGTGGAAAACTGAAATACCTGCTGAAAAAAAAACCCACACCAACATGGAGAGAGCATGCAAATTCCATGTCATGATTGGGCCTGAATTTGAACCACATCTTCCATCCACTGCATCACCATTCATCTGTTGTAGAAGTTCTGAATTAAGCCAACTTCTCAATTTGGACTACTTTTATATTTAAATGTACAAAAGAATATTTCAATCAGAAGCATTAACAGTATAGCAACCTACAATATGTTTTATTGCTTTATGATTTGTTGATTTCTGGTCTTGAAGGTTGTAGTAAGTATGCAATTTTATTCTGTTCTATTGTAAAAAAACAAAATATTAACAATCCAAGAACAAGGTGTAAAATCTGATTTGGGAGTCCTGGCATCCTATGACAAAAAGGTGACTTCCATTTTAAATTACACCTTTTGAGTCTTTAAAGGATCTTCCTCTTCTTAATGCTGCACAAGCTGCTTGTATAATTGTCACTGTGAACTTACTCCCTCCCCTCTTCTCACAAAGGCAATGGCTAATTTGGAGAGACTGACTGAACGTCTGGAACGTGCAGTTGGGCAGCTTGAAAAAACAGTTTCGAAGTCTGGACCAGAAAGAATGCGATTTGGTGATCCTGCTCACTCCATGGAAGGTAAAAGCAGCAGTGGTTGTGATTAAGAAAATTGCTTGTGAACCCATACTCTGGGCTGTTTTATGATGTCATAGCTTATAGTATGTTTCATACCACAGAGGTAAAAGGGCAAACAGGCCTTCACGTATAAGGCTAGGATGTTACTGTCATTGTTTGAATGAGCTGCCTTTGACTACCTGGCACATTTTTACTTAAAAAAAATGTCTTTCATCCGGAAGAAGTGATCTTGGTTTTATTTCCCACTGAGTGAAATCTTGCCGTTTGGCATAATAAATAGGTAGCTCTCCAGATGGATTAAAATCCTGACTCGCGGCACTGCCTACCTGGTGGGAATATGCCCATTCCCTACATTCCTTAGGTGGGTTTCATCCCAAAGATGGGCAGGTTAAGTGGATTGGTAAAAATATCATTACAGCTTAAATAGATGCTTCCTACCAGGTAGCTGCCTTTGTTATTTTCTGATCTAGCTTGGCCTTTGGATGGCCTTTGAATGTAGACAGTGATGGAAAATGGCAGAAAAAGAGTTAGACAGTGAAAGCAAACCTATGCAAATCCTATGCATCATGGTACAGAGTGACTCTCCTGATTAAACAATCAATCCTAAGCCACAACCCAGAATAAGCCAACTCCCTACTTCATACCAGTTGTTGTTTCAGCATTACCCCATTCCATCTCTATCCTAACTTTATTGCCCTTTCATCTGAGCCTAACTGGCCTGTTTCAAAGATTTACTTGTGCCTTTGTGGGGGTAGTGTGTTTGAAATGGAACACAATTAGTGCTGGTACTCTGTTTGTGGTGGATATAGTGTACCAGTACTTCCCGGTACGATAAGAAAAGTTGCAGGTACTCTATTTAGAAATTAGAAGAGGTCCTGGTACTGTGTACTGGTGAGTACCAGCCCACTTCAAACACTGTCGGAGGGATGACTCAAGAATGTCCTTGTAAAACTGGCTGCAAGTTGATTAATGAATGCCTCCTACCACAAATTATATTCAAAAAAATGTTCTTATCATTATAGCATTCCTAAAACAATCGGGAGTTTACGATGACTTGTTTCAAGAAAGCTGTTTCATTCTTCAAGTCACTAATTCTTAAGTGACAATTTCTAGCAATTATCAAAATATCAGATATTAATCTACTTTTCAACAGTACATAGATGGCCCTCTAATAGGCAATGTGGCCTCCAGTTGACTGGAAACCCTTAGATTAGGTTTCTGCCTTGAGCCCAATGCTGATTAACAAATGGATAAATGGCTGAATCAACTTTGACTTTCTTTGTCCCTTTTAATCTGGTTTTGTGCCAATCTCTTAACAGCAGGTGGTGTTTCTCCCTTCGTGGAAGCCTTTGATGCCTTTCTCTCAGGACCAGTGGAACAGTACTGCTCCCAGAGTCAGGAAATAGGGGGCGATGCCCAAAAACATGTAAGATGGGCAGTAAGACAGGGGTAAGACAGAACATTTGAATCTCAAGTACTGTAAGTGTAACCTTTGGATTCTTCTTTTGGGAAGGCTGAGATGGTCAAGGCGGCTCTTAATCTGCAGAGACAACTGTTGGTCACTGCATCTCGATGCCAGAAGCCATCCGATGTGAGTAACTCATCATAATGTTATAGTGGTTTAGTTATTCATTTTCATCGGGGAATTTGCCCCTGCTAGCTTCACTCCATAGCCACAAAGAGTAGGCTCCACCCCCGATCTGCCTGGTGTTTGGACTCCAGCATACACTGGACATTTTAATGAAACATGAAAGAGTTAGAGGGTAATGCCTGCTCCTACAAATGGCACAAACATTGAATATATACTATCTTAAAAAATAATATGGGTATTTTTTTAAGTCCTAAGCTATTTCAACATCACAGGAGTAGTTAAATATTTGTCAAAATATGGCCAGTCTGCTAAAGATATATTGAATATATCTTACAGTCCCTGTAGTTGTGATACCACAAATTAAGACAGATCGGAGTTCTCACTATATCATAAGGACAAGAATTTGTCCTACACCAGAATATAATGTGAGAAGTAGTTATGAAACATCTTTACAACCACTCCTGGCAAGTAGGAGGCCACTTTTGAGAATGAAGGTCACAATTTTATTGCACTCCAAGCTGCAAAATAGCACTTATGAAGGTGTTTTGTAATTACCTTCAAAATGGTGATGATGTTATGTAGTTTTTTGATGCTAATGCTAAGCCTTTACCTTAATAATGTTATTATTATTAAAATATATATTTAAAGCTAAGGCTTTACCTCAAAGATGTAATTATTATTGTTAAAAGAAAACTGACAACTGGACCGCCCAGGAGCTCTCTTAAGTCTCAGACAGATTGATTGATTGATTAAAATAAACAAACTGATGCCACAAACCACACATACTTGCATAATGGGAAGAAAAAAAAAACAGCTTAAAGCCAGAGCCCACAGAACAGTCCAATCATGGTCATCCATGTTGAGTGGCTAGCTGAAGGTAATGACTGGCTGCAAGGAAAACAAGAGGCCCAAATCGCTCCCCTGCGGCAAGATTGCTGGGCAGTAGCCTCATTGTTGATTGTCTAAAATTCCGAAGTCTATGACCACTGCCCCTCCACCCCGTTACTGATTGACAAAAAGCTGTAGCCACTCCTCTGTTTCATGATTGGTGGACAGCATGCTTGTTTTTAACAATATACAGCAGGAATGACCCAGTCCACCGTCCTACTTGTTCTGCCCCTGGCAAGGTGAACAAACTGAAAATAAATAGAAAAACCAGAACATGAAACATAGTCCGACAAGCAGTAGGTCAAAACAAGGAAACAAACCAGTCTTTTCTCCTAGCCAAATGGTTTGTTAAATCTGAAGCACAAAGAGCTTCAAAGTTATCCACAAACTATGAGAGTGAAAGTCTGTATGGGGACTGACTTTTAAACTGTTGTGTTGATGACTTCTAGGGACATGTCCCTAGCAACTGCACGTAACAAGACAGTAAAATGACAATGTACATAAACCAAAATGGCATGCTGGTAAGAATATAAATAAAGATAGTAAAGTGTTCTACATATTAAAAAACATAAGTTTTAACTGCAAACAATGCATTGATATTTTTATTTTCTTCAGAAATGATTAAAAACATAAAACAAAGTCATGACCCTGGCCCACTTTCAAATTGTATATATTTAGCTTCCCTTAGCACTTTTTCACAACTCATTTCCACATACCTCTTTCCCCTCCTAGAATGAACTTGCTGTCCTTCTGCAGCCCATATCTTCCAAAGTTCAAGAAGTGCAAGAATTCCGTGAAAATAATCGGGGAAGCAAACAATTTAATCACCTGTCTGCCATCAGTGAAAGTCTTCCTGCACTCGGCTGGGTCACAATGGTAAGTGGCTGCCAGCTGTCATAAGAGTGCAGATCACCTCTGAATGACACAGTGCTGTTCTGAAAAAAATGTCTGTTCCCACAGAGCCCCAAACCTGGTCTCTTTGTAAAGGAAATGAAAGATGCAGCCATATTCTACACAAATCGCGTCCTTAAGGACTTCAAGGACACGTGAGTAACCTTTAACTGGTTTGGGTGGTCTGTATAATTGTTCTGAATAATGAAAACAGAATAATAGCACAATAATTATATTAGAACCTACAATAATTGCCAACATCCAATATACATTATATTATTTATCTGGCCTTTCAGAAAACATTTGATAAGGTGCCACATGAGAGGTTGGGCACCAAACTAAACAAGTTGGAGTTCAGGGTGATGTTTTTAGATGGGTGCAGAATTAGTCCAGACATGGGAAGCAGAGGGTGATAGTGCAAGGAACCATAGATAGATAGATAGATACTTTATTAATCCCAAGGGGAAATTCACATACTTCAGCAGCAGCATAATGATACAAAAACAATATTAAATTAAAGAGTAATAAAAATGCAGGTATAACAGACAATAACTTTGAATAATGTTAACATTTACCCCCCCCGGGTGGACTTGAAGAGTCGCATAGTTTTGGGAAGGAACGATCTCCTCAGTCTGTCAGTGGAGCAGGACAGTGACAGCAGTCTGTCTTATTAGAATTATTAGAATTGGCTGACGTTAAGAGTGGCATCAATCAGGAGTGAGTGTTGGGGCCGCTGCTGTTTTTAATATATATATAAATGCTTTGGATAGTAATGTAAGTAACAAGCTGGTTTAGTTTGTAGATGATATCAAGATAGGTGGATTGACAGATAATCTGGAATCTGTTAAATCATTACAGAAGGACTTGGACAGCATACAGACTTGGGCAAATTTGTGGCAGATGAGCTTTAATGTCAGTAAATGTAAAGTATTACACGTAGGAAGTCAAAATGTTAGGTTTGAATACACAATAAGAGGTCTGAAAATAGAGAATACACCTTATGAGGAGGGTTGAGGAGTCATAGTGGACTCCACGCTAGCAACTCCCAGACGGTGTTCAGAATCCATTAAGAAGGCTAACAGAGTGTCAAGTTATCTAGCACCCTGATGTGTGGAGTACAAGTCCAAGTTGGTTCTGCTCAAGCTTTATAACACACTGGTATGGCCTCATCTGGAGTACTGTGTGCAGGTTTGGTCTCCCGGATACAAAAAGGACATAGCAGCACTGGAAAAGGTCCAGAGGATAGCAACTAGGCTGATGCCAGGGCTACAGAGGACGAGTTGTGAGGAAAGATTAAAAGAGCTGAGCCTTTTCAGTTTAAGCAAAAGAAGGTTAAGCGGTGACATGATTGAAGTATTTAAAGTTATGAACGGAATGAATACAGTGGATCGAGACTGTTATTTTAAAATGAGTTCATCAAGAACACGAGGACACAGTTAGAAACTTGTTAAGGGTAAATTTTGCACAAACATTAGGATTTTTTCTTTACAGAGAGAACCATAGACACTTGGAATAAGTGACCAAGTAGCATGGTGGACAGTAGGACTTTAGGGAATTTCAAAATCTGAATTGATGTTACTTTAGAAAAATTAATTGGATAGAACCGGTGAGCTTTGTTGGGCTGAATGGCCTCTTCTCGTCTAGATTGTTCTAATGTCATTTGGGATTGCCAGTCTTTCCTCAGGACCAGAAATTGTGAATATTTAATATAGCACAACATATCTCTTAGATTCTAAACAACATTCTTCTGACATGTCCTGATGCTGTTCTTTTCCATAGCACATCTCTTATGAATATTGTACAGTTTATCTACCCCCTAACAAAATATGTACAATGCATGGATTCTAAATTTTGAAGTTGCTGCATTCCAGTTAAGGTCAGTTATTGTTATAGGTTCTAACATAATTATTGTTCCTTTTGTTTGATTCAAGACTTTGGAACTTCAGACATTTTTTTACAAAATGGATTACATACTGCTGTTTTGAATTCTCCGTTAAGTTGAATAGTGTGTGCTGTGAAATAAAGATACATTGATTTAATGTTGCTCTGTGCTACCTGCAGAGATGGATCACAGCTCATTTATTATCTCCACTCTGCCCTCCAGAATGTGAATTTCTCTTTGATCCTCTGTGTGTTCATTACCGCAGGGATAAAAAGCAAGTTGAGTGGGTGAAGTCATATCTGAACATCTGGTCAGAACTCCAAGCCTACATTAAAGAATATCACCCCACTGGACTAACTTGGAGCAAAACGGTAAGAACTAATAGCATCAGCTTTGTCCATTTTGTGTATAGCCCAAACAGACTGTGCCACTAGGCTGAAATGCTGCCTTTTCTTATTATTCAATGCTATTACTTTCCAAAGTTCTTCTTACACCTTATATTAAGCAATTAATCCTGTTAAACTGCATTTTTATGGACTTTTTGACCAAGTGGTTAGAGATTACAAATCAAGCCTACAGGTTTGGAGTGACTCTCTATTGTACCCTGAGTCTGCTTCTGCTGAGACGGTATAGATACTGTAGATGTCACTATAAAGTTCATTAGAAAAAGTAAAATGTACCCTCATCTGTTTTCTCATTTAGGGCCCAAAGGTGTCTGTCCCATGCCTCCCCACAACACCTGAGGTTCCCCCAGTGAAGCGAAGTGTGGCTTCATCCCCTTGGCAAAGATTTACCCCTCGTTTCACCCTCCCAAAGTACCCTGTGGATCCCACTGCCCGCACTGCTCTCTTTGCAGAGATCAACCAGGGGGCAAATATCACAAAAGGTGAGTTTTGAGTTTTGTGTTTTTTTATGCAAATATCAGGCTTTGGTATAAGTCTGTTAGTCTTTCCTAATGCAATCAGGCAGAGGCGGCCTTAGGGGTGTGCTGGGCCTAGGTTTGACCAACCCCATGCTGGGCCGGTTACGTCAAACGCTGTTACCGGTATGTGTGGACTGTATAATCTTGCTCGTGAATTTAATAAAAATAATGTTAACATACACCGGATTTTCTCATTACAGTATTCAGCAAAATTTTTGCAAGATAACACATGGACTTTATCAAAATATGTTATAATTTATTTAAAAAGTACAATTCATAATTCATGACAATACCACAACAGTACGAAATGCGATGCAGTGTCATGCGGAAATTAGTAGGGCCTCTTCTAGAAAAGTACCCAAATTGCAAGTATACTCTGAGTCTCGATATGCAGGATGTCACAGTCATAACTCACATTGATGTCATGTCAGCCAGTTATCACTAGCAATACATGTTTTTGTGCAATAATATTCGGACATGTCTATGGCCTACAAATAAAATGTTAGTTTCAGTGTTTCGACAGGAAGAGTCAAATTAACATTGAGGGATCATCATGAAATATCTTACCGGTTTCCAGGTTCAGGGATGAAAATACACTTTTCTTGCCTTCCGATTGGAAAAGTCGTTGATGACATCTTCATAGTCTGAATGCAATGTCTTTTTCTATAGATAGGAGAAGCCAACCAGGCGACTAATGGGCTACACCTATTTTAGGAAGGGATTATGCTGGCAACCCATTTCGGGCGATGAAGGTGGACTATGGAATTTTTTCAAAGACATACATGTACGCAATTTGACCTTGAAGAGGGATTTTAAAACAGTTCCTCTTAGATGCATCTCAAATATATATATATATATATATACTAGAGAATATAACTTGACAAATCTGCTTGAACGGGACACGCAGATCTCAAAAGCAGGGCCCCCCTTAGGCATGGGGCCTGGGAAAGTCACCCCACTTTCCACCCCCAAATGCTGCTCTTGCAATCAGGTCATCAGAAACTAAATATGCACACTGGAATAAAGTTCAGTCCAGAAGTGGAGGCATTCTGTGCTGAGTGGCAGCGACCACATGCATCACACACAGTTATCTCTTTCTGTAGTTCTGAATTGATGAATTGCTAAACATTTGTCCACTTTGTTTTTCTGCCCTCTTGTAGTTTTGAGGCATGTATCAGATGACCAGAAACCCAATAAGAATCCCGTCCTAAAGGCACAGGCTGGTCCAATGCATAGTGCAGCTGCTTTCGGCACTACGCTGAAGCCAGTATCAAGCAGAGCTACTGCCCCCCAAAAAATGTCGAAAGAGATGACCAAATTGCCACCGGTTTTGGAACTGGATGGAAAGAAGTGGAGAGTGGTGCGTATGTATGGCATCCATGAAGATGTTTGTGTAATATGTCTAGTTTTATGACAAGCCAAATTGACATTTACAGATATTTAAAAATGTGTTTTAAGGTATCTGGAAATGTATTTAAGATATCCTACAATGAATTTCAGATGATCTGAAAATACAACTGTTTCAAGTCATCTGAAAATACATTTATTTCAAGATTTTTTTAATGCATTTTTAGATAGATATGTGAAAAACTAAGTACATCCCATGGAAATTGTTGACTTATTCAGCATATCGCACAGGTAAACAGTAGATCTTCATGCAAACGGTGCCTACAGGTAAAGGTGATCAATTGAGAAAAAAAAAGAAAATTAGCTTTTCCAATCATTTAGTCAACAAAAATACAAACAGATATAAAGATCTACTGGCAAAAAGGTAGGCCGTCCTTGACTTCTGAAGTTGGCATTGTGCCCTTTGGCAGAAATTACTTACTGTGGGTGTTTTGCAGAACTGTTCACCAGACTATGTCATCAGCTCGATGAAATTTTGGACCACTCCTCCATGCAAAATTCCTTTAGTTGCAAGATATTTGTGGGGTTTCTTGCAAGTCCTGCTCATTTCACCGAAAAAAAAAACATTTCACTGTGATTCAAATCAGGGTTTTGACTAGGCCACTCCATAACACTCCATTTCTTCTTTTAGAGCCATTCCTTGGTGGATTTGCCAGTGAGATTTAGGTTATTATCATGTTGAAAAGCCCATTTCCGGTTCAGCATCACCTTTTGGACAGATTGTTGGCTCGGTGACTGCAAGCTGCCCCGGCTCTGAGGCAGCAAAGCAACCATAATGCATATTTCTAACATCATGCTTCACACTTGGTATATGGTTCTTCTGAAATTCTGTCTACTGTTACTGTGGCTAAACAAGTCTATTTAATTTTACTGTCCAGAGCACATTGTTCCACAACACCTGGGGCCTCATGTATAAATGGTGTGTATGCACAAAAATGTCCTGTACGCCCGTTTCCACGCTCACATTGCTTATAAAAACTAAACTTGCCGTAAAGCCATGCACATTTTCACACCAGCTCAGTCCCTGGCATACTCAAGTCCTCCGCTCAGTTTTGCAAACTGGCGGCACCCAGCGTCAAAGCAGTGCTTTTGCTCCAGTGTGGGTTCCCCTTCTTTTTTTAGATCCACATCCCTGACACGGCTTCATCAAATACACTGAAATTAACCACATATCGTTTATTAATTTAAGGCATCTGATTGTAATTAACCTGTAACAATATAATGGTCCACGGAATGGCCAATCTATTCCAGATATCATATCTACTTTAGTGTTGTTACTCTTACTGCACCACTCAGAGTATTTATCCCACTATATCTGAGTGTGGAATCACAGCTCTACAGCAGCTGATCAGAAAAAGAATTATTGGTATACAGCATCAAGCACAAACTGCCTCAGCAATGCGCACAGTTTATTTAAACTGCCCCCATACAGCAAACGCTTCAGAGCCTTTCCTGTAGGGACCTCGCGGTTCAGAAACAGTTTCATCCCAAGAACTATAAATGCACTCAGTCCATCAAGTGCTCCTGGTAGAACTGTTTGTACTTATAAGTACAATTACCTTACTGTAAACTTGCGATACAGTTATAATATTACACAACCTGCGCCACTTTATAAAGCATGTATTTACATTTGATGACGACTGGCTTCTACGTCAATTTAGATTTCCAAACTCTATCTTCTTGGAGCTCTTGATAATATTTTTAAGATGGAATGCAGCAAAGTATGTTTATTACATCATACAGATAAAATTTTAACATAATTTAAATAATCAGTTTTGTTAATAATTAAACATGTGAGGACACAGTGTTGCAGGGATTGTTCCCACCTCGCGCTGTATGCTTGCTGGGAATGGCGCAACACCGGATGGATAGATGGATAGAATAATTAAACATGTACTACGAAGATATTTCAATGTTCCTTAAAAGTTTTGAAGAATCAGCATTCCCAGCTTACAGATGGCTTTACATCTATTATAGAGCTGATTGTGTGGCGATTAGTTACTTGGAGAAAGAAAAGTAAGGACAGGAATTGGGGGTTATTATGTTTGAAAGAGATATTACTGCTGCAGTTATTTCATTGAAGATTGCACATGGCACAGCAAGCATCTTGCGGGAGGCTGGAACAATCTCTGGATGGGGCGCCAGTTCGTCACTATCACTGCACCACTGTGTTCCCATGTTTAATACATGCTTTAATTCCTATCATCACGAAAATTATATCAAGTAAACAGCTTAGTATTTAAATTGTTCAGCAAGCTGTGATATCATGAATGTAATGTATTCTGTGTTCTGTCGGAGGAAGAGAAAGCCCGTTTACGAAGCATGTAGAGTGATTCACACACATAGAGCACATAGAAGATCAAATACAAAACAAAGCATTTAATGTGCTACTTTAGTTACAATGGGATTTGAGAAACTAGTAAATTAAACGTTCTACTTTAATGACAAAATAAACTACGTGATTAAAGTGGAAATTTTTAGATTAAAGTTGACATTTCAAGCTTTTTTTCCCCACTGTGTCCCTATTTTTTTTTCTTTTCTCTGTACCCTAATAAGCTTCCATAGGACACTCAGATGGTGGGCTATGACTCACCTTTTCATGGCAACTTTGATATCTGACCACTTCTTTTTTATTTCAGGCACTGTGTGACTTTGTGAACTTGAGCTTTCGAGTTTCTCTGACACTCTTATGTCAATCAGTCAAGTTCCTTTTGTTGTTTACACCACTGTTTAAACCAACACATAGTTTGTTTTTCTTTGCCTCCCATTGTCTTTTCACAGAATGCTGAACTTAAGGGCTATTTATATTGATTTGCATATTCAAAGAGGCGTAATCCTGGGAGGAGACAAGGTGAGACGCCAGACGTGTGAATGTGTGTTACTTTTCACACTGACTGGGATTTATGGAGAGGAAGAACGTGGAAGTTGCCGCACACACAGATTTATGCATCTGGATTTTTTGTCTGTACACACAATTCCGCTTTTGTCCGTACGCCATGTTTTTGTGTTTATTCTACACACGGCGTTATGCATGAGGCCCCTGGTCTTTGCCGAGATGTTCACTGGCAAAACCTAGTGTTGCTCTAATATTCTTTTCGAACAGCAAAGGCTTTTTCTTAGTACACCTCACATGCAGGTCAAATGTGTGCAGTCACTTTCTGATTGTAGATGCATGCAATTTGACACCAACTGTTGCAAGAGACACCTGCAGATCCTGCAATGAATTTTTGAGTTTCATGGAGATGACTTTTAGTATCAAACAATCAGGTCTTGAGCTGAATTTGCAGGGCCAAGCAGTCCTCCGTCATTTGAAATGTATACCACTTGTAGATGTTTTTCCTTACAGTGGAATGCTTGATTTCAAATAATCTGATGATCTTTTTAAATCCCTCGCCCAACTCATCGGCATCCACAACCTTCTTTCTGTGGGTGGTAGAGAGCTGTTTTAATTTGGGCTTGATGACACCAAAAACGTCAATAGCAAAGACCCTTGATATCTGTGGTATAAATAGGACATGGCCCACCTGCATACTCCCTAAGGAGTTTATAATCATTGGAACCTCATTTGGAACACCTGATTCTAATTTAATGGATCTGAAGTGGTGATAAATGTAGGGGTGTGTTTACTTTTTCCATGTAACAAATCTGCATTTTTTTTTCATTTAGATTATAAGAATGAATACACCAATGTCAATTTGATGTGTCATTTATTCAAGTACATCACCTTAATCTATAGGCACTATTTGCACAAAGATCTAATGTTTGCCTGTTCAGATATGTTGAAAAAGTCAACGATTTCTGTGGGGTGTGCTTATTTTTTTACATGACAGAATCTCAAATGGATATCAAGAGATCATTTTAAATATTTTAATATTTCAAAGTAGGTCTGTACAGTTTAAGGTATCTGAAATGCAATTCAAGATGTCTCAAAATGTTTGCAGATCTCTTCAAATGTACAGGAACATATTTTGAGATTTGTGGAAATTAATTTCTGAAATTCATTCTGAGATATCGCTAAATACGAATTTAGCTTACTATATAGTTTACTCAAATGCCTGCTTGTGCCAGTTGATATCTTACTGTTTTACTCTTTTGTCAGTCTGGTTCATGTTTTCCTGTACAATTACACATTCCTTTTATATTTTCTCTGATGAGTCATGCAGTGATTGGTGCTGCTGCCTCATGGATCACATGCCTAGTTGTTGTCTGCATCGGGTTTGCACATGTTCCCCTTGTCTCTGGCAAAACTGGTTTGCTCCCCAGATTACCAAAGACTTGCTGTATCTAGCACGGGGGCAGGCTACCTAGAAATGTATTTTTTAGGAAATGTGGCCATACTACAATCAATATACCAGTATAAATCATCTCTGGTACTGCAAATTGGTATTAAAAGTCACAGAATTAGTTCAGTGAAGGTCACCTGTCTTGAATTTCAGTTAATTGCATCTGGATGTTCCAGTTTGTAGTGACTAAGTATGGTGACCTTGCCTACACAATGAAGTTAAAAGAACACTCCAAGCAACTTCTTGAAAAAGGGGGAATTTAAAAACACAGGTCAGATGGAGAAAAGAAAGTATCCAAATCACTGAATATACAGTTAAATCAATCATGAAGAAACAAAGAGCGCCATACAGCTATAAATCTACCTAGAGCAAACCATCTACAAAAATGGAAGAAGACAATGAGGGAACTCATCAAGAGTCTTCTGAGAACCCTGAATGAGTTTCAGGCTACAGTGGGTGATATTGGAGGGACTGCGCAGACAACAACAGTTGCTGGGTGTGACACCAGGCTTTATGGCAGAGTGGCAAAGAGAAAAGATGCTCATGATACATCAGCTAAAGTTTGCCAGAAGTCACTTTGAAGACTCTGAAGTCATCTGGAAGATGTTTTTATGGTCAGATGAGACCAAAATTGAACTTTGTGGCCATCAGACTAAACATCATGTTTCCAAACAATGCACATAATGAAAAACACACCATCGTGGTGGCAGCATCAGACTGACAGGATGCTTCTCTACAGCAGGCCTTGGAAGGCTTATGAGGGTATGATGACTGCAGCAAAATACTGGGAAATCCTGGAGGTAAAACCTGATACACATCTAAAACAAGCACATGTTAGGGTACTTGGAGAATCTGTGAATGTGTATGGCTGTACTGTCCAGGGTTGGTTCCTGTCCTACAACTAATACTGCCATCTTTTAGTGACTAAGGCTGCTCAAGAAAATACAGTACATGCATTGATGAAGTTAACAGATGCATATACAGAGCAAGTGGCAGGGTGGGATATGCGAAGCTCGGCAGAGCCTGCACCTGCTGCCTTGACAGACTCTTAATGCCATCCATCCGCTAATATCCTGAACTAGTCAGGTTTGACTATTGCACAGGTCAGCATTGCAACACACATTTAGCAGAAATTAACTATTGCTTCAAAGGAAATCTTGACCCCATCACACCACATTTACCTTCATCATATTAAGGAAAAGTAAAATAGTTAAAAATGATAAAATGTTAAAATAAGTAAATGTTATGTAAGTGTTGTCTAACATAAGCATTGAATACTAAATGTGTTTCTCTTCATTCACTTTTATTTGGGGTCTGACTATCCAAATAGGAGAACCAAGTCGACACCCAGGAGCTCGTAATCAGTAACACGGAGCTGAAGCAGGTGGTCTATATGTTTAAATGCCACGGTAGCACGCTGCAAATAAAAGGCAAAATCAACTCCATCACACTGGGTGAGTAAAACAGAGAAAATATTTTCTTACACTTCACTCCACTGACACTTGAATGTATTGGGTGTGTCTCCAGCAGGGGTGTCTTGCTCCCTGGGATTGTGTTCTTTACTGAATGCAGGACCTTTTATATACCCCTTCAGTAACCATGGGGGAAACAATCAAATGAGAAAAATATGGTACAAAAAGCATTATATATACACTCACTGGCCACTTTATTAGGTACACCTTGCTAGTACTGGGTTGCACCCCCTTTTGCCTTCAGAACTGCCATAATTCTTCATGGCATAGATTCAACAAGGTGCTCGGAAACATTCGTCAGGGATTTTAGTTCTTAATTGAAATGACAGCACTGCGCATTTTCTGCCAATTTGTTGGTTGTACTTCCATGATGCAAGTCTTCTGTTCCACCACATTCCATCCATCCATTCATCCATCCATTATCCACCACTTATCCGGGGTCGGATCGCGGGGGCAGCAGCCTAAGCAGGGAAGCCCAGACCTCGCTCTCCCCGGCCACCTCCTCCAGCTCCTCTGGGAGGACCCCAAGGCGTTCCCAGGCCAGCCGGGAGATATAATCCCTCCAGAGTGTCCTGGGTCTGCCCCGTGGCCTTCTCCCAGTGGGACATGCCCGGAACACCTCACCAGGGAGGCGTCCAGGGAGCATCCTGACCAGATGCCCGAACCACCTCAACTGACTCCTATCATTGCGGAGGAGCAGCGACTCTACTCCTGGATAACTGAACTCCTCACCCTATCTCTAAGGGAAAGTCCAGCCACCCTGTGGAGAAAACTCATTTCGGCCACTTGTATCCGCGATCTTGTTCTTTCGGTCATTACCCAAAGCTCGTGGCCATAGGTGAGGGTAGGGACGTAGATCGACTGGTAAATCGACAGCCTCGCCTTTTGGCTCAGCTCTCTCTTCACCACAATGGACCGTTGCAGAGCCTGCATTACTGTGGATGCTGCACCGATCTGTCTGTCGACCTTCCGCTCCATTCTTCCCTCACTCATGAACAAGACCCCGAGATACTTGAACTCCTCCACTTGAGGCAGTAATGTGTTCCCAACCCAGAGAGAGCATTCCACCCTTTTCTGACTGAGAACCATGGCCTCGGATTTAGAGGTGCTGACTCTCATCCCCGGTGCTTCATACTCGGCTACGAACCGCTCCAGTGAGAGCTTCATCTGCAAATAGCAGAGACAAGATTCTGAGGTCACCGAACCATACCCACTCCGCTCCTTGGCTGCATCTAGAAATTCTGTCCATAAAACTTATGAACAGAATCGGTGACAAAGGGCAGCCCTGGCGGAGTCCAACCTCAACAGGAAACGAGTCCGACTTATTACTGGCAATGCGGACCAAGCTTCTGCTCCTCCTGTACAGGGACTGAATGGCTCGTAACAACGAGCCTTGTACCCCGTACTCTAGGAGCACATCCCACAGGATGCTTCGAGGGACACGGTCGAATGCCTTCTCCTGATCCACAAAGCACATGTGGACTGGTTGGGTAAACTCCCATGCCCCCTCCAGTATCCTGGCAAGGGTGTAGAGCTGGTCCAGTGTTCCACGGCTGGGATGGAATCCACATTGTTCCTCTTGAATCCGAGATTCAACCATCAACCGAACTCTCTTCTCCAGCACCCCTGAATAGACCTTACTGGGAAGGCTGAGGAGTGTGATCCCCCTATAGTTGGAGCACATCCTCCGGTCACCCTTCTTAAAAAGGGGGACCACCACCCCGATTTGCCAATCCAGAGGCACTGCCCCTGATGTCCATGCGATGCTGCAGAGACGTGTCAACCAGAACAGCCCCACAACATCCAGAGCCTTGAGGAGCCCAGGGTTAACCTCGTCCTTGCCGCCACGAGAGGCACCGACAACCTTGCAGCCACAGCTCCATTCTGCTGCTTCGACAATGGAGGCTCGGAACATGGCCCATTGAGACTCAATGTCCTTCGCTTCCCTCTGAATAAAGTTGAACTTCTGCCAGAGGTGGCAGTTAAAGGTCTTTCTGACCGGTTCCTCCACTAGACATTCCCAGCAGACCCTCATTATATGTTTGGGTCTGCCTGGTCTGTCCAGCAGCCTCTCCCGCCATCTGATCCGACTTACCACCAGGTGGTGATCAGTTGACAGCTCAGCCCCTCTCTTCACTCGAGTGTCCAAGACATAAGGTTGCAGATCCAATGACACGATTACAAAGTCGATCATTGAACTGTGACCTCGGGTATCCTGGCACCAAGTGCACTTATGGACACCCTTATGCTGGAACATGGTGTTCGTTATGGACAATCCATGGCCAGCACAGAAGTCCAATAACTGAACACCACTCGAGTTTAGATCAGGGAGGCCGTTCCTCCCAGTCGCACCCCTCCAGGTTTTACTGTCGTTGCCGACATGAGCGTTAAAGTCTCCCAGCAGGACGATAGAGTCCCCAGGAGCTGCACCTCGCAGTGCTTCTTCCAGGTACTCCAAGAAGGCCGGGTACTCCGAACTGTCATTCAGTGCATAAGCGCAAACAACAGTCAGAGTCCTTCCCCCAACTCGAAGGCGCAGGGAAGCAACCCTCTCATCCAATGGGGAGAACCCCAATACACAGGCCTCGAGCTGGGGGGCCATAAGCAAGCCCACCCCTGCCCGCCGCCTTTCACCCACAGCAACTCCAGAGTGGAACAAAGTCCAGCCTCTCTCAAGAGGAATGGTTTCACAGCCCAGACCGTGCGTAGAGGTGAGCCCGACTATATCTAGCCGGTACCTCTCAACCTCACGCACCAGTTCGGGCTCCTTCTCCACCAGAGAGGTAACATTCCATGTCCTAATAGCCAGTTTTGGCAACCGAGGGTCGGAACACCAGAGTTCCCGCCTTCGGCCACAACCCATATCTCATTGCACCCGACCCCTATGGCCTCTCTTGCAGATGGAGGGCCCACAAGAGAGCGGAACCACATTGCTCCTTCGGGCTGAGCCCGGCTGGGCCCCGTGGTCGAAGGTCCAGCCACCAGACGCTCGCACCACATTGCAAAGGTGCTTTATTGGAGTAGGATGTGGGGATTGTGGAGGCCATTTAAGTACAGTGAACTCATTGTCATGTTCTAGAAACCAGTTTGAGGTGATTTGAGCTTTGTGACATGGTGCGTTTTCCTGATGGAAGTAGCCATCAGAAGATGGTTACACTGTGGTTATAAAGAGATGGACATGATCAGCAACAATACTCGGGTATTAGCATTTAAAAGATGATC
Source organism: Erpetoichthys calabaricus (assembly GCF_900747795.2). NCBI lineage: Eukaryota > Metazoa > Chordata > Cladistia > Polypteriformes > Polypteridae > Erpetoichthys > Erpetoichthys calabaricus. Next base: position 91,893,153 of record NC_041407.2, on the reverse strand, counting down.
AACTGGTACTAGGAGGCTCACAGTGAGCCAAGAAAATCCCCCAAACTATTACACCACTACCACTAGCCTGAAACATTTATACACGGCAGGATGGATGTATGCTTTCATGTTTTCTTCAATCTTCTATTGTCAGTTACATGTTCTTAGGTGACAAGAGTGACACTCAGTGTGGTCTCCTGCTGCTGTAGCCCGTCTGCTTTAAGGTTCGAGATGTTGTGTGTTCAGAGATGCTCTTCTGCATACCTCAGTTGTAACAAGTGTTTATTTGAATTACTCTTGCCTTTCTATCAGTTTGAACCAGTCTGGCCATTCTCCTCTCACCTCTGGGATCAACAAGGCATATTCATCCAGAGAAGGGCCACTCACTGGAGATGTTTTTCTTTTTTTGGACCATTCTCTGTAAACCCGAGTTGGTTGTGTGTGAAAGTCCCAGTAGATCAGCAGTTTCCGACATACTCAGACCAGCCTGTCTGGCACCAACAACCATGCCACATTCAAAGTCACTTAAATCACCTTTCTTTCCCATTGTAATGCTCTGGTCATCTTGACAGTGTCTACATGCCTAAATGCATTGAGTTGCTGCCATGTAATTGGCTGGTTAGATATTTGCATTAACAAGCTGTTGAACAGGTGTACCTAATAAAGTGGCTGGTTAGTGAATATTTAACTTGCTTTGCAATGTAGCTTTTACTCCCATTATACAATGTAGTATAATTGTTTATGCATATATATCCAGAGGGCAGGGGTTCTCCCCTATATCTCTCATATGTAGCCTCTAAGTCCCATTTGGTCATTCAGAGCCTTCAGCCATTTTCACTACATTTTCTGTGTATTGGTACATACCGGTCCATCTCTTGTGTTCTTCTTACTATAGATAACTGTACAAAGGTGGGCTTGGTTTTTGATGATGTTGTTGGGATAGTGGATGTGATCAACTGCAAGGATACAAAAATTCAGGTAAGGTGGTGCAATCGGGTGATTGGATGCCTTCTTTATTTTGCTTGTTAATTGTCTGCTTTGTGCTCATCATAACTGTATTCTTACCTTCAGGTGATGGGAAAGGTGCCCACTATCTCAATCAACAAGACTGATGGCTGTCACATATACCTGAGCAAGGATTCTACACAGTGTGAGATCATCAGTGCCAAGTCATCTGAGATGAACATCTTGGTGCCCGATGCCCATGGGGAATTTGTGAGTAGCCTTCTGTGCAGGAATCCTATTTGTGTACTGAGCCATGTCTGTCTTCTTTTGGTTTTCATGGGCTGGTGTCACCATCTTTTTGCCTGACAAATCTCCTCTATACATTCTGCACCTTATTTAGTAAACAGTTTAAAAAATGTATACCTTGAGGTGCATCAGTCAGCTGGGAGTGATGGGTATTGTTTTAGTAGGTCATTCAGTGTTAACATTATGGAAACAGCAGGCCCGGTCTTAGGTATTATGGGGCCCTAGGCGAAAGGGGGGTCCAGGGGCCCCCTGAGGGGGGCGGAGCCCCCCTGGAAGCTCTGCGAAATGCGTGAAAATTAGACCAAGAAGACGTTTTCTTGTAACGTTACGAGGTCATCACCCTGCGTCCCTTTTTCGCCCGGAGTAGTTAGCTGCTAGTGCGACTGCCGCTGTTACCAGCACCAACTCTCACAAAATTGAGCAAAGCTCCTCTCTGAGACGCAATGAAAGCATCAGTATCGGCTTTTTTCTTTCGCTTAGCTGCTCCAGATTCGTATTTACGCTTCGAGGACATACTGACAGACAGGGGTTTCGTTCGTTCTCGCAACTCAGATTGCGGTTCTGCCTTCCCGCTCCCGTGCCACCTGCTGCCACTGACGAGGTGGAAGGATTTATGAGATCTTGACTTCTTCTTTCTTCTTCGACGAATGATGATGAGGGCTGATTCACTGATGTGAACGTTCGACCCATAGAAATCTTGACTCAAACCGCTCCACTTTTATAGACAGCCGCCCACGCGGACACGCCCCCGCTGGCCCACGTGATTTAAACATACGAGGGGAGGGGCGGGCCAGGGGCCTGGACGCCGGGGCCCTAGGCGGTCGCCTACTTCGCCTATGCCTAAGGTCGGGCCTGAAAACAGAGCCATCTGTTTATGTTTTTCTAATGTTATTAAATCAGTGCTTGTTTCAGATTAAAGAGTTTAAATGGATTGCACAGGCAGTTATAGCCCATGGTGGGATCTGGGTTTGATTCCCTGCATAACAATTTCCACTTTAAAAACACATCTATTAATGGACAATGTTTTATTGAAGTGAAACATATGTGAAAGTAATTATGGCTGTACAATTTAGGTGGTGCTGCTGCATTTTAGCACTCCACATTCCATAGGTCTTTTATTTAGTTTGTAATAACGTGACAGGGATCAGGGCTCAGACCAACATTCATATATTTCCACCCAGGATTATATGGCTATGTGAAAAAGTAAGTACACCCTGTGGGAATTGTTGACTTTTTCAACATATTTGAACATGCATGAATAGTAGATCTTAATGCAAACTGTGCTCACACAGTAGGAAAAATTGCCATTTTAACAAATTATTCAAAAGAAATTTCAATTGTGTAATGGTCTGCTGAGAAAAAAGTAAGTCTACCCATGGCCTCAAAAACTAGTATTGCCCTTTAGCATAAATGACTTTGTTTAGGGGTTTTGCAGAACTTCTCACCAGTCTCTGACATTGAGTTGGTGAAATGTTTGACAACTCCTTAATGTGGAATTCCTTCAGTTGTAAAATGTTTGTGGGGTTTTTTTTTGCATGTTCTGCCCATTTCAAATCCCCCAGATCATTTCAATGGGGTTTAAATCAGGGTTTTGACTAGGCCATAATATTCCAATTTCTTGTTTGTGAGCCATTCCTTGGTGGATTTGCCAGTGTGTTTTAGATTATTATCATGTTGAAATGTCCATTTCCGGTTCAACTTCATCTTTCTGACAAATGGCCTCATATACTCCTCAAACACACTTTGATATGATGCAGAATTCATAGTTGACTGAGGCAACAAAGCAACTCCAAACCATAACATTTCCACCACTATGCTTGACAGTTTGTTTGAGGTTTTTCCATGAAATAGTGTCAAACATGTCTACTGTTTCCAAACAACTCTTTTTGATTTATCTGTCCAGAGCACATTGTTCCAGAAGGCAGGGTCTGTGCCAAGATGTCCAATGGCAAACTTTAGTCTTGCTTTATTGTTCTTTTTAAACAGCAAAGGCTTTTTCCTGGCACTCCTCACATCCAAGTCAAATTTGTGTAGTCTCTTCCTGATTGTAGATGCATGCACTTTCACACCAATATTTGCAAGAGTTACATGCAGATCCTGAATTGTGCGGTTCTTAGAGACTTCTTTTAGTACCAGTCAGCTGAATCTGCTGGGCTGGCCAGTCCTGAATAAATTAGCAATTGTTTGAGGTCTGCTCTACTTACAGATGATGTTCCTTACAGTGGAATGATCTGTCGATTAGCAATATTTTTAATACCATGTCAGATTTCTAGGCTTTCACCACCTTCTTTCTGAAGGCCTCAGAGAACTCTTTTGAACTTGCATGTTGACACCACACATGTCAATACCAAAGAGAACACATCTGTGGTTTAAATAAGACAGGGCCACCTGCATACTCCTTAAGGAGGTTCTAATCTTTGGTACCTCATTTGGAACACCTGATTCTAATTTAATGGATCTGAAGTGGTGATAAATGTAGAGGTGTGTTTTCTCTGTCCATGTGACAAATCTGCATTTTTGTTAATTTTGATTATGAGAATAATTACACCTTGTCAATTTGCTTATTTCAATGACAATCTACTGTTTGTCAGTTCAAGTATGTTGAAAACATCAGCAATCACCATGGGGTGTGTTTACTTTTTCACATGACTATCATTTTTTGTTCTTCCTTCTACCCACTTTCTTAACCTGTCTAGTGCAATATGGAGTTGCACTGGGTTGAAGACATACCCCAGCAGCAGTATTGGATTAACCATTAAGAAAAATAAGAATCTGTTTAGGATCCAAGGGAAGAGTGGCTGGCAATAATGCCCCTAACTCTTTAACTACCACACCCAACTTTGCTCAGTTTTCAGGGGGTTTTTTTTGGTAATTATCCCTACCTGCCACGTTCAACTTTATTTGCATTGTTAAAAAGGTGCTTTCTTTGGCATGATAAGTGACTAAAGTTAAAACGTTTGGTATTGAAATTGTTGTCAGATGTCACATTTGTTTCCACCTTATGGTGTAAGAGTTTTAGTTCTGTCAAGTGTAAACACAGCTCAGTAGGTCTGGCTAGCATTTAACTCACCATCTGATTTGTGTTGCCCTTAGGCTCTTTATTTGGTTATTTCTTTTACTAATTCTTCACATAAATGAGGGACAATTTAGTCTCGTATTCATCTTCAGCACTTATTGACTCCTAATGTCTTGTCAGTTAACCAATGAAAGGCCAGTTGGCCTTAATCTAGCCCTGTTCAGAAGCACCAAGTGCAAGGACTGAACCAACTCCAGAAGAGACACTAGTCGAATGCCAGACATCTGCATTTATTTGTGGCAAAATTAAACAACCCAATTAACAAAACATACATGACCTTGTGATGTGTAAGGAAACCTAGCATGTATGATGAGAACATGCCAACAATACATGAGTCTCTCTAACTTGTAAAGAAGCAATTCAAATCACTGCACCTCCACCTCACCCATTTTTATTCATCCATCACCTATTTGTTCTGCCTATTCCAGTTAAGGGTTGATGACTTTGACGTTGTTATGGCAGCACTGGGAACAAGGCAGAAAACAGTTTTACATTTACGTTTATTTATTTGGCTGATGCCTTTACTCATATTTGGGTTTACGATTTGTTACATTTCTTTTTTGTTTTTTCAGTTGAAACACAGGCAGGTGAAGTGACTTGCTCATGGTCACAATGTGTAAATAGCGGGATATGAACCCACAACCACAGGGTTTGAAGTCCATAGCCTTAACCAATACATTTTTATGCCTACTTTAACCTTGGAACCTTCAACTGGCATACTCACCATACATGTGAGGCCATCTTTAGTATGTGGAGGGAAAACCAGATTATCTTGAGAAAACCCCCTACACACACAAGGAGAGCATGCAAACTCCACAAAGGCAGTGCCTCCTAAGCCTAGGATTAAAACCCAGGATGCTGGAGATGAGAAGCAGCAGCACCAACTAATGCACCACCATGTCACAGATCTAAGCTCAATTCAGTTTATTTTTATGAGGCACACCTTCAAATAGACACACTTAAGCACAATACTAATTTTTAATAATGGTAAAAAAAAGTTTCTGCCTGTATATGTACTTTGATCCTTTATACAGTGCTGGCCCACCTGGACAGGTATAGGGAATTACGTATGAATACTATTTACAGACTATAGTTCGGCATTTAACACAATAAACCCTCTAAGCTCATCCACCAGGTTCAAGTGAGTGGCCACATTTCATTACCCCTCACTCTCAACAAACATTCTCCACAAGGCTGTACTCACTCTATACACATGGCTGCATGGTTGTACATGACTCTGTCATCATTTTCACGTTTGCTGTTTTGAGCCTGACCTCTAACATCAATGAAGAGGCTTATGTGAATGAAGTGGACTATCTGTTACACTAGTCTTCTCCTGAATGTCAGCAAGACAAAGGAGCTGATTATGGACTTTGGGAGAAAACCACAGAGGCACCACCACCCCCTTGGAATTAACAGCAGACAGGTGGAAAGGGAGTACAGTTTTAGATACCATGGTGTCCACATCATAGAGGATTTGACCAGTTCCAAGCACATTGACACCTTGGTGAAGAAAGCAAACCAATGTATTTTACAACCTTCGATGCCTAGGGGTTTTAGGCTGCCCTCCCAGATATCAAAGAATTCCTATATATCCACTATCAATGGGCGGCACGGTGGCACAGTGGTTAGTGCTGCTGCCTTGCAGTTGGGAGACCTGGGGACCTGGGTTCACTTCCCGGGTCCTCCCTGCATGGAGTTTGCATGTTCTCCCCGTGTCTGCGTGGGTTTCCTCCGGGCGCTCTGGTTTCCTCCCACAGTCCAAAGACATGCAGGTTAGGTGGATTGGTGATTCTAAATTGGCCCTAGTGTGTGCTTGGTGTGTGGGTGTGTTTGTGTGTGTCCTGCGGTGGGTTGGCAGGATTGGTTCCTGCCTTGTGGCCTGTGTTGGCTGGGATTGGCTCCAGCAGACCCCCGTGACCCTGTGTTCGGATTCAGCGGGTTGGAAAATGGATGGATGGATGGATCCACTATCAAAAATATAATGACAGGAATTATTACTGCCTGGTTTAGAAACTACAAGGCTTTGCAGAGATTGGTGCAGTCAGCTGAATGCATCATTGAGTGCACACTAGGTCACCTCAACTGGTGGCCCACAAGCTAAGACCAGTCCAGAAAAGAAATTATCTGGCCCAACTCCAAGTAGCTGGAGTTGACTTAAGTGTGTGCCAATACAGTCTAGCTGCAGATCTCCAGACCTCTGCCCAGTTACACTGGGATAGTGGGAGGCTTATTTGACTCAAAACGTACCAAGAATTATCGAGTAAGTTAGCTCCACCTACATGGAGCTCCAAGGTGGAGACTCCAGGTTGCAGATATACTTTAAAATGCATTCATCATCGCAGAAAAACATGAATACACAGAATTCAAATTCCTTGAATAGAAAACAGTTAATAATATCTTAGCACAATAATATCTTAGCTCAACAAATCCACAAGCAGGAAATTTATAATTATAGAAATTACCAACACAGATGGAGATATAATCATTGACACGTTTAGGGAGTACTATAAGTCCTTATATTACGCTCAGTTTAAAGAAGACTAGACGCAATCTAATGGGTTTTTTGATTCATTACAAATATCACGGCTAAATACTTGGTGCAGAGGAACTAAAGAAACTTCTCACATTCTCAGAATTACTGGATGCTATAAACACACTCCAAGGTGGGAAAACAGCAGGCCCTAATGGCTTCCCAGTGGAATTTTATAGAAATGTTCAAACAAGTTATCTCCCCTATTAGTAGCAACATTTATTGAAAATAGAGACAACAAAATTCTACCTCAAACCTTTTGCCAAGGATTAATTACCATCTATCCAAAGAAAAATAAGGAAAATGTGCATCATACAGATGAGTTTCTCTTCTAAATAATGATAATAAGATGATCTCCAAAGTTCTAGTAAAAAGAATTGTAATATCACAAAATGAAAATGGATTTATTATAGACACTTATATGTAGCTTCTGATCTTCTTCCTTGTTTAATGAAATATACTCACCCATAAAATCTAATACACCAGAGATCTTATTATCTTTGGACACAGAAAAAGCATTTGACATGGTTGAATAGGATTACCTTTACACTCATTGCACAAATTTGAGTTTGGCCCAAATATATGTGCATTGATAAAACTATTTTGCACCAGTCCAGAAGCCTCTGCCTGTATTAACAAAATTATCTCAAACTACTACAAACTCGAATGTGGTACTCAACAAGGATGCTCCCTATCACCATTGCTTTTTTCAATTGCCATTGAGCCATTGGCCATTCACTTTCAAAATGCATTAGAGATAAAGGGGATTATCAGAAAAGGACTCGAACAGAGAATATGACTATATGCAAATTATATGATACTGTATATATCAGATCCACAAACTTCCTTACCAGTAGTACTTAATGCACTAGCAATACTAGACTGGATATCTATCCATTTATTGTATCAGAACAGTTTAAATATCTAGTGGTAAACATCACAAACAATATAAAGATTTTTTTAACAAAATTTTGCTGTCAGTATAGAAACAATTAAACAAGATGTGGACAGATGGCCTACCCTCCATCTCACATTAGAAGGGAGAATCAATTCTTTCAACATGAATATCCTTCCCAAGCTTCTTTTTCTATTTCAGAGCTTCCCCATATTCATTAACAAATCATTCTTTAAGAAATTAGACTCAATTATAACCTCACTTATTTGTAATTTGGGACATCCACACATTTAAAGAGTGACTCTACAAAGTCTTAAAGCAGAAGGTGGTATGGCACTACTTTTCACTTTTATTACTGGGCATCAAATATACAAGCTATAAAGCCTGGACATAAATTGATAAATATACACAAGCTTGGTCTACAATGGAAATAAAATCCTTCTGTACTTCTTTATATGTCCTGCTTTCTGGTGTAGTAAATACAAATTATCATCAATATACCAAATAATCTGATTGTCCATCAATCACTCAGAATATGGAAGACAGAGAAGCCTATATTTGTTGCATCTTTACATGACAATCACCTTTTTCTGCCCTCTCAAACCTACACATTATTTAATGCTTGGAAAGCATTCGGGATCAAACATTTAAAGACTTTTACATAGATAATGACTTTGCATTTTATGAACAATTACACTTTCAATTTAACTTCCCACCAACACAGTTTTTCCACTGTTTTCAAATCAGAAACATTGCTACAAGGAACCTACCCAATTTCCCTCACCTTCCACCCATTTTTATTCCAGAAGAAATACTGATCAGGTAGCATTTCAATAATATATAAAAAATATATTAAAGTCTCTTCCTTTCAAAGATCCTAGGGTACGGTGGGGAAAGGATCGCTCACGTAATATCTCAGAAAAGGTGTGGCAGCCATGCATAGTACACATACTAGTTCCATATGCACAAAGTATTCAATCACTCAACTTAAAATCTTTTGTCAATCAAGTTTATCTAATTTTAAATTGTCCAAAATGTATCCAGGCCAAGATTAAACCTGTGAACTATGCAATGTGGCTCCAGCCTAACTGGGCCACATGTTTTGGAAGTGCACCAAATTAATTAAGATTATTATAGACAAAAATCTTCAAATGTCTAATAGACAGCCTTGGTGTCACAATCACTCCTAACCCATTAACAGCTATGTTTGGGGAGAAGGACAAACAAATTACAATTGCCTTTACAACACTAATGGCACACACTCTTATCTTGCTCCACTGGAAGAATCCAAGCCCACCTGTTACAAGTCATTGGGTAACTGATGTTCTATACAGTACTATTTAAAACTGGAAAAAATAACATTCTCACTTAGATGATCTGTTCAAAAGGTTTTTTAAAATATGGTAAGATCTACTTAATTACATTTTAGAATAAGCATTTATATCGGGGGAAAATGACATTTCTTTATTTTTAGGGATGTGCTCTAGCTGTTCGCTTTCCTCTCTTTCTCTTGGGGTGGGAGTTTTATTCTGTTTTGTTAAGTTTGACTTGGTTGCATGTAATGTTACCTTCTTCGTTGTATAAGTTAAACTCAATCGTATGGAATGTTATTTTCTTTGAATAAAATAAAAAAAAGAAAACAGCTTGTTCTCTTTGCCTTGCCCCTTACTGTCATATTCTATTTAGATGCTTCTGCTCCAAAGTTTCACAAGGTGCCGAAATTCCACTAGCTATTTTTCTTATTTGCTATCTAGCAAATATGTACAAAAATGTCTTTCTCAACCTTAAAGAACTTAGAAAATGTATGCATGATGTAACATTCAAGAGTGTTTGGGGACTATGCAGGCATTATAACTGTCAATGGAATGATTGGGGTTCTAGAACCTTCTCAGTCTCACCAGGTTTGGGCAAAAGGTAGAAAACAGGACTGGATAGGACTTTAGTGTATAACAGGGACCACTCTCTCACACATGCACCACACACCCCATATTCACACAGGGTGACAATTTGCAATTGTAAATTAACATAACAAATTAACATAACCTAAATAAAAAAATAAAAACTGTTGTAATTTACTTATTCATTGTTTGAGCATGTCTGGCTGTAGCGATTTATTATATAGGACTTGGCAAACTTATTTGATTATAATAGTGACAAAAGTTTGGGAATAACTAAAGTGAAAAGCAAACTTTATTGCATGCTGAATATCAGGTGAATGTGGCACTCTAATGGTAAATATTTTCAAAGTCCCAAATTGGGATACTTGTGTGGCATGTATAGCCATGCATAAAGCCCATCGTCATTTGTTTGTTGCTTTATCTCCCCATCAGGGAGTGAGATCAGGCCTCCCCTCCAAAAAAAAACTAACTGATGAACAGATAGGATTCCACACAGCGGTTTAGGTGGAAACAAAGAAATGCTGGTACTGTGTTTGTGTGCTTCTTGTTTCTCTTTGCAATGCTGGATAAATATAACACAAGTTGTTAATCAAGTGCCCCCCCTTGGAATTTCATACCAACTTTTGTAATAACATTTTGACAATGTTTGTTTTGGAGAAGCAATATTTGCAGCACTGAAAAAACTTTACTGTCCTGTTAAAACTGGGAGATGTTGGTATTCTTTAATTATTTATCTAACTTATCTATAGTCTGAAATCGGGACTGTCAATGTGATGCCTGATCAACCTAGTAAATTATACTGACAGGGAAACAGTTAATCATTATAATCTGTAGATAATAGAGCTGTTAGGCTGATTTAGTGTAATGTAGTACTGAGTTAATGTTATTTTCTATGTACACAATGGCATACGCGCAACAGAGCACTTCATATCTAGATACATTTTGTTTTCTTTCTTGTATTTTATACTTTTATGGTTAAGGTCATTTAACTTACTTGTTATGGCTTAAAGCATCGGAAAGTTAGAGATGCAGATGCACTGGTTCTCTTCTACTTGCAGTCAAGTCACTGCAAAGACTTCATAAAGGAGAAACAAAGTCCTATTGGAGAGGAATGAGCAAGTGCTCCACCAGACTTGCAGACAGAGGATTGCCACAGGTGCTCAATCAGCCAGCGACAGCAACTTCCTCCCCTGTGCACGCAGTCTGCTGATGTTTTATTAATTTGTACTGGGAATCTGTTTGCCATCAGTAGCAAAATACTCAAGTTGGTAACACCGCTGTCTAAGGTAAAATTGAAACACAGTATTTTCCAGTTGAAGTTGCACAGGATGTTTCTCCATCTATTAAGAAAGACCAGTTCACTAATGCTTTTCTATGGAAGATTCTGAATTTGTAAAACTGCGTGATACAATCTGTTCAAGATATTTGAATGAAAATTGAACTGCCTCAACAATTTCATTAAAAGACAAAGGTGCCACATTTCAACAAAATTGTCCCTGGGGGCCAAGTTGTTTAATGCTGACAGGTACTTCGTGCATTATATGCAAATGTACCTTAAAAAGAGAGGTGACAATGAAAATAGGCAGTTTAATAATGATCGGATGATTGGACTAAGAAATATCTATTTGTACCTGTTTCATTAAAACCAGTATATTTGCTCTGTAATGAGTATGTTAGTGTCACTGAAGAATACAACTTAAGAAGGCACTTTAATACAAAGTACTCAAACTTTGACACAAATTTTCCAGCAGGCCCAGATGCTCCTAGACGTAAAGTGCAAAGCCTAAGAAAGCAGACAAGCTATCATGGTTTGATCATATTCTGAGCAACAAAGATACATCAGCCTCCCTCCATCATGGATTCTCATAAAAAAGAAAGTAACCGTTCATTGACTCCAATTCTGTCAAAGAATGTATGTGAACTACTATAGAGGGATTCATGTCTGACAACAAATTTAATCCAATCAGAAAATAACGATTTCCAATACCACAACTGTGAGAAGAGTTCTGTAAGAAGCACAGTACTAGCAAGTAATGGTTTTGAAACTCTATAGAGTTATTGAAGAAGGTTGATGTCATGTTGCAAGCTATTGATGACTCCATTGAAGGTGGTGACAATGCACAACTATGTCCACATGTGAGATTTTTCGATGGGGAGTGCTTATGTGAGGACTTGCTCAGTCTAATTTCTTTGGAGGGACAGACAACAGGGCAAATCAGAAGGTTTTTTTTTCTAATAATACAAATGGACTTGGTTTGGAACAAGTAAATCTTCTAGTAACAGATGGTGCTCCCTTCATGGCTGGAAGGGTTCCATCAGCCTGCCTGACTGAACTAACCCTGCATATGAAATCTTCACATTCCCTGATACATCCAAACTCGTGTTTTTGTGTCCAAAACTCTGTGATGAGTTAAAAACACAATAGACAGTGTTAGGTGGATGATCAATCTCATCAGGGTAACTTCCAGGCAACAACACCTCTTGTTTCACAAACTCCTGTCTGATATGCCAGAGAAGGATAATGATGTATTTGTGAATAACAATGTTAGATGGATAAGTAGGGGCAATACATTCAAAAGGGTTTGTGAACTCAAGTGATAGATCATTGCTTTTCTAAGCGGTTGTCGTCTTAAAAAAGTGAAGACATTTATATCCAAAATTCTATAGAGGAGATGTTCATGACAGAAGTGTTCTTCTCAACTGACACCTTCCAATGTTTTAATAGGCTTAATCTTGTTTTGCAAGGAAAGGACAAAACAGTCAGTGATCCTGTGTAAAAATGTAACAGATTTAATAAGAAACTGGACTTGTTTTCAAATGAGTTTGTAGCAGTGCTGCTTAAAATGTTGTACATCTCCCAGCAGCCTCAGCAGTATAACGCTATTGGACAGCTTCGGGGGGGCTCAGGGGCTACTGGGAAGAGGATTGAGCAGACAGGCTCTATTAGATAGATAGATAGATAGATAGATAGATAGATAGATAGATAGATAGATAGATAGATAGATACTTTATTAATCCCAATGGGAAATTCACATTCTTCAGCAGCAGCATACTGATACAATAAATAATATTAAATTAAAGAATGATAATAATACAGGTGAAAAAACAGACAATAACTATGTATAATGTTAAATATTAACGTTTACCCCCCCCTGGTGGAATTAAAGAGTCGCATAGTTTGGGGGAGGAACGATCTCCTCAATCTGTCTGTGGAGCAGGACAGTGACAGCAGTCTGTCACTGAAGCTGCTCTTCTGTCTGGAGATGACATTATTTAGTGGATGCAGTGGATTCTCCATAATTGATAGGAGCCTGCTGAGCGCCCTTCGCTCTGCCACAGATGTTAAACTGTCCAGCTCCATGCCAACAATAGAGCCTGCCTTCCTCACCAGTTTGTCCAGGCGTGAGGCGTCTTTCCTCTTAATGCTGCCTCCCCAGCACACCACTGCGTAGAAGAGGGCGCTCGCCACAACTGTTTGATAGAACATCTGCAGCATCTTATTGCAGATGTTGAAGGAAGCCAGCCTTCTAAGGAAGTATAACCGGCTTTGTCCTTTCTTGCACAGCGCATCAGTATTGGCAGTCCAGTCTAATTTATCATCCAGCTGCACTCCCAGATATTTATAGGTCTGCACCATCTGCACACAGTCACCTTTGCTGATCACTGGGTCTATGAGGGGTCTGGGCCTCCTAAAATCCACCACCAGCTCCTTGGTTTTGCTGGTGTTCAGGTGTAGGTGGTTTGAGTCGGACCATTTAACAAAGTCATTGATTAGGTCCCTATACTCCTTCTCCAGCCCATTCCTGATACAGCCCACGATAGCAGTGTCATCAGCGAACTTTTGCACATGGCAGGACTCCGAGTTGTATTGGAAGTCCGATGTATATAGGCTGAACAGGACCGGGGAAAGTACAGTCCCTTGTGGCGCTCCTGTGTTGCTGACCACAATGTCAGACGTGCAGTTCCCAAGACGCACATACTGAGGTCTGTCTTTAAGATAGTCCACGATCCATGCCACTAGGTATGAATCTAATCCCATCTCTGTCAGCTTGTCCCTAAGGAGCAGAGGTTGGATTGTGTTGAAGGCGCTAGAGAAGTCTAGAAACATAATTCTTACAGCACCACTGCCTCTGTCCAAGTGAGAGAGGGATCGATGTAGCATATAGATGATGGCATCTTCCGCTCCCACCTTCTCCTGATATGCAAACTGCAGAGGGTCAAGGGCGTGTTGAACCTGTGGCCTAAGGTGGTGAAGCAGCAGCCTCTCCATGGTCTTCATCACATGTGATGTCAGAGCAACAGGCCGAAAGTCATTCAGCTCACTAGGACGTGATACCTTTGGGACTGGGGTGATACAAGATGTTTTCCAAAGCCTCGGGACTCTCCCCTGTTCCAGGCTCAGGTTGAAGATGCGCTGTAGAGGACCCCCCAGCTCCGATGCACAGACCTTCAGCAGTCGTGGCGATACTCCATCTGGACCCGCTGCTTTGCTGGCACGAAGTCTCCTCAGCTCTCTGCTCACTTGCGCTGTTGTAATTATGGGTGGGGATGTCTTTCCTATGCTGGTATCAGCAGAAGGATGTGTGGAGGGTGCAGTACTCCGAGGTGAGAGTGAGAGTGGGTTAGGGTGGTCAAACCTGTTAAAAAAGTTGTTCATTTGGTTTGCTCTCTTCACGTCTCTCTCAATGGTGGCACCCCGCTTTGAGCTGCAGCCAGTGATGATCTTCATCCCATCCCACACTTCCTTCATGCTGTTATTCTGCAACTTCTGCTCCAGCTTTCTCCTGTACTGCTCCTTCGCCGCCCTGAGTTGGACTCGGAGTTCCTTCTGCACGCGCTTGAGCTCATGCTGATCACCGTCTTTAAAAGCCCTTTTCTTCTGATTCAAAAGGCCCTTGATGTCACTTGTAATCCATGGCTTGTTGTTAGCATAGCAGCGTACTGTTCTTACTGGAACTACAATGTCCATACAGAAGTTGATGTAGTCAGTAGTGCAGTCAACAACTTCCTCAATGTTCTCACTATGAGATCCCTGCAGGATATCCCAGTCTGTAGTTCCAAAACATTCTTTCAGAGTATTCTCAGCCTCCGGAGTCCACTTCCTGAATGATCGTGTGGTTACAGGTAGGACTCTAACTTTTGGTTTATAGTGAGGCTGAAGCAGAACCAGGTTATGATCTGCTTTCCCAAGCGCAGGCAGCGGGGTGTCTTTAACGTTTGCATAAAGTAAATCAATAGTCTTATTTCCCCGGGTGTTACAGTGCACATACTGGGAGAATGCAGGTAATGTTTTGTCCAGCGTCACATGGTTAAAGTCTCCAGCGATTAGCACAAGCGCCTCAGGGTGCTGCGTTTGTAACTTAGCAACAGCGGAATGGATGATGTCACTCGCTGACTCCTCGTCTGCCCGAGGAGGAATGTATACAATAACAACAATGACATGTCCAAACTCTCTGGGCAAATAGTAGGGACGTAAACTTACGGCCAACAGTTCGATATCCCTGCAGCAAGTGGAGATTTTGACGTTAACATGTCCAGAGTGACACCACTGTGTATTAACATAGAGAGCGAGTCCTCCTCCTTTGTGCTTACCACAGGTACTTGCATCTCTGTCCGCTCTAACTGTGCTACACCCGGGTAGCTCCACGTTGGCATCTGGGATGGTGTTATTTAGCTAGGTTTCGCAAAAACACAACAAACTGCATTCTCTCTAGGTCCTTACATTTTTCACCAGCGCAGCCAGTTCGTCGATCTTATTTGAGATTGAGTTTACATTCCCCAGAATCACAGAAGGCACCGAAGGCTTGAAACGCCACTTTCTCGCAAGCCGCTTCTTTTTTAGCTTAGTGCCGGCTCTGCTGCCACGATACCGCCTTCTTACCTCGTCGGGTAAATGTGGAACCACACCGGCACTGGCATTTGTTCTCAGCGCCCGAAGTTGAGTACTTGAATAGGCGAGTCTCGGCATGTTAGAATCCATGCCCACGTTGTAAAAGTAAGTGTGTCCAGGGAAGGAATCCACATAAAATAAAGTAGTAGGAGTGATCAATAAATAAACATAGAAAAATAAAAGTAGAAAAGTACACATACATATACAGTCATACACAGAGCTGCTGAAAAGGCTGCCACTCACGGCGGCGCCACAGGCATAAATAAATAAATGTCTATTAAAAGGAACCTAAAAAATGCCAAGGAGATCACCATCATCCGTCTGTTTGTTAATATGCTTCAACACACAATTACGACTTGACCACCTTGGATTAAAGTTTCTGTTTGGATGTATGTGCTGTCCTGTGCCTACCTGTCCGTGTGAGTTCATACTGATTGTGAATGCTCTCTCAGATGAAGATGTATCCAATCACTTCAAACCCCACACCGTAACAGGAACCTGGTAGGATAAAACTTTACATTGCTTTCAGAAAGTGTTCACAGGGTGTTTCAATCACACATCCCATCATCAACTGCCCCTGCTATACTGAACTGTTTTGGACATTGATGTTAGTGTTTACTGTTTGCTGTTAGTGTTGTAATTTATTATCGTTGACAGGGAGCTGGGGAGGGCCTTTGCATATGTGAGCTTGTATGTTCTTTTATCATTATTTGATTAATACATTTCAATGATAATGATCTATTCATGGTGCCACTAACAGTGTCTCTGTGTGTGAGTGTGTGTGTGCCGGGTCAAGGATGGGTGTGCCCCGGGGTTCCCACAATAAAATGATGCAATGGTGTGAATCTTAGCATCTCTGCAACTGCTACAATTTGACTACAGAGGAAATGCTGCATTTTCAAACACTGCACAATTTAATGAAAATCTCGGCATCTGCACAAATTCCCATAACAATGACAGAATTTTTAGATAAGTTTAGGGCAAACTTTGCTTCCAGGTTTGACAGCTTTGACATTCTCACTAAGGTGATGAAGTTTTTGAAGAATCCAATTGATGTGGGAAAAGAGTTTGCATTGAAAGCCAAACAGGAGTTTATGTCTCTTTAAAATTGAAGGACATGCAAGAATCATCTGAGTGGAAACCGGTGCTTCAATCAGTGACCTGAACTTGGTCCAGTTTCCACATGCTATAAGGTTGTCTGTTTTTCCTCTAAGAATGTTTGCTCCAATTTATATATGTGAGTCAAGCTTCTCGCATATGAATGTAATACAAATTAACATTATCTCCCTCTTTAACTGCTTTTACTTCTTAAGAACTTTAATTTTACGGCTCTTGCAAAGTCAAGTAAGTGCAGTCTTAGTCATTAGACAACAAACAGAGTCCGTCAGGGCTGCGGGGATCCACTGGAGCCTATCCCAGCTAACATAGGGTGCAAGGCAGGTCCTAACCCTGGGCAGGGCGCCACTCCATCGCAGGGCAAACACATACATATATACACTAGGGCCAATTAAGGATCAACAAATCTCCTAACCTGCGTGTTTTTGGACTGTGGGAGGAAACCCACGCAGACTTTAGGAGAACATGCAGATTCCACACAGGGATGTGAACCCTGGTCTCCTTACTGCAAGGCAGGTTTGCTACCACTGTGCCACCGTGCTGCCCAACAAATGGAGTTCAATCAGTCAAATATATATAAAGATAAACAAGTAGTAAAGAAAAAAAAAATTAACTTACATGGGGATATTTTGTTATTTAACATGTGGTCCTGTGGATGTATTGTTTTTTAAAAATTAAAAGTGATTGTAACAAATGTATAAAATGTAATTAATATCAAATATAACAAATTAATAGAGTGTATTAAAGCCATTCAGAGTACAGTTGTAAGATTTTGTTTGTACCTGTGTGATTCATATTGATTTATATTATCAATATTAATGTCAGTGAACACCCTTTGATACGACGTATTAAATTAGTGTTGTTGTTCTCATTCACATGTGAGTGCTGTGATCCAAGCCCTCCCTACATTTAATATTTGATAATCTGGCCCTCAAGAGAAAGCAGTTGAACAACTTTGGTGTACACTCTGTAACTTCCAGGACATTATGAGAGATACCAGCCATCCCAACAATGGCCTCTTCTCTGTGCTGCGGTCAGGGAAACTTGAAGACCAAGTTCAGAGAGGCTGAGGAGGAGCTTCTTTCCAAAGTCCATCCTCCACATGATGCTAAACGAGGACAGTGTCTAGAATTACATGATGCCGTGTTGTTAATACTCTTTGTTATTATTGATTATATATTTTTATAACCTCTTACATTGTTATTATATATTTTTTCTATTCTCCTATGATACAATGTTAGAGTTTTGCAAGTAACAATTTCACTACATATTGTACTGTGTGGGATAACTGTATGTGACAAAATACATTTTAATTTTTTTATTTTAATTATTAGGTGGAGATCCCAGTACCAGAACAATTCAAGACTGTGTGGAATGGAAAAAAACTGGTGACTACGGCAACTGAGATGACTGGCTAAAGAAACATCTCAAGGCTGCATGATACCACCAGAAAACCGAGGCTGACCATTAGACCACCATGTTTTATAAACTGCCCATCTTCATATCTATACTATCTATTTTTATTTATTTATTTATTTTGCATTATTTACCACGTTCATGACAATAAATAAGAGATTAATCCAGATAGGGTTACCATTTCTCAAAGCTTTTGGCATAACCGAAGTCTTTTTAGATTTGGATGGTTTTCAGAGATACAGCTGCGCTGCAGCACAAAAAGTGGCCTGCTAGTCTTGGTGCAACGTTTTTTGGGGGACACGGATGCCCTATTTGATTTTTTTTTTTTAATTCAGAATCCAACCTTTGAACCTCTGAGGCATGGAACTGAAGCAGAAACCTTGTCATCCTTTAAAGTGTATATGGAATAGATATTAGGGCAGCTTAGCTATTATCTAAACAAATGCACTTGATGGACTGAAAAGTCTCTTCTTGCTTGTCATATTTCTTAATGTTTCTTTTTCTAAAGGTAAAAAGAAAAACAAAAGTGTTGACTCCTGTGGGTGCACTAGGCGACATGTATCTACTAGGTTCCAACTAAATGATTTTTCTTTTTTCTCAAAATTCTAGACCTTTAAGCTAAAAGTTATACAACAGTACAGTACACTGAGCTTTGCAGTTGTTGAATCTCGCACAAAAGTACTCCAGAGTCGGAAACAGAAAGTTCTGATTTTTGATAGGCTTGCACGCAATACCAGAAATAAAGATATGTCGGTAAACTCTTAATCCTTGTGTAATGTTCTTGTGTGTTTTGTGCAAAATGATTTTTCTTCTTGCAAAAAAAATCCATCCATCCATCCATTATCCAACCCGCTATATCCTAACTACAGGGTCACGTGGGTCTGCTGGAGCCAATCCCAGCCAACACAGGGCACAAGGCAGGGAACAAACCCCGGGCAGGGCGCCAGCCCACCACAGGGCGGCAAAAAAAAAATGCTAAAGTTAAATGGATGGATGAACATCACATTTATTTAAAAGGGAATAATTCACATTAAATATGTATAACATTTACATATTACATTACCTATATATATTACATATAAGGTTTAAGGTCTAAGGTTTCTTTATTTAGTCATGTTTACACAAGAAAACATGAAATTTGCCTTCTTAGTTGCATCTAATAACAGACAGAATGAAATAAAACAGACAAATACAAACAAGAAATGTTAAGGTAAGGCAGTTAGATAATGCATATTTACACCAAAAAAAAAGGTTTGCAGGATATATATCAACAACCTTAATCATTATCTCCAATATTTCTTATTGAAAAGTCATATGGCACTAGGAAGAAAGGAGTTCCTGGAGCGATTTGTGTGGGTTTTCAAAGCGACTATCCTTCCTGATTTACTGAACTTTAGTTCTAC
This sequence comes from Erpetoichthys calabaricus, assembly GCF_900747795.2. Taxonomy (NCBI): domain Eukaryota; kingdom Metazoa; phylum Chordata; class Cladistia; order Polypteriformes; family Polypteridae; genus Erpetoichthys; species Erpetoichthys calabaricus. Next base: position 91,873,696 of record NC_041407.2, on the reverse strand, counting down.
ATGTAATGGATGTCTATATATACTGTATATATACATATATATACTGTGTATGTATATACAGTATATAAAAATATACATATATATATATATATATATATATATATATATATATATATACGTCACTTTTTCTGTTATGAAGCTAAAGTGTCAAAAATGACTACACAAAACTATGTCTCGACACTTTAGATTACACGAAGCCAAGTAGTTCACAGCCTTGTTCCTTTAAGGCCACTCTGGCCATTATCCATTAGACTTCATGTGCTCTCCCAGCATCTGTGGGATTTTTTTTTTTTTTTAAATGGCCTATGCCCAATTTTATATTACTCATTGTGTGAGGGAAAAATACAGGAAATAGTGAGCAGAAGGAAGAACTGATATTTTTAGAAAGCATGCTCACTTTCCTATTTTTACCACACTTCTTTACTGTTTTATTCCATTTATTCAGCTGTAATTTTTAGCAGCAAAATGCCACAGTGGTTTGTGCTGCTGCTGCTGCCTCACAGCTCCAGCCTACTCTGCTCAGTCTCCCCACTATTTTCAAAGGTTCTTCCATCCATCCATTATCTAACCCGCTACATCCTAACTACAGGGTCACAGGGGTCTGCTGGAGCCAATCCCAGCCAACACAGGGCGCAAGGCAGGAACAAACCCCGGGCAGGGCGCCAGCCCACCGCAGGGCACACACACACACACACCCAAGCACACCCTAGGGACAATTTAGGATCGCCAGTGCACTTAACCTGCATGTCTTTGGACTGTGGGAGGAAACCCACGCATACACGGGGAGAACATGCAAACTCCACGCAGGGAGGACCCAGGAAGCGAACTCTGGTCACCGTACTGCGAGGCAGCAGTGCTATCACTGCGCTACTGTGCCAGCCTCCAAAGGTTCTTCCTCAGGTATTTCATATGTTGTGTAATGGAAGGCCCAGATATATTGGCATTCTGGCTGGGATTGACAATGTATTAAAAACAAGAAGCTAATTGACAGAGTGTTCGGGAAGCCAGTATTGTGAAAGGACAGAGGGGGACTGCCGATCGGGGCCATGTGTTCACCCAGTAAGCTAGGTGGCAGCATTTCTCTGGCATAGCTCTCATTTGGATGCTCACAGTGCTGCCTGGGATTTGTAGTTCTGGCAGGCAGCACTGTTGGAGTTCAAGAGGGGTTTTTCCTGATCCTGAAGTGCTTTATAGAGGCAACGTCATGGCACCAGAAGTACTGTCAGGTCCAGCTTAAAGAAAAGGTTCTCCACCTCACCCGGGGAGTCAGAGTAATGAGTGGAGAATAATGAAGCTCAGCTCGGGTGGAGGCAGAAGAAAAGAGAAAGAAAGGAAAAGAGTTAATATTACTGCACAAATTAGCCTGTCATGGAGGTATTCTGCCAAATAAAGAGTGTATTTGAATCAGGGACTGGCATCTGTGCCGTTGTGTCAGGGGTTTGGGAGTCTGAGTTGACCCCAGTGGTCCCAGTGGGTATTAAGTTAACTGGCAGATCAAGTCTAGGGATGTGTATTAGCACTGGTCCTTTTTAAGGACGGTTAGTCCACTTGCACTTGTTTTTGGAATAGGAGACCCAACCCTGATTTGATTAAACCTGTTAGAAGGGGATGTATGAACTGGAATTACTGGTTTTACAATGCTTATTATTTGATTAGGTGTAGTTTCCTGTTTTATGTGTGTACTTTCTGTAAATATTAAAACTTGCCCTCCTTAAATTACCTGCTCACATACCAGCGACAGGAGCAGTCTAGTTGTATGCCTAAGAAGTCTGAGATCAACCACATCCTGGAACTGAGGGTTCTCATGGAGGGTAAACGGGAATATTAGCAGAGTTTCTTTGCAGCCTTTGTCGATTTTTACAAAGCGTTTGACTCAGTTGATTGAACTGCCCTGTGGGACATCCTGAGACTTCAGGAAGTTGCTGGAGGTCAGGGCCTGTGACGATGTGGGTCTGCTCCATGCTCCCTTCTTACTGTTGGAAGCCTCTTGAACCCGTTACCATCAGTAATGTAACTGGATGACCTGGACAATAAGGACACCAAAACAAAGCAAGGGGAAAGGTGCAAAGTGCAGAAGTGCTTTTATTTAAACAGTCAAAAGCAAAAAGTGTTCAAAACAAGTGCAGTGCTTCTAAAAGTCAGTAAATATCAATTAAAATTAATCAATTAAAAACAAGTTAAATGTGGAGGTTAAAATCCATTAAATAAATCCATTAAAACGAAGTTAAAACAATGGCTGGAAACAGTTTTTTAAAAAAACAAAACTCGGTGCCTTCTTCAGCTGGCGGCTCCCCTGCTTCTCCCTTTTGGGCCATGCACCAGGGAAGTCACCCTACCTGCAGCTGACCTTCTCCTGTTGGTGTGGAAGCCTTTTGGTCCCTGTCTCCGTAAGACTCTCACCAGACTGAGACTTGGGTTCTTCAGCAACGAGGGCACTCACACTGGGGATTCCACCTCCCAAGCCTCTGACTCCGGCTGCCTTCTATGGCCTTACATGGAGAGCTGTCCTCAATCGTGGTCACTCCTGCTCCTCTGCAAAACTCAGCAGGACTGACCCAATCCGTCTGCCCCCAGGTGCCGGCCAAACACCCCGCTAGGGCTCACTTCCCAGCTGCCTGTCCTTCTTACATTGAGCCTGCTCTCGCTTGCTCACACCAGCTCTTTCACTTCCTGCCTTTTCTCCTTTTTAACCTCCGTCCTTTTCTTTTTTCATCTTTTCTTTCTTCCCTCCGCACTCACGCTTCTCCTATTTATAATGGGGACGTGGCACAGGTGTGGTGACTAACAGCTCCCAGCCTCAATTACAGATACAGATGAATCCTTACCTGTGCACTTAAGCGAGGAAACGCCCGCACCACATCATGTCCGAGAACCACTCCGGCCACACTACCATGCCCTCTCTTTAAGCCACGAGTGCAGCGAATATTTATTTAAAAATTGGCCTTTTATTCTGAGCCGTGGACCCACTATACCACAGGGCCGGCCTGTACACTGGTGCTGTGAGTGCCGTGCAGAGTGGAGGCAGAATCTCTGCGTTTTTCCCAGTTGATTCTGGGGTTTGTCAGGGGTGTGTTTTTGCTCCTACCCTGTTCAATGCTTGCATGGACTGGGTGTTGGGCAGGGTCATGGGGTTCAGCGGCTGTGGGGCATCTGTTGGTGAAGAAAGATTCACTGATCTAGACTTTGGCGACAATGCTGTGATCTTAGCTGATTCAATGGAAGTTCTGATTCGGGCTCTCAAGAGGCTGAGCAAGGAATCTGAGCGTCTGGGCCTGGTTGGGCATTGTTTTTTTACAATACAATACTGTTAAATGCAATGTTAAAAATACATTTTAAAGTCAAATGCACCTTAATAAAAGGATAAGTGTCTATTTGTCTGTCTGTGTGTCCGTCTGGTTGCTATGTCTCTGTTATTTCAAAAGATGGTGCATCATAAACATTTTTAGTGATAAAATTCATTGTATTTGTCAATCCAATAGATGATGCATCACAAACATTAACATTGCTTTTACAATATATATATATTCATTGCATTTGCAATTCCAACAGATGATACATCATAAACATTTGTAGAAATGCATTTTATTGCTACAAATGTTTGTGATGTGCCATCTGTTAGAATGACAAATACAATGCATATGTTTCTGTTATTTGCTATTTGGTATGGGATTCATAAAAGAATTGTAAATGTTTGTGATGCACTATCTGTTGGAATGACAAATTAAATGCATTTTATTACTATATGCATTACAAAATGCATTTCCAATAGATGTGAAAGTTAACACTGAAGTCTGTGTTAATTACTTATATTTCAACCCGTCTTAGACAGGTAGCAAGCTAGAAAGTATCATAATAAATCCTGTAGAACGACAGCTTCCAGTTAGGCTTTGCCTTTATGTAGTTACAAGCCAGCAATTATTTTTACAGTTAAAAATTTCCTTCTTTGCCAGTATGTGCACTGTTATAAAGAGATTTGAATTCAAAGAAATTGAGATTGGCTTTCATAGTCACAGCTCTTTATGGCGTTTAGAGAAGGTTTTCAAAACTAGCTTACCGTAAACGCAGATAATTTGCCTTCGGTTATAAATAAGCATTGCAAACGCATGGGGCTGCGTACAAGATGTGCGCGTGCGTGTCGTAGCAGCCGCAGCAGAAGGCTGCTGCACTACAGTGCGCAGGCGCTGAGTGACGTCCTGGCTTCAAATATGACATTTTTTGAAAGGGTGATGTTGTTACTCTTGGATCAGCGATGGATTTAGGCTGGCAGTCTGACTGAGGTGCAGTATTATTTTTAGATCTGGGGTAATTTGTTTACTAGTATAAAGACGTGACTTTGATTTATTTCGTAACTATGCGTGAACCGAACATCATCAAACACATAACTGGTGCGCGAGAGCGAATTTTTCTATCAGTTCCATGACGCTTACTAAACAAAACAATACAATATAATATATTTAATAAACGCGACCATGCATTTGCCATAAGTAATCAGACTAATTTTAACGAAATACCTGTGTTAAGCGTCATCGGAACCATGAATTATTGTAATACGTGAGACGCATTTAAAACTGTAAAGTCCCTAAAAAAAAATCGCACCGCACCGGAACTTTGACTGCAGAATACGGGCGTATGTGGAGAAACGCGAAGTTGACCTTTGATGTGAGCTTACAAAGCTGTTTTCAAAAAGATGAAATGATTCTTTTGAACAACCTGACCCAATGTGTCAATTTTCTAAAGCAAAAACGTTGAGAAGGGGCATCAGGAAGTAATGTTGGTTGCTCATTCATATAATAGAGACAGACACAACAAGTACTCATTACTGAGCTATGGTTGAAGTTGACGTAACGAAACAAAATATACCCGTAAAGAAACTAGATCGGACATAAGGTCGCTTCCCAGTTCCTCCCTGTGTGGACAGCGCTTTGAGTACTGAGAAAAGCGCTATATAAATGTAATGAATAGTTATTATTATTATAAGGTGGACAGAATGACTGTAGTTTGTTAGCTGTGTTTCTGACGTGATTACAACAAGAACTAGCACAAAAACAAAGTACAGCATGAGTACAGACGGAATCAATAGAAAAAAAGCAAATTAAATGGGAATCTACAAAATACAGAGAATAAGTGAAGGAAGATTCTCCTGAAGAGCAATCAGACTGACAGAATCTCAGCAGGATTAATAGCACTGAAACAAGTGAATGAGGGGACATTTTACAATAGAACTGAATATTTAAATTGAGACCGTGCTTTTCAGTGAACTAATGTCAGCTAAATCAAGTATGCTTTCGTATTTGTGTCATTACAGTCGTGGCCAAAAGCTTTGAGAATGACGCAAATATTAATTTTTACAAAGTTTGCTGCCTCAGTTTTTATGATGGCAATTTGCCTATACTCTAGAATGTTATGAAGAGTGATGAGATGAATTGCAATTAAATGCAAAGTCCCTCTTTGCCATGAAAATTAACTTAATCATAAAAAAAAACATTTCCACTGCATTTCAGCCCTGCCACAAAAGGACCTGCTGACATCATTTCAGTGATCCTCTTATTAACACAGGTGAGAGTGTTGATGTGGACAAGGCTGGAGATCACTCTGTCAGAATAGCTGACTGGATGCTTTAAAAGGAGGGTGGTGCATAATATTATTGTTCTTCCTCTGTTAATCTTTGTTACCTGCAAGGAAACATGTGCAGTCATCATTGCTTTGCACAAAAAGGGCTTCACTAGCAAGGATATTGCTGTTAGTAAGATTGCACCTAAATCAATCATTTATCAGATCATCAAGAACTTCAAGGAGAGAGGCTGAATTGTTGTGAAGAAGGCTTCAGGACGCCCGTGAAAGTCCAGCAAGTGCCAGGTCTATCTCCTAAAGTTGATTCATGGCTCGGGATTGGGGCACCACCAGTGCAGAGCTTGCTCAGCAATGGCAGCAGGCAGGTGTGAGTGCATCTGCATGTACAGTGAGGTGAAGACTTTTGGAGGATGGCCTGGTGAGTGTCAAGAAGGGCAGCAAAGAAGCCAAGAAAAACATCAGGGACAGACTGATATTCTGCAAAAGGTACAGGAATTGGACTGCTGAGGGCTGGGGTAAAGTCATCTTCTCTGATGAATCCCCCTTCCGATTGTTTGGGGCATCTGGAAAAAAGATTGACCATAGAAGAAAAGGTGAGCGCTACCATCAGTCCTGCGTCATGCCAATAGTAAAGTATCCATTCATGTGTGGGGTTGCGAGTGGGCTCACTCACAATTTTGCCTAAGAACACAGCCATTAATAACAAATGGTACCAAAACATCCTCGGAGAGCAACTTCTCCCAACCATCCAAGAACAGTTTGGTGACGAACAATGCCTTTTCCAGCATGATGGAGCACCATGCCATAAGGCAAAAGTGATAATTGGCACGGGGAACAAAACATCAAAATTTTGGGTCCATGGCCAGGAAACTCCTCAGACCTTAATCCCATTGAGAACTTGTGGTCAGTCCTCAAGAGGCAGGTGGACAAACAAAAACCCACTAATTCTGACAAACTCCAAGCATTGATTATGTAAGAATGGGGGACCATCAGCCAGGATTTTGCACAGAAGTTGATTGACAGCATGCCAGGGCGATTTGCAGAGATCTTGGAAAAGAAAGAAGGGCCAACACTGCAAATATTGACACTTTGTATAAACTTAATGTAATTGTCAATAAAAGCCTTTGAAACTTATGAAATGCTTGTAATTATACTTCAGTATACCATAAAAACATTTAACAAAAATCCCTAAAAACACTGAAGCAGCAAACTTTGTAAAAACCAATACTTTTAGCCATGACTGTAGATTGTAAAACACAGTTACCTGAGATAATGTGCTCTGTGGTATAAGATGTGGAAACAACACAGTTGCAACTCATTGATCCTTTCTAATTTGTTTAAACTTATAATATTCACCTATTATAAGATCCGTTTTATTTCTGACATCAGGAAAGGATATGGTACCAGCTGCCTGGCAGGTATGGCAGTACAAGATGGACAACCCATGAACCTCAGTGACAGTGAAGATGAAGAATGGCCTACAGAAGAGGTGCAGCCATTACTGGACAACAAAGCACAAACATTAGGTATGGCATAAAAAAGGAAAAGGATCTGTAAGTTGTATAAAATATAACTGGGTAAAACTGGGTGTTTTATCGTGGAAGGGGTTTGGAGTGAGCCTATCCTAAGTTTGTTATGTAGTCCCACAGATATGCCTTCCATCCCAACACTTTTCTCTAATCCTTGAACTTATTCTTGCCTGGAAGGAAAACACAGCTCAGCAGCTGCAACACACTTGTACGTGGGACTAAATGGATCTGGTCTGCACCCAGACCTAGCTGTTACTGTGCTTCACTTTCCCTATTAGAAGACATCTTCTCTTTATTCATTAGTACCCCAGGTGACAGAATAGAGCAAATGTTAAATGCAAGCAAAGGGAGCATGTAATATAATTTATTCAGACATTACAGTCTTTAACATTCTTAAATATTTTAAATCAGCCAAAATGTGAAAGTAAATAAAAAAGACAGTGGATGTGGCAAATACCCATACAACCTGATTTTTTCAGGAGCTGTCGTAGATGATACTGACTGGCATACCCAATATATGTGTTGTTTTGTGTCTCATAAAGTTACATTTCTACATCTTATTTTATGGGTATTTCCTTCTTCACCTACTTCCCTGTTTTTCCTTCAATGTACTTTCATTTTAAGCTGATGACTTTTTAAAGCTTGTCCGCACCAAAGTGTACACCTGTAGCCCCTCTCTGTCCAATATCATTTTGAATGGCAGTATCAGTGCATGTTCACCAATGAACATGTGAACCAATGGTTCAAGGGCTTCACTTTTACGCAAGTGGAAAGTCCAGAAAATCACCATTTTATCATTTAAAGTTCTGACTCCTTCATCTTGCTAGACTGCTCTTTTTAAAGTGACAATTTTATTTTTGTTAGTTTAGTTGTTTGTCTTCTGTTTCTACTAACACTTCCTCTTTTTATGTGGTTAGCCTAAATTGCCACAGAGATCAGATGTTCAAGTGCAAAACAAAATTAAAGAGCTTACAGTTAAAAAGATGTTTATAATAATTACTTCTGCTTAACACTTTAAAGCACAAGAATAAAATCATGTTACCCTATAGTGGGGAAAAACATTAAGTAGTTGTTCAGCTCCCCATCTTGATCTGCTGTAGTGGCTAAGCTATAGAAGCTGAAATCAGAAGGTTGCTGGTTCATATCCGAACCTAGACTCGCACTCACTGTATGGCTTTAATTATTTTGCAGCCAGTGGTCATAATGTAAAAATATGGGAACAGTTGTTGCACACCTTTCATTCAGTTAGATAAGAATGAAAAGGTGCTATATCAAATAATGTTAGTTATATGTAACTACTGTACTGTATTTTTGAGATTGTAGTGTGGCTTTTGGTCGCTCATGAACTTTCTTTCTTTCTTTCTTTCTTTCTTTCTTTCTTTCTTTCTTTCTTTCTTTCTTTCTTTCTTTCTTTCTTTTCCATTAGTTTGGCTAGGTTGTCTTGCTAGAAGATAATCCTTGTATTTCCTTCTGTCTTGTCAAGTTTTCCAGGTTATGACCAAGAAAAACATCCCCATAACAAAAAACTACCATCAACATGCTTCACTACAGTGACAATTGATGATGTGCAACTATTTTGCTTTTAGCAAACATACTGCTTAGCATTAAGTCCAAAAAGGTCTTATCAATCTATATAATCCTCTCCCACATGTCAGCACATCTAGGAACCTTCATTGATACAGGCATTCTCAGCTGTTTTGCAACTCTCTCAGTTTTCGTAAGTATGCAGGCAATTGTTGCCATGTACACAGTTTCTCCTAACTCCTCTGCAAACACCCTCATTTCAACTAAGTCCTTTTCACCTGGAGAGACTATTGCACTGATTGCCTAATGTCTCTTATTTTGTCCCTTACTTTATAATAAGCCTTTATGTACCATATCATGTATTTGATGATATTGTAGGCTGTTTTCTTGCTTTGAATTGCATTTGTTTGTTTTCTAAAGTGCTTTATAATTATGCAGTACTTTATGAGCGCTATATAAAACCAAGACTACTTGCCTGTAACTTTAGACATTTTCAGTGCCTTGGAGATTGTTTCTGACCTTCTCCGACTGCTGCATTCAGCAACCTTTTCTCTGGTTTGCACTGAAAGCTCCATTGTCTTTCGGATTTCCAAGGCTATAATTAAACATATTCAATGCACACAAGTGAATCCATGCCTCAAATTGTGCTGCGTTTAAAGACAAACTGGTCACACCATTTAGGTATGTCATAGAAAAATAAGTAAATATATTTTTTTGTATCAATGTTTTACATGCAATGATCAATAGCAGTGATTCTCAAACTATGCAAGGAAAAAGAAAAACATTAAAAATTAAAATGTGGAGAAAATGCCAGGTAATGAGGTGGGGGGGGGGTGCAGTTTTTTAAATAAACTTAACATTGCAGAGAGGGATGCTGAATATGCATTCCAAGTTAGACTTCAAACATATTTTTAGTTTTGGTAAACTTCAACCCTGATTTTTAGAACCGTTTTAGAGAGGTTTCCAGACCAATGAAGAAGAATATACAACAAGGAACAAAGACAAATTTTAACACTTATTAATAATAAAATAAACATATCTAATGTTAATCAACAGCATAAAGTTAATGTTTCAGATAGTTGCCAATGTTCAGTTATCTTTGTTCTTCTTTAAAAAATAAAAGCAGGTATAGTCTTAATCTAGAAATAAAACTGCTTCAAATTATCAAAACTGGAATCCAACATCAAGAGCCTGTGTGCCATGAAGCAGGCTCACCTTGTAAACATTTATGAGTTTTGTTCTGCCTTTTTTTTTTACACATACTATTGTGGGGGGCATGGGACTCACCAAGTTCATTATGGATGGTCTACTCTCATCCTAGGCTTAACACGCATGGACCTGATCCACTTAAGCCCCGATTATAAGTGATGTCTGCACAGTTAGTTATTCCTCGGTACTCGCTCTGGTGTGAACAAAACAGAGGCATCTCTGGCTATAACTTATACCTAAAATCTGTTCCCAAACAGTCAAATAGACTGATGTTTACTCACTGATATTGACCTCTATTGTAAGTTGCTTTGAATAAACAAATAAATAACTCCTTGGTCCTTGAAAATAACCTTAACATACAAAGGCTGATTTACTTTTATTGTGTCCCAGGATGTAACCTAGAACTTAAGTGCTGATACACCATGATCCCCAAGAATAGCCTAGATACATGGAGGCTAATTAAATGCACAATTAAATGCTTTTAAGATTCTGTGTATACTAATAATACACAAAATGTACAAAACAGTCTAAAAGCATTTTTGTGCCTCTGTATATTCCAAAATTATACAGCTACAGAGGAATATCTCTTATGAAAATAAATAAATAAATACACGCATTGTGAAATGTGAGAATAAATATAACAAAATGATAGTTAAATGTGTTACAAAATAGGAACATGATGTGCAACATGAGATATACCTTGAAATTAAACCTGTCATTTTTATCCTTCAAAGATTAAGACGGTAGACTTTAGCAAGTACTGTGTTTTGACTGATGAATCTTTGGCCATCAAAGGCTACATTTACAATCAACATTTCAGATATAGACTTCTGGTGAAGAATTCAGAGCTTCTTGAGTTAAAGTGTTCGCTTTGTAAAGTAATTGTGGGCAAACGTTTTTTGCACATACATTTGCCACAGAGGCATACAGTCACAATTTTCTGAATATGTGTTTCTCCCACAATTCACCTGTCAAAAAAAAAATTAATCGCTAGGGCCTACCCTCTCAACTTTGTCGGGTGAAAATTTCAGTTTGTATTTCAAGACTTATTTCATGTTCAGTGTGGTGTCACAGAAATAAAAGATGATTAAATGATTAAAAAAATACTCCACCAAAATATTTTAGATATTGTTTATATGTTACTTACAATGTAATGATGGCTGAGAATTTTTTTTTATCTTACTAGAGGGCTCTGCCCCCTACTCGCTTTGCTCGCCAACCCCCGTGTGGGCCCTACGCGCTAGTCATTTCCTGGATCTGCCGCTTGAAACGAATCATGCTGTGCTTTTGGATAAACACGAATATCAACTCTGTCTTTGATATTTCCGTCTTCCAAAACTATTCAATTCGTCACATGTTGGTTTATTATATATGTAAACGTGGTCTTTTGGATTCATACAGAAATCCAAGAAAACTTCTTTTTCTGTGTTTTTCAGATAAATTTAGTGTAAAGTGCAATAATTTTGGACGTATGGATTTGTATGCTTTATTGGCTGTAGAATTTCTAATACGTCCGATCATTTAACTCTTTCAATTCTATGTTGCATCGCTTCTCTGTAATCATAAATATAAACCTGACTGAATTGTGGTTTCTTTGAAATTAAACTTGTAGCAGCTTTAATTGTTGCAGGACCACAGATTCTCATAGCGTATGGTCCTGAATCGTGTAAATCAACGTTTTGAGCATTGAGTGATGTGAACGCGAACAGATTATTGTAGATTTAGATATTTTGCCTGTAGTGTTTGTGGATTTCACTTTCACCAAATAACAAATCTTTTATTTCTCGCGGATACACCTCTTCATTGGGAAGAAACACTACTTTTCCCTGATGGCAACACGAATTAGATGATCTACAAGTCTCCGAACAATATCTACATAATTCTGTCATATCACCTATGTCCATATATTTGATCTCTTTTCGCGGTTCTGTTATTTCACAGAGTAATAGTTTCCATTTGTTAGCACTAATGCGATCTTTACTATCAGTTTTTTGATACTTTCTAATTTTAGTACTTTGATAATCTCTATCCTGCTCTGCATGTGTATCGTGCCAATGTTTTTGAACCTCTTTACAACGTTCTACTTTGTCTACTACTCTTTGTCATTTATTTCCGCCCCTGCTTGGACTTGTTAGGTTTTCAATTCCTCTTGTTCCGGGCTGATTATAACTTTCCTTATTTTCCGAATTTGCACTTAGACTATTATTCTTCTTTTTTGAATTCTTTTCTTCCCACTGCTTTTGGGCCTCTTCCTGACGTGCTGCCCTTTCTTCTTCAGTTAGTCGTTGACGTTTCATCTGGAACGTATAAAATTATTGTCCAGAAAAGGACTACATCGAAGGAAATGAATAGATTATATGTCTTGTATTAAAATGAGGAAAACATAAAAATTTATAAGAGCTGAGAGCACAGGAACCGTTTCTGACAATAGCATTCTCACAAATAAGAGGTGAGTGGACCGTGAGCATGGTTAAATGTCTTGGCACAAAGTCTGGTCTTGCAGGACTTGAAATTATCTCTCTGAAAAAGTCTTGTCTCATCTCAGGATTTTTTTTTATATAATACAGAGATATTTTCATGCAGAACGGCAGAAAAAAAGTTTATGATATAATGCAAGCCAATGGTGACCAATGCTGTACAATGGCAAATGTTGTGGAAAACGTCCATGGACAAAAAATCTCATGTTACTTGTGTTTCATAATCCACATGTCAATTATCCAGCCATATGCTGAAAATGTGCAAAATATGAATTTATTGCTAAAATACTGAAAAGTCAAGCAAAATGACACCTTTTATTGGCTAACTAAAAAGATTACAATATGCAAGCTTTCGAGGCAACTAAGGCCCCTTCTTCAGGCAAGATGTAATCAAAAGATGCAAACAAGATGTAATTGCTAAAATACTGTTATACACATACATTTGGAAAAGTTACTGCATATCATAAACAAGGAACACATTCCCACAATACTGCACTTTTGAAATAAAGATCTGCCTTCCTCCCTCATTCACTGGTCAAGAATCCCATCTTTAATTGAAAGGCACAATATTGTGTGTAAGACATTCTTCCTGTTATTCTTCAACACTAAGTTTTCTGAATTGTTAATAATATTGTAGCAAAAATGCACACAATGTGCACAGTTTGAGCATACGAATGGATATTGGACATGTGGATTATGCACTACAAAGTATGCAACACAACCTATGTGAGATTTTTTTCTTTTTTTCCATTGATATTTTTCACATTGTTTGCTGTTGCCTAGAACTGGTCACTATTTGGTCTCATTCAAATTGAATCTTCTTTATGTCTCTTCTCCACTTAAACATGAGATACAAATTTTTCTCAGGTGCCACTACAAAGTACATGAGCTAAATAACATATTAAAAAATATCATTTTTGGGTGGCTGCGGTGGGTTGGCACCCTGCCCGGGATTGGTTCCCTGCCTTGTGCCCTGTGTTGGCTGGGATTGGCTCCAGCGGATCCCCGTGACCCTGTGTTCGGATTCAGCGGGTTGGATAATGGATGGATGGATATTTCTTTAAGCACTGTGACACCTCAATTTTATCGTCAGTATAGTAACCTCTGTTTTAATGGTCTGTCTTTTTTACAGGTGGAGCACAACATGTTACCAACATATCCTCAGTGCCACTGATAGGCTCCAGGCAGTGCTGCTCAGCCCGCTGGAACTTGTCCTTCTTGATGTTCCTGGGGTTCAGTATGGTTTATGCTCTACGTGTTAACCTTAGTGTGGCAATGGTAGCCATGGTCAATAGTACAGTTCCTCAGCCAGTAGACAACAGCACCTATTTGGCCGTGTGTCCAGATCATTCAGCTGACAACAGTAGCAACACCAGCAGGGAAACGCTAAAGGTACAGTATTATCGCTGTCTTTGTGAGGGCCACCAAGCATCAGGCAGGAGGTTTATTGTAAACCTCCATAAAGAAGATGCTTCTTTTCTCGTCTTATTTTATATTTCCATTCCTGCTAGGTTCAACAGTTCCAGTGGGATTCAACAACTCAGGGAGTGATTTTGAGTTCATTTTTCTATGGGTACATCCTTACTCAGGTTCCAGGGGGTTACCTAGCAGGCTACTTCGGGGGAAAGCTTTTTCTGGGCCTTGGGGTGCTGGTCACCGCAGCTTTAACATTGCTTACCCCACTAGCAGCCAGTCTAGGGGTACCCTACCTTGTTATCTTAAGGGCCCTAGAGGGCTTTGGAGAGGTGAGCATTTTAGAGTGTTATGGCTAGTGTGTTTATGTGATCTATGACCTTTTTTGACATTGATGTGTCCCTTTACTGACAGGGTGTGACCTATCCTGCAATGAATGCCATGTGGGCAAAATGGGCACCTCCTCTTGAGCGCAGCAGGCTGATGACCTTTTCTGGCACAGGTAGGATGATTGCTGTGCTGAATGTACTTTGTGCTCACACTTGTGCTCAAACTACTGTATAATACACCAGTCGTCTATGTTCCTCTTTCACAGGTGGTAGCTTTGGGTCATTTGTGGCACTCCCCCTTACTGGATTCATTTGCCATTCCCTTGGCTGGGCTTACGTCTTTTACATCTTTGGTAAACTGTTTTCCACGGGTGGGATTTATGCCCATTAGTGTGACAAGTGAGGCATTTTGTTTTTGTGGTGAATATTACTTTCCTGCCAGTGTTCACACTGTAAAAGTAATAAAACAGTTTTATCCAATCATGTTTAAGGCAGTTAGTATGAAATCATCCTCAGAAAAAATACATTTCAATTTAATGAATGTGGATAGGATACTATTGAGCAGAGGTGTCCAACTGTACTTCTAGAGGGCCGCAGTGGCTGCAGCTTTTCCTTCTTGCCACTTTCCTAATCAATGAATGAATTTGCACGTGCTTCAAAAAGCTGGAAGATATCCTCAGAAAACTTGTTTTTAAAAAAATGCCATGTATACCATTATTCAAACTATAGACACCCAGATATTGGTGTCTCAGAAACCGGGTTAACACATTTAGATTTCTCTGCATGTAACCCAGTTATGTGGCTATGTAAACCCTTAGCTGTGTTGCGCTTAGGATTTTGTAGTCTGCACTCTGTTACGAGCCTGCTCATTTCTTTGTTTCACATAAGCATCCAGCAGCCAAAGGTACAAAAAGTGTAAGTGTCCAAAAAGTTAAATTTCCTGATGCAAATGTTTGGGTGATTGTATTATCCCATGACCTGGCTGAAATAATCTGTCTCAGTATTTCAGAAATTGCTACATTTATGTCGATGACCAGAACATACAGTGCAAATCTCACCAGCACAGTCTCAACAGTCAGGAGACACAGGCTCTGTGCTTGTTGCTGGATTCACGGCAGTTGCTAATGTGTATATTTTTTTAACACAATTTTGTGACATTGTGGCATTTTGGCAAAAAAGAAATCTGTAATTGGACTCATTCAAGTAAATGGGAGATTTTCTGACTTAACCCTGTCACCCCCCTTTCCTGGTTTTGTGTGTACATGTAAATGCACTCAGCGAGTAACTTCTGCTGTTCATG
Source organism: Erpetoichthys calabaricus (assembly GCF_900747795.2). Classification (NCBI taxonomy): domain Eukaryota; kingdom Metazoa; phylum Chordata; class Cladistia; order Polypteriformes; family Polypteridae; genus Erpetoichthys; species Erpetoichthys calabaricus. The sequence continues at coordinate 91,858,344 of NC_041407.2, read as the reverse complement.
GACTTCTTTCACCTTCATTTTTATTGCCTTATTTTTCAGGAGTCAGTCCTCTGAATTGCTCCTTTTTCCTGAAATGGCAGCCAAACAAAAGTGAGATATGAAGTGAACCAACAAATGACCAGCTATTTTGGGGCCTTATATCCCAACCAATTTCACTACAACAAGTTTCTCAATTACAAGATAACACTTATTGTTATTTAATTCCATGGATTGTTGGTGCTCTCATTCTGCAACAGGAGACATTTCCAAAACTGTTGATCTTCTTTTTTTCTCAGAGCACCATCAAAATGTTTTGTGGACCTGAGCAGATCAATATTCCTGAGACCTTCATCTTTCTTTATTTTCAGATATTGCATGATGGACACAGGTTAGCTGGTCATGTTGGCTCATTTTGTGTCTCATTATTGTGTGGCTTCTAATTAAGGAGAAATAAATAAGGGGTCTGAGTCTTAAATAGCAAGTCAATTAAATTAAGCCAAAATTGTTTCATTAGCAGCAAAAACAGGTCACTAATTAAGAAAATGGTTAGAATGGAAAAACTGCATTCAAAGCAGCCCTCCAGGATTAGAGTTGGACACCCATGCATTAGAAAGAAATTGCCCAGGCCATTTCCTCCCTGGCTAGTTGTAGTAATGATGTTGTACCATGTTAGCCATTAAGGATGCAATGAGAAGTCCAGCAAAATGACACATTTTATTGGCTAACTAAAAAGATTACAATATAGAAGCTTTTGAGGCAGCTCAGGACCCTTCTTCAGGCAGGAAGGGGCCTGAGCTGCCTCGAAAGCTTACAATATTGTAATCTTTTTAGTTAGGTAATGAAAGGTGTCATTTTGCTTGATTTCTCATTGCCTTCCTGGCTAGGGAATGGTTTACTGTAGAGCTCAGGAAGACAGAAATCCACCAGAGGACAGCAGCTCCATTATGGGCAGTATGGATCTAAAAGGGAGTGGTTAGGCAGAACAGAAGATAATAAACTCCAGTCTGCTTTTGGGTATGCAGGGTAAATCATCTTCATTCATTGAGGAGGCCTGCCCCATATTTCCTTCCTTATAGGTGCCAGCAGAGGAACCCACAAAGTGAATATGGAGGTCCAGAAGAACATATCATACTAGAGACAGAATAAGGGGTGCAAAGAGCTCACAGGGTATCCAGTGGACTTTATATAGTGATACTGGAAACAATGACCACACCATGCATTGAGCAGACAGGCTTCAAGTTTGGAGGAAGCAAGCAAGGGTTCATGGAAAGAGAGGAAGCACAATGTGAGTTGGAGGTGAGGGTTTGAGCTGCCCCACAGTTTACAAAGGTAAACCAATTTTATATTGAGGCCCAACTCAGAAACATAACAGTTTATTGCTTTGTGTTTCAATTTCTTTTTCCTGTTTCTTTTTTGCACACTAGAATGGGTGTGTAATCCATAGGCTGTAGAAAAAAATAACATAACAGAAGAAAACATTGGCCAGGGTCTTTACCTCTGTGTCACTGTGTTACATATGGGCATTCTGTGAATACAGAATTGGACCTCCTTGTCATGGTTAGATAGAATGCCAATTAAAGAGATCATGTGTTTAGGACATACTGTATATAGTGTGTCATCTGCATGTGTTTTGTATGTATCACAGGAAGTTGTGTTCATTGTCATTCACTCACAAGATCTTCTCTAGGGGCCGCTGGCTGTATCTGGGCGCTTTTGTGGTTCTGCCTGGTCACCGATGAACCTCTTTCTCACCCCAGAATCAGCAAGCAGGAGAGAGATCACATCACCAGTTCAGTTGGTTTACAGGTAAAATGTGTTTCAGCAAGGAAGAGCTCTTTCAAGGAGAAACCTACCCTGTGACTATACATGTGTGTCTTCCTTATCAGGGTCAGTGTCATGGATGGACTCTCCCGTTTCTATCGATGCTCACTTCTCTCCCACTCTGGGCCATCATCATTGCTCATTTTTGCATCAACTGGTCTTTCTACACTCTACTGACGACACTGCCATCCTATATGGCCCAAGTGCTACACTTCAGCATCAAAGAAGTAAGTGATCTTTGTGGAAATGTATTATTTTATGTGCTGGGGTCTTGCTTTACTTGATATGTTTAATGTAGCTGTAATGGGAAGGAGGTGTACAGTGTGTGCACGTCAATGCTTGTGTCTTACACTGGAGGGGTAGGCTGTTGACTAGGGCAGCACGGATACAACATATTGTGAAGCATGCCTTCTCTTTTTTTAGAATGGATTCCTCTCTGCAGTGCCTTATTTCACTTCTTGGGTCATGTCTATCATTTGTGGTCAGCTGGCTGATCGCATGCGGGAGCGACGCATTGTCAGCACGACATTCGTACGCAAGATGTTTACAGTCATAGGTTGGTGGATGTTAAGCCGATATTCCTTTGACGTTCATTAACAGTGTTATTGAAACACTCCTCAACAAGTTTTTATGATAACCAATTTCTTAAGCTAGTAGTTCTCAAACTCAGTCCTGAATACCATTTGTGGTGGCTGTTTTATCTTCCCAACAGCTTTTTAATTGGATTCTTAGCTTTACTAAACAAGCTGTAATTTCAGTTTTTATGTTTTGAGGTCAATGCAGAAATTCTAAAACTAAGTTTTGGCCACTTTTTATTAGAATGTACCTAGCATTTATGTATCTTGCATGAGGATAATTTAGTGTTTTCTTAACTTGGTTTTTAAGATTTTCATTCTGTTCTTTCAAGTGTTCTGGTGATTTAATCTTTTATTTACTAATGAGCGCAATAAAAGGTCAGACACTAAAGTAGTTGTGGCCTTTGAGCATTCACTGTTGTTTGCTTGGGAGTCCGCTCTGTTTGTTGTTAATTGTCAGTAATAGGATGCAATTAAGGGAGCAAACTGCACAGAAAAAGGCAAATTAATAGGAAAACAACAACAAAAAGAATTAAGCATTTAAAGCTAGTGTAAAAATCCAAATATTTCTAAATGTCATATATGTGTAAAAATCACAGTGTGGTACATATGTAAAAATCACACCGTGGTGCTTATCAGAATGCAGAATAAAAGGAGAGAAAAAAGACCAACTAATAAAATGAGATCAGTTACAGATTAAATGACTTACTGATTGTGAAACTGGTTGGAGACAAATGTGCAGCGACATAGGGTCTCGAAGACTAAGTTTAAGAGTCCCTCTGTTAAGCCATGACCTAAGAAGTTCTCTTGCTGTCCAAAGTTGCAATTTACTGCAATTTGCATACTCATACATACCTGGATATCACAATTAACTGGTTAGCAGCAAAGAACAAATACTGTGTTTGATCTAATTTATCTGTCTGCCATATACAGTAGTTCCCTTCATATCTATCTATCTATCTATCTATCTATCTATCTATCTATCTATCTATCTATCTATCTATCTATCTATCTATCTATCTATCTATCATACACTCCCCTTCCTGCTTGTCTGTCTTTTCATGTATCTTTTATTTATTGCCATTCATATCTATGCATTACATAGTGACTTCCATATCTGTTTACTGATGACAACTGTTTATGGGAAATATAAAAACATCAGAGTCAAACTCAAAGCAGCTGGGATTTCAACTTGCCCAATAATCTACATGAAGCTCAGTTTCAACCAGATGAATGCCACATGCTACCCCACACACTGCCTTCTTCGCAGATTCACTGCTACACATTGCACTGCTGTCTGGTGGCCCCTTGGTTCAACAGCTTAATCTTAAACTCCGTTATTTTCAAATATGTTCAGAAAATAGAATAAATGTTTGTCTAGGATTCAGTCAGTTTGCTGCCAAAGTCTACAAATATGCAGTTAGGTCTAAGTGTCTTAGGTGTAATGCTTAATTCATTAGGCTGTAAAATACAAGATCACCAGCCACTCTGATATTTACAGTAACATTGCATGACATTCTCAAACCAAACTAAACCAATTTTGAGTTGTTGGGGATGCTTGCCTATCCCTGTATCATCAGGCACAAGGCAGGAGCGAACCTTGGATATGTACCAGGCCATCACAGAACCTACTCATGTACAGACACACAGAAACACTGACCATGGGCCAGTTTAAAGTCCTCTGTTTTTATTGAAGAATCTATTCTAACTTTCAGACTCTTAATTACATAGACATGAACAGAGTGTCACAAATACCCACTATAGCCCTTGTATGCTTACACATACCAGCTTATCACAAAGATGCAGTTGCAACCTGAACCTTCTTATTAATCACTGTCAGAGTTGACTGCTACTATGGCTAAATACACACCTATCCTTACATCTATGATCCCAGGTGACATCATAGATCACCAAAACAAGCAGCAGAGAAGGTAATTAAACTAACACATGTGTCTTTGGGATGTGAGAGGAAAGCCCATTCAAATACAAAGAGAACATGTAGACTCCACACTAACAGCAACCTGGCATACAAGTCAAATCCAGGGTGATGGATTTGTGAGGTGTCATCACTATCCACTGTACCACCCACATTTTACAGTAAAGTAATACAATGAGATGGGAGACAAATGTTGCCTTGAAATATTGACTTTCCAAGAAGAATAAGTCTTCTGTCCATATTCACAGTTGATCTTCATGGAATAAATTCAAGGGTGGATCATTGCCTTAATTATTTACTTTCAATATTCAGTCTAACTTAAATGTTTACAAATTAGATTATTGTGCAGTTTCCCTATTAAGAGGCAGAAGAATTGTTTTTGGCGATAAGTCTATTTAATTTGCGAGACAGCTTTAGTATTGTCATGGTGTAACTACAATAATGTGTTATGAAGCCAAGAGTCAAGTGGAATAAATGGGTTGGATTGAAAAATCAATGTATGAAGAGTCAAGTGCACTTATGAAATAATTTTGTCATAGCAGATATAATTTAATGATTTTATGACTCCTCTTTCTTTTTCTCTGGGCAATTATGTGAGTCACTTTTCAAGAAATATTTTGTTTAATGTACATTAAGTGCTCTTCAAAAGCAGTAATTAACAGTTTCTCCACTAGGTGCCGCCTACCACTTTATTGCCTTACTAAAGTCTGAGACTGTTTTTTTTCCTTATTTTTCCTTTACTTCAGGGTCAGTGCTACCCGCAGCCTTCTTCATTGCAACAGCATTTATTGACTGTGATTATGTAGCAGCAATGGCGTTCCTCACTGTGTCTTCCACTCTGATTGCCGCTAACTCAGCTGGATTTAGCATCAATCACATCGATATTGCACCAAGGTCAGGGAATGAATGTGTGTCTTGATGGTGGAAATAATATATGAAGTGGATTGTCTGTGGTTGGACTGTTTGTAAGGAGTGGATTAAACACTCTTTTTCTTGTGTGTGATGTGACTGGTAGTTCAGATTTTGAAAGCTTTGTCCTGTCCATATTTCATTTGTATTTAACATGACTGCTGACATTTTATATGAAGTATGTCATGTTGCTTCCAAGAGTATATTGCCCATTTTGAGATTGTGTAGAGAGTGCATTATTTGAAACAATACATTATAATTTGCCTCACTCATCTGCTTCACTTGATTAATTAGCAAGTGACTACTCTACCCTGTAGGTATGCCGGGGTGCTGCTGGGCATCACTAACACATTTGGGACACTGCCTGGGATGATTGCACCCACAGTAGTGGGGTACCTCACTGCTCAGGTAAGCTCTTGTCATGTGAAGAGTTAAATGCTGTAAATGGTCAAGAGTCTGACACACTCCAACAAGTTGATGTTAAATGTTTCTGCTCTATTCTTGATTCCTTTCTTTCCAGAATGCCTTGGCTGGGTGGAAAATAGTGTTCTACATTTCAGCAGCTATACTGACATTTGGTGGAGTATTTTATACTGCCTTTGGTAGTGGTGAACCTCAAGCCTGGTCTAAGGGCATTCCTGAGGGAAAACAGAGAGACCAGAAGAGCATTACATCACCCACGCTTATAAACCATCCTGTCTGGTCTCCAGATCCCGATGATTAGGACGGATCGGTAAAGTTTTGAGAAGATCACTAGTGAAGAAGGTTAACAATGAACTCTGGAGGTTTTCACTGGCTTGTATTCAATTACAATGTAGCATAGTTAAGAAATCACGTTAGAATGCATGGACTAAACAAGATATGTGACCAGATATTACTTTCTGCAGGGTTACCAATCATCCTGCTAGAAACTGCTAATTTTGCTAAAGTTAAAGACCAATATTTGTCAGTTTATATCAGACAGTCAAGTGACTTAGGCCAACAGGAAGACCATGTGTTATGGGAGCATTTCTGCATTAAAATTCAGGAGCATTTAGGCACATAACCATTTGTAATTATCTTTGTCAGAGAGGTGGCCATACTGCAAGAGATGTGTGAACAGTTAATAATAATAATAATAATAATTCATTACATTTATATAGCGCTTTTCTCAGTACTCAAAGCGCTATCCACACAGGGAGTTCACAGCTGTGTCCTCTCACCTGCAGGCCAGAGGTGTCCTGCAGAGTGGGAACAATTAAATGGAAATACAACAGCAAAGACAATCAAAAATTAGCAGAGTACTGTATGATTTTTCCTCTACTAACATTAACTGTATATAGCCTGCTGAAACTGCAATGCCAATACATAATAGTCAGTTATATAATAAACAAGTCTTTCAAAGATTCCGCTTGCCAGCCTTCTCGGCTCTAACCACAAATCTTTCTTAGTTATGGAAGTGTAATCATGAACTAAACAGTAGATAAAATGGAATCATTGAAATGGCCAGGATATATAAGAAGCCAAAAATCAAGGGTTTATTTTTAAAGTTTTGAATCATTGAGCTTATTGAAAAACTTAACTTTAAAAACAGTTTCCATTTTCTTTGTGTTAACCTCCAGATCTAATTTTTTAAATTAAACACTAGTCAGTTACAAAATGTATAAATCTGAAGTGGAGCCATTTTGAAGAAAATTAGAACTTAAACCCTTAGAGACAAGTCAGCCAAGAATGTTCAGCTTGCTACTTCATATGTTGCAGTTTACACCCCACCCACAACCCCCACCATCTCTTTGAATTCAAGATGTACATACGTGCTTGTTAACCTGTACTTTAAATGCACCATTCTTTTAAATTATATTAAGAACATGAATGAACTGCCGTGTGTGGATATGGGAGATGTCTGCATAATGGATGTGGATGTTGCACCTTAGGAAAATGTGATTTTCCACTTGATTCCACCACCTGATTAAATAATGAAATTGTACAAACTAAAAATATAACTCAGTGTTAATTTACTACAGAGTTTCCCAAACTCAGTCTTGGTGAGGTGCTGTAACTATTGGCTGTTGATTTTATTAACAGCTATACCATCTGACTCTATATGTGTGACTCTGTATAGCACTGCTGAGTTACAGCTTCGGAGACCTTGTTTCGATTCTTGACTTAAGCACTGTCCCTACAACTTTGTCTGCTTTGGTTTTTTACTAAATAATCCATTTTCCTGTCACATTCCAAAAATGTGCATGTATCTGGTGAGTGTCTTCATTTGCCCAGTATGAGTGTATGCATAAGTATGGAGTGTGTGTGTGTGTGTGTGTGTGTGTGGATGTTCCCTATGTTGAATAAAAACTAACCAATATATACGCTGTGATGAACACAGCTTTTTTTTTACTTATCATATAGACAGTAGTGGCACTTTGAGGAGAACTGAACTGGAACCTGTACAGTTAATGACTCATTCCCTACCACAGACTCACTGTTTGAATCTGAGTAAGCCATTTAGCCTGCCCACTTTTAAATCTGATTATAATTTTTATGTGAAACATGTTGGTATCCTATTTTTATTAGGAAAAGCATTATAATAGTGCAGGGTTGGCACCCTGCCTGGGATTGGTTCCCTGCCTTGTGCCCTGTGTTGGCTGGGATTGGCTCCAGCAGACCCCCGTGACCCTGTTTGGATTCAGCGGGTTGGAAAATGGATGGATGGATTGTAATAGTGTAGGACTCACTTGCTATTTTGTATTCTTATTTCTTTGTAATTAAATTACATAGTATGTTATGTCTATAAGTGTGTTGGCATACACTCGACCAGCAGGCCATCATTGATAAAAAAGGATCTAGCTCCCTGTGGCCCAATCTAAAAAAAAGTGTGTCTCTCTGCACGCATTTCTGTTACTGAATGGGTGTACTGCCTTACAACGTACAAACACTGGTTTGATTTCATCCTAGGGAGCTGTGTGTGTGTGTAAAGACTGCGTGTTGTTTCTGTGTTTGTGTGGGTTTCCTAAAGGAACTCTGGTGCTGTTGGGCCATTTGGTTACATTTACATGATCCCCATGAAGTACTGATAAGTCTGCTGATATAGACATACAATGATAACATGTCCAGCGTCTGCCAACTTACTACATTAAGCAGGAAGAGCCACTAAAGAACATGGATGATATGTGAATAGGAATAATGCTATAGATACAAAAAAACTAGTCTGGCTTCTGTTTTATGATTTTGTAGTTTGAATTTACACAGTGCAGCTGAAAATAAAAATGATTTTGTACTTTGTTACAGGAGTCATTATTTCTTAAAACAATAAATAGTATTTGAAATCTATTATGTATTAAATTACATTACATGAATGGATCAATGACTTTATTTTCTTTCTTAACATCATCATTAAAGATAAAGGTACAAAATTTCCCTGAGGTCTGCCTACGTCTCAAGCATTTTATACAACAGGACAGTGCAGGAAATGCATGATTAGTAAAATCTGAACCTGCATCATGAAGTTATGTCGCTTCGTAAGGAAGACATGACTTTATCATTACATGCTTCACACTGTGGGTTTTTTTCTTGTGCCAAGGCTCTTGACAACTGAATGATTAACATTCAGAATCCATTTTAAACAAGTGACTTCTATTTCATTATGCAGTTAATTTGATCAAAGATCTGTGTGCATAACAAGCTGTCAGGGACAGTGCTGACAGTCTGCATGGATGCTGTCAATTCCCAGAATTCCATGGGCCGCAGCCAAGAACGCTATAGCTTTTTCTAGTAAACTGAAACCCAATGTCTTCCCAGTTTCTCATTATAGCATTTTACCAAGCCAAGCACAGCAATTCTAAAACTTTCAGTAGCCCATTTTCATTTTTTCCTGTTCACTTCAGAAAGTAAGAATCAAACAACTTAGAAATTAAATTCACTTACAGTAAGCTATGCATTAACCTGCTATATTTGTTGATACACTCTCTGACTATACCAAGGATATGGCAAGTTATGAGTAAGTACTAAAGAACAAAAGTCAACGACAATATGAACATTTCAATATGCTAAATTGCATGTATCTAGCCGAAGGTGAGTGAACAATGTTGTTTCTCCACTATTGGTTTGCAGAATGCTTTTGTAGTACTAGGGTGTTGTACCGTGTTAGCCATTATGAATGTAGAGAAAAGCCAAGCAAAGTGACACCTTTTATTGGCTAACTAAAAAGATTACAATATGCAAGCTTTCGAGGCAACTCAGGCCCCTTCTTCAGGCAAGATGTAATACAGAAACTGTAGTTCCCTGTGTTTATATACACACTCTAGGACAAGAAACAACATTGGTAAATCTTTAAATAAGAAATTTTAAATGTAAAAAATTAATAGATTCATTCAGGCTAGGGTTAATTTAACAAGAGAGAGAAGAACAATGTATGGTCAAGATCTTCTCTTTTTCTTCTCTCTCTTGTTAAATTAACCCTAGCCTGAATGAATCTATTAATTTTTTACATTTAAAATTTCTCATTTAAAGATTTACCAATGTTGTTTCTTGTCCTAGAGTGTGTATATAAACACAGGGAACTCCAGTTTCTGTATTACATCTTGCCTGAAGAAGGGGCCTGAGTTGCCTCGAAAGCTTGCATATTGTAATCTTTTTAGTTAGCCAATAAAAGGTGTCACTTTGCTTGGCTTTTCTCAGAATGCTTTTGGTAAACCAAGGCCATCAGGCCTGCAGCAAGGGAGGCTCAAATGAGCAAGCTGGGAAAATACCACCTTGGCAGCCTCGGGGACAGTGACAGCATTCACTTCTAAAAGAGGACAGACAGGACGTTGATTGGTTTCAAAGTTTAAAAAAAAGTTTATATTTCAAATTACCAAACTTGATGATGTTTTATGAAAATAAGCATACAATCTAAAGTATGAAGACTAGAATGTAATGAAATACACTGGATTTTTTTTCTGTGATTTTTAAATACTGTATCTTACATGTCTTACATTGTTCCTGCCTCAACCCTGCTCAAGATAAAGCAGGGTTGCAAAATGAATGAATTACATATAAATGTTTTGTACCTTAGAACTATCTGATAAATAGTAGCTGAATCAAAAGAGAAGATGAAGACATATCAAATGCTCCCAAACGGGCCCCACACAGGGAGGCCAATGGCTCGTCTCCTTCCTCTTCCTGAGTGCTGAATAGCCCCTTTACTGAAATCACAGCATGAGTGAGACAGTAGCCTACAGAGGTGTGAAGCATGTCTAAGGTGTAGTTTGAGAGTGGAAGTGCTAGAAGTTACTAAGACATTTGGTAACTGTAAACAACCAAGGGAGTCCTATAAGAAAATGGCATATGTTTAATTTAATATAGTACTATTCATGGCATTCACCATCATAAGGCTCTGTAAAAAGCAAATAAAGCAATACTAAATAAATCCACCCATAAGCTGTCAGCACATATCAGTACATATATACAGTGTAGTCAGGCAAGGGTAGAAGAGCAAAATATAATGCCATGGTTTAAAACCATGAATATTTCAAAATGAAATTAAATTCTGAGTTTCTGACCTTGCTCTTTGAGTAAACAGCAATAGTCCATGTTATAAGAAAGTGACACTTTTGTTTGATGAGTATGACTTTAGTGTTAATCAGTGAGAAAAGAACTCTCATCATAACAATAATTGCTTGCTTAAATCTGAATACAGTGACTTCACTACTAAGTTCTAAAGACAAGGGCACCCTCTACCCTGGACCATTACCCAACAATCATATTAAAATGTCTATCACTCTACAAATCCATCTCACAGATTTGAGATCCTACAGACTCAATTTATTTGCCTTCTACCCTTCTGCTGTACATAGTAAGAACAAAAGAATTTTGACAAACGAGAGACCATTCTGACCACCAGGTTCATTTGGTTAATTAATAGGTGAGCTGTCCCAATATCTCATCCAGATACTTCCTAAATACTGTCAAGGTTTGTGCTTCATATACTGCCTTGGTTGTTTTTTTCAGATTCCCACAACCCTTTTTCATAAAGAAGGGCTTCCTACTTTCAATTCTTAATTTCCACTCATGCCCTTGAGTACTTGATTCACTGTTTAGTTGAAAGATTTCTGCTAGATCTGTTTTATCAATACCTTGGAGAATTTTGAAGACCTCGATTAGGTCCCCACAGAGTCTCCTCTGCTCACCACAAAACAGGTTTAAATACCTGAGGCTTTCATAGTCCAATGTGTCCTTAAGTCCTGGAATGCACATGGTTGTTCTCCCCAGGACAGCTTCAAGTACTGCTATGTTTTTCTTGTAGAGTGGTGACCAGAACTGCATATAATACTCCAGCTGTTGTCTCACTAGTGCATTATGTAGTGCAAGCACAATATCTCTTAATTTATAGCCAAAGTTTTTGCAATATAACATAACGTATTTGCCTTTTGTAATTGTTTCTGTTCATTATTTAGATCAATGGTCTACAACAGGGGTTCTCAGATTCGGTTCTGGGGTCTCACTGTGGCTTCAGGTTTTTGTTCCAGCCAGCTTCTGTTTTTAATTGGACTCCTTTGCTAATTAAGTGAACTGTTATTTTCAGAATTCTGTGTTTTGGGAATATAGAAATTAGAAAACAAAATTTGGTAAAAAAAAAAAAAAAAAAAGTTTTAAAATTTACTAAGTAGTTACATGGATTCAGATTTTTTTCTTTTTAACAATATTTTCATCTTGATTTTCATTCTAATTTTCCAGGTGTTCTAATTGTTTAATTAATCCATTATTTACTAATTAGTGGGTCTGACGCTAAAGTAGTTGCAGCCATTCATGATTCAGTATTGTTTGCCTGGGTGTCTGCTCTGTTAGTTTTTAATTGTTGTTATTAAGATACAATGATGGGTGCAAACTGCACAGAAAAAGGGCAAAATATAATGAAATCAACAAAAGAGAGTTAAGCATTTAAATCTATAGCAAAAACAGAAATATCTGTAAATGTCATATAAATGTAAAATTCATGCTGCTGTGCTTTTCTGAATGTAGACTAAGAGAAGTGGAAAAAATACAAGCTAATTAAATAAGATCAGTGTTATCAGTTGTTGTCACTGATTATGAATCTGGTTGAAACAAAAACCTGAAGGGACAGTGGGCCCCGAAGACCCAGGCTGAAAGTCTACAACGTTCAGTCCTGAGGGCCTTCTGTGACTGCAGGTTTTTGTTCCAACCAGTCATTGTTACCTTTAATTGATCTTATTATTTAATCACCTTATCCATTTTTTCCTTTTATTTTGCACTTTAGAAAAGTGCAGTAGCAGATTTAAACTTATGAAAAACTAGTATTTTTGTATTTTCTCTCTATCTTTAAATCCTTACCTTTTTAAATTCTTTTTCTGTTGAGTTATCTTTCTTATTTGAAAAAGAAAGAATTCCTACCCATAAATATAAATTCCTGCTTCATTGAGTAAAAATATAGCATAACTAGTTTGTAATTTCCTGATGAATATGAGAAAAATAGAAACTGGGAAATAAAGGCTTGCTTAATGAAAGTAGGAGCCCAATTAAGCGAGGAACTGGCCTGGGACAAAAACCTGCAGCTACAGAGGGCCCTGAGACCTGAATGTTGAGAACCCTGGCTTATGTGATAAAAATGTTGTATCACCATAAACCCCTAAATCCTCTTCACAGGGTGCTTCCTTTACAACAGTGTCTCTCATCTTGTATTTATAATTGACGTTCTTTTTGTCCACATGTATCACTATGCACTTTTTTACAATAAACTGCATTTTCCAATTCTTTGCCCTGTTCTGAAGCTTGTTCAAGGCTTTTTGAATTGTTTTTGCTGCCTCCTCAGTGTCTGTCTTTCCTCCAGTTTCCTCCATCTGCAAATTTAACAAGTTTACTAACTACACCAGTGTATATGACATTTATATGAATCAGAAAGAATAACAGACCCAGGACAGACCCCTGACAAATTCCACAGGTGACCTCACCCCACTGATGTTCCCATTCTCCTCTTATCTGTACTCTTTCTCCTGCCAGTTTACCATTCTGAGATCCAGTTTTGTAGGTTAGAATAATTTTTGGTGTGAGACTGCATAAAACGCTTCTTGAAAGCCTAAGTAAATTATATCCTGTGCTTTTCTTTGTTCAAGTAATGCAGTAGCCTGCTCAAAATACATTCCAGTCTCTAGGTACTTCTCTGTGACTCAGTGAATGCTCAAATATGCCTAAAAAAGGTGTATAGATTATATCTTTCATTTATCTTTTTACCATCACAGAGACATTTTGTCCTGTCACTCTGCATACTCATCACTGATATTTTATAGTATGTCACTCAGGAGCATTTACCTCAAAGATCTTCAGCATTGTGCCTCCTGTTATCACCATGTGCACTCATCTTACAGGCTGGTGAACAGGCAAATAGAGTTCTGTGGCCTGGCATCCCACATGCCTACTTCATATATTTGTTGACCTAATATTTACAGTTTTGTAGACTGTCCCAGCACATATAGTCAGAATCCCCAGTGTCCAGAGTACTGTAACTGTTGCACTGTACACTCTGCATCTATGTATTCTTTGACAATGCTTTTGTTTTTAATTTTCTCACTCTGTTCATGTGAGAATATAAGCCAACTGTTGGCGCTTTGTATGTGTTATGCTTTTGGAAAACCCTAACTTTACCTCCTGCCCTCTCTTACTTTATCTGCTCTAAACAGCATTTGCCAATATGGCTGACTGTAATTGCAGTATTTACTGATGGGAGCCCAAAGTATTTCATATAAATCACTGCTGTGGAGCTTTGGCATAGAACAGCATTACTGGGATCAGAGTTGGGTGTCTGACTGTGTGCCCCAGTGTTAACAGCCAAGCAGTAATTCAAGCCTACAGTATGTTTGAGCCTGTGCCAGCTATAATCCACCCTAGCTAAATCGCCACACCCCCAATCTCTCCTCCCTGTTCAGCTCTACACCAGCTAGGCGGCTCCGCAACTTCAGCCATATCTCATCCATCACATGTGAATAAAGATGAAATGCTGACAGCGCATAGTCAGTGGTGGCTTGTCAGCATCGCTTCCATGGAGAGACAGCAGTTTTACCTGGTACTCACTCTCTCTTTCATTTCCCAAATAGATTCACAGAATTTAGCATCAGCAGCCTCTTGAAACAAAAGCATGGATTCTACTAAAGGGCATGAGGAATTGACTTTAAATTGTTACTGCTTTTTTTCAGTTCAGTCTGATTGTGGCCAGAGCCCTGTTCTCAGTGCTGAATTTGTTGAATTCACAAGTACTCATCCTCTACTCCAGGATTGCCTGACATGCAAACATAACTGAAAGTTTACTCACCAATGGCATATCAGGTAATATTGATAAAAAAACTTGCCCTGTAATTGCTGAAAATGTATAAATATACATTTTAGTTAAAAACAGAAAACAATTCCAATACCCCACTAAAGAGGTTTGAATATTTTTAGGAAAAGCATTCTGAAAATAAAGCCTGACTACATTTTGATATACATCTTTGTTTATCTGTTTGCATGCTTGTGTTCATAATTGCATGTGTGTTTAAACTGGTCAGTGCATGTAAACGGATGTCTGTGCATTTGTCATGGGGGTGTGGCCGAGTGTGCGTGTGTGTTTTTGTGGATAAGGCAATGGCTGCAGTTCTGCAGACCCAATAATTGAAAACGCACTTGTGCTCAGAGATATTGGAGGATAGTTTTAATTGAGATCAGTGGACAATAGAGGAGTTAAGTTAAATACTTAACACAAATGCCTTTTGAGGCCACTCATCTTCTTTTAAAAGGTACAGAGGAGAGCCTTTTATATGCAAAAGAATAATATTGACATCAGCATAGCAACAGCTGACACTTTGTTACTGTAACACACCCACAAAGATAGCCATCAGGATTTGCATTAAAACAGGAGGATTCTATAAGAAGACAGTATATATAAGAATAACAGTGTCAGGGGCAAGTACATAAAAAATTAAAAGATTAATTTTAGATTTACCTACATATAATAATCAATCCATGTTTTTTCCATATCTGCATTTTTCACTTCAGCTAAATTATCTAAAAAACAAGGAACTAATCAACCCTGGATGGGATGTCATTTGATTCACAAAGGTCCAGTAGTGGTCAAACAACCTAAAATGCTAATTTTGGAGAGGTGGAATAAAGTGAAAGTACACAACGAAAGGCAACATTAAGAATCTATAAAATCTAGTCATAGTGTGTACAACCAGGGTTCGAACCCAGACCTGCTCTTTCTGCCCTGAAGATCACTTACACCAAACAGTGTTGGCTCATAGCAACCAAAATCATCTGACACCTTGTATATTGCATACTGTAATGTTAGTTTATATTTAAAATGTATGCTGTTGCTATGTAGCTATATTATATCTAAAATTTAAGTTATTCCATTTAGTCTTACATACTTTTCTATTTCTCTATATTTATCTTATTAATTTTTTTTTTACAAAATCTGATTAGCATTTCACTGCATGTCATAAGTTTAAAACTGTGTATGTGACAAATAAAGAAATACTGAGGTTACTGTAGATGTAAGGCAGGAGTGGTAACCACTATGCTACCACGCCACCCTTCTTCTTTACTTAAATATGTTTTTTTGAATTTATGCTAACCTAATAATTGTGTTGACTCAATTTATAAGGCAGTGTAGGAACTGTGGTGAAGTCACTACATCCCTGGACTTTAAACTGAAAGTTTGCTGATTCAAATACCCACTCCATCTCAATGTGTGACCCTTAGCATAACACATAAACTAACTCTCCTCAAACTGTAGAAAATCTATGTAAGCAATTGTTAAGTACCATGTTATGGTGTTTATTATATAAACTTAGCTATATAACACTCAACACATTTTTGTAATGGCTTATTTGCATTAACAAAACTGCCTATTTGCCTGTATTACAATTTGTAGTTTAAGATCACCTATCATAAAGTTACTTGACCTATTTATTATCTGAATTGTTTCTACTACAAATTTTTGGAGCTTGGCTGAGCCTTACTTTATCCACTTTTTTTCACTATATGTGCCTAATTGTTTTAGTAATTGTATTAAGGAACCAGGTTCTCTGTCAATAACAACAAATAAGATAAATAGATTGATGGCATTTACACAATTTTGTTTTTGCTATTGCATTTACACAGTTTTGCTGTGTTATTGTATCCAAAGTAACTTACAAAATGCATCACCAGCAGACCTTGATTTCACAAAAGACAAAATCTCAGAAAAAATGTGCTTAGTTGTGTGGTCCTAGTGGAGGTAAGTGGAGAGTGCGAGGGTTTAAAGTATTCAGTTAATATTCATTCATATAACTTTCTCATTTTATGGACTATGCAGGTCTGTTTAAAAGGTATCACCAGAAGTGACTGAATGAATCATCAATCAACATTACAGGTTCACTTTATATAGTGCCTTTCACAGCAAGCACATATGAAGGTTAATTTACAAAGCATAGAAGGAGACAATAGAATGTAAACAAAGACAACCTCAGACTAAATATAATACAAATCCAAGATAAATCAAAGAACAATAGTAAGGTTCTGATTTAGACTCCACAAACATCCTGGCTAAAGAGAATAAACAGTGCAAATAGCAGACTTACAGTAAGAATGTATAGAGTAACAGTATGGAAAGTTACAAAGGGATTCAGATTTAAAATAATTAAATATAGGCTAAAGATGAATGTGCCCAGTTACAATATTAAAAGCAGAATTGTGGTACCAAACGTTTTTTTTATGCTTCAGGGTGGTACTCATTGTGAAAAGGCACTGCACAAAATTAAAACTGCCTAAATTATGTGTAATAATTTATGATTATTCTGGTTTACAAAAAAATACCACACCAGTACATTAACCATGGAGATCTAGCTCATTTTAATTAGTCGCAATTTGTTCTTCAATATTCACCCTACCTACAATTATAATCCAGTCAGACAGGAGATGATCATTCACCAATCTGAGCATGAACTTGCATTTCAGAAGGAAAAGTTTTGTGTTCTTTATTGGCTTTAAACTTGTTAACCTGATTGAATGATGTTGCAGCAGGACCTGGATGACATGCAGATAACTGCAAAGCAGGAACCACTGGGCTCAAATGCTAAGTTCTTTTAATGCAAATAAACAAGCACTTGTCATTGTTTTCACACATACCTGAGTGCTGCTGCCACGCCTGGGTGTGTGAAGGCATTCATCCTGCTCCTCAGTGGGTGCGGCACTTTAGCATATGGATAACAATAGAGTTAGATGGTGTGGCAGTGGCAGTTCTCAGCTTCCAGATACAGGGCCTTTTGGTAACAGACACTAGTAAATACAGAAGACACAGAATGTGTGAGTGTCTGGATTGGGAATAAATCTGCATAAAATGTTTTGCATATAAAATACAGACTGCTTAGTATTAGAAGTTTCCAGAAAGAGTATATTTGGAAATAACCTTCAGGGAAATCTCCTTTTAAAATACAAGTCTTTCTTTTGTATTAAAAATATACACTTAATGAGACAATTATTAGGAACACCTGTAATCTGCTTATCTATCCATTTATCTAATCAGCCGATCATGTGTTAGCAGCTAAATGCATAAAATCGTGCATATAAAGATAAGGAGCTTCACTTAATGTTCACATCAAACACCAGAATGGGGAAAAATGTGATCTCAGTGATTTTTACCATGAATGTTGGTGTCAGACAGGCTGATTTGAGTATTTCTCTAACTGCTAATCTCCTGAGATTTTCATGCACAACAGTCTCTAGAGTTTATGCAGAAAGGCGTGAAAAGGAAAAAAACATCCAGTTAGTGGCAGTTCTGCAAACAGAAATGCCTTGTTGATGAGCAAGGAGAGCCCCTCGCCTCTGGAACTCTCTCCCACAAGACATTCGTAATATCGACTCTCTTCCTACCTTTAAATCTCATCATAAAACACATCTGTTTAAGATGGCTTATTCTGTCTGATAATTTTAGCTGATAAATTTAAGTTAAATTGTATTATTGTATTTATTCTGGTTTTATTGTACTGCAATATTTTATTAATTTTATGTTGTGACTGTTGTTATTAATGTGCTCTGTAAGGTGTCCTTGTGTGCCTTGAAAGGTGCCTATATAAATAAAATAAATAATTATTATTAAGGAGAATGGTCAGGCTGGTTCGAGCTAACAGAAAGGTTATAACTCAGCTAAGCACTCAGTGCAACTGTGGTGAGCTAAAATGTATCACAGAATGCACAACATGCCAAATCTTAAAGAGGATGGGCTACAACAGCAGAAGACCATGTTGGTTTCCACTCCTGTCAGTTAAGAATGGAAAGATGGAGCTACATTGGGCACAGGCTCATCAAAACTAGACAGCTGAAGACTGTAAAATCATGGCCTGTTCTGATGACTCTTGATTTCTGCTGAGGCACACAAATAGTAGAGTCAGAATTTGGCAAAAACAGCATGAATCCCTGAGCCCAATCTGCCTTTTTTCAACTCTTTAGGCTGCTGCTAGTGGTGCAGTAATGTGGGGAATGTTTTTGGCACAATTTGGACACTTTAATACCAATCAATAATCACTTGAATGCCACTGCTTGTTTGAGTATTGTTGCTGACCATGTGCATCCCTTCATGACCATAATTTACCCTTCTTCTAATGGTGACTTCCAGCATGATAATGCACCATGTCACAAATCAAAAGCCATCTCAAACTGGTAACATGAACATGACAATGAGTTCAGTCACTGGATATGAATCCAATAGAACACCTTTGGGATGTGAAAGAACAAGAGATTTGCATCATGAATGTGCAGCTGACAAATCTGCAGAAATTGTGTGATGTAATCACGTCAACATGGACCAGAATCTCAAATGCATGTTTTCAAAATTTTGTGCAATCCATGCCATGAAGAATTGAGGCTGTTCTGAGAGCAAAAGGAAGCCCTACCCAGTATTAGTACAGTGTTCCTAATAATTTGCCCAGTGAGCGTATTTGTGAAATTTACAAACTTTTACAGCTGTTGAAGCTTCAGGTGTTCCAGATGAAGTCTCTAAAGCGTAAACATGTTTCTAACTTTTTTTTTATTCTTCACAGTGAAATTAACTTTCACCAAATCTCTTTTAGCAGATGTGCTTCTCTTTTGCATAGTAAACATTACTGCAGACAATACAGCATGTGATAGATACCCTTGTTAGCAATGTTGATGTTCTGGACTCAAATCACAGCCTGTTCACACTGTGCACAACTGCTTCCCATATCTGTATGAGGTTTTCTCTGGAACTCCAGATTTCTGCTAACATCCCCATTGAATTTGGGTAACTGCTAACTAGAATGAGTCACTGTGCAAGAGGATACTCTGTGACTGATTTTTGCTTTGTCCATGGTTGGACATATCTTGCAGTATATGCTGCCAAAATGGGCTTGACCTCCTGGAAGCCTGAACTGAATTAAACAGATATAAAAATGATTGAATTACACCTACACCTACACAATATTAAACATCTCTCAGACATGGGCTGTTATGCAGTGTGGCTTACTGTTTAAGTAAACCATCAGGTTTGCATCTTATTGTCTCACATGATCATGCCACCTATTCTGCGTGTGCTTTAAATATAAGAATGTAAATTCTGAAAATTGTTCCAAAATTACTGTGTAACATTATGTAGGACAGAACAACATATATTATGTGAAGTTAATTATACACTCATTTGAAAATGTAAGTGCACCCCAAGGAAACTGTTGACTCTTTCAACATTTTTGAACAGGCAAATAGCCAATCTTTGTTCAAAATGTGCCTACAGATAAAGGTGATATGTATGAGTTAAAAACACAAAGGAATTTTGCTATTCTAATAATTCTTTCAATAAAAGTATCAATAGATTTAATGGTATATAGGGGAAAAGTATGTACACCCTTGGCCTCAAAAGCTGGTATTACCCCTTTTCTTGTTGCTGTTTTGCATAACTGTCTCGTAGTCTCAGACATTGAAATCCCCCCAAAATTTCAGTGAGATTCAAGTCAGGGCTTTGACCGTCTAATTCTTCTTTTTGAGCCATGTTTTGATGGATTTGCTAGTGTGCTTCAGATCATTATCCTTTTGAAAGGTCCATTTCTTGTTCAACTTTAACTTTTAGACAGATGGCTTCACATTCTCCTCAGACACACTTTGATATGATGCAGTAGCTATAGTTGACTCGATGACTGTAAGGTGCCCAGGTCCTGTGTCAGCAAAGCAACCTCAAACCATAACACTTTCACTGGCATGCTTCACAGTTGGTATGATGCTCTTCTCCTGAAATGCCGTTTTCAGTTCTCCACCAAACATATCTACTGTTATTGTAGCCAAACAACTAAATCTTTGATTCATGTGTCCAAGGTGTATTGTTCCACAAGGCTTGGTCTTTGTCTAGGAGTTCAATGACAAACCGTTGTCCTGCTCTAATATTCTTTTTTGGGCAGCCAAGGCTTTTTCTTGGCGCACCTCACATGCAGGTCAAATTTGTGCAATCTCTTCTGATCATAGATGCAAGCACATTGACATCAACTTCTGCAGAACCCTCAATGACATTTTTTGGTTTTTGAGACTTTGTTTAGTATCAAACAGCCAAATTTTGCTGGACTAACCAGTCTTGGACAAATTAGTAGTCATTTGAAATCTACGCCACTTGCAGATGATTTTCCTTTCAGTCATTTTATGGATTTGAAGTAGAGAGAAATGTTGGGGTGTACTTCCTTTTCTGTGTGATAAATCTGCATTTTTGTTAATTTAGGCTATGAGAATGAATACACCATGTCAATTTTATGTGTCATTTGTTCAAGTGGATCACCTTATCTATAGGCACTGTTTGCATGAAAATCTAATGTTTATCTATTCAAATATTTTGAAAAAGCCAACAACTTCTATTGGGTGTACTTACTTTTCACGTGACTGTTTATATTTTCAAGCCAGTATACAGTAAATCTCCCAAGGCAGAACAAAAAACAAATCTTAATGGTATTCTAGGTCTTTATAAGACAGAATGTATATTT
Organism: Erpetoichthys calabaricus; assembly: GCF_900747795.2. Taxonomy (NCBI): domain Eukaryota; kingdom Metazoa; phylum Chordata; class Cladistia; order Polypteriformes; family Polypteridae; genus Erpetoichthys; species Erpetoichthys calabaricus. The sequence goes on along the minus strand of NC_041407.2, from coordinate 91,837,168 downwards.
TATGGAGTTTCTTTTTTATTAATCTTTCATTGAAATACAAGAGTCAACATTTTTAAGAAAAACATAAACCATTTAAATCATAATTAAAATAACCGTCCATTGTTTAGCACCCACCCACCACCCCTTAACACAACTCAACCCAACCCTTCCACATTCAAAAAATAAAAACAGCAACACAGGAGGCAAAAGTGTTCATGTGCTCAAGTGACCCCATTAAGGACAAGAAAAGCTAAGATTAAAGCCTGTGGTCATGTCTATGTGGCATCTGTACATGGACTAGCCAAACCATATCAGCCCTTTTATCAATACAGGAACCACATGCGGCATAAAATTAATTAAAGAAGATTTCCAGATGGACACCACATGGAAATAGAAAATGAATCAAGATTTCCAGCAAGATAAAAGGACAGCATTTGCTGAAATTGTTCCTAAAGCAAATAGCCTCTGCTGGACAACAGATAAACAAAGTAAAGATAAGTCTAGATGTAGAAAAATGTGGAGAAGCAAAAGAATGTTAAAGAATAAACTTGGTATTTTTCAAGTCAAATTTATTTCTTTACAATCATGGTGTATTATGCTAAATGCTAAATTACGTAAACTGCACTCTTAATTTAAGCCTATTTTAGAAACTTTAAAAAACATATAGTCGACTCTTCTTTTTAATAATAGAGCTAATGAGTACTAGAGTCCCTGTGTGATGAAAAGCATTACAATTTACTGAATTTACTGGTATTAGCGAGTGTCAGTTATTTTTTTGTCAAAAAGTTTGTCCTTAGTCCTTTTATTACCATACTCTCAGCCAAAGTGACTCTTCATGCATTAAAAAATTTCGATAATTGGTTTGTGGTGCTTCAGTCTGCTTTATCGCACACTCTGCCATAGGCTATCATAACTTCATCCACAACAGCCATTGCAATGTATTAATTTCAGTTTACTTTTGTTGTCACAAGTATGCCTCAAAAATGTGAGCAGCACATTTTCTTAAATTGAAAACTTTGCTACTTCAAAGTGGGTGTACAGTATTCATTAAGATTTAAGGCTTTTCTTCACATTGGGACTCTGGTACCCATTGGCTCCATTAGAAAACACAAAATCAGGTTAGTTACTTTTTAAAATGTATAAAATATATTTCACTTTTAAATGCAATTTAATGTTGCAATATGTACTATGATTGTGAAGAAATGATTTGGACTTGAAAAATATCAAACATATCTTTTAGTAGGGAGAATAGATGTAAGAAAATAAGACACTGCAGGAGAAAAGCTGAACACAGAAGTGCAGTCCCAAAACATACATTCTGGTATCGACAGAGAACAGAGGGAACAGAGTCAGTTAGGGTCAGCAGACCATCCCCAAGCATAGTGTTTAAGTGGGCTGGAATATAATCAGTGAAAAAAATTACATTTGGTTTGTTTGTAACTGTGTCTGCTTGATGCCAAGAAGACATTATTAAAAATGAAATTATATGAAAAAAAAAGGAGTAGAGGAAAGACCTCTGTGCCAAAATTGCTTACCTGATAATGAGGGATGAGTTTCCTTACAAAATATTGTATAAATGGTTGATACTGATTTCTGGCAGCAATACAAAGTAAGCAACACATTATAAAGAAGAAGGGATGCAAGGGCAGAAGAAATTGGAACCATAGAGGTTTTAAAAACAGATCTAATTGTAAAGTAAAAAAACAAAAGGAAATAGGGGGTAGAAAGGGGAGATTTAGAAGAATGGATTGTTCAGAGGCCTGATTCTTCAAATACACCACCGAAAGAATGAACATCTTTGCTGTCTTATGGCTGGCATTCGACTACCTCCAATGTGCAGGGCCAGGTTGTGTAAAATAGGAAAATGTGTATGCCAGATTGTTCAAGGGTGAAGAAACCTCTCTACCTGAAACCATATCTCTGGCACATACAGTAGATAACTAGAAAACCAATACTTTCCTTTAACACCAGAAAAGAAAAGGCTGGGATTGGTATTTAAAGATACCCTATTTTGCTCCATGAAGGAAGCTATGAAGGAAGGTAAGGAGTGGGGGGCATCCAGTATGAAAGGTCAAGATCCAGCAAGGAAACACCACTCTTGCCTTTGGCCTGAATCAGTGTGGAGTGTTTAATAGAAGGCCTTTTTTATTCCACAATAGAGCAGACAAAAGTGACCTTATATTTGACCAGTACTTAATTGGTGAAGTGGAAATGCTGCACTAACAAAACTGAGGCGGGAACCTATATTCAGTTTAATAATAGCCAATTTCTAAATCTGAAAGATAGATGGATGACCATGAGGTCAGAGACTCCCTCACATTATTGAGTGGTCAGTGATAATTAAGAGTAATGGTGTCTTGCAGTGAAGAGGAGATGCCTATGCCTAAGTACTTAACTGAGGTAGCCAAAGGTATATAAGGGGGAAAAGAACAAACGTTACAAGAAAAATTTAGGGGTAAAAGAGCCAGAATCAACCAGTTTATTTTGTAGGCTGAGAGATGATAAGAATCAAATATTTTAGAATGTGTGAGAGATCACTTGCGGCATCACCCAGGAAGAGATGAATATTGTCAGCATGTAGTGATATTTTCTGGTGAGATTAATTGCAAGGCAATTAATAAGGGCTTGAATGAAAGATTAAAGAGCAACTGGGAAAAGGGGCATCCCTGCCTGGCACATTTTAAAATTTAGAAGTGGCGAGAAATTTTTGAGTTAGTAAGAACACCTGTCATGGGAGATATAAGGTCTTGACCATACAATTCCAACAGCATTTCTATCTTATCCTAAACTTTATTTTATTGCTAAAATGCTGCTACCTTCCACTATACAAACTTACCAATTAAAGAATGCCATAGACATGTGGAAGAAAACAGCTAAATGGATGTGAACATACTGTAGGTAGACAATATAACAACAAGAAATGTTTGTTATATAATACTTTTTTATAGTAAACACAATCGCAAGATGCAACTAATATACAGTAAAGCATAAGTAAATTGTAGTTGTTGATATATTTTAAGATTAAAGCACTGTGAGAAAGTGTCTTGAACGGGGTCACACATTGAATTGAGTGGTGTAGGTTAACCATGAAACATTGTGATTTCTCCTGTATGCCTGATTGGCCTGGCTAAGAACCAAAGTTGAGCAAATATAAAAATCTGTTTTACAGATGGGGCGGCACAGTGGCGCAGTGGGTAGCAGTTAGGAGACCCTGGTTCGGTTCCCGGGTCCTCCCTGTGTGGAGTTTGCATGTTCTTCCTGTGTCTGCGTGGGTTTCCTCCGGGTGCTCCGGTTTCCTCCCACAGTCCGTAGACATGCAGGTTAGGTGCATTGGCGATCCTAAATTGTCCCTAGTGTGTGCTTGGTGTGTGTGTGTGTGTGCCCTGCGGTGGGCTGGCGCCCTGCCCAGGGTTTGTTTCCTGCCTTGCACCTTGTGTTGGCTGGGATTGGCTCCAGCAGACCCCCATGACCCTGTAGTTAGTATATAGCGGGTTGGATAAAGGCTGGATGGATGGATGTTTTACAGATGAGGAGGATTGTGCTCAGTGTAGATTTGAATACTTTGATTTACAGTATTTCACCAACAGACATGAAGAGAAACCAGCGACTAAAGAGCAGAGACAAGTAACTATTTACAGTCAATGGACAAAATAGGAGATCATCAGTGGATCCTTTAAGAGACTTATGCTGGAGCTAGCATTATTTCTATTTTTTTATTAATTACAGACTCACGAGAAGTGGGATAATCAGAGAGATGCAGAAAGTAGAAAAGAGTACAAGGAGATAAGGCGCAAGGTGAAGAGAGAGATGGCGAAGGCTAAAGAAAAGGCGTATGATGAGTTGTATAAATGGTTGGACACTTACGAGGGAAAAAAGGACCTGTACTGATTGGCTAGACAGAGGGACCGAGCTATGAAAGATGTGCAGCAGATTAGGGTGATAAAGGATAAAGATGGAAACATACTCACAAGCGAGGAGAGTGTGTTGAGCAGATGGAAGGAGTACTTTGAGAGGCTGATAAATGAAGAGAATGAAAGAGAGAAGAGGTTGGATGATGTGGAGATAGTGAATCAGGAAGTGCAACGGATTAGCAAGGAGGAAGTAAGGACAACTATGAAGAGAATGAAAAATGGAAAGGCCGTTGGTCCAGATGACATGGAGGTGTTTAGGAGAGATGGCAGTGGAGTTTTTAACCAGATTGTTTAATGGAATCTTGGAAAGTGAGAGGATGCCTGAGGATTGGAGAAGAAGTGTACTGGTGCCGATATTTAAGAATAAGGGGAATGTGCAGGACTACAGTAACTACAGGTGAATAAAATTGATGAGCCTTAGTTATGGGAAAAAGTAGTGGAAGCTAGTTTAAGAAGTGAGGTGATGATTAGTGAGCAGCAGTATGGTTTCATGCCAAGAAAGAGCACCACAGATACAATGTTTACTCTGAGGATGTTGATGGAGAAGTTTAGAGAAGGCCAGAAGGAGTTGCATTGTGTCTTTGTGGACCTGGAGAAAGCATATTACAGGGTGCCTCGAGAGGAGCTGTGGTATTGTATGAGGAAGTCGGGAGTGGCAAAGAAGTACATAAGAGTTCTACAGGATAAGTACGAGGGAAGTGTGACCGTGGTGAGGTCTGCGGTAGGAGTGACGGATGAATTCAACGTGGAGGTGGGATTACATCAGGGATCGGCTCTGAGCCCTTTCTTGTTTGCAATGGTGATGGACAGGTTGACAGACGAGATTAGACAGGAGTCCCCGTGGACTATGATGTTTGCTGATGACATTGTGATCTGTTGCGATAGTAGGGAGCAGGTTGAGGAGACCCTGGAGAGGTGGAGATATGCTCTAGAGAGGAGAGGAATGAAGGTCAGTAGGAACAAGACAGAATACATGTGTGTAAATGAGAGGGAGGTCAGTGGAATGGTGAGGATGCAGGGAGTAGAGCTGGCGAAGGTGGTTGAGTTTAAATACTTGGGATCAACAGTACAGAGTAATGGCGATTGTGGAACAGAGGTGAAAAAGAGAGTGCAGGCAGGGTGAAATGGGTGGAGAAGAGTGTCAGGAGTATTTTGTGACAGACGGGTATCAGCAAGAGTGAAAGGGAAGGTCTACAGGACTGTAGTGAGATCAGCTATGTTATATGGGTTGGAGACAGTGGCACTGACCAGAAAGCAGGAGACAGAGCTGGAGGTAGCAGAGTTAAAGATGCTAAGATTTGCATTGGGTGTGACGAGGATGGAAAAGATTAGAAATGAGTACATTAGAGGGTCAGCTCAAGTTGGACGGTGGGAGACAAAGTCAGAGAGGCGAGATTGCGTTGGTTTGGACATGTGCAGAGGAGAGATACTAGGTATATTGGGAGAAGGATGCTAAGGATAGCCAGGGAAGAGGAAAAGAGGAAGGTCTAAGCGAAGGTTTATGGATGTGGTGAGAAAGGACATGCAGGTGATGGGTGTAACAGAGCAAGATGGAGAGGACAGAAAGATATGGAAGAAGATGGTCCGCTATGGCAACCCCTAACGGGAGTAGCCGAGAGAACAAGAAGAAGAAGACAGACTCACGAGGCAACAGCTGTAACAGAACTGTAGATACTGTGCATCTTTTACTGTTTTTCTTGACTTTGCATAAAAAGAATACTGTTCAAAGGGGTCCACTTTTCAGCATATGCAAAAATGTTGCTAAAATAACTAAATTGTTTATTAATTAATTGAATAGACTCACTGTTTGCACCATTTAGCAGGTATGCCTCACAGCAGTTGGACCATGGTTTGGTTGCAGGCTGAGGTGTCCTCTGCACAGCTTATGTATAGTTTCTCTTTGTTCATATTAATTTTCTCCAGGGATTGTGGTTTACTACCAGAGTCTAAAATAAATAGTCAAGTCTCTAAACTGCCCTGGTCTGAGTGTGTGCATACGCAAGTCCATGTGTCCTGAGATGTGCACTAAATTGGATAAATTCCTCTTTTACGCAAACTGGTGTTGGGTTAGGTTTTCGCTTCATGTGATTTTTAATATAAATCAACAGGATTTTTTTTTATAGGAGAGCATTGCATTGGATAAAGAAAATATTTAGAGGAAAGAATTATCTATAATCACTCTCGATGAATCTGAGAAATTTTCTCAGTTGACACCCACATCTGTCATGCACTAAACAGCATCTCTTAAAACCTGTGCAACCTGTATGATTAGTAAAAGCAATTGAAGCGAGCCTGCTGCCTAATGTTCACCTAGAAATTGTTTTTATTTCTGCTAAGAGATCTGCTTCAGCCCTATTTGTACTCACCTTCTGGGAAGAACCTTCTCTGTTCTATCATTGTACTTGTATAGACGGCTCCTCTTGTATTACCCTTTATATCAAAACTAAAGGCTCACCATGTTAAAAATGGATAGTCGTACCTAATTTATAAGAATATAAAGCAGTATCTTATAAAGAACAGCATGAAACTATTTACAATAATTTACTGATGGAGTGCAGACTTGCTGGTTAACAAGTTAATCTTATTTACAATGATGTACTGGATTAGTAAAGATTGTACAAGAAGACTCAAGAATATATTACAGCTGAAATGCTGATACTGTTTATGGTAATATATTGCAAGTATGCAGAATGTATAGGATAACAGGTTTCACCTTTCTACATGGACACTAAAGATATGTTATATGCTGTTTACATTAATATGAACTTAGACTTAGACTTAGTTCCTCCTGTGCATTTCTGCACATCGGGCAACAAGCATCCGCCAACAAGGTCGATCCTCAGTAATAGCATTCATATTTTGCCAACTGATGTCGATGTTCTTGAGGTCTTCATGCAGGGTTCTTCTCCAGGTGATCTTTGGTCGTCCAACATTCCTTTTTCCCCCAGGGAGAACCCAGGATATCGCAATCTTCGGGTGCCGATTTTCTGGTAGGCGGAGAACATGCCCTGCAAGGCGCATTCGGCACTCGGCGAAAATCACTTCCAGTCGGTGAGTGTTTGCTCTTCTTAGAACTTCATCGTTTGTGATGCGGTCGCGATAGGAGATTCGAAGAATTTTTCTTAGGCAGCGTTGTTGGAATGTGTTCAGCTTTCCGGCGACCCGCTTCGTATGTTTCCACGTCTCACTAGCATAGATGGCCGTCGGAATAACTATGGTGTTGAGGAGGCGTATCTTGATGGGCGTGCTGACCAATGCCGATGCCCAAATTTGGCGGAGGCGTTGGAAGACTGCTGAGGCCATGCCAATTCTGTAGCTGACGTCCACGTCCGTGCCGCCATCTTTGGCCACGATGCTCCTGAGGTATATAAACTGGTCGACCTCATCTGCCAGCTTATTCTCGATCTTGATTCCTGCATTGGTCCTTCGGTTGATTATCATGGTCTTCGACTTTTCAGTGCCGATGCGAAGAACCACCTTCGAAGCCTCTTCACTCAGTGAGATGGTCATTCGTTGAAGGGAGGGTTTGGTCGAGGCTAGTGGCACTACATCGTCCGCGAAATCCAGGTTGGTGAGGCGAGCTTGGTCTTTCCAGCTGATACCAAAACCCGCGTTGTCCATCACGCGTTTGGTGACAAAGTCGATTGCAAGGAGGAAGAGAAAAGGCGATAGGACGTAACATTGGCGGACGCCCGTCTCGATATCGAAGAAATCAGCCCTCTTCGGTCTTCACACAACAGCTTGAGCCTTGATACAGATTCTTGAAAATGGAGATGAAGCTCTGGGGTATGCCATAGAGTGCGCCTATGCACCACAACGATTTACGGTGGATACTGTCAAAGGCTTTTTTGAAGTCGATGAAATTTATCAGGAGCGGTTTTTGGAATTCGGCGAATTGCTCGATAATGTTCCTGAGCAAAAATATCTGCTCACTACACGATCGTCCTTGCCTGAACCCCGCTTGTTCGTCTCACAGCATTTGGTCTATAGTGCGACGGAGTCGGTTTAGCAGAATGATGCCAAGCACTTTTCCAGGCACCGATAGTAACGTGATTCCTCTCCAGTTGTTACAGTCAGAGAGGGCCCCTTTTTTTGGCAGCTTCACAATGGCGCCTCGTTTCCAGTCCACCGGGACCCGTTCTTCCCGCCAGACGCCATCTAGCAGTCGGGTCAATCGTCAGATCGTCTCGTCTCCACCATGCTTCAGCATTTCTGCTGAGATCCTTATCTAACCCCGGGGCCTTACTGTTCTTAAGACTTCGAATCGTCTTCTTTACTTCCTCCGTTGTGATTCCATCCACACTCACCTCCAGAGGCTCGGAAGGAACGATTATATCGAAATTGTGGGTTGAGTCCGGAGCTGGCTGGTTGAGGGTCTCGCGGAAATGCTCTATCCAACGGGCATTCTGATCTTCCTTGCTGAGGAGGATATTGCCGTTCTTGCTCTTAATAGGCACGTTGGCGTTGCTCTTGGTGCCAGACAATTCTCGTACAATGCGGTAGAGCGTCTTTGCATTTGTTTTTGTCGGCGGCCTCCTGGGCTTCGGTGCTCTTCTTCTCCATCCACACTTTCTTGTCTGCTCGACAGGCCCGCTTGACTTGACAATCGAGATCTTGATATCTGACGGCGGTCGCTTCTTTCTCACTGGCGGTCTTCGCTTGGTCACAGTGGTGCTTCGCCTGTCTTCTCTCGTCAATCAACGTCCACGTGTGGTCCCGGATCCAGCGTTTGCGTTGCGTCCCTTGTCTGCGTCTAATGACATCCTCAGCAGTTTCAATTATGACGTCCCTAATCTGCGTCCATTGGCCCTCGATGTCGGTGCCTACAACATCTTGCAGCAACTGGAATCGGTTCCACAATTCCAGTTGGAAGAGGTCGCTAGAAGTTTGATCTTTGAACTTCTCAATGGCAAATGGTCGGGCGGGTTTCTGTGCCGGTGTCTTCTTCAATTTAAGCTGAACCGCGGCCACTAGGAGATGGTGGTCCGATCCAATATGGGCACCACAATACCCCCTCACGTCCCGGAGTGATGATCTCCACCTTTTCCCAATGCAGATATAACTGATTTTGTTACTGTTGTTTTCGTCAGGTGAGCGCCAAGTCTTCTTGTGAATGGTCTTATGGGCAAAATACGCATTCCCGATGGTGATATCGAGGAGGCTGCAAAGGGACAACAGGCAATCTCCGTTGTCGTTGGTGTCCACCGCCGATCCATGCGGACTGACCGCATGTTCCCATCCTCGCTGATCTGGATAAGGACGTTGTGCTTCGGAATGCCATTGAGTGTGTCGTGCAGTTGTTCGTAGAAAGCGTCCTTCTCGTCGTCGCTTGCATCCTCGATTGGTGCATATACTTGGACCATGGTTGTCTTCGAGTGCTGCAATTGGAACTGAGCGGTGATGATTTGTTCATTGACTGGCTTCCATCCCAGCAAGGCTTGTGCAGCCAGCTGGTTCAGGACGAGCCCAACGACCAGCCGCATGCTGCTCAATATGGCCGGAGTATAGGATGGTCTTCCCCTCGCTGGCCAATCATCCACTTCCTGTCCATCGCATCTCACTTATGCCCAAAATGTCCAGACCATAGTTGTCGAACTCATGAAGCAGTTGTCCCAATTTGCCGCATTGGTACAACGTCCGAACATTCCACGTTGTGAGTTTTGTCATTGACGATTCCTCTTCTCATCGGACTCTGGACAGCCTGCCGGCTTTTCTCCATCGTCGTCATCCATGCAGAATCGGAGCGTCCCAGCTGAGATTCTTGATTTCTTTGGTTTCTGCTTGTTGTTTCCGTAGCAATAGCTTTTTTACGGAGCCGGGTTGCTAGCCCAGCGCCCAACCCTCCTCCTTTATCCGGGCTTGGGACCGGCATTTTTCCAAACGGTGGAGTTCATTAATATGAAATGACTTGCAAATTGCACAGGCCAATTAATAACATAACACAACATTCTCAAACCCACTTAATCTATTTCTGGTTGCAAGGGGCTGGAGCCTATTTCAGCTGCATGATGCCATGTAGGAAATGGCTCTAGATAGGACAATAGTCCATCGCAAGCCCCACTCACACACACATACACAGGGCTAATTTAGAATCTCCAGTTAACCAAACCTGCCTGTCTTTGAAGATAACAGTACTGCAGACATGGAGAAAAACATGCAAGCTGCATACAAACAACATGTGGGTGCAGCATGTGAACACAAGATACGGTCTGTAATATGGCAGCACAACTTGCTGTGCCACCATGCCACTCCAAGTCACTTCAATGCAAAGATATTCATTTTAATGGGTGAATGCATGCAAATGTAGTGACAATATACATTAGGCACTACAGAATACCAATTCATAACTACCAGGCTAGTTGGATTGTTAGCTTTCAATTTCCCTGGTGAAAAGGTGCACTAAAATGGACTGGCATCACAAATAGGTCTAGTTTCTGCCGTGTAGCTATTGTACCTAGTTAGTCCCAGATTCTACATGACCGTTAAAAGGGCAGATGGGTTACAAATGGATGGAATGAAAAATTACATTTTTGTCATTACTTCATGAAACATATCAACATAATTATAAATAATGAATTAAAACCAGACCTATTTAACTCAGTTTTGAGCCCAGCATTTGGGATGAGCCTTTCAGCATGAAAGCTATACTTTTGAATACTTTTAATACTTATACTTTTAAACAAAAAAAAAAAAGCTTATGCTATAAACAGTTCCAAGAAAGCCAGAACACTAAAATCTGAGTTATTAAATCTTTCCCTCATTACCTACTATATTAATGTAAATGTTGAACTCAATGAAACAAGTTTAAAAATAACTTTCTCACACATTATTCACTCTTAATTTAAGTTAAGGGGTTGCATCTTGCATCGGTTATTGATGCACAGAGCACCAGGGCCCGCCTTAGGCCAATTGAACCTATTTGACCCAATGGGGCATAACATATACAATAGGGAGCCTTGCAGTTGGGTTACCATTTTCAGTTTTGAAAAACAAGAAACACTCTGCACAAGGGGGGTTTGCAGTGCAGCAAAAAATATAATTACGTATTCCAAAAATGGAAATTCAGTGTTCTACACTCTGTGAATAATACCAATGTAGCCTAAGATAACTTTTTGTTCATTGCCCACAGGAACATTTTACCCATGGGATCACAATGGCACCTATACCCAGTCTGTGCAACACAAGGCAGACATTAACTTCTTCTATTTTATATGTAGAAATAACAAATACAGACACAAGCATTCCTTCTTACCTTTGCCTCTAAAGCCTAACACTTTCTACCTCCTTCTGTGTTTCCACATTCTTATAATCTTCAATTCTTCAACAGGAAGGTCTGCAAAAACATACTGAAATTATTTTAATTGGGTTTATGAAGCTTTCATTATTTTTTATATTTATTTTCATTCTTGTTTCTGTTTTGTTTAATTGTTTATTGTATATTTTATATCTTTTTTTAAAATGTTTTTATTGTCTGTACATTTATAGTTAAAAATTACTGTTAAATTGTTTCATTTTTAATTCAACATAAAGGCATATAATTATAATATCTAATTTGAAATAATTTTAAACCCAGGAAGCCCTTGAAAATTATTCAAACAATAAAACTGGCCCCGCTCAGGACTTGCTGCAGTCTCAGTGCCAGATTGCAATATTGAAAGCAAGAAACTATGGATTTAAATGAAATGTAAATATCTGATTAGATAAAGTTGGAGCACAGATATATAACATGTGCTGTCCACGTAGTCTAGTTAGGCAATCATTGCGGTCTAGTGCCCAAAGTTGTGGACTTTAAACCCCAGTTGTCTCCATTCAGTCCCTGGCAAAACAAGTCCCTTAACCTGCAAAGTTCAATTATAGTTAACAGCTGCACTATGCCTTATAAATTATAAAGTGTCTTGGAATGCTGTTTTGCCGTAAAGAAGAACTACAAAAAATAAAGTGTTTGTGTTCCTTGTGCTTGCAAGTGACACTGAACTGATCAACTTTCAGGTTGCAAATGAAAACCCAGTTATTTCCCTCTTGTAATTTAAACATGCTCTTCTTCATATTTAAATGTCTTATAACAGACTTTATGACCTGCTGTAATTATATTGACTGTACAGTTCTGTCTGTCACATGCAGTATTACTCTCAACAAATACATACTATATGTATGACATATTAATTTGTTTACATTCTGATTTGAAACCATAATTGATTTTCTGTCTCTTTCTGTTTGCCTAGTATTTGCCTCTGACTTGATTCCTGCGCACACCCAATGTTAGAATAAAATCCATCCACACGCAAACATGGATGGATGTCCATCCATCCATCCATTTTCTAACCCGCTGAATCCGAACACAGGGTCACGGGGGTCTGCTGGAGCCAATCCCAGCCAACACAGGGCACAAGGCAGGAAAACAATCCTGGGCAGGGTGCCAACCCACCGCAGGACACAACACAAACACACCCACACACCAGCACACACTAAGGCCAATTTAGAATCGCCAATCCACCTAACCTGCATGTCTTTGGACTGTGGGAGCAAACCGGAGCGCCTGGAGGAAACCCACGCAGACACGGGGAGAACATGCAGACTCCACGCAGGGAGGACCCGGGAAGCGAACCCGGGTCTCCTAACTGCGAGGCAGCAGCGCTAGCACTGCGCCACCGTGCCACCATGTAGGATGTCAATATATAGTAATACCTACAGTATCTTTAACATATTGTATTCTCATTTGCTTGCTTTTTGACAATAAACTTGTTTATATTCTGATATGAGACCAGATTTTTAAAAATATTTATTATAATATTTTCCTCTGGCTGATTCCTGTCACACACCTTCTTTTAGAATAAATTCCATCTCCTCACAAACCTGATGATGTTAGATATCAATATATATTTATTACTGTATTTCATATAGTATTCTTAATTGCTTTGTTTTATAACAATAAATTTGTTTATTTATATTCCAATTTGATGCCAGAATTTTCAATGGTTCTTGCCGTTTACCTACTATTTTCCTCTGACTGATTCCTGTCACACATTAAGATTAAATGTATGATTAAAATCCAGCTTCTCACAAACCTGGATAGATGGATTTTGTTGTATGTCAATATATATTATTACTTGTGTTTAATAAATTGTATTTCCATTTGCTTTGCTTATTGACAATAAACTTGAACGTTTTTTGACTTTGAAAAGCACTATATAAAAAACATCGATTAGACATCCTGCAGACATTCTGAGAAGGTTGAGTGCATCACATTTTTAAAAAATGACACGTATTTCTAGGTAGATTATGTTTGTTTTAGTAAATTTCTGTAATAGTAAATCTTTATATTTTATACTGTGGGATAGTAATCTCAGCAGTACTGTAATTGGGCAGCATTATAACCCATCCTGGAGGGGACTTCAGGTTAATGCAACGAAAAATGTCTCCCAGAATTCAAAAAATGTTCTTCAATGTGTGACTTGCAGGGCCATCTTAACATATGGGCACAATGGGCAGTGAATGGGGACCCCAGGAGCATAGAGGCCCATGATGTTTCTGATGTCAATGTATGTTTCTCTTAAGCTATAAAAACAGGGGTCCCAGCACACCTATTATGCTGTTAACACAGCCCTGTGTAAAGGACGTGGGATCTGATCTGAATAAGATGTAGTGTTTATACCTTACTGTTTTGGAATTTACTAACTATAATGAAATAAATAAATGTAGGAATACTTACGAAAAATAGATGTATCCCCAACCCAAGAAAGCGACTACAAAAGGGTCACAGAGCAGTGCAACAAACTTAGAATAGGAGCTCGTATATTTAAGGGACGTCAGTATAGCACAAAATACAAAGTTAAACATTAAAAAAACTTGTAGTGTGGTGTTTAGAATACTTTGTTTAACGCTAGAACTCGATAATGGATCGGCGATTGCTTCCGTGTTGGCAGCTATACAAATGATGGCAGGTAAAGAGATATAAATATCCAGAAAAATAAAAGCAAACCAGCGATTCTCATCGAAACAGAGCCCCTACTGTCTGACCTGGCGCCGGTGTGTTCGTCGAGGGCGGGTCCGTTATTCGGTATAAAGGATTCCTCCGCCGGTTGACCGGTCTACTTAGTCAAGCCCTTGAGGCCGGGGTTAGACGGTCCAGCCAGACGAGAACAGGTGAGGAAGATTTGTTAAGTTACGGCGGGAAAAGTTGATGGGTAAACAGGTTTGAACTTGATCTTGAACTTGAAATGGCGTTCTGGGTACCGTCGCGTGCCCACCCTCCAGATGTACCAGGTTCAATACTACCAAACCGGTGTTTTTTCTTACTTCTGTCCTGTACTATTTGGAAAGTTTTATTCGACAAAGAAGGGTTTCACCGATAAATTCCGTTGGTGCACGCCATTTTGACTGGGACGTATTGCCTTCACTCTCCTCCTTCTCTCTCTCCACAGATTCTACGTAGAAGCGTCGCGCCATGGGGAAAGAGAAGATCCACATTAATATTGTCGTCATAGGGCACGTCGACTCCGGTAAATCCACTACCACCGGCCACCTTATCTACAAATGCGGCGGCATTGATAAAAGAACTATCGAGAAGTTCGAAAAGGAAGCGGCCGAGGTAAGTGCCGCACTCGGTGTGTGACCCATTTTGGAACTGAGAATTGTTAAGCAGCATGGATGACGCCAGTGTCCTAGTTGAACGTATAGGAAAAATTACATCCAAATACGCCATTGGTTCGTGGGCTTTTATGGGGACAGACCAAGGAGAAGTGATCAGATGTGTGGTGCCGTTTGCATGGACGTGCAATATGTTGGACGTGGCCTTTGCATGTTTGCTGTGAGGGCCTCTCCCAGCACATTTTGTACTGTAAATACTGGTCGCTTTTATATATGTATAGTGTGTGTAATATTAATATATATAATCAGTCCTTCCTAAATTTAGCTGAATGACTTTGCAAACCAGTTCTCCACCTCCTTTAAAAGTAAACTTTATGGGAGTGAGGATTGGTGAGCTAATCTGGTTGACCAGAAATCCATAGTTGGACTCCAATCTTAGAATTTTCCCTAATTTGGTGGCGACATGGGAATAATAAGGTGCCAAAAGTTATTTTGTGCTAGTCTACAAAAGTTTAAAGAACACACTTTTGTAGAGCGTGTAGTACTTGTACTGCTCCACACTTGAGCATTCCTAATTTTACTCTTGGAACAGTGCAGTGCCTTTCATGGTGTTTAATTTTGAAATGTTTTATTAAGGGCTGGTAATCCCATATGGAGTAATGCACTCCCTAGGCCTGGTGTGTCCTCTGATCCTGAAGGGCTGTGGTGAGGGCAAATTTTTGCCACTTTCTCCATTAGTAAGCAGTTACTGCCAATTGATTTAGACTGCTTTTGGTTTTTTAATTAGCTTGCTTGTTAAAAATTGACTGTGTGTGCTTTTTTTAACTAGCAGGTGAACAAAAATGAGATGCAAAGAGTCCACATGACCACAGGCAATTTTAATTAGAAGCTTGTTTCTGTTAGTGAAACCCCGTTTCATTTTCCTGGCTTGTTGGTGCCCATATTCTGCCATACCAAACAGTTTCAAAATTTTTCCCTTACCCAATGAGGGCATTACTGTTTTGTAGACCAGAATGATTTTTTTTTTTTTTTTTTTTTTTGTGTTCTCTGACTTGCACCTAACTGGAAGCCAGGTGCAAATCCAATCCAGTAGTCTTGTGTTGGCTTGCTTTGCTTGTCATTATTTGAATGCTAATTCAGGATAAAACTAAGGTTTCTGAGACTTGAAAAGGAAGCAAATTAAAGTGAAAGTGTCATTAATAGTAAGTGGCTGGAATAAACCTGTAGCCCCCAAGGATAGGGTTTGGCACTCTCTTGCCACAAGTACCAGGTGTTTCCATTTGGGTGATGTGGATAGTGCTAATTCTGTTAAACAATCCTGGATTAGAGCCCCAGCTCTGAGTAATATAATTTTACACTTCATAGTAGTCATTTGATCAGAGGGAATCAAATTTCTACAGCTTTTGTGGGCCATATCATTAGTGGACAGGAGGATGAATACAGAAGTGTTTTGTTTGAAGTGGAGAGTGTAACCATCTACAGGTCAACTTTTAGTGACGCGAAGGATCTGGTCCTGGGCAATATGAAGCAGAGGAGACCCCTGACCTGTGGTGCTATCCGAGAAACTGACATGGTTGAAGATTAAAAATACCTGAGAAGAATACATTTGATAACTGATTCTAGTCTTGTGTTGACTCGACTGGTTCAAGAGGCCCAAGTCCTTGGATGTCTTCAGGAGCATGCTACATATGTTCAATCACTCTGTTATTGAGTGTTTGTATTCTGAGGGTTGTGCTGGGGGCAGCAGGGTGGTAGGCAGGTGACAGCCAGCAATCTGTACAAGCTGATTAAGAGAACTGGTTAATTTCTGAAGGTGAACTACAGACTTGATGTGTCTGAGGGACGGATGTTGCTCCATATTATGAGCAATCCCTCTTGCCTCCTTGTGGAACATCAGACCATATGCAGTAATAGATTTGGTGCCACAAGGTTGCAGGATTGAATGCCATAGGAAATCTTTCTCCATGGCAATTGGTAAATTTTGTATGGTGCATAATCGCCCTCTTCATGAACTACATTTATCCACTGTTTTTATTAATGCCTTTTTTTCTTTCCACTTTTAACCTAGCTCCTCTTTTTTTTAATTAGGCTCCACTAATTCCATTGTTGACCATCTTTCTATCCTGTATCTACTTTAGTTGCACTGATTTATATTGAAGTTGTAAACTACCCAAGATTTTTCCTTGTATATATGTGCCAGGTTAATTTTTTTAGTCTAAACAGATTGGTAGAAGTTCTAGCCTGGCACCCAATTCAAATGGTATTGGGCCATGCTCCACTATGAACCTGATCTTGGTAAGAAGGGGATCTGTTTGTTTAGGTGAAATGAAACTTTTATATGTGAATGCCTTATTGGTCCAGAAAGTTGTATTTTTGCAGAAAGTTTTTTTTTTTTTTTTTTTTTTTCCTCTTACCCCTCCCCACTTGTATCTTGTGTTACTCCATACCCTCATGTATAAAATCTGATTATATACTAGTTAAGAGTAGTCTAATTGGTATTCCTTGAAGGCTAGATGCAGTATTTTAAAATTGACATACCTTACTGGCTTGTCAATATACCTACTAATTGGTATAAACCTAAGGTTTAAGGTCGTCTTACCCAAGTTGCTTTACAGAAGTACTTTAGTCAAAGTGCAGGAGCTACCTTTACTTAACACTTAACTACTCACACTGGTGTACTTTGTATACCAATCTTTGTCCACCTTCTTTGTACTTTTGAATTGAGGTGAAGATGGATAGATGGAGTATGGTGCCAGTAGGTTCAAGTAAATATCTCAATGGTTTCCCTCCAGTGTTCCCCAAGCTGGTTTTGAGTGGATGCACCGTTGCAAGTTCCATATGGTGCATTGGTATACCGAGCAGGTACTTGCGTATGTATGAGATCAATGAGCAGATCTTCTTACAACTGAAGTGAAATGATACATCTTGCAAATCCTACAGTGGATGAAATTGTGACTGGTGACATGAGCACTGGAAGTAGATCAGGTGTATTTTCAGATAGTCCACTAGACTGTCATCATTCAGTTCTATGGTATTACATTTAAAAAAAAAAAAAAACAAAAAAAAAAAACGTACAATTTTAAAATTGTAATATTACAACCTCTGTGCATATAACTAGCCATTTAACACTGGTGCATAAAGTACACCATGAGTGAGATGTGAAATGGTGCAAGCAGTTAAGGGTTAAATATACTTGTTGGTCATTACACTGAAGAATGGTTGTCATGTATACCAAGACAAGCAAAATGATTGGCTGGCTTCTGCATAAAGGCAAGGGTCCAAAGCCATATTTAGGACATCACTCCAGATCTTGAAGGAAATGTTTAGCTTTGTGAAAAGGTTGCTGTTTGCTTATGGATCATTTTATCCCCTCTTTAGATGGGAAAGGGCTCTTTCAAATATGCCTGGGTGCTGGACAAACTGAAGGCAGAGCGTGAACGTGGCATCACTATTGACATTTCACTCTGGAAGTTTGAAACCACCAAGTATTATGTCACCATTATAGATGCCCCAGGCCACAGAGACTTCATCAAGAACATGATCACTGGCACCTCACAGGTAATTGGTTTAGTTTTCCTTATACGATTTTTGTATTTGCTATGCTTAAGGTGAGCATTTTACTGTATAGTTTTCTATATCAAGTAGTGGTGGCCTTCTGTTGAACTGCTCTGTTAAACTCTGGTTTTAATGATTTTGATCTTGGACTAGCCCTAAAGATATAAATCAACAGATGTAACCATCATTATCTGGTTACTAGCAAATTCAAAATTTGGTTCTGTTAAATCTTTTCTCCACAAATCACTGAAACCCACCTTTGAGCTCCTTCCAAAGTTGGGTTCTTGTACAAATGCAGGTCCTTATTCTAGTCAAACAAGGAGCTTTTGATTAGGTAGTGTAATGGCTTTGTTCATGGAGATATGACCTGGGGCAAGTATTGTCACTTTGCAAACCTCTGCTTTTCTATAGGCTGATTGTGCTGTGCTGATTGTTGCTGGAGGTGTTGGAGAGTTTGAAGCTGGTATATCAAAGAATGGGCAAACTCGTGAGCATGCACTACTGGCTTTCACCCTTGGAGTAAAACAGCTCATTGTTGGTGTAAACAAGATGGATTCTACTGAACCACCCTACAGTCAAAAACGATATGAGGAAATAACAAAGGAAGTTAGTGCATATATCAAAAAGATTGGTTACAATCCTGTTTCAGTGGCATTTGTGCCAGTCTCCGGCTGGCATGGAGATAATATGTTGGAGCCTAGTGCCAATGTAAGTAAAGCAATAGTATTAAGGTTTGCTGCCCTTTCAGAGCAGCATCCAGTAATATTTCACAATCCTTAGATGCCCTGGTTTAAAGGCTGGAAGGTTGAGCGCAAAGAGGGAGGTGCCAACGGTGTTACCCTCCTGGAAGCTTTGGACTCTATCTTGCCCCCAAGCCGGCCTACAAACAAGCCCCTGCGATTGCCCCTGCAGGATGTCTACAAAATTGGAGGTGTGTATTGGATGGAGATGGGGGGTGGGGGTGTATGGGGTTAAACAAGTATTTCACCAAAATTCTCCCTGTTCCGACACAAGGTATTGGTACTGTTCCTGTTGGCCGTGTTGAAACCGGTGTCCTGAAACCTGGTATGGTTGTGACTTTTGCCCCTTCCAATGTGACCACTGAAGTAAAGTCTGTGGAAATGCACCATGAGGCTCTGGCAGAAGCACTTCCGGGAGACAATGTTGGGTTTAATGTGAAAAATGTGTCCGTCAAGGATATTAGACGGGGGAATGTTGCTGGAGATAGCAAGAATGATCCCCCAATGGAGGCTGGCAGCTTCACTGCCCAGGTAAACAGTTTACAATATGTGGAATCCTCTTTAAGGGTGTAGGCAAAAACTGCTTTTACTATCTGCTTCAAACCACTTAGGATAAATTTCTGTGACCTGTACCTAAACCTTGCAACAAGTGGCATTAGTTGAAGGTAGATAATTCATATTTTTTTTTTTTTTTTTTTTTTTTTTTTTTTTTTTCCCCCCCCCCCCCCCCTCCTCCCCTACCTCAAACCCCTAACCTGGGGTGCTCTTCCTGATGCCAGGTAATCATCCTAAACCACCCTGGCCAAATTAATCCTGGTTATGCTCCAGTACTAGATTGCCACACAGCTCATATTGCATGCAAGTTTGCAGAGTTGAAGGAAAAGATTGACCGCCGTTCTGGCAAGAAACTAGAAGATAATCCCAAGTTACTGAAGTCTGGCGATGCTGCCATTGTGGAAATGATCCCTGGGAAACCAATGTGTGTAGAGAGCTTCTCTCAGTACCCTCCTCTTGGTGAGTTGTGCATGGGTGGTTTTTTTTTTTTTTTTGATGTGTTTACCTATAATGCAAGAAGCACCTATTTTGGTTGAAATGATTAGTTGGCAGATCAGACTATGCACTGTACAAAGATCTAAAATTTTTAGAATCTCCCATCAAAAAAGGCAAACTTACTGTGAATCAAACTAAAACTGTCAGCAGTTATACCAACTGGTGTAAAACTAAACCAATTTCTAAGCTGTCTTGGCCAACAGTCCACTTGGATCTCCAATTCCGCACCAGTATCCTTTGCGGCTTTAGGTGTTTTTAACCATAGTCGATTCCCTAGAAGCTAAGGGAGTGAAGTGATGTGTAAGCATACTGAATTGACTGAACTATAATTCTCCCTCTCCCTTTGTCAAACATGTTCCAAATGGTTGAACTTTTCTTTCATCCAGGTCGCTTTGCTGTGCGAGACATGAGACAGACGGTTGCAGTTGGTGTTATTAAAGCAGTTGACAAAAAAGCTTCAACTAGTGGGAAAGTCACAAAGTCTGCCGTGAAAGCTGGAAAGAAATGAGGTTCTATTTGAACTGGATTTGGACTGGAACCGACCTGATTTAGCACATGCACTGAATGTTCTCTACACCTGATAATGCTGCTATTTTTGAATTATTGGCAATAAAACATTTGACACATCCTGTGTGTGGGGTGTTTTGTGGTTGGTTTTATTCAGATTATGGGAACGGTGAGGGGCGTTCAAAAGTGTTCATTCTCAGAGTTGCTGTGAGGGGTGGGTGTGGTGTTTGGTTTTTTTTTTTTTTTTTTTTGTTTTTGTTAATAATGGATCGGGTTACAAGTGGAGTTAGGACTTGCTGTACGAGGCAAGAATATAAACCTACACGTTATGGTATAAAAATTTATAATCTGCAAAAATCCGAGATGGGTGACTATAGCCCATTATAAAAAGCCCTTTAATAAAGACCTCGGCTCTCAGTACTCGCCGGTTCCTCAAACATCTTCGCCATTGTGTGACTGGAGCACGTGGGTCTTACGTCGCCACTTCGCAACTGATTCGCCCTTGTGATGACGTCACAACCGGTACTTTTTTTTTTTTTTTTTTTGTGTGTGTGTGGGTTTAAACGGCTAGTCTTTTTCCTAATGGGTGATTGGTATGTGATCCCGCCCAGTGTCGGGGAGGCACGCCCAGATGTCGATAGATATAAAAGCTTAGTCCAGGTCTTTCTCCGGTCCTTCTCTCTCCGGCTTCGAACGTGAGAAAACTGGTGTGTCGCTAAGCGATCCTGGTAGGTGAATTTTTATTTTTGGTAATTTTTTTTGGAAATTTTATGTTCTTGGGGGTTAAAACTCGTTCAGTTATTTGAACTGTAACTAAAGGAGACCGCTCGCTGTAATTGTTTCCGCCAATTGGGCGCTAGTGAAAATTCCCAAAGTCGCCTTTTCAATAGCGGCCATAAAACGCACGGAGCCATTTTGAGTTGGAAATGAGCGAAATTGGTTTGCTGTTGTGGCAGAGCTGTTACTCGGTCATCTTCTGTTCATTTCACGCCTTTATAACATGGATAACATTTTTAACCTTTTGTTATAAGTAGTTTTATATAATTTGTACTAATTGATTTAGTATCGTTTATTAACTATAGCACATTGTTACCAGGGAGTGGTCGCTTGTAACATTTTTATAAAGATGGATTGATTTTCTTTTTTTAACAAAAAAAAAGAGCGTGCTTTGTTGAAACTAGACTGTTCGCCTACTTAGAAATGAAAAGATTAAGAGAAACGTATCCGTATGGCGCTGGATGACGGTTTTTCCCTGAGAGATGGGATAATACCATCCACATCCATCCTTTAATCCCATTGCTTTGAATTGTTAATATAATGAAAAGTAAAAACGAGGACCTGTTTTTATTCGGGAATCTACACACATGTTCTCATTTTTGTTATTTTATTGCGGGAATGTCTCCTATTGTCTGCGTGTCTCGTGAGGGCCTTGGAGGTGCAGCTTAATATGGCGGATGGATATCAGTTTCGATTCGGTGTTTAGTTTAGGTGTACGGGCGACTCGATTAAGGTTTACTTTTTTACTTTTAGAAATTGGATTGTGGTGAACTCGGGCACGGATTGCGATAGTCTGGGTGACGCATGAGATGGGGGAGACTCGTCTGACTCACGCCTGGGTGTGTGCTACAAGCCATTCCTAACTTTTATCTTTAAAACCCATAGTAGAAGAACAACATGGGAAAGGAGAAGATCCACATTAACATCGTCGTCATTGGACACGTCGACTCTGGTAAATCCACCACCACCGGCCATCTCATTTACAAATGTGGCGGTATCGACAAGAGGACCATCGAGAAATTCGAGAAGGAGGCGGCTGAGGTGAGTGTCGCGTGCGAAGGCCTGGAAAGCGCCATCTGCTGGCGGTGGACCACATTATTTTCGTGGCGTTATCTAGCACCATCTGCTGATCGGATTGCGCAACCACCATGGCAAATATTTAGTGGTGGTGTGCTTGTGAATTATTTTTTTCTCTTAAATTTTTATTTTTGTGTTATGGTGATAACTCGGTTGTGGATTTGTAATTTTTGGACCATTATTTTATGAGCATTGTACTTGGCATGAATGCTATTTGATGTGCTTTGGATTAACATTTGTATAAAATGAATTTGTACATGAGTATGTAACGTAAATGAGATTAACTGACCATCTTTTAAGAATTACTGTTGCGTGTAAAGCAGAATTTGGGACTATACTGTAATATTCTTTTCATCTCCTTTCTCCTATACATCACAGATGGGTAAGGGCTCCTTCAAGTATGCCTGGGTGTTGGACAAGCTGAAGGCCGAACGTGAGCGTGGTATTACCATTGACATCTCTCTGTGGAAGTTTGAGACCAGCAAATACTATGTCACCATTATAGATGCCCCTGGCCACAGAGATTTCATAAAGAACATGATCACTGGAACCTCTCAGGTATGTCTCCATAATGTTTGCATTGTATATGTTCAATAGATTACAGTGAACCTGAATTGGCGATGCCTAAAAGTGTAGATGCGATTGAATGTTGTGTATATGGACTGACAATTATTTTGTTGTCAATAAATTAAATTTAGACTTTTTTTCCATATAGGCATTATGCTAGATAAGTGTTGGTGTCAATATGCGGGAGCAGATTGTCAGCCGCATAGTTCCCAATAAATGATGGGTGAAGGTTTTTAAACGATAGGATTAATAAACAACACGTGTACATACTTGAGGCAATGTATAAATGCAATACACCGTCTCTTGTTGACAGACCCCCTTGTCACATTTTTAGGGTAAAATAAAAGTTTTAACACATTTTGCTGCATCTTATAGTGCATTTTTGTTTCCACTGACCATTTAATGTGTTTTATTGCAAAGTTTGGTTTTGCTGAAAGTTTTTTAAAGCAAATTAATAATGGTTTCTTGTGCTTTTTTTTTTGGTAGGCTGACTGTGCTGTGCTGATTGTTGCTGGGGGTGTTGGTGAGTTCGAAGCCGGTATCTCCAAGAATGGGCAGACCCGTGAGCATGCTCTCCTGGCCTACACCCTGGGAGTGAAACAGCTCATTGTTGGTGTGAACAAAATGGACTCTACTGAACCACCATACAGCCAGAAACGTTATGAGGAAATTACAAAGGAAGTCAGTGCCTACATCAAAAAGATTGGCTACAACCCTGCCACTGTGGCCTTTGTGCCAATCTCCGGCTGGCACGGAGACAACATGCTGGAGCCCAGCTCAAATGTGAGTATGGTAGCGCGCCCACTAAAGCATCAGAATATGGATGTTTAAACATTATAATACCATAGTTTTTTTTCCTTTGAATTCTACTCGAGGAGCTGTCTTACATTAAAATGCTCCCAAGACATTTCTTCCTTTGTTCACTTTTTTTTTTTTTTAAATATATATAAAGATGCCCTGGTTTAAAGGATGGAAGATTGAACGCAAGGAGGGTGCTGCCAGTGGTGTGACCCTGCTGGAGGCCCTAGATTCCATCCTGCCTCCTTCCCGACCAACAGACAAGCCATTGCGTCTGCCCCTTCAGGATGTCTACAAGATTGGAGGTGTGTTTATTATTATTTATGCTAACAACCTGGAAGAGCAAAATAATCCCCAAAAATCCCATCCTAACTTGCTTCATATGTAAATGTATGACTTGTATGGAATTTTTTTGGTTTTGTTTTTACCTCGTTTAGGTATTGGAACAGTGCCCGTGGGTCGTGTGGAGACTGGAACCTTGAAGCCCGGTATGGTCGTCACATTTGCTCCTGCCAACATCACCACTGAAGTAAAATCTGTGGAAATGCACCATGAGAGTCTGGCAGAAGCTCTTCCAGGAGACAATGTTGGTTTCAACATCAAAAACGTATCTGTAAAGGATATCCGTCGTGGAAATGTTGCCGGAGACAGTAAAAATGACCCACCCATGGAGGCTGGCACCTTCACTGCACAGGTATAGGGACAGACTTCTTCTAATTTAATTGTAGTGAGCTGGGCAACTGTGATCCGCACAGGTCTTGTCAGCTTCACAATTTCTAAGTTTTCCAAACCATACATTTCTTTTTAGGTTATCATCCTGAACCACCCAGGCCAAATTGGACCAGGTTATGCACCAGTGCTGGATTGCCACACTGCTCACATTGCCTGCAAGTTTGCCACCCTGAAGGAAAAGATTGACCGTCGTTCTGGCAAGAAGCTGGAAGACGAGCCCAAATTCTTGAAGTCTGGTGATGCTGCCATTGTAGAAATGGTTCCTGGCAAGCCCAT
Organism: Erpetoichthys calabaricus; assembly: GCF_900747795.2. NCBI lineage: Eukaryota > Metazoa > Chordata > Cladistia > Polypteriformes > Polypteridae > Erpetoichthys > Erpetoichthys calabaricus. The sequence goes on along the minus strand of NC_041407.2, from coordinate 91,812,612 downwards.
GTGTGTGGAGAGCTTCTCTGACTATCCTCCTCTTGGTAAGTTAGTGATTTGAGTAGGAAGTGTATAAATACACAAGTAAATTTTTGGTTGTTTTGCCAATGTTTAAATCTGAACGCTAACCAGTTGTCTTCATTTGCAGGACGTTTTGCTGTTCGTGACATGAGGCAGACAGTTGCTGTTGGTGTCATCAAATCTGTTGAGAAGAAGGCTTCCAGTGGTGGCAAAGTCACCAAGTCTGCAGTGAAAGCTTCTAAAAAATGAACCACCGTGTTCTGGGCTGTCCAAGTCATGTCTGGGTCTGGACTGCATCTGGGAAACCACTCACAAACCCAGAGCGCCGTAATTAAGGACTGGCTAATGTTGATTAAAACCCATCGTAAAAGTTTCCGCAGGAAAGGACAGTTCAGATTTAATTAAGTGTAGGAATTAAAGTGCCATTCTGTTCCTTGAAATAACCAGCACATTTAAATAGGTTATAAAGCAGTTGCAATTTTAAATTGAAATATTTAAAAGGAACTTCAGTTTTCTAGTAATTTTCACCAGATCCTGGAAAACAAATAAAAAAAAAAATGTGCACAGCTATGTTGTGGTGTTGTTTGTTTGGGAGAGGCCGTGTAGCTTTCAAGGCATTACTGTTTGGGTTCATCCAATAACTTGCAAGATAGGGTTTCAATGCAAACAGTTGGAGTATTGGCCTCTGAGGTACTATGGTTCAGAGGCAAAATGAAATGGGTCTTTTACTGACCTTTTAGAAGTTTTTTTTGACATTGCATCTGCAGAAGACTTACAATGTTTCTTGCACTTTATTATAGTGCATTGATAATGCCACACTGTCAGTGTTTAAGAGCCGTACATTAGTTGGAAATTTTGTGACCTCCACAAGTTTACTTCAGATTACAAGCACTTTTAGACATGTTTGTCCATCTTTTGCATTTCCATTTATCAATTTTCAAAACCATGTGACTTTTTAAATTAAAATGTTGGGCATAATTTTAAGAATTTGACTTTATACTTTTTTCTTCTACAAGGCCAGCCTTCTGTTTTGGCCACACTACAATATGAACTAGTTGCACTTTTTAAAGAGTAGGGTGATTTTTACAATGGCATCATCTCGGGTTAGTGTTAGAGTTTACCTTGGTTAATAATTGTATATCAAGGTACTTAATGGTTTTCAATTATGATTTCAAATGTTGAAAACTTACCATAGAGAAAACATTTCTGTACAATAATGTACTGGTAATCATTTTACACATTTTGCAGAATATCTTCCACCTTTGGACAACACTGTTACAACTAATTTTTTTGTAGTGGTATATATCAAGTAAATGGAATGGTTTTTTTTTGTTTAATATAAGTAAAAGGCTGTAATTTATGAAGTTTTGATTGCCAGTCAAAAAGGACACAGATCCAAGTATGTTTATCAATGGTCATTGCTTCTCATGGTACACTGAGCCATGGGGAAAATGCTCTTGGAAATTGTGGCTCCCTTTGTTTCTCTGTCCAGGTTTGATGTTTTATAGAATGATGTTTTGAATCAATATATTTGAATGGGCCACCTCCACAAAAGTAGTCATTTGTAAGGATTACATAAACTGCATTCATTAGAAATATTTTGAAAATTGACCTGTTTACTTACTCAAGATTCAATTCACTTTTATTGTCTCACGAGGAAAATTTGTTTTGTAAGGTTTTACAGATGAGACTGACATATATCACAACACCGCCATTAAACATAAACTTGGTACAAATAAATGTAATATGGCAGTGAATGTGATAGTTACACACTGCATCAAATTTTTCTATAGTACTTGCTTGTTAATCGGGTAAATTGGACTTTTGAGATCTTATTTTACTGGTCCATTTTACACTTTGACTTTGATGTACAATGTTTCTTGTAAAGTCAATTGTACATTCCTTTTTTGTAAAGCTTGGATGTACAAAATACACCTTCTTTTGGTTGCTCCCATTAGGTGTTGGCACAGCGGATTATCTTTCTGTCCTCTGCATCTTGTTGTGTTACACCCATCGCCTGCATGTCCTCTCTCTCACCACATCCTGTAAGCCTTCCCTTAGGCCTTCCTCTTTTTCTTTTGCCTGGCAGCTCTATCCTTAGCATCCTTCTACCAATATACCCAGCATCTTTCCTCTGCACATGTCCAAATTTAACCTCTCTCCCAACCTGAGCTGACCCCCTAATGTACTAATTTCTAGTCCTATCCATCCTCCTCACACCCAGTGCAAATCTTAGCATCTTTAACTCTGCCATCTCCAGCTCCGTCTCCTGCTTTCTGGTCAGTGCCAGTGTCTCCAGCCCATATGACAGCTGGTCTCGTGTCCTGTAGACCTTCCCATTCAGTCTTGCCGATACCTGTTACTCCTGACACACTTCTCCACCCTGCCAGCACTCTTTCACCTCTGTTCCACAATCCCCATTGTTCTGTACTGTTGATCACAAGTGTTTAAACTGCCCCACCTTCGCCAACTCCTTGCATCTTCACCATTCCTCTGACCTCCCTTTCATTTACACATGTATTCTGTCTTGTTCCTACTTACCTTCATTCCTCTCCTCTAGAGCAGTGGTCCCCAACCTTTTTGACAGCGAGGACCACTTTATTAGATGCAAAATTTTCCACGGACCGGTCAGGGGGGGCAGTTTTATACACAATTTACATAATATTTCTATTATTATTAAGTAGTTCGCATACGTTTGCAACCTGAGATTTTTCTTCTTTTTTTGTATATAGCAAAGATATATGCTTTGCATTTGCCATTCCAACAGATTGCACATCACAAATATTAACACTGCTATCTTTTTTTCATGTCTGCCATTTCTATAGGAGGGTGACAATGAGTTAAATTCCAATGGATGTTTTTCAAATGTTGACAAGCAATAAGCAAAATATATCACTGAAAACCACAGAAAACAAAAACGGCAAAAAAAAAAAAATAGTACGAGGAAAGTTCGAAGAAAGAGATTTTTTTTTTTTTTTTTTTTTTTTTTTTTTTTAACAATGTTTCTGTTTGGGGATCGTTGTGCAAATGTGCACAACTGAGCTGTGACCACAGATCTAACTGCTCTGTGGATGATTCGTTCAAGCATTTCAAGGTCACTTCGTTGTAATGAAAGCATCTGCTGAATGTACTTCGTAGTAATGCGATTTCTATAGACTCGTGTCATATGGGGAAACTGTCGGGACCATAAAAATAATTTTGTTGTAATACTCTCTCACCTCGGCCTCTCTCTGCGCCGCTGCAAAGCTCCGCCCGCCAAGTGTTCTGAAAAGTCTAAGTGAGTCTCCATTGCCGGCAGTTCTCTCACGGCCCGTCTGTCAGACGGCTGCGGCCCGGTAGTGGGCCGTAGACCGGGGGTTGGGGACCCCTGCTCTAGAGCATATCTCCATCTCTCCAGGGTCTCCTCAACCTGCTCCTATCGCAACAGATCATAATGTCATCAGCAAACATCATAGTCCACGGGGACTCCTGTCTAATTTCATCTGTCAACCTGTCCATCACCATTGCAAACAAGAAAGTGCTTAGAGCTGATCCCTGATAATAATTCCACCTCCACGTTGAATGCATCTGTTACTCCTACCGCAGACCTCACCATGGTCACACTTCCCTCGTACATATCCTGTACAACTCTTGCGTACTTCTTTGCCACTCCCGACTTCCTCATACCACAGCTCCTTTCGAGGCACCCTGTCATATGCTTTCTCCAGGTCCACAAAGATGCAATGCAACTCCTTCTGGCCTTCTCTAAGCTTCTCCATCAACATCCTCAGAGCAAACATTGCATCTGTGGTGCTCTTTCTTGGCATGAAACCATACTGCTGCTCACTAACCATCCCCGTTATTCTTAAATATCGGCACCAGCACACTTCTTCTCCACTCCTCAAGCATCCTCTCACTTTCCAAGATTCCATTAAACATCCATCCATTCATTATCCACCGCTTATCCCAAGCTTAGCCCAGACCTCCCTCTCCCCAGCCACCTCCTCCAGCTCCTCTGGGAGGACCCCAAGGCGCTTCAGGGCCAGCCGGGAGATATAATCCCTCCAGCATGTCCTGGGTCTGCCCTGTGGTCTTTTCCCAGTGGGGCATGCCCGGAACACCCCCCCAGGGAGGCGTCCAGGGGAACCACCTCAACTGAACTCCTGACCCTCTCTCTAAGGGAAAGTCCAGCCACCCTGCGGGGAAACCTCATTTCGGCCGCTTGTATCTGCGATCTTGCTGTTTCGGTCACTACCCAAAGTTCGTGGCCATAGGTGAGGGTAGGAACGTAGATCGACTGGTAAATCGACAGCCTCGCCTTTTGGCTCAGCTCTCTCTTCACCACAACGGACCGTTGCAGAGCCCGCATTACTGCGGATGCCGCACCGATCTGTCTGTCAACCTCCCGCTCCATTCTTCCCTCACTCGTGAACAAGTCCCCGAGATACTTGAACTCCTCCACTTGAGGCAGCACTGTGCTCCCAACCCGGAGAGAGCATTCCACCCTTTTCCAGCTGAGAACCATGGCCTCGGATTTAGAGGGGCTGACTTTCATCCCCGCTGCTTTGCACTCGGCTGCAAACCGCACCAGTGAGAGCTGGAGGTCACTGTCCAATGAAGCCAACAGAACCACGTCATCTCAAAATAGAAGAGACGAGATTCTGAGGTCACCAAACAAGACCCCCTCCCCTCGTTGGCTGCGCCTAGAAATTCTGTCCATATAACTTATGAACAGAATCGGTGACAAAAGGGCAGCCCTGGCGGAGTACAACCTCAACAGGAAACGAGTCCGACTTATTACCGGCAATGCGGACCAAGCTCCTGCTCCTCCTGTACAGGGACTGGATGGCTCGTAACAACGAGCCTTGTACCCCGTACTCTTGGAGCACACCCCACAGGATGCTTCGAGGGACACGGTCGAATGCCTTCTCCAAATCCACAAAACACATGTGGACTGGTTGGGCAAACTCCCATGCCCCCTCCAGGATCCTGGCCAGGGTGTAGAGCTGGTCCAGTGTTCCACGGCCGGGACGGAATCCGCATTGTTCCTCTTGAATCCGAGATTCGACCATCGACCAAACTCTCTTCTCCAGCACCCCTGAATAGACCTTGCCAGGGAGGCTGAGGAGTGTGATCCCCCTATAGTTGGAGCACATCCTCCGGTAACCCTTCTTAAAAAGGGGAACCACCACCCCGGTTTGCCAATCCAGAGGCACTGCCCCCGATGTCCTTCCGATGTTGCAGAGACTTGTCAACCAGGACAGCCATACAACATCCAGGGCCTTGAGGAACCCAGGGTAAACCTCGTCCATTCCAGGGGCCCTGCCACCGCGGAGCTTTTTAACTACCTCGGCGACCTCAATACCCACCCCCCCCCCCCCACCGGAGTCCTCCAGCTCTGCTTCCTTTAAGGAATGGTGGGATTGTGAAGATCCTCGAAGTATTCCTTCCACCGGTCAATAATGTCTACAGTTGCAGTCAGCAGGGCCCCATCTCCACTGTACACAGTGTTGGTGGAGCACCGCTTTCCCCTCCTGAGGTGCCTGACGGTTTGCCAGAACCTTCTCGGTGCCGACCGAAAGTCGTTTTCCATGGCTTCCCCAAACTCCTCCCATGCCCAAGTTTTTTTCTCTGCAAGTCGATGCCGCCACACGCTTGGCCCGTTGGTACCCCTCAGCTGCCTCTGGAGTCCCACTGGTCAACCAGACTCGATAGGACTCTTTCTTCAGCTTGACGGCCTCTCGAACCTTAGGTGTCCACCACCGGGTTCGTGGATTGCTGCTACGAGAGACACCGACAACCTTGCGGCCACAGCTCTGTTCTGCTGCTTCAACAATGGAGGCTCGGAACATGGCCCATTCAGACTCAATGTCGTTCGCCTCCCTCAGAATGAGGTTGAAGTTCTGCCGGAGGTGGCAGTTAAAGATCTTTCTGACCAGTTCCTCCGCCAGACGTTCCCAGCAGACCCTGATTATTCGTTTGGGTCTGCCTGGTCTGTCCGGCAGCCTCCCCCGCCATCTGATCCAACTTACCACCAGATGGTGATCAGTTGACAGCTCAGCCCCTCTCTTCACCCGAGTGTCCAAGACATAAGGTCGCAGATCTGATGACACGATTACAAAGTCCATCATCGAGCTGCGACCATGGGCATCCTGGCGCCAAGTGCACTTATGGACTCCCTTATGTTCGAACATGGTGTTCGTTATGGACAATCCATGACCAGCACAGAAGTCCAACAACTGAACACCACTCGAGTTTAGATCAGGGAGGCCGTTCCTCCCAATCATGCCTCTCCACGATGGCTGGACCTTTGATCCATTAAACAATCTGGTTAAAAACTCCACTGCCATCTCTCCTAAACACCTCCATGCTTCCGTAAGTATGTCATCTGGACCAATGGCCTTTCCATTTTTCATCCTCTTCATAGCTGTCCTTACTTCCTCCTTGCTAATCCGTTTCACTTCCTGATTCACTATCTCCACATCATCCAACCTCTTCTCTCTTTCTCTTCATTTATCAACCTCTCAAAGTACTCTTTCCATCTGCTCAACACATTCCTCTCTTGTGAGTACGTTTCAATCTTTATCCTTTATCACCCTAATCTGCTGCACATCTTTCCCAGCTCGGTCCTTCTGTCTAGCCAATTGGTACAGGTCCTTTTCTCCCTCCTTAGTGTCCAACCTCTCCTACAACTCATCATACACCTTTTCTTTATTCTTCGTCACCTCTCTCTTCACCTTGTGCTTTATCTCCTTGTACTGTTGTCTACTTTCTGCATCTCTGACTATCCCACTTCTTTGCCATCCTCTTCCGCTGTATACTCTCTTGTACTTCCTCATTCCACCACCAGGTTTCCTTTTCCTCCTTCCTCTGTCCAGATGTCACGCCGAGCACCCTTCTTGCTGTCACCCTTACTACATCTGCTGAGGTTTCCCAGCTGTCTGGTAACTCTTCACTGCCACCCAGTGCCTGGAGCACCTCCTCCCTAAACTCAACATTGTAGTCTTCCTTTTTCAATTTCCACCATTTGATCCTTGGCTGTGCCCTCACTCTCTTCCTCTTGTTGATCTCCAACGTCATCTTACAGACCACCATCCTATGCTGCTTAACTACACTTTCCCCTACCGCCACTTTGCAATCTTCAATCTCCTTCAGATCAACTCTTCTGCATAGGATGTAATCTACCTGTGTTTATCTTCCTCCACTCTTGTACATAACCTTATGTTCCTCCCTCTTCTTAAAATACGTTTTCACCACAGCCACATCCATCCTTTTGGCAAAATCCACTATCCTCTGACCTTCACTCCTCTCCTTGACACCATACCTACCCATCACCTCCTCGTCTCCACTGTTCCCTTCACCAACGTGCCCATTGAAATCCGCTCCAATCACCACTTTCTGTTCCTTGGGTATACTGTTCATCACTTCGTCCAGCTCACTCCAAAAATCTTCTTTCTCACCCAATACACACCCAACTTGCGGTGCATATGTACTAACAACATTCATCATCACACCTCCAATTTCCAGCTTCATAATCATTACTCAGCCTGACACTCTTTTCACCTCCAAAACACTCTTGACATACTGTTCCTTCAGAATAAATCCTACCCCGTTTCTCCTCCCATCCACACCATGATAGAACAATTTGAATCCACCTCCAATCCACCTGGCCTTACTCTCCTTCCATTTAGTTTCTTGCACGCACAATATATCAAAATTCCTTCTCTCCATCATATCTGTTAACTGTTTCCCCTTACCAGTCATACTGCCAACATTCAAAGTTCCTACCCTTAGCTCCACTCTTTACTTTCCTCCTCTCCTTCTGCCTCCGGACACGTCTCCCCCCTCTTCTTCTCCTTCTTCGGCCAACAGTAGCCCAATTTCCGCCAGAACGCTGTTGGCTAACAGTACTGGTGGCGGTCGTTGTTAACCTGGGCCTTGACTGATCCGGTATGGAAATTTGTATTGTCCGCATATTGATTTGGAAAAATTGTACACCAGATGCCCTTCCTGACGTAACCCTCCCCATTTATCCAGGCTTGGGACCGGCGCGAAGAAACACACTGGTTTGTGCATCCCCTGTGGCTGGGTTAGAAACTACTCTTTACACCAAATAACAAAAATCAGCTTCCACTAGACCACAGGGCTGTTTTCATTAAACTAATCAAAGAGTCATTAGCAGATTTTAAGGTGGACTTGTTTTCAAATTTACTGTGACAATACTTTGTATAAAAGATGTACAAAAGACATGGGGGTGGGGGGGAACCACATGGACAAGGGCAGCATGTCAGACAACAATTTACTTTAAACTCTCTTAGATCCATCTGCTAAAAAGTCAATCCGCCACCCTACAATATTGTAGTCCAAATTAATATCTTGTGTAAGTCTCTTCAAGAAGGTGGGGCTGGATGGTGTTAAGTTGATGAGAAGTCTACAAACAGGACTGTTCACATGAGACTTGGTGCCCTCCATGTGGTCATATAACAAGTGAGTACAGTGACAGTGGTGTCCTCTTAACCTCTATTAGATTGATATGCACACTGAAATGGATGTAATGCGTTTTCTCTTAGCCTACTTTTTTGCATGTTTTTCAAATGATTTCATAACCAGTGCCGACAGAGCCATTGGTCTGAAGTCGTTAAAGTTTTTAGGGTTTTACTTTTTAGCTAACTGGAATAACTGTGGCCTATTATCATAGCTTTGAAGCGTTCTGCTGTTCTGGTAGTGAGAGCGAGAAATGAAGCTGAGCTACTCTACATAAGATTTCATGTGCCTACCACTAAGAATGTCTGGACCAGAACTTTTGTGTTTAATTTTCTAAAGATGTTCTCTATGTTCTTGTGAACAAAACAATCTCTTCCTTATCTGAAACCATCTGTTTCAAGCTTTGTTGTAGCTCAATAAAATCAAACTGCTCAGATTTCAAGTAGTATTTATTAAAGTCATTGGCTAAATCAGATACCCTTACATGATTATTATTTTTTGACTGATGACAGCCAACTAAGGATTTTAATGCCTGACCACATCAAGTTCAACTTTTTGTGAATAATTTTTGCTCAGTTTTATTCTTGTAATATTAGGATTGGTCATTTGTCACCTCTAAATAATTAATGGGTGACAGCATTGAAGAAAATAGCTTCTCAAAATAAATTGATGTTAGTACTTTAATATTTTATTATTCAGAATCTTTCTGTGATTAACACTACTGCCTCACAGGTCCTGCAGCCTGGGTCACAATTGTGTGGCCATTCATTTTCTGTTTGGAGTGTTCATGTTCACCCTGTGTCTAACCTTAACTCTTCCACATCCTCAAGGACATGCTTGCCAGGGTGAGTGGGTGTTGTAATTCCACCTCATGTGAGGGAGTGCATGAGTGAGCTCTGTGATGGACTAGTGCCCCATCCAGGGTTGGCTTTAATTAATCGTTAACTCATTTCCAAATCTGCTTATTTAAATACAGTACCATCATGAAAATACACAGCAAGACTGCCATTGTTATGTTAAGTCTTATACACTGACTTACCAGTTTAATCCCACCCCCACCTTCAAAGAAGTTCTTCATTCCAACATGTTGTGGAAGCCGGCCCGGACACAGACAGGCGGACACCGATGGTTCACCCACAACACGTTTATTTACATTCATATTTTCAGTTCAGTGCACCTCAAACCCCCAAAAGTCCTCAATGTCCAGGCCACAACTCGAATGCCTTAATCTTCAGGCCGCCTCCTTGCCTCTCCTCCCAAGCTCCATCCTTCTCCACTCCCAACTCAAGCCAACGAACAGAGGGAGGCGACCCCTTTTATATTCACCCGGATGTGTCTTCCACAGGCACTCCCCAATGTGGCGGAAGTGCTGAGGTCCAGGGATCCAAAGGCATTGGGACGCCCCCTGGCGGTGACCACGGGCCCCTACAGGGTTGAGTCCCCATAGGTGTCAGGGCGGTCGCACCCATGTGGTCTGGGGAAGGTGTAAGCCCTCTTCTGGTCCTCCGGGGCGTCCTGGCCGGGTCACCCCCCCAGCCACCTGCGACAATGTCACATGTGATAGCAGTGTGTGGTATTAATCGAGCAGGCATGTATTTCCAGTATCAGTTAGTGTTCAGTTGCATGTTAAAATGGGCAGTGGCCTTAGAGACTCTGAACATGGGTAGATAAAAGAGTGTGCCGGGTTTGCCAGCGATATTTAATAGAACATTAGAACAATTTAGACAAGAGGCCATTCAGCCCAACAAAGCTCACCAGACCTATCCAATTAATTAATCCAAATAACAGTTTTGAAAACCCCTAAAGTCCTACTATCAGCCACACAACTTGGTAGGTTATTCCATATGGTTCTCTGTGTAAAGAAAAACTTACTAATATTTGTGCGGTTTACCCTTAACAAGTTTCCAAATGTGTCACCATGTTCTTGATGAACTCATTTTAAAATAACAGTCTTGAACCACTGGACTATTTACCTTCATAATTTTAAACACTTCAATCATGTCACCTCTTAATCTACTTTTGCTTAAACTGTAAAGGCTCAGCTAATTCAATCTTTCTTCATAATCCATCCCATGTAGCCATGTAGAATGAGCTTAGTCACTCTTTTTTAGACCTTTTCTAGCACTGCTATGTCTTTTTTGTAGCATGGAGACCAAAACTGCATGCAGTACTCCAGATGAAGCCTCACCAGTGTGTTATAAAGTTTGAGCATAACTTCTTTGGACTTGTACTTCACACATTGTACTATATAACCTAATATTCTTTTAGCCTTTTTGGCTTCTCTGTACTGACTGGCAATTGATAGTGTAGAGTCCACCACAACTCCTAAATCCTTCTCAAAAGGTGTACTCTTAATTTTCAGACCTCCCATTGTGTGTTCAAATAGTGTACCCACAAAAGCAGTTTGCACTTCAGGGCCACTGTAGTGGGGACCCCTGTATTAAAGTGAAAGCTAAAAAATGAAATTGCAAACCCAAAATAAAAAAATGAATATGTAAACTAAAAAAAAGGTGAAAACACAAACTAAAAAAAAATAACATGCAAATTAAAAAAAAAGACAAAAATCAAATGAAAATTACATAACCAGAGAGCAGGGAAGTTGAGGGATTAGTGGCAAGAAACAAGAACATTTCAGGAAGATATTTAATTGAATTGGACTACAGTAATCCCTCCCTGTATCGCGCTTCGACTTTCGTGACTTCACTCTATCGCGGATTATATATGTAAGCATATCTAAATATATAATATGTATTTTTCGCTGCTTCGCAGGTTTCTGCAGACAGTGGGTCTTTTTACTTCTGGTACATGCTTCCTCAGTTGGTTTGCCCAGTTGATTTCACACAAGGGATGCTATTGGGGGATGGCTGAGAAGCTACCCAATCACAGCATGCAGTTAAGTTCCTGTGTGCTGATTGGCTCAGTGACAGAACGCCGAATTTGATTCCGCTGCGTTAACCAGGAAGTCTCATCTCGCTCATTCAGCAACAACGTGTTTCACTGTTTAAAGAGTTAACTTTTGTGCTCTTTTTTGTTTATCTTTGTGCATAGTCAAGCCCTTTGTTATGGCTCCAAAATGATCTGCTGCTGCTACTGCTTCAGGGGCCGTGCCCAAGCGCAAACAGAAGATGCTAACGATTGCCGAAAAGGTAAAAGTTTTGGATATGTTGAAGGCAGGGAACAGCTACACTGCTGTAGGATGCCATTACGGCATCAATGAGTCCACGATTCTTTTTATTTAAAAAGGAGGAAAAGCATGTAAGATCTACGGCCGCCGTGTCCTTTAACCAGGGCGCAAAACGAGTTGTAAGTGGATGTTATAAGGCGGTAGTCCAGATGGAATCTGCTTAAGGGATTTGGATTGAAGGCTGCTGGAAGAAGAACAATGGCGGTGCTACACAATAGCCTGAAGAGGCTCCTTTAGAAGAGCTGTAACGCTCTCCTTTGTTGTGCAGTAAAATTAAAGTCATCGTTATCGGACAAGTCGTCATGTCATTGTTGGTGAGTAACCATAATTAATTTTCTACGTATAGTACAGTACACATTTTACTGTATACAATTTTTCTTGCATTGTACATATTTGTTGCTGGTGGCCTGTCTGTCGTAATGGCTGTAACATATGTGATATCGGAGACGCTCGATATCTTTAAAATAATATTTAGGTTTTACTGTATATAAACAGTGTGGTTATATACATACATAATTTCAACAAATCTTACCTAATATCTAAGAGAATACAAAGGGTTTATGCTGTGTCATTGTGCGGGAAAGGTTTATAATAGTGTGGGAGAGTTTATAAGGGCTGAAAATATATAAAAATAACCATATGATCATATGATCATCATCGGATTTTCACCTTTCGCAGGGGGTTCTGGAACGCAACCCCCGCGAACGAGGAGGGATTACTGTAGTGCACTAAATCATTTCTAGGCTGCAGCTTAATCCTTAAGCAGCAGCACTCCTTATTCAGAGTCAAAACATTGGTGCAAGTCTGGGGGGAAACTTGTTTAGTTCAAACTTCCCTGTTCTCTAGTCTAGTGGCACCATTTCCATTTTTATTTTTTTTCCATTTTTGCTTCTTTTTTGTTTGCATTATCAGTTTTTTTTGTATGCAATTTCATTTATTTTAGTTTCGTTTATTTGTTTTGGTCTTTAAGTTTTCAATTACAATTTTTTAGTTTATGCTTCCGACTCTTTTAGTTTGCATTTTTGACTTTTTTGCGCTTTGCCCTACGCGGCCACTGTACCCCTCTGTAATTGATCCCTTTATGGTGTCCATTAGACAACATTGCCTAGTGATGTATAAATACGAGTGCGCCAAAGTTTGCAAGTGGATTTGACAAGTATAGACAAATTGGGCTAAGCAAACTTCACATGCAATCAAAATGTGGAATATTTATGTTTTTAATTACTTAAACATTTTAATGTCATCAGGCAATCACCACAAAACTATCCATCCATCCATCCATTTTCCAACCCGCTGAATCCGAACACAGGGTCACGGGGGTCTGCTGGAGCCAATCCCAGCCAACACAGGGCGCAAGGCAGGGAACCAATCCCGGGCAGGGCGCCAACCCACCGCAGGACACACACACAAACACCCACACACCAAGCACACACTAGGGCCAATTTAGAATCGCCAATCCACCTAACCTGCATGTCTTTGGACTGTGGGAGGAAACCCACGCAGACACGGGGAGAACATCCAAACTCCACGCAGGGAGGACCCGGGAAGCGAACCCAGGTCTCCTTACTGCGAGGCAGCAGCGCTACCACTGCGCCACCGTGCCTCCCACCACAAAACTATTTAAAGTCTAATCTTCCACTTTACATTAAATTAGTAACTGCATCGTATAAGCACTTAAATTCAGCTACAAAGAAAAACAGTGCGCTCTGATATAAGTAAAATTTCAGAAAATAAAAAAATGCTCTACTTTTAAGCATTAAACTGCTATGCAGAAAACAAAACAACCTACTTCCCTTTGTAGTTGTTCGGTATCTAGACCGTCCAACATGGATTCCACGACGTGCGCGTCCACGAAACCTCGCTGAGCGTGTTCCCGTCATATAAATAACGGCTTCGGAGATCTCGCGATCTCTTCTAGCGTACCATCATGGCGGTGAGTAGAAAGAAATGGGAGAGGGCAGAAGTAATATACAATCCGTCTCCATCAGTTTGTTAAGCACACGAGTGACGCCCGCAGAAATATATGTCCCAAAGTAAAGGACGTCAGGGTTATACCTAAAAGTATTGATGCAGCCTGGAATCTTTTGGAGAGCCGAGATCACATCGGGAAAGAGGGCCTCACCTCCAGGCATAGAACTTTACTTTTTTTCCCCACACCACGCAACAGTATCTTTGTGTACCGGAATTTCATATTTGTTTTCTAAGCAGAATGGCTTTTGATAATTTTCGGGTCTTACTTTTCTTCATTTGTTTATAGAGGACTTGTTGCACTCTTTAACCGAGTATTATTTTGAAATAAGGTGCTGTGCTCCATTTGTGCTAATACTTAACTGGGGTAAAAGAAATGGCCTCCTGGAGCGGGTCGAGGCAGATTTAGGAGAGAAGTCCGTTGTCTGTCGAAATACGTAGCGTAGCATTACTTAGTAGGCTGGATCCGGTTAAGACTTGTCCGCCTCCTCTACTTAATATGAAAATGTATTGGGGGTTTGGTTATTCGCCTATACGTTAATATGTCGTCTTGCTTAATCGATACTAAGGAAGAGTCCGCTGTTCTTGTGGGGCATCTTTCAAAATAAACATAGTGACAGTTCTTCAGTTCACGGTCTGACCATGGAAACTGTTAATAGACGTCCCGACATGATCCAGCTATGATTTGATTCTTTGTTTCATCACCTAGGATCAGGGTGAGAAAAAGGAGAATCCAATGCGCGAATTGCGCATCCGCAAGCTGTGCCTCAACATCTGTGTGGGGGAGAGCGGCGATAGACTGACCCGTGCCGCGAAGGTCCTGGAGCAACTGACTGGTCAGACTCCTGTTTTCTCAAAGGGTGAGTGTCCGTTCAACCTGTGGATGGCAATATGGGTTTTCTATTTTATAAATCAAACACTTAAACAGCATAAGCATAAATGTTTCTTTGTAACAGCAGTGCAGCATTAACTATTTAAGGTATCCAGTAATTAAAGTGCAGTTTAGTTCAGTTTTATGAAAGATACCTAATGAATACTTTTACAACATCCATCTTTTTATGAAAAAAGGAAACTGTCATTGGTGGAATGGTGGCACAATGGTAGTGCAGCTGCCTTTCAACAAGGAGTCTGCCATTAATGTACCAGGTGCTTCCTGCATGGAATTTGTATGTTGTTCCCATCTTTACATGAGCTTTCTCCAGATTGGTAGATTATTAAATTGGGCCAAGTTTGTGTGTGTGTGTGTGTGTGTGTGTGTGTGTGTGTGTGTGTGTGTGTTAAACTTGACCAGGCATTGTTTCTGCCTTGCTTCTGATGCTTGCTGGGATTCATTCCATTTTCCCTGCAACACTGGCCTGAATAAGAGGTTTGAAAATGAATGAATCGATGGATGAAGGGTAATATTTTGCTGAGCACCACATTCTCTCTGTTTACAGAACAATCTTGGTTGCATAATTCAGAAGGAAATCAAAGTTTCTAATTAAATACTCCTGAAAGGCTAAACGTATATAAAAAAAAATTAACCAAAGTGTGCATACCTAGAACCTAAATGGCTTAAATATGTTGATACAAAGATGGTTCAAGTTTAAAATGTTTGTCACTAGCCAATGTCACTTTACATTTCTAGTCATGGTCTGTGTCTCCTCTACAGACCAAGCATTAACAGTTATGGCGAGTTCAGAAGCAATCTCATTTTTCTTTTTTTCCATTTTGTCAGGGTACGTAAATACGAAACCTCCGACAGAGGAGCTTCTCTTCCATTTGTTAGGTCTAAAGTCTCCGCATTCCTTATTTCTTGTCGTTGTATTTCTGGATGAGCATTCATAGATTGTGAGCTCTCACGCACATAGAACCCCTCCGACTAATGACTCAAGTAAATCTGTTTGATTTTATTGGAGCAAGTTGGACTGAGTTGCTGGGTATGTCACAATCGACGTTCAGCTTCATGGGAGAGCTCCACCGACTACCTACAACTGGCTAAAATGATGTAAATGAAGGATATGACTTAAAATCACTGGAAAAGTCTCCTAATGTGACATTGCCTTTAGGCAGATATTGGTTTACAACAAAAAACATTTATTTCTATAGCACATTTTCGTACACAGGATGTAGCTCAAAATGCTTTCCAATATGTCAAATAAATAGTTTACAAGAAAATAAAAAAAGAATTGGATAAGAATAATAAACAAATTACATCACAAAAATATGCATTAACATAAGATAGATGTATAATTAGTAGAAAAGTTAGAGCCCTTATATTGTTAAGTCTCTAAATATGAGTCTCATGATAAAGTTAGATGTCCAGATAGAGTTGGGTTTAGGTTGACGTAGATGTTGGGGGTCAAATCTAGGGACTAATATAAAGTTTCTTTGCCCCAAAATCTTAACTTCAAGATTAAAGAGAAAAAATGGTTTTGCCTAACACATTAGGCCACTCATGTTTGAAGCTTGGTTAAACCATCACATTCTAAATAAGAAACAAATTTAATCAATAATAATGTTATTTGGATGAATGTGACAGTGTTTTATGTTGAATATAAACTTCAGTTTTTATTCAGTAGCATAACAATATTTATAGGCTATTAGACATGGTCTGCTATGGTCTGGTCCAGTGGTAAATTTTGTGAATCTTTTGTTCCAGGTGCCTTTTTAAAGTATTTACCTTTTTTTTTTTTTTTTTTAACAGCTCGCTATACTGTGCGCTCATTTGGCATCCGAAGAAATGAAAAGATTGCTGTTCACTGCACTGTCCGTGGAGCTAAAGCAGAGGAAATTCTAGAGAAAGGACTTAAGGTGACCAGAGTTTGGAATGGTTGTAGATGCCTTATGAAGCAGCCAACCTGTGCATGTTGACCAGTCTTACAATGTGTTTTGCAGGTTCGTGAGTATGAGCTGAGGAAGAACAATTTCTCAGATACTGGCAACTTTGGCTTTGGCATTCAGGAGCATATAGACTTGGGCATCAAATATGATCCCAGTATTGGCATCTACGGGCTGGATTTCTATGTTGTAAGTAACATGTTTGGTTAAACTGCTCATACATTTAAAAAAAAAAAAAAGTGGTTGGTGGTACAATTATCTGAAAATGTAATCTTTCCCAACTTGCTGTTGTACTTTGACAAGTCACAATTAGCTGAATAGTAAGAGTTTTCGATTGTGCACCTTTATTTCTCCTGTTAATAGTATCTCTGTGCAAGATTTTAAACATTCTTAAAACAGGATGGAAACAATGTAAATGCAGTTTGTCTAATTTAGAAGTTAATAAAATGTCGTTTATGTCAGCTACTTACTTGCAAATGATTGTAAACTGACCTATCAATACTTATGCCTTGGTTTGAGTTAAACTTCCTGAGTTGGCTTTTCACTGCAGAATGTGAAAATATCCAGCACCAATCATCATGCAATGCAGTTTCAGCTATTATTAGTACTTAATTATTAGTCAGTAATGCTTTAAAGTTATTCTGTATTTTTCTTTTTAAAAGATCATTAATGAAGGTCATATTTAGAAGAATGCATCCCTTGCTAAATGTTTATTGGTGGTTTCTGCTCAGTTGTTCTTAATATGAGCTTCTTGGGAGGAAACTGATGTAAAAGTCTTGCTTCTAGTGAAAGAAAATTAGAATTCACATTTGCACATTAATTACTGGTGAATTATTGGCATTGCTAAATTAATGATTTGGCACTTTATGATTTTGCTGTTGATACAGTGTTTGCCTTTGTTGCCTCGCCTAAGGGAACAACTCAAGTGGGTGTAGTTTGTAAGTTCTGTGAAGACACCCTGCTTACATCCTACATTCCACAGATGAACATAACATTTTGCCTGGCAACACAAATTTTGTGTTAATGTGAGTTTGCACAAGAGTATGCATTGAGCTTTTCCATTCATGGTTGTTTTTCACCTTGGATTTAATGTTAGAATAAACTCAGGTTGTACATGGCCCTGTAGTGATACAGTTGGTTTTAGACATGTGATGGTGAGACTAAGCTATCTGAGCTTTATACATTTTTTTCTTCTCTTCTGTTGTACTGATCTGATTGCCAGTATAACGCAGAATCTCTTGATAGATGAATGTCAGTAGCATAGGACTAGGGCAGGGGTGGCAAACTCCAGGCCTGGAGTGCCGTAGTGGCTACAGGTTTTCATTCTAACCCTTTTCCTAACAGTGACCAGTTTTCACTGCTAATTAACTTTTTTCCCCATCACTTTAATAGCCCTGTTAGAAGAGTTCAGCCCTCTGAATTGATTCCTTTCTTCATTTAATAACAGCCAAGCAGAAATGAGATGTGAAACGAGCTAACAGATGACCAGCTAAACTGGGGCTTCAAACTCCAACCAATTTCACTCCACTTTTTTTAACGAGAAGCCAGTTCTTGCTGTTAATTAAACCTGTTATTTAATTCCGTGGCTTATTGCTGCTCTCATTCTGCCACAGCACACATTTCAAAAACTGTTGTTTTTCTGTTCTTTCTAAGCATCGTCAAAATGTTTTGATGACCTGAGAAATCAACCTTACCGAGACCATCACCTCTCTTTAATTTCAGATATTGTGTAATGGGCACAGGGGAGCTGGTCATGTGGTGGCTTGTTTTGTGTCTCATTATTGTTTCCAGAACAATAAAGAGTACAATGGCAGTGTTGCTTGGTAGTATACAAGCTGCAGCCCTTTACGTTAACACATTGCAGCCTAGACGTTTAATATGTAAGCGTGTGGCGCTTTTTTTTTTTTGGCGAGAGAGGTGACCAAAAGAAGCAACTTTCTTAGTCGGAAGATAAAAAGTACCTGGTATAGGGGCTTTATTATGTTTTTGTTATATTTTACTTTCTGTGAATTTATTTTTAATAAAATTCCCTTTTATTTCTTGGTCAGAATTCTACTTTTACTAACTCCTACATGTTGTTTGTTTTTAATAAACTTTTTTGAATACACCTGAAGTGAGTGCCACTGTAATTGCTTATTTGTTACAAAATTCTGTATTCAAAGATAAAATGCAAAATTTTAAACTGGTTGAAACTGACAGGCATTTCACGTTATGTTGCTACTGTTGCACAGTGAGAAGCAACATCTTCTTAACTTTATCTAGAATGCAGGTCAAAGAAAAATGTGATGCAGTTAAGGTGTATGCTGCTGTTTTTTTACAATGTGTAACCATTTATCTCTGTTAAAATATGTAATAAATTACCTGAAATGGTGATGTTAAGTGTTTTTGAGGATAGCTGCAAACTTTTGATTCTGATGTGTTTTTTAATTCTGCCTTTTTTCTTTTTTTGTTTACACCCGAGTCAGTATTTGGTGATCCTGAAAATGTAAACAACATGTGTGTACATTTGTATAAGTAAAACATTTAGCATTTTAAAACTTATCAAATGTCTGTTATATTAAGAAAAAAAAAATCTTTGTTGAAAGCTAGATATCTGTGGTCTATTTACAGGTCTTGGGCCGTCCTGGATTCAGTATTGCTGACAAGAAGAAGAAGAGGGGTCGCATTGGAGCCAAACACAGGATTGGAAAAGAGGAGGCCATGCGCTGGTTCCAGCAGAAAGTAAGCATAAAAAATGTTTTTTATACACACTTAGTTGAGTGGTAGGTAGATGAGCCACACAGTTTATATTGAGAACAATTCATAATATTACTTAAAAAAAAAAAAAAAGTCTGAGTATATAAAACGTTGGTATTGTTAAATTTACTCTAGTACATTTTTTGTGTTTGAAAACAAGCTAAGATGAACAGAACATTTGTGAAGATGTATACTTGGAAGACAGTTTGAGAGAAACTTTTTTAACTTTTAAAAGAATAAAAGTTACTAAAGATAGCAAGTTAAATTTGTAACCATTCATGCTATCCTCCACACTTATCTCCATATCCTTCTTTTGGAAAATGTTCCACCTTACAGAATATATTTTTTTATATATTATAAAAATTATAAACATTTTATATGGCTTTAGAGGAAAAATATACTTGCCAAATGTCATCACGTTTTTTTTAAGATCACTGTTTATTAGCTTTCTAGGACTTGCCAATTATACACTTAAACAAATGTCTTTAGGTGATATATACTGTTGTTTTCATTTGAGTATTAAAGTATCTTTTTTTTTTTTTTTTTTTTTCTTCCTTCCTTTTCTCTTTCCAGTATGATGGGATCATTCTTCCCGGCAAATAAATGGATTTACTCTTTATATCAGTTAATAAAAAAGTTAAAAAAAAAGACAGCCTTTTTGTTTTGTTTTTATATTTGCTGAATCAATTCATCTTGACTAGCTTGTGTCATTTAGGAGATGCTTCAGTTTTGTTAAGTTTTGTTAGTGTCATGCCAGTGTGGTCAGCCGTGGATTTTGGATGGATATATTGAAGCTCCACTTGCTGCAGTGCAGAGTTAGACATGGGTGTGTGCCTATTTAACACTGACATTATAGCAGCGTAGACATTGTGTTAATGTTTATTATCCGTAATATACTGCAGTCTCTGATTGTGGCATTCAAAAGGTAATAATCTCTGGCAAAAAAAAAAAAACAGAATTTACACAGAACAAAACCATATAATTTTGAGTTTAGGGTGTTGGCAAAGGATGCAGTTCAGAAAAAAAACTCACAGCTGAATTATTTGCATGTTCTTTCAATTTGAGTATTTGTCTATCGCTATGTTTTTCTCTGCAAAGTTCCAGACTTGCTCTCCGTTCTGATTCAAAGACACCAGCAAAATTTTATCTTGATGTTAACAGTGGTTTTAACTCTTTAATGGGTATGTGTTTCAAATAACGTTGTTTCAGAAATTTGAACAACTGTTAGTCTGATCTTCCACAACTATCAAACGGACATCGATCTGCCAATTTTCCATCACTTGAATTCAGTGTAAGCTATTGAGCCAACTCAAGTCTATTTGCACTCGGTTTTTAACTACATTATGAAGTGCTGTTAACGATCTTAATGTAGTCTGGAAATGCATGTAATTGCACTGTATTATCACTGTTATTTTTAAATACGACAATACTCAAAAGTATTTAGTAGACAGAAATGTTATAACTTGACTTCTTTCAAGTAAGAGAGAAACACTCAATTTCAAATTGGTTAGCCTTGTGTCTAGACACCCCAATACTATACTATGTGTACATTTTCTAACTTGTTTGTCATCTAAACACCTTGGGTGATAACCGTTGATATTTCAGAGTTGCTGTAGTTTATTTCCGGTTGTTTCCTTAGAAAATCAGTTTATATTTGGTACAAAGTTTCTTCGTTTAGTGTACAGATTTTATAAAGAAACTCGATAATCTTTGACTGTTGTGTTTGTGCTGGGTTGGTAACATCACTTCAAGAGAGGCCCACCAAATCAACAGGCTAATTTAAAGTACAGTCTCAGTTATAGGATGCCCTCTGGACCCTGGATGTAGTATCGAAGGAGAGAGATGAAACATAACTGTTGGGTGTAGTTATGAACAATGCTGCACATCGTTTATCTGACATACTAATGCTGAGGACTTTCAGCTAACAAATTATTCAGGAAAAGTGTGTCAAGAAACACTACTGGGGCTCATTTATACCAAATGCAATACATCTGCATAATGCCTCACTGTGACTATCCAGTCAGAACTTTTCTTTCTTTTGAATTTTCTTGCTTTATAGTCATTCCAGTGTGTGTATATTTATGTATTTATTTACTTATCTACCTGTTTATGTATTTATTTGTCCCCAGGGGGAAATTTAGCCTTTTACAGAAGCCCTTTAAACAAAGTTATCTAATTGCTTTAATATTGAGTGCACAGATTTCCAATATTTACAAAATTGCATCTTTTTTTTTTTTGGTTCCTCCAACCTGTTTATCCAGTTCAGGTGTCTAGCAGCTGGTGCCTATACCAGCAGCACAGTTTTCAAGGAGGGATTCCACCCTTGGATGGTATACCAGTCAATCAGCAGGCCCATATGCATGTAGTCTCACAATGCTAATCGGCCTTACATGCATGTCTTTTGTGGTGTTGGAGGAAAGCCTTCAGAAACGCGGAGAACATGCAGACTGCACACAGTTGTGGGATTTGACCCCACACTCTGGTGTTATGGCATTAGCACTAATTTGTTACACTGTGTAACACAGAATGAGCAATTTTGCTTATGGCCTTTTTGATAGTTGTTTTAGGTTTGTTGTGAAAGTGAAGCATTTGTCAAACACAAAGGTGAAATAGCATGTGATGGTCGATAGTAAGGCCAATGTGTGTACATTTAAATAAGTATGCATTTCATTACTGAAAATTTCATCTACTGCAAGTTTTAGATGGTCATATAATGCAAATCACCATCTAATATAGCATAGTTTAATAAATTCAGTGTATGGTGCGTTTTTATACTTTGCGATCACCAATAAAAAAAAAAGTCTTGCCTGTCTAGATAGATAATACGTTTAAAGTGTCCACTTTTGGAAGACTACTGAAGTACTGCCCTATTTGGATTTCCTCCTAGGCACCAGGGGTTGCCAGTGAGCTATGAGGAAGAACTGTTAAGCACTTGACACAGTAGCAAAGAAACAAATGTGCCTCCTTGCCCTGCTGAAGAATTAGCCTAATTGCACCTGTTTAAATGTATGGTTTCTTTGTAACTTTGTTGACTGTTTAATGCTTGATTGTGCCAAATATCCACACTCCTCTTGCAGTGCTGTTGAGGCATGTCTGTTTGGTGTTTACAGTTTTGGGGTTAAAAAACGGCACACTAGCCTTACCTTGGTAAGGGTCATCATTTTTTGTAACCTGCTGCTTTGGATATTCTAGTAGTATTGTTAAGTCAAAATTTAATTTTGTGATGTTGGGCTGTGTCTTGAATGAAAGAGAGAAACTGCTTAGTAAACAAAGAAGATGCAGAGTCTTTGCATAATACTTTATTATATAAAGATCATCTCTTCTTTATCATCTTCCATTCCCCAATAACATGCTCAGCAGTGGCCTCCTAAAACTTGCTTCCTTTTTTTTTTTTTCTGCCCTCTTGCCCCACATCTCTGAAGGTGAGAGACACAAAGTCATGTAGCTGGTGATCGACGTTTACCTTCTGTCCAGCTTCTCTCCCTGTCGGTCAGGGGAGCACCCCTTTGAGCACATACAGCTACTATACACCTAGCTTCCTCCATTACAGAATCACATTATAACCTGGACATTCAAGAAGTTTTCCCCATGTTTCTTTTCTGAAAGAAACTGGCATCCCTTTCAGGAGGTAATTATCAACTATACAGCCGAAGTGGGGCTCAGTCATGAAAAACCTATCCCTATGGTGGATTTCTTATAGGCCATTCCACCAAGTTCTGCCTACTATTTGTTCACTGAAAACATCCTCTAACTGAACCACTTACTGTACATAAAAGATTGATATCCCACTTGGTTCAGGAACAGCTATGGCAAAACCTATTGGCATTCTGGTTTCCAATGTTCTCGAGAGAGAATTTTCTGAAGATGTTTTTCATTTGTCCATTCATCCATCCAGTTTCTGAACTGACTAATTCAGATTAGGATGATGTGGAGCTGAAGTCTAATTCAGTGACATGCACAAGGTAGAACCCACGTCCAGATAAGGTGCCAGTCCATCACAGGGCATTTAATTAGGAAAAGAAAAAACAAAACAAGCATTTAAGTCAAAGCTGAAAGAAAGTATTAATGTTTATCAAATTAATTGTACTGCTTAATGGGAAAATTTTGCACACACTGATTTCCTACACCAGTGTTCTCCAACCTTAGTCCGGCGGGGCACACTGTGGCTGCAGGTTTTTGTTTCAACCAACGTATTTTTTTAATTGGACTCCTGGACTAATTAAGTGATGTGTTATTTTCCAAGTTCTGTGTTTTGGGGACAATATAGAAATTAGAAAACTAAGTTTTGTTAAATATATATATATATATATATATATATATTAAACTACCAAGCAGTTATATGGGAATAGTGTAATTTTTTTTTTTTCTTTTTAACAATATTTTCAATCTTGATTTTCAGTCTACTTTTCAATAGGTGTTCTAATTGTTTAATTAAGCCATTATTTATTAATTAGTGGGTCTGATGCTAAAGTAGTTGCAGCATTTCATTATTCAGTGGTGTTTACCAGCATGTCTGCTCTGTTCATTTTTAATTGTCATTAATAAGATACGATGAAGGGGAAAAACAGCACAGAGAAAGGGCAAAATATAATCAACAAAAGAGAGTTAAGCATTTAAATGAAAGGGCGAAATATAATCAACAAAAGAGAGTTAAGCATTTAAATTTATAGCAAAAGTAGAAATATTTCTAAATGTCTTATAAATGTAAAAATCATGCTGCTGTGCTTTTCTGAATGTAGAATAAAAGAAAAATACCAGCTAATTAAATGAGATCAGTGCTATCAGGTGTTGTCAATGATTAGGAATCTGGTTGGAACAAAAACCAGCCACAGGGAGGCTACAGGACCGAGGTTGGGAAACACTGCCCTACACCATGGGTTCCATTGGCCTGATGACTAATTTCCTTAACAGCAATAAAACTTATCTTTGAATTTCTAATTGCATAGAAACTGCAATATTTGAGTGAAACCCCAATTTGTCTTCCTGGATTTAAATCTCGAATCCCAAGATGCATTTCTTAGGTTAAATAGCCCCACCACCAGTATGTTTTTCCTACCTGATGTTGCTGGTGGTAGTTTTTATTTAACTCTCCTCTGTTGTCGCTCGGCCATAGTTCAACAATTAGTTAATGGACAGACATTGCTGGTCTCCTTTTACGTTATGTTTATGCTTTGTGTTCCTGTGAGCCGGTATATGTATTCATTATGTAACTAATAATTTTATAATTGCATTCACTTTTGAATGTATAACAGAACCCTGAGCCTGCCAACAGCCAAAAGCGCTAGACAAAAATGAACAGAATTGAACTCTAAAATGGCCCTGTGTGAAGACGTGTGCCCTGCTACGGACTGCTACCCCATCTAGGTTTGGTTCCTGTCTTGGGCCTAGTATCATTGGTACAGGCTCTGACAACACAGGTGTGAATGTAACAAAATGCATACAGAAAATAAGTTAATGATCTGAATGGCAATCAATGGAGACATAAAAGCTCCCTGGAGAGTTAAATTGCTGTGAAACCAGAAGACCCCCTGGTGCTGCTCTGCTCTACGTTAGATGACCCTTTACTGTTTAAAAAATAAAAACGAACATGCAATCAGAAGCTGACCCCGCCATAGAATGACTGGCAGCAACTTCTACCCTAACTCACTTTAAAATTTTTCTCTTTTTTTTTTATTATTGTCGTATTGTGACGTCCCTTCATATATAAGACTTTTCCCCCCACTTGAAGGACATCTCTTCCTTTGTTTGCCTTCGGCCTGCCTGTCAGGAAACGATGTGTCATACTCCTTTTCTCTATCTATATCACGCCACTTCCCTGACAGCATACCTGGCCTTTATTTGTGCTTTAGTATGTCTAGATTATTGTCATTTTACTCCAGCCTTCAAGATACACAGCTAGTGCTTTGGTTTCTTAATTTATTCATGCCTGCCAAGTCCAATAACTTTTCCACACTGTCATCTCATGGCGAGTCTGTTTTTCCTTCTTCCCTAATCTGACCAGTAAAGCCACCTGGTCCAGTGTATGAATGAATCCCAAGAAAATGACCAAATATTCCAGCATTCATCACAAAATATCCACAGGTGACTTATTTAATGCCACACCACATTGTCAGTGTAGATTAAGCAATGTTTGTTTCCACTCCAGTCCATTTCGGGATTTTACCCCAATTGGGTTGGAAGGCTCCATCCATCTATCAGCATCCTGAAACCTGGTCTCGCTACCTGGGCAGCTCTGAGTCCCAATGAGGACATGAGGTGGCTCTGGGACTGGCCAGCCCGTGGTGAGTGAGATGAATGATAACCCGACCGCCATGGTTATCTTTCTGCTAGCAACTGATTTCCTCAAACAATAGTGGGCAAATGATGGACAACTTCATTTATAACACTTAAAATATTTAGTCCACTCAACACCACATGGAAATAAGTTGGTTGCCACTGTAAAATAAAAGACAACCTGAGTTTCTCTACACCATCCCACAATAAGTGGGATCTGCCAATAAACACATTGTGCATGAGTCGTTCACCTTTTCTTGAGATTATTGACCCCTGAAGTTTGACTCATCGTCCCTTCTTTATCACGCTGACACACACACATGCTTAGAAAGCTCCTCTTCTGGCTATAAGCAGCTGGTTTTTTGCATGCCTCCACCTCCTCCTGATTTTCCTCTTTGGAAACACCCAACCCCACGACCTCTGTCAGCAGGCTAAAAATGAAATGGCATGCAAATACTTGACTTCCATTCGTTCACGTGTCGCTCTATTTTTACTCTCTTCATTCCTGCTTCTGATTCGTTTCTATCATGCTGTCTCCGTCTGCCTCTTACCCAAGGATCAAGGTGGTAGGTCTGGCATACAGTGCTCTTCTTGCGGATCGAGCTGTTGTGGATGCCAGAAGACATTCATAGCAGATGTTTATTGTTGATCCTTGGGGTCAAGGGCAGCATGTGGAGGCTGCACCCCGTCCCTCAGCACCATTAGAATGTGTCAATAGCCTCTCACACAAGCATTTGTGATTCCTTGATAAATTCATCCAAACTGGACTGTAATGCCCAGTACAAGGCCTTATCAAAAACATAAATAAAATAAATAAATATGGAAATGAGTAGCTGTGTGAAAAAAAAAAAAAAAAGAAATTGTGCAATGGTTTTGGCCGGAGTGGTGTGAACACCATTCCCCTTTTCCTTCTAGTTCCTCCCTAATGAACCACCCTCTATCCCCCCCACACCTCTACCCCACCCCACCCCACCCCACCCCATCCTCAATTTATAAACTGGCTGGAGTGGACGTCACACTGCTGGCCCGGCTCATGCTGCAGCCTGTGGGCGGTCGTGGCAGGGTGATGGTACAGCAAGACACCCCAACAGTAGCTTCTGGCAGCTCCTCGTCCTCTAGCCACAGATTCAGGGCCGGGTCATAGGTCTGCACACATTTCTTATATTTCTTTTCACTCTCGTTCCAGCCCCCGAGTAGGTAGAGCCGACCTTCAAGAGTTGTGAGGCCAGCTGTGCTGACCCCTGTGGGTAAGGGGGACACATAGCCCCACTGGCCGCTAGCTGGGTTGTAGCATTCCACAGACAGGACATCTACACGTTCCCCCCGTGGTCCCAGCTGGCTACCTCCCACTACATAAGCTAGGTCTCCAATGGCCCCCATGCAGTGCCACCCTCGAGGTGTGCTCAGGTTTGCACGCTCGTACCAGCTGTCAGTGGCAGGATTGTAACTGCAGGTGGTGCGAGAGTAGGCACTGTTAATATAGCCCCCCGTAACCAGGATCTGTCCATCTACCACAGTGCTGGAGTGGCAGCATCGTGGGAGCTCCATACTTTTCTTGTTGTGCCAGGTGTTAGATGATGGCACATAGCACTCCATGGATGACAGGATGCCCTCTGAGTTGCGCCCCCCAATAGCAAACAGCATTCCACTGCAGGCTGTCAGGCTGAAGTGTGTTCTTCTTTGATGCATTCCAGCCAAGTGCAGCCAGACGTTAAAACGAGGGTCGTACCTGAGCAAGAAGAGGTCATTAAATACAGTAATGTAGAAATCTCATTGCCATTTGCAACCCCCTCCCCAAACCTAGTGGTGCCCAACAGCTTACCTGCACACACTGTTCACGGCATGCTTGGCCTGGTTTCTAGCATCATTCTGATCCTCTCCTCCAACCACATAAAGAAATCCATCCATTATAGCTACGCACTGATTGAAACTCTTGGCTGGCATTTCTGAGAGCTTGTACCAGTTCTTACTGGCAGGGTCCCGATACAAAATCTCTCGGCTCAGAGCTTTCTCGGTGAGGGAAGGGCGCCCACCTACTGTCACCAGCACTCGCTGGCCACCTCTGACTCGGGTCCGCCGGGACTGTAAACTGTTTTGCTGATATGGCAGCAGGTGGTAATTCATTGCATCAACCAATAAGCGATGGCACTCTGGGTTTTGCATCATACATGGTACAGGCTGAACATGGCTCACCAGTTCCTGGGCAGAAATTGTGCCAAAGCGCACATGTGCCAGCAGCTCCCCTGAATGGCGCATCCTCTTTGCATCAAACTCTAGCCATTTGACTGCCACCTGGAAGGCAGTCACCTCTGAAGGTAGCTGTAGCACATCATCCAGGAGGAGCTCGGAGATCTGCTCATACGTCAGCTTCAGGAAATGATCAGTCTCTGAGAATTCAACAAAGTTCTCTCGCAAGAAGAGTCGGGCCGCATCACGGGCCGAGTTCAGTCCATATGTTCCAGCGATATTCGAAATGTACATACAGTTCTCCACCGTCATTTCTTGTGTCAGGAAGTCAGTGCACATCTGCAGGAGCTGGGGGATCTGGAGCTGGGTGGCAGCGGACACCGTGCAGCCAATGGTGTACAGCGATAAGTTGATTTTGCCCATGTAGGCGTAGGTGATAACAGTGGCCAGGCCAAGGGGAGATAGTGCTTCCAGCTCCACTCTTTGCAAATTTGGATCGCTCTTAAGCAGCTCACGGAAGTAGTTGCTGCAGGAGGCCATCACCAGTTTGTGTACATCAAAGGACTTTGTCTTAGTGGCCAGCACGAGGTCTGTGAGAAACCGCTCCTGGCGCATGCGGCTGAACTCCTCCAGCAACACGGAGCTATGATCAGGATGGCACATCTCAGTAGTGGTGCAGCGGAAGCCTCCAGTGCCCGAGTCCAACAGTCCGTTCAGGTGGTTTAGGTGGTCAATGTCCAGGGCTGTTTCTTCTATCACTTCAGATATAGCTGGTGGTGGCTTCTCCAGAGCCAGCTTCCTCTGCCGGACACTCTTCTTTTTAGGAGCCATGGTGAATTGTAGTTACTGCCTGAAAAGGATGTGGGGTATGCCAGTTGAAGATCTGACACTTTGTAGAGGTCAGTGGATGACCAACAGGACAGCTGTGAAAAGGTAAGAACAACAGAGATGGTTATTAGTCATGCAAGAATCATAGTTCTTTATACATACTGTAAAATTTTAACATGGGTGGTATATCGTGTCCACTGAATGTCCTTATGCTCCACAGTGAACAAGGAACTGAGGAATAGGTTCAAGTTGACATGTAGGAGGATGGAGCCAAACTATTCTTGAAGTGACATATTGTGCATTCACATGCTATCAGTCAGTTACTCAGTCATTATATATACAGTAAATACACATTTATGATTTGGAAAATCCAAATGAACACCCTATGAATTCAGTGCCACAAGTCGGACAATTCGGAGAAAACAAAGCTACCTGAATTCTCCTGAGTTGTGACATAATGCTGAATCTTCACCTTAGTCAATGAGAAATGCCATTTTTAGGTCGAACTGCATTTTGAGCAAAGTGATGCATATTTAACATGTTTATCACGTATTAATTTATTGTTTATTTCCACAAAAAGATGCAGTTTATCATTAATTGCTCTTTTTTTTTGCAGACCAAGTAATCAAACAACAGTGACCTAACGTTTCTCTGAAAAGTCCAACCGGAAACCCATGCAAGTGCACTGAACTCAGAATGTGAAACATCACAACTGGTAGCTCCAAATAGCATGATAGCATGTGAACACAGCATTAAACTGTAACCTAATGGACTGTCACGATCTGGACTTTGTTTTAGATTTTTTCAGCCTGTTCCTAAGTCTCTAAAAATAAAGTAGACCTTGTTCTGAGCCTTTAGACATTCCCAACGTAACACGTGGTGCAAAAATAAAGCCATATCACTAGCTAAGATAAGCCAGACCTGCAGCTGGCTAATGGAGATCTTTTAGCTGAGCTTCATCCCAGAGTCCTCCTCTCTCATCTCACCTCTGCCATCTCACGGAGGACAACACAGGAGACACTGGAAGCATTACCACTCCCCACGTCTGTGTGGGTTTTCCTTCTTATATGCTAACAAAGTGTGAATTCCATATTGGCCTAAATATATGTGTGGATGGGCGCATATGTGGGCCTTGCAGTGGATTTTTTTCCCATTATGGGTTGGTTTCTGCCTTGTTCCCAGTTCAACTTGCACACCTGTGACCCTCAACAGTGCTAAGCATGTCTGACAGAGTTATGATGTGTTATTTTTTCATGAAGTTCCCTAATGGCATAAGTGAACTGACAAATATCATAATCTGTACTGGATATCAAACTCCAAAATTATATTCAAGGAGGCTATGCTGATATCCACAGCCACCAAAAGTGGTGAACCAAATAACCATGATCAATACAAGATCATGAGATCAGGCAAGATGTATTATTTCTGAAGTTCACATAGACCACAGATGGTGAACTGAGAGCTATTATGACAGAGCTCAGAAATTAATTTTAATTTTAAACTGACATTTCTGATACCCACTGAGATCAAAAGTGGTTAAACGAAAGCTGTTGTGACCTGTATGTAGACACAGAGTTCAGAGACAAGACTCAAAAAGACATATAATGCCTACAAAGAGCATAAGTGAGAAGGTGAGAACTTTTGTGTTACAAAGAAGACATGGAGCAAGAAATGAGGTTCATTGTGACATGTAGTAGTTGTATTACCACTCTCTAGCTGACGACCCCCCCCCCCCAAGATCACAGGTTATTAACTTGGTAGTATCACAGAAAGACATTTTATTTTAGAAGACTGACACAATGGCATGGTGGCTTATTCTGCTGCTCCACAGCTGAGTCCTAAGTTCTGATTAGTTTATTTGGAGGTCTACTACATGTAACTTTTCTCTTTTTTTTTCTGGGTCTTCAAGTTTTCCTCCCACATTCTAAAGAAGTGCATATTAGGTAACCTGGCAACTCTAAATTAGCCACACCAGGCAAGAGGAAAAGAGGAAGGCCTAAGAGGAGGTTTATGGATGTGGTGAGAGAGGACATGCAGGTGGTGGCTGTGACAGAGCGAGATGCAGAGGACAGAAAGATATGGAAAAAGATGATCTGCTGTGGTAACCTCTAATGGGAGAAGCTGAAAGAGGAAGAAGATACAGTAAGTGAGTGTACCCTGACATGGCTTGGCACCATGTCCATAGTTTGTTTTTGCCTTGTGAATAATGCTGATAAGAGGCTGTGGCCCATTTGACTCTGAACTGGATTAAGTAGGTTTGATGATGGTCGAAATGATAAATTAATTTTATTTTTGTTGTCCAAAAGAATCATTAGTGGTGAATGCAAAGAACATCATAATACATATTAGACATTTAACTGAGAAAATATGTTGAAGATGACATTTTGAATATCCAATAAGACCACAACTTTTGCAATGATAACCATCAAGGTCTATACTAGACATGGAGCTCAAAATTTAAATTAAAATAACATTTTCTTCATCAACCTAAGGTGGTGAACCAAAGATCATTTTGATCTCCACCAAACATGACTGACATCATTTTGAAAATACCACAGATGGAACAAACATGTTAATCTTCACCACACACAAGGTAATCTCCACGTCTGTAACATGGGTAACATTTTTAATATCCACAAAGATCATGAGTCATGTAGTGAGCATAATCATGATTTATATTACACAGAGAAATTTTATATAAAAAAAGGAGTTGATCTCTCAGAACCTAGAAAATCTGACTATTTGAGTTGAACCACAATATTATTAAGTTAGGAGTGTGATTACTTATGACCATAAATGTTGTCAGAGGGGAAGATGTCAGGGCTTGGGACACAACTGTCCTAATGTGTCCCAAATTGGCTATTAATTAAAAACGTAACCAACTGAACATTACAAATGCATATTATGCAACATTTCAACCCAAATGTAAAACATTACCAGCCTGATGTTTTTCATCTTGAAATGAAGGTCAAGTACACATCTTGATTTGGATGTCCACAGTGACCATAAGTGGCAATCTGAGAGCCATCATGATATGTACGAGAAACAGGGCATAGAAATGAGGTGTAACGTAACATCTATTCATGGAAGTCCAGAGAGTGTGGCACCATGGCTCAGTGGTTAGTGCTGCTCCTTCACAGATGTATACAGCTGAGTTCAACAGCTGTGCCTTGTTGGAGTCTTCTCTTTCTGCTCATGTTGTTTGCATGTTTTTTCTCCAGGTTCACCTCTTTTCCTCCGACATATCCAAAGACTTTCATGTTGGGTGAACTGGAAGCCCTAAGGTTTGGGTGAGTGCCTGAGTGGGTTTCCTCATGGGTTAGGACCCACCCAGCTGGGATAGGCTCCAACCTCCATCAAAGTAAGTTTAAAGTTATACCATTTACAAATATCAGAATTGGTATGTGAAGACCATCATGATCTATTTTTGTCATGGTGCCCTGTTTTCTAAATATAATGTAATGTATTTACCTTTATGGTATGCAGAATTCTGAGTTTTTAGGTGCAGGTATGGCTTATAAAAGTATATTGAACTAAGTTGAATTTGTACAGTTATGGGTAAGGACAATAATGCTCTTACTACTGGATGTCACTAATTTGGTTCAGTGTGACATCTAATTTTGTGCACACCACAGAACCCTCAGGTTAATGGATCTCATTAAGTGGTATTAGACATGCAGGCCCAGCTCTGGGAGTTCAGGAATAGAGTCTTCATTTTTATCACTCTTGTTACAGAATGCAGTGTGAAAGCTGAGATATTTTTAGTTTTTATGGTTTTGCATGGTCCTGCTTTCATGTGCTATTGGGCCTCGGTTTAACAGTTGTTGTGCCAAATTTAGCATAATCAGCCAAACGAACTTGTAACCTGACAAATGCAGGCTGTTAGGAGTTAATCTGTGTTGGAGCTTTGCATCTGCTGAGCCTGAAATAGCCCATCACATTCGTATGTGCTGATTATGGATACAAGCTCACTTTCCAGTTACAAAATGTGCCGTAAGGCTCTCTGATAGACCACATTCAGATGACCTGTTTTTGCCAGCTTCAAAGTGTTATTTGTTTTCTAGCCAAATATTGGATAGTTTGCTCTCTTTAGTGAATTTTTGGTCTCAGCCGGAAACAGTTAGAGGAAAGTTTGGTCAATTACTTGCCAGGAACTTGCCTGAGATCTTTTAGACAGGTGTTTCAAACCATACAGCGCAGCACTTACTAAAATAGACAGACAAGAATGAGGAACTGTTTCATCTCATCTACCGCATATAGACATTGACTGTTCATCTCTGGGTTTATGTTCTCATGTAGCTCCAGGAGCATGAACTTAAATGAATACTCCACCCAAAAACTGTATATTTTTTATAATAATAATACTTTACATTTATATAGTGCTTTTCTCACTACACAAAGTGCGTCATATAGTGAGTGAGGAGCCACTTCAACAACCACTAATGTGGCGCATCCACCTGGATGATGCGATGGCAGCCATTCTATGCTAGTACACTCACCACACATGAGCTATTAGGCGGTGAAGTGGTGAGAGAGATAGCTAATTAGAGACAGGGAATGATTAAGAGTCTAGAAGGACTAGGCAGTGGTGGGAAATTTAGCTAGGATACACCCTACTCTTTATGAAGGCCCAGGGATTTTTAATGACCACAGAGAGTCAACCTCGGTTTTACGTCTCAACCAAAGGATGACACCATTTTTACAGCATAATGTCCCCCTCACTGCACTGGAGCATTGGAATCATCTTTCAGACCATAGGGTAAGCGGTCCCTGCTGGCCTCACCAACACCTCTTATAGCAGCAACCCAAGTTTTTTCTGGTTGGTCTCCTATCCAAGTAATGGCCTGGCCCAAACATGCTGAGCTTCAGGTGGATGACCTCTTCTGAAGTGCATGTGGTATGGCTGCTGGTCATATGTTACTTACCCCATGTAATTTGTAGTGATGGGGGAGAAAAATGTCCAATCTCATGTTTTCATGCAGAACAGAAATAAAGTGTCTGATGAAACGAGACTCAATGGTGTCAATATCAAAAATGTCACATTGCTTGTGTCACGTAATCATCACATTAAGTGTTCCAGTTGTATGCTCAAAATATAAAAAATGCATGCATTTTTTTTTGCTAAAATATTGTTAAATAAATAACTCTGGAAAATGAAAGAAGTCCCCTTTCGGGAATCCCCCTTCTCATGGTGTCAAGCTTTTGAAATGAGGTCAGCGCTGTTGACCAATGAAGGAGTGGGGAGAGGTGGAAAGTTTCTCTTGACCATCACTATAAACTACATTGGGTAAGTAAGATTAAAAAGATATCATTTTTGGATGCAGTATTCCTTTAAATTCTGGTCTCATCATTGCCTTTGTTGACTTTGTGCCATAACCATAAAAGTGTGAACATTTATATAAAAAAATGAGTTGATCTCTTAGAACCTAGAGAATCTGACTATTTGAGTTGAACCACAATATTATTAAGTTAGAGGTGTGATTACTTCTGACCATAAATGTGGCCAGAGGGGACGATGTCAGGGCTTGAGACACAACTGTCCTAATGTGTCCCATATTGGCCATTGATTAAAAACGTAACTAACTGAACATTACAGATGCATATTATGCAGCACTTTAACCCAAATGTAAAACATTACCTGCCTGATGTTTTTATATTACATTCCAAGCTAGATGCAAAAGACTAAAAGTCATTTTGTAAAATGCTGCAAACCAAATGCAAAAAAGATCTAATTTTTCAAGTTTTCAACATTATGAAGATATTAATAACATTCACAGAATTTACTCAAGCTTCCATTGAAAGAGCTAAAATTGCAAGACTGTTTAGTCTTTCTTGATACATCAGTGAGTGTAAGTCATTTTTAATTAATTTGTTTTCTAAAAAAAACACTTTGCACCAGCCACAGTGTAACACACAAGAAATATGAAGTGTAACAAACACATCTGGGTAAATTCTCTAAAGCTTCGTTCTGTGAATGGCATTAAGCATTTAAGAGGTAGCTGTTCTTTTTTTTTAAATAGTACAGTATATCTTTTTCAGGGATTTTAATTGATCTCAAAGGTGGTTATCAAATCATCAGTTATTGTCACTAATGGCAAGTATGGCATAGTGGTCAAGGCTTTGGACTTCAAACCTTGAGGTTGTGGGTTCAAATCCCACTTCTAACACCATGTAACCATGAGCAAGTCACTTCACCTGCCTGTGCTCCAATTAGAAAAGTAAAATAAATGTAACCAATTGTATTTCAAATGTTGTAAGCTGTCTTGGATTAACGAAACAGCCAAATAATATAATAATAATAATAATGGTGCTAACACAAAAACAATATATTTCTGCACAAACTATTTTAAGCCACACACACAGGCCCAGAACAAATGTTTCCAATTTGCCTTCCTGTCTGTGCCCACAAACGTGATCATATTTAATAACTAGGGGGCTTCGCACCCTGCACGCTTCACTCGCCAACCCCTGTGTTTGGTTTTCCAGATACACACTTTTAAGATTTTTTTTTCTTTGAATTGTTGCTATTTCATTAGTTTCACTTTTATTTCAGAACTTCTGTAAAAACAATATTTGTAATCTTGCTAGTCCCAATATGCTGAATCTTTTTAATGAGGTCAGGATAGGTTTCTCTGTTTGGAATTTCAGCACAGACAAAATTATCTACATCATCAGCTTTTAATAATTTTTTTTACAAAGTAAAAAAGTAAGTAGAGTTCTGCATTGGACTCCTGTCTGTAAAGTCGTGCTATTTTCCCCTCACAGTTCCAAAAGTACATGGGGTTACCAAGGTGATACCCCAGCTTTTCTCTAGGTTTTTGTACAAGGGCTAGACAGAACGTTTTTGACTCCTGGGGTAAATTTAGGTTTTTAAATAAGCAGACAGATAAATATATATACATGAACAAAGTAACCAATAAATGCATGTGCGGTAAACTCCGTTTTTGAAATTCTCAAGATTCTTTATTTGTCACATGCATAGTTATAAAGGACAACACACAGTGAAATGCATCCTGATCCGCTTATCAAAAACTGTGCAAAATTAGAAGAATATCAGTTAGATTAACAAAAAGTCATAGATTGAAAGATAACAGTATAGTAGAACATAATAAATAAGTAAAATTATGTAAATAAAGTAGAATTAAGTGTTAAGGTGCAATAGTGTAGTAATTATTGTGCAAAACCAAAGTTAGACTGATGCATAGTTAAATGAGGCAGTTTGTTTGTTTGCGCTACTGCGACCTTTACTTTTTTATATTTTCTAATTTTCCTACTTTCATATCCTTTAACTTTCTCCACATGTGTATAGCGTCGTTTTTTTTTTGTTTTGTTTTTTTTTGAGCCTTTCTAATTTCATTGGTTTCATAGTCTCTAACCTGCTCTGCATATGTTTAGCGCCAACATTTGTAAACGTCTTTATGAAGTTCTACTTTGTCTTTTACTCTTTGTCTTTTAATTCTGAGCCGGATTGCACGTGCTTTTTTTTTCAATTCCACTTGTTCTGGGCTGATAATTACTTTCCTTATTTTCTGAATTTGCACCTCGATTATTCTTTTTTGCTCTTTTTTCTGTCCAACGCATTTGAGTCTCTTCTCTCCGCGCTGATTTCTTCTTCGCTTATATATCGACATTTAATTTATAACGTACTATCCTTATACGCTTTATATGCGCTGAGAGCCCTGGATCTGTGTGTGCTCAAATCCTTCACAAGACTGCCTATTGTCCTATTTGATAGATTGTAAGTAGGGCGTGTCTTTGGTCTCGCGGGTCTTTAAAATGTCTCCTGAGAAGATCACGTATTGTAGATTTATTTTTTGCTTTCCAGGACAGGATTTCTTTTTATAATAGATAGATGTGATTATTCCAACATACAATATGTTCACAAGATCATAGGATAGAGGTGATCAGACACAACTGTGTACATCACAATAGATAGATACTTTATTAATCCCAAGGGGAAATTCACATATTCATATATTCACAATATCCACCAACTTTGGGGATTTGGTCATAAAAGTGAAAATACCAATGCTAAGCATGGAGGTGTCTGACTGTAAGATGAAAGAGAAGTGATCAAAACCTGATGGAACTGTCCAGCCAATTGAGAATCAGATCAAAGAGGTGAGGCGTGATCTTGTAGACCCAAGTATAAAACAAATGGGACTGGGCCTAATGGTGTCAGTCTAGATATTGAAGTGGGATGAACTTAAAAATCAGGTAATCAGCCTGAATCGAGTAGATCAGAAATGAAAGTAATCAGTCCTAAAATTACGCAAAGGAGATTGTGTATTGAGGTAAATGAAAATTAAAACCATGTCTATCTGTTACCACCTCACACTAAACAAGCTGGGTGAAATTTAAAATAATTTCATGAGGGCAGTTGTTGGATAACCTAACTTGGCAGATATGTTAGTAAGATTCTTTATTTTTTGTCCACCATTTGGAAATGAAATGGCAGCCATTAATTCACAACAGTGAATATACAGTATAATATATAAAATATAAAATACATATAAAATAAACAAACTGGCAAATATCTGATTAACAAATTAAGCTTTTTAGCATTTTTTTAAATATGTCACCTGCCGATCGTCATTATTTACATTTACATTCAATCCATTTAACTGAGTATGAAATAATAGTCATTGATACCAAGAACTGGATGTCACTTTTTACACAATTGAAAATCACTGGGCATGGCAGATTACACAACCACATGACAACCTTGCGGCACAGTTATTCTTTTCTGAGAGCCAATAGCATACTGCCTGACTGTACCAGTGCTGTGTGAAGGGTTATTAGGTACGATTAGTTAAGCCACAATTTCTGCCCTTTTTCCTTTTTTTCTTCTTTTTTTCTGTTGTGGCCCGCAAAACATGAGACATCAGACAGTCAAGCTTCTCTTCTCGTTACAAAGTCCAAAACACCCATATCCCCTAGTCCATGTCGCTGCATTATTTCTCATTGTATTTCTAGCTCTCATGTACACTGAGCCTACTCTATGATGAAACACAAATCAAATCTGTTTCATCATGTTGGGGCAAGCTGCAGTTCTATCTGACTGAGTTGCTGGTTATGTCTGACCATTTGACTGGTCATCATGGGAATGTACTGCAACTGCCCCCGACTTGTTAAAATTATATAAATGAAAGGTTATGACCAGAAGTCACTAGAAAAAGTCATTAAATGTGACATGGACTTAAATTCGACCATAAATATATGGAAAAAAATGTCAAAGGCGATAGATAGATAGATAGATAGATAGATAGATAGATAGATAGATAGATAGATAGATAGATAGATAGATAGATAGATAGATAGATAGATAGATAGAATTATGTGAAAAAGTAAGTACAGCCCATGGAAGTTGTTGACTTATTCAACATATCTGAACAGGCAAACATTAGATCTTCATGCTAATAATGATGGTGATGTACTTGAATAAATGACACATCACATTGACATGGTGTATTCATTCGTTTAATGTAAATGAACAAAAATGCAGATTTGTCACATGGAAAAAGTAAATACACCCCTCATTTATCACCTCTTCAAATCCTTTAAAATAGAATCAGGAGTTCCAGATAAGGTGCCAATGATTAGAACCTCTGTAGGGAGTCTGCAGGTGAGCCCTGCCCTATTTAAACCATATACTGTATATCAAGAGTTTGGTGTTCTCTTTGCTATTGACGCAGGTGTTGTCATCATGCCCAGATTAAAAGATTGTCCCAAAATGCAGAAGCTCAAGATAATCCTGCTGTGCAGTGTAAGTCTCCTAAATTTATGTAATTATATACACCTGCACAGTAATTCTGTCTATGATCAAATATGTTTAATCCAGTAAAGGTTTACAGGGCCTGTGGTTCTGCATCCTGGTGGCATTAGACTCAAGGCAGGAACCAGAAACTAGGCATCTGGATTGAGCTCCAGACCACTGCAGATCAAATCTCTTATACCCATCATCTCCCACCTAAAATAATCTGAACATGTTTAGTATTAGACAACAAAACCCGAGTTCCCAGAAAAAAAGTCCACATTGACAAGGTAGAATGGGCAAACTCCATGCAGTTGTGAGTCTGGAGTTGTGAGGTAATCCATCACTGTACTGCCATTTCAAGGCAAACCTCTCCACCTAGATGAGGCCGAGGTAGATTTTATTGTGATGTGGTACTGAGAAGTGGTTCTCATGCCCAAATTTATATTCTCCCATACAATTGGACTTTCCAGTTTAAACACATTGACTTATACTCTTTCCTAAGGTCTCTTCAAGGGTGACCATCAGCTAGGAACTACTTGTGTCTCTAACAAATTACCAGTAAGCAATGCTCTAAAATACAACACTTAATTTGCTACTTGTATTCCATGTTGAATTTTGAAATGATTTATCAGTGTCAAATGGAATAGGTGTGTCACATCAGACCACCATGGGCTAGAATTTAACACTGTAGCACATCCATTTATTTACTAAACCCATTAATCATGAGTTGGGCCGTGGGAAAGCTGGAGCCCATCTCAGGAAGCACAGGGCACAAGGCAGGTATAATCCCTGGACTGGGTGCAAGTCTATCACTGGATAAACACACACCCAATCAGGGCCAGTTTAACATCAACAAAAGCCACCTAACCTTCATGTCTTTGGACTGTGAGAGAAAAGCACCCGGAGCAAACTCACCAAGACACGGAGAGGACTCTACAGAGGGAGGTCCTGGAATGTGAGCCTCGGCCTCCTTGTTGTGAGGCAACACAGCTACTAATACACAACAGTGTTGCCCATGGTTAGCACACTTCATTACAAAGTTGTCCAGTGCTTAGCATTCCTGCCTCATAGATTCAACATCCTACATTTGAAAGTATTGTGTATATGGATTATGCTTATTTCTCCAAGTCTGTGTCTACATCCTAAACTTTGACATTTCAGGTTAATTGTCAAATCTAATTTGGCCCTCTGTGAGTTTGAGTGTGAGTGGGGTGGGGCACCTGCACTAAACTGGATATACTTCAGTGTTGATTCCTATGTCCGACACTAACTATGTAGACTCTAGCTCCCGTGGCTATGACCAGAATCATGTGACCTCAGAGAAAGTAAATGGTATTTAAAAATGCCTGTAACACATGACAAGAACAGTAACTTAGCCATATGAAAGTCAATGATGTCAGAATTGCCAAGACTATATACTGCAAGAGTTGCCACACAGATGATTACAAATTCTCATGAATCTGATCTTACTATACTCTCAAAGAAATCCAATCAGAATATTAGAGATCAGGTTATAGGGTTCTCCCATAAATCTGACAACAAAAGATGAAGCAGGATATTGTGCATCTGAGGCCAGAAGGAATTTCCCAGGCTAATTGATCATGCTATAAAGCTGACTCAGGATCTTGAAGATATAAACAAGACAATAAGAATATTCAAAAGAGCAGGATGGATATTGAGGTTGAAGTACCTGCCCCAACCCTCCATGATCTTGGTACAAGATGTAGTGGTGAGGCATGAGGGTCAGTCAGTTCCTGGTCGGATGTGTTTACATAAATCTATCTGTCCGTACATTTTCTGAAATTACTTATTCCATTACTGGGTCAAAGGATGGTAGAGTCCATCTCAACAACATCTGGCATAGGTTAGGAATCAGTCCAATACAGGGCACACTTTTGTTAGCATAGCCAGTAAAGCAAATTTTGGAAAGCACCAGGAAACTAGTGTACCTGGAGCAAACCCATATGGACAGAGGGAGAAGGTGTTAGGTCCACAGAAACAGTGTCCAGGTTGGGGTTTGAGTACAGGGTCCTGCAGCACTACTAAACACTGTATCATCCAGCAAAAGCTGCTCCAAAAGTGATAAGTCAAATACGTGGGGAGCTTAAGTATGTTAAACAGTTTCCAGAGCGTTCCTGCTGGTGAAATACTTAGTACAAGCTCTCTTCTAATACATCTACCTGCTACTTAAGTGAAGACTACGGTCAAGCAATTTAAGTAGATCTTCATCACGTATTATTATACTATTATAACATTAGCTGACCTACATGAAAACTAAACTGCAGCTGCCAAGCATCTAAAATACACTAAGCATAGCACCTTAATTATGTAAGAATTTATAGTGAAAGCAGGCCCTCACCAGCCCACAAAAGAACACCCAGAGAAGAACTAAAGCTGAGTACCTGACTCCACTGCCTGAAGAAGACTGTTTCCAGCTGATGTGTTGGAGCAAGACTGTCCAGAGAGCTGTCTCAGAGGCCGACTCTTTCCAGCACTTTGCTGTAGCACAGCCTTACAGAGAGCTGTGCTGCAGATGGAATGTCCCGGCACTCTGGCTGTGTCTTCACTCTCAGCAGTGGAGTGACAAGCTCTGCTGGGGATAGTGACACTGGTGGGGCTTGAAACCTGAGCCCTGTTCCAAATTCAGCTGCCCTCCCCACTCCCCCCGCCCCCAATCCCGTACAGTTATTGCTATAAGAAGCCATTAAAACAGGTAAAAAAGGAGCATTTTGAAAGAGGGGCATATTTAGTAAGTTGTAAGCAGAATTTAGAATCTTTTTTTATTACACAGTCATCATGCGCAAAACGTTTGCTGAGCTTAACAACAGAGTGACGCTCTGTCTAATTAACTTACCATATATTCATTTGACTCCTGGAATGGAAAACTCTCTTCTTGCATGTGTGTGTGTTGTCAGTGGCAGTGACAGGTGTGGCTGGGGGCTGGGTGGGCATTTCAGGGGCAGATATAGAAAAACTGTGTTTAGAAACTATACTATGTCATAATGCATGTCACCCAAGGCAGGTGGCATGGCAAGCAGATGCATTGCCATATACACTCTGATTCTAGAATTGATTGGGGAGAAGCACCCAGTCCTTAGAAGGGCACTGCTGCCTCTGAATGAGATGATTTCAGGATTAACGAAGCAAATGTACAGACACCTCCATATTAGTATAGCAAAGCAGTAAGTTCCTGGCCTAACTTCGAAGCCATTTTTTTCCCTATCTATCATATAGTGCCTTTCATATATCTATCTATCTGTCTATCTATCTTTCTATCTATTATATAGTGTATTTCATGTAGATCTATCTATCATATAGTGCCTTTCATGTCTATCTATCTATCTATCTATCTATCTATCTATCTATCTATCTATCTATCTATCTATCTATCTATCTATCTATCTAGAGCTGGATTAACCATTATGCAAAATAAGCTTATACTTAATACATCAAGGGAAGGGAGGCACCACAGAAATTTTCCATTGTCGGATTTACCTTGGACCATATGGTGACAAACTGCAAAATAAGCATTATTTATCTTATTGTAAGTTTTGTTTCATTTTGAAGAATGAAATTTTATTTTACAGTTTGTTTTTTTTTTATTTTGAATTAGATATATATGGGGGCACCAAAATCTTTTAAGTACTTAGGGCCTCTAAAGGTCTTAATCTGACCCTCTATCTATCTACTTATCTTTCTATGTATAATATAGTGCCTTTCCTATATATCATTTATATAGTGCCTTTGGAAAATAGTAAGCACACCCGATGAAAATTATTGAATTGTTCAACATATTTGGACAGGTAAACAGTAGACCTTCATGCAAACAGTGCTTACAGACAGACAGACAGATATTGTCACTCATATGTGTCAGAGGGTCACCTTCCAAGTTCTTCATAGGTAGATGATACTGTACCACCCCAAGCCGAGAGGGGGTGCTGCCTTCGCTAACTACCTTGTCTTCCCTTATTCTGCAGCAAGGAAAGACCGCCCAGTGAGGTGGAGCGACCAAGTGGGGAGTAAGTGACCAAGGAGAGGAGCTCCACCACCTGACAGACAAGAGCCATACAAGAAGCCTTAATTACCTGATCATTGCAGGGCAGCCTTATTTTGTTTATACAAGTGTCCGTTCTTGATACAATCCTACACTCTGACCAATCTGGACTAAATTTTGCATAGTTGCTGTCTAGGGCCGTACGGACAACATAAGCTACTTGGGAATCCAAAATTTTGACCCTGGGGGTCCCAATAGATTTTTTTTTCCTGTGTGCTACACTTTACACACCAGTGTCACCTGCTGGCTCAGAGCAAGTGAAACATCCAAACAGACTGAAGCCAGACTAGCAGAGAAAATGGCCACAGTTTATCATTACATACCTGGCCAATACCTTGTTCTGCTTCTTTTTTGTGAATTTTGTGATCTTTTACATGTGGTCATTGGGTGTGTCTTCATTGAGAGTGGAAATGCAGCACAACACAAAGGAGAGTTAATGGCTGGTTGCTTAACTACTGCTTTAATGGCTTTTCTTCATAATTAATACAAACTGTCCACCTTGAACGAAGAGGACAAGTCTGACATGACAGCATTCATGACAGCAACCCAGCAAGGAGTTACTGCAATTCTGGAACCAAAAAAGAACATTTTCTCAACTCATGAGAGCAGAGACATCGATAGAGAAGCCATGTGGATGATGGGTGGAGCAGTAAGCAATGACAACAGGGTCACCATTTAAAAAACACACAAACCTTTGCTTTCTTACCTTAATCCATTCTGCAAAAATACTCAGGCTAGTACTTAAATAAAGCCACAAGGAAAATGAGTCTTTTCAATCAATTATTTAACAAAAGCATCAGTAGATGTAAGGGTCTACTGGGGAAAAAGTAAGACCACCCTTGGGCTCAGAAGCTGGTATGGCCCCCTTTAACAGGAATGAGTTCTTGTAGGTGTTTTGCAGAACTGCTCACTAATCTCTGTCATTGAGTCAGTGACATTTTTTGACTTCTACTTCATGCAAAATCTCTTAAGTTGCAAGATGTTTGTGGTCTATCTTGCATGCTCTGCTCATTTCAAACTCCCTTTCAGCATTTCAACTGAATTCAAATCAGGCCTTTGTCTAGGCCATTCTGTAACCCTTGATTTCTTCTATTTGAGCCATTCCTTGGTGGATTTGCTAATGTGCTTCTGATCATAATTGTATTGAAAGGTCCATTTCCGGTTCAAGTTCAACTTTTGGACAGATGGCATCACAGTTTCCTTAAGCACACTTTGATAAGATACAGACTTCATAGTTGACTTGATGCCTGCAAGCTACCCAGGCTCTGAGGCAGCAAAGCAACCCCAAACCAACATTTCTACCAACATGCTTCATAGCTTAAATGAGGTTCTTCTCCTGTCAAACATGTGTATTGTTTCTGTGGCCAAACAACACTATCTTTGATTCATCTGTTCAGAATACAGTACATTGTTCCAGGCTATTGTTCCATTGTTTTTACAGTGGAATGATAGATTTGATGAA
The DNA here is from genome assembly GCF_900747795.2 of Erpetoichthys calabaricus. Classification (NCBI taxonomy): domain Eukaryota; kingdom Metazoa; phylum Chordata; class Cladistia; order Polypteriformes; family Polypteridae; genus Erpetoichthys; species Erpetoichthys calabaricus. Next base: position 91,768,868 of record NC_041407.2, on the reverse strand, counting down.
CTTTCTAAATCCTTCACCTGACTCATAGGCATCCACAACCTTTTTCCTGGTGGTCCTGGAGCATTCTTTTAATCTGGGCATGATGACACCACCCACATCAATAGAAAAGAGAACACCAGACCCTTAATATCTGTGGTTTAAATAGGACAGGGCCCACCTGCAGACTCCCTAAGGAGGCACTAGTCATTGGTATCTCATCTGGAACATCTGATTCTATTTTAAAGGATTTGAAGAAGTGATAAATGAGGGGTGTATTTACATTTTCCATGTGACAAATCTGCATTTTTGTTCATTTAGATCAGGGGCCCCCAACTTTGGTCCTGGAGGGCCCCAGTGGCTACAGGTTTTCATTCTAACAATTTACTTAATTAGTGACCTGTTTTACTGCTAAATAACTTCTTTTGAATTAATTTTAATTGACTTGCTCTTGAAGACTCAGACCCCTTAAGTATTTCTTTCTCCTTAATTAGCTGCAAAACAATAATGAGATACACAATGAGCTAAAACATGACCAGCAAATTGTGTCCATCATACAGTATCTGAAAATAAAGAAATGTGAAGGTCTCAGGACTGCTGATCTGCTCAGGTTCCCAAAACATTTTAACAGTGCTCTTAGAAAAGAGAAAATTAATAATTTCGCAAACATATTCTATTGCACAATGAGAGGAGCAACAAGCCATGCAATGAAAGAACGGGTTTCATTAACAACAAAAATCAGAGCCTAATTAAGCAGCTGGTTAGAGTGAAATTGATTGGAGGTTGAGGCCCTGACTTAGTTGGTCTTCTGTTGGCTCACTCATTTTACATTTCATTTCTGTTTGGGTGCCATTTGAGGAAAGAAATGAACCAATTGAAAGGAACGATGCAGAAATTCAGGGGAACAAATCTTAAAAAAGCAATTCAATTAAAATGAATTCAAAAGACGTTAATTATCAGCAAAACAAGTCACTAATTATGAAAAGGGTTGGAATGAAAACCTGCATCCACTGGGGCCATCCAAGACCGGAATTGGTGATCCCTGATTTAGATTATAAGAATGAATACACCATATCAATGTGATATATAATTTGTTCAAGTACATCACCTTCATCTGTAGGCACTGTTAGCATGAAGATTTGCCTGTTCAGATATGTTGTCCATGTTGTGTACTTACTTTTACTTTTTCACATATTCTATCTATCTATCTATCTATCTATCTATCTATCTATCTATCTATCTATCTATCTATCTATCTATCTATCTATCTATCTATCTATCATCTGTGTATAAACACACAGTGGGTTCATATAGTATACAGACCCCTTCACATGCTACACACTTTATTGTAGATTTCCTTTCAAATAGAAAATTTGCCATTTTATCCCATCAACCTACACTCAAGAACACATAATGACAAAGTGAAAACATGTTTTCAGAAAGATTAGCAAATTTATTAGAACTCAAAAACTGAAAATTCTTCTTCATAGAAATATTAAGGATCCTCAATTCAGTACTTTGTAGGAGCCCCTGTGGCAGCAATTACAGCTTCAGTTCTTCTCAGGCAAGTCTCTATAAGCATTCCACACCTGGATTTGGGAAGTTTATCACATTCTTTTTGGCAGATCGTCGCACACTCCATTAGATTGAATGGGAAGTGTCTGTAAACTGCCATCTTTAGGTCTCACCACAGATGTTCTGGGCTTTGGCTGGACCACTCCAGCATTGTCTTGGCTGTATGCTTTGGGTAATTGTTGCGTTGAAAGGTGGACCATCACTGAGGTGGTGTATACTCTGGAGAAGGTTTTACTCAAGGATATCCATTTCTGATTTTGGCTGGTATTCATCCTTCCCTCAATTCTGAGCAGTCTTCCTGTCTCAGCCTCTGAGAAGAACCCCATAGCACAATGCTGTCATCACTATGCTTCACCACAGGGATGGAATTAGGCAGATGATGAGCAGTGCTTGATCTCCACCAGATGTAGTATTTAGAATTCTACCCAAAGAGTTTAATTTTTGTCTCATCAGCCCAGAGAATCTTTTCCTGCATGCTCTTGAAGTACTCCTACTCATGATAAGATTCTGTCTAACCACTCTATCATAAATACCCCATTTAATGTAGTGCTGCTGAGATGGTTGTCTTCGAACTGGTTCTCCCATATCAGCAAATGACTTTTGAAACTCTGTCAGTATCCATTGAGTTCTTGGTGAACTCCCTGACCAAAGCCCTTCTTGCCTGGTTACACAGTTTGACTGGACAGCAAACTCTAGGAAGAGTCCTGGTGGTTCTAAACTTCTTCCATTTCACAATTATCAAGGCCACTGATCTCCTGGGACCACACAAATCTTTAGAAATGGTTTTAACCCCTTTGCCCTGATCTATGCCTCGACACAATTTGATTGAAGCCGTCCGCCTTGGACTTCATGGTTTGGTTTTTGTCTTGACATGCAGTGTGAATTGTGGGACCTTACATACACAGGTATACAGTATGTCTATCTTTCTAGATGATATCCAGCCAGTTCAGTGTGCCACAGGTGGACTCCAATCCATTTCTCGACACATCTCAAGGAGAATGAAAGCAAACAGGAGGCACCTGAGCACAATTTACAGTGCCACAGCCAAGGGTCTCATTGCTTCTAGGAACGAGAGATTTCAGGTTTTGATTTCTAAAGAATTTGCAAAGCTTTCTGAAAATGTATTTTCATTTTGCCATTATGGTTATTGAGTGTAGTCTGATGGGCAAAAATTGCACATTTATCCATTAAAAATTAAATTGACAACACAATAAAGGTTGCAGAAAGTGAAGGGGTCTGAATACTTTCTGAATCCATTATATGTTTATACACACACACACACACAAACAAATATAATAATGGATATGTGTGCATGTTGACATCTGAAAATATACACCTTTTGCCATAAGTTTTTTTTTTGTTCCTTGGAAGAATAGGATAACAAAAAATAAAATCCAAATATTTTTAAATAATATTTTATTAAGAGTTCAGTAATACATACAAAGGAGAATAAACAAAATGCTTCAAAAGATAAGATGATTACATATTAAATATGCGCTTTGCGTACTGAGAAAAGCGCTATACAAATGTAACGAATTATTAATGCCTGGGATATTTACAAATCAGATTGTCAAATGGGCTTAATTTACAAATATCAATTGTTCTTAATGCTTTTCTGTTTTTAACATAAATAAGGAATCCAAATGAAACTGGAATTCAATTTTAAAAACTAAAATAAGTAATACTGTATTATTGGATCATTTACCATTATGAATATGATATCGAATGCATTCTAAATATAACGGCACCCGCCAGGTCAAATTGGAGTCAAAGTTTAGGTTCAACGTCACATCCACTTTAAGCGGAAAAGGACTACACTTCCGGTAGGGGCAAGCGACAGGTGAAGCGACTTCCGACTGTGCCAGCAGCAAAGATGGCGGAGGAGCTGCTGGAGGTGGTAGAAAAGCTGCAGTCTCGACTTTCCGAAAATCAGGAACCACGAAAGGTAAATATTGTTTTAAATGACACCAGCGGACGATTTATAAGGGCCAGTAGAAACAAACTGCCATTTTGTTCTTGCAGATCATCGGTTCATATATTGCATGCGTGTTAGCCACGTCTTAAGTATTAAGCAGCTGCTGTGATTTTAGTAAACACGTATAAAGATCGCAGGTCTGAGAAAAACACACTGAGACAATGGGTTTACAGAAAGTAATACGATTGGCACATTCGTATTCCTTTTGTGAATTGTTGGCGCAGGCTGTTGACGCCTTGGTAAGACTGGCTAGCCCCAAGTTTCTCTACTTGGAAGTTGCCTACGGGCGATCTGCCAATCCACGCACAGAACGAATCAAATTCTTCACCATTTGAGCTACTGTTGACCTCTTTGGGTTAGTACAGTAATCGTACGGGAGTGCGTACCCTGAATTCGCCTCACTGACTTGAGTCACTTAAGCGTGTGTCAGTCTGATTGTCGAATATCCCTTAAAGGGGCAGTAGGTTTACACTAGATAACTGGCAGAAAGTTTTTTTTAATAGTTCCAAAATGCATCTGTTGTTCTGAACTTATTATGTGTGTCACTTTTTTGCTCCTTTTAGCATGTATCCATTTATAGGTCAATGTCGCGTTACGTACATGTAGCTCATTCCCTACATTATATCATTAAGGGGAAAAACCATCTGGAGAAAAATATTAAGCACGCAAAGTAATAAAACTAAATAAATGGACAACCCCTAACAGTAGTGCATAAAACAATATATAGGCATATTTAAATGGAATGTGCAAGACATAATCATATTTATTAAAGATCAAGGCTCTGAATTGTAGTTAAAAATATTAGGATAATAAAGATGGCATTAGACAGGCTGAGGATCAGGGCATAATGTCCATTGATTTATATTCAACAGCTTTTACAACATAACATTGTATTTGCCCTTTTAATCGCTTCTGCACATTGCTTAGATGATGAAAATGTTTGTCAACATAAACAATAAAGTCCTTTTCAGAGGTTGCTTCCTTTAAGGCAGTGTCTCCCATCTTGAATATCTAATTGACCAGATTAAAGAAATGTGTCGGAAGTTTTGGAGAAGTTCATCAATAAAAAATGGGGACAGAGAAATGTAAAAATTAATTGACAAATTGATTAAAATGGTGGTAAAAAGCATGAAAGAGATAAGAGCGTCAAAGCTTAATTTTATTGCTAGAATCCTGCTGGAAAGAAGGGAATTCGTCCAGTGGATCTAGACAAAAATGACATAGCAGTGCTAGAAAAAGTCCAGAGAAGAATGACTAGGCTGATTCCAGGGCTACAGTGAATGTATTATGAGGAAAAACTAAAACAGCTGAACCTTTTCAGTTTAAGCAAAAGAAGATTAAGAGGAGACTTGATTGAAGTGTTTAAAATTATGCAAGGAATTAGTCCAGTGGCTCGAGACTGTGAAGAACACTGGGACACAGTTGGAAACTTGTTAAGGGTAAACTTCACACAAACGTTAAGAAGTTTTTCTTTACACAGAGAACTACAGACACTTGGAGTAAGTGACCAGGTAGCGTGGTAGACAGTAGGACTTTAGGGACTTGCAAAACTAGACTTGATGTTATTTTAGAAAAATTAAGTGGATAGGACTGTTGAGCTTTGTTGGACTGAATGACCTGTCCTTGTCTAGATTGTTCTAATATGCTCAGTCGTTTATCTTCAGAAATTTGAAGCAGTCAACAGTATAATATTAAGAAGCATTTTCAGGAATGTATGGGGAACTAGTATAGTGGAGCTATACATTCATGCCTGCGTTTTCTGTGTAAATAGAGGCAGGGTGTACCATGGCAGCGAGGTAGGAGCCAATTGCTTCAGAACTGGGCAAACACTTGGAAAATGCAGTTTAACACAGAAGTGTGAAGTGCTACATGTGGACAAAAAGAACATCAAATATAAATACAAGATGGGAAACACTGTTCTAAAGGAAGCAGCCTTTTGAAAAGGATTAGGGCTTGGGTGGGGGCTGAATTTTGGTTTGTAAATTGTGACTAGATTGTATGGGATGTTATTTGCTTTTAATTAAAATCAATAAAAATAACCTGAAAAAGAAAAGGATTAGGGGTTTATGTTTTGCACATTTTCCCATCATCTAAGCACTGCACAGGAGATGTTAAAAAGGCAAATAAAATGTTAGGTTATATTGTAAAAACTGTTGAGTATAAACCAGGGGACATTATGCTCAGACTGTATAATGCACTAGTGATACCACATTCTGGAGTGTTGTGTGCCGTTCTGGTCACCACACTACAAGAAAAACACAGCAACACTTGAAGATGTTCAGAAGAGCGCAACCAAGTGCATCTCGGGACTTAATGACATTTGCTACTATGACAGGCTCAGAGAGTTAAACCTGTTTAGTGTCAAGCAGAAGAGACTGCGTGGGGACCTAATCCAGGACTTCAAAATTCCCAGCTGAATTCATTCAATTTAACAGTGAATCTCATACTCAAGACTCAAGGACATCAATGGAATTTAAGGGAAAGTGCATTTAGAACAGAAGCCGGGAAGCACTTCTTTACACAAAGAGTTGTGGGAATCTGCAACAAACTTTTAAATCAAGGAGTTAAAGCAGAAACCCTGACAACCTTTAAGAAGTATCGAGATGAAAGATTGGGACTTAGCTATTAGTTAATCAAACAAGCTTGATGGACTCAATGGTCTTCTGTCGTTTGTCACATGAATGGTTGAATGGAATGCCAGTCTATCACAGGGCACACTTATGTACACACACACAAATGGACACTGCAAAAGTACCATTTCAAAGTTGCCAGTCATTCTGATATGAATGGCTTTGAGATGTTGGAGGAAAACCAGAACAAATCCAAAAAGCCTTCACTGACTTAGAACACATATCAGAATTACACATGCAATGTGAGTGGGCTTGGATTGTAACCCAGTCTTCTGTGCCGCTGTGCTGCTCCAAATGTTAGTTTTGAAAATATTTTTTATTTTTAAATTTGATAAAATGAATTGTGTTGTATATTAAACAAGTGGCACTTTAGTGACATTACGTACTGTGAGGCGCCTGTCACTCAAGCTGGTGACCCTCAGAAACGTGTCTTCAGATTGGCTTCTGCCAGGTCTCTTCCTATCAGAGTTTTTTCCAGTTTCCAATTGCCTTTGGATTGTGTAGGACACCATTATACCTGCTGACACTTTGATTTTTATTGCGAATTCTGTAAATGAAAGGCCTACACCTCTAGGGGTAGTGATGCTGTCTCATTTCATTTATTAATTGTAATTTCTTGCTGTTAGATAGATAGATACTTTATTAATCCCCAAGGGGAAATTCACATACTCCAGCAGCAGCATATTGATAAAAACAATATTAATTAAAGAGTGATAAAAATGCAGTGCAAGTTAAAAAATGCAAGGTGGAGAGTGCGAAGCAGGTATAACAGTCAATAACATTGTATAATGTTAACATTTATCCCCCTGGGTGGAATTGAAGAGTCGCATAGTGTGGGGGAGGAACGATCTCCTCAGTCTGTCAGTGGAGCAGTTATCAGAAATAAGTTATTTATTATTATTATTATTATTCAGTTATCGCTGAAATTGACAACTTTCTACAGTGTAATATTTTCCAAGTAGTACTTCAGAGGATGTAGTAACATAAGTAATATTTTCCAAGTAGTACTTCAGAGGATGTAGTAACATAGTCTGTTCCAACTATGCTTTAAGACAGACAGAGGATTTTTAAGTATTCAGCCAAAATTGGGACACCTGTGCAAATCATTTGCTTCAACTTGCAAGGCTTCATTTACTTTATTTGCTGCAGACCATCTGTAGGTTGTAAGCTATTAGTTGTTCCCTGAGGAAGGCTCATTTGTAATATTCTGAAATTTCCTTTTTTCATTTTTTGTTAACTAAAGCTTTAAATTTAAACCTCTGTTAGTTTAATTCTTACGTTTTCACCATTGTAGGTCATTCATTGCATCTCATCTGATTAAATTTGAAGAAAAACTGGATAAACTGAGGTGATCTAAAACTTCTGTCTGGTAGTTTAGGTGGGAATAAAGGTGATTTTGAGCTTAGTGCTACAGCATGGGAAAGTTGGCATCATGGTGTGGTATCTAGTTGAGTTTGTAATCCATTTTGTGCAAGCTATTTGATAGCTATAAGTTGTCCCGTAATGAATGAGTAGGAGATAGCATAGTGGTTAGCACTGCTGTTTCATAGCTTGTGGAAACTGGGTTTCATCCCATCGCTGGTACTACCTATGTTGTACATTCTCCTTGTATCTGTCTGAAGGATTCTTCCAGTTCTCTGGCTTTTTCCCCACATCCGAAAAATGTGCATTTTAGGTTACATGGCAATATAAATTTGAGAAGCTCCTCATCTGGGGTTGGTTACTACCTTGTACATATTTCTGCTCAAACCCTGCCCTGAACTGAATTTAGCAGGGTCAATAATGCATTGGTGGGTGGATGGAAGAATGTGCCCAGCAATGGACTGGATGGACATCCACAGCTGTTCCTAACTTGTGCTCAATGCCATCAAGATAGATTGCAGACCGTTAAATTAAGCCAAACGGATTGAAGTTAATAGTAACAACATTTTAAAAAGGAGGCAAACATTTAATTTTGTGCATTGATGACTTGTACATTGATTTGTTCGTCATGGATAAATGCTCAGTTTTGTTGATTTACTGTATGATGGGTTATAAAATACAAAGCCTCTTCCACAGTAGCAGGTGGACCAACACCTCCAGTTCTCCCAGTAACTCAGGATTTATAAGAAGAATACATCAGACTCGATAGCCCCTTAAAATGGCTGTAGCTATGTGTAGGGCCATAAACCTACAATTCAACAAACTGGGATGCAGCTGTACCGCCAGTGTTTACTGCAAGTGTACTGTATCTATGTTTGGTGTGACGAGATATTTAAGAATGATGTGGAATTAATATTATATTATAAAATGAGACCCTACAGTCAAGTTTGATATTGCGCCAGGACAAACCAGGCAGCATGGTTAGCTTATCATTGTGGGTAAATGGCTAATCAGAAATGGTATTCATTAAATATTATAATATCCATCAATATTATCATGCTGTTCACAGGGTACATCAGAAAAAAATATTTATACAGTATGTCGGTCCTTCTCCATAGCACTGTTGGAAGTTAGTAAAACTGTACATTATTTGTTCAACCAGTAATAGTTCAATCAGTGAATGTAATTTCCTTATCTAGCACCATTTTAAAGTTTGCGGCTGCCATGCAGACAAGTTCAACTTAGTTTGACTTTATCACTTTCTGTTGTTAGTGCAGTATTTGATTCACTTAAGAAAACTGCACCAGAATGTTTTTTTTTTTCGGTTAGACTGAAAAGCATTTTTTTTTACGGAACAAGATAAATCAAAGAATATCTGATGACATTTGCACAGCTTTGATCAGTTCATCAGTCATCATATTTTTTCTTGTATTCTCAGTATTCAGACTTTTTAGATAAAAAACATTCTAAACTGATGTGTGTATTTGCAGTCAAAGGGAATTGGAATGTAGTTAATATAAAAAGAAGCTTATATTGTTTTTGTTTTTTATGGCATTAAAAAAGAAAAAAATGTGATCTTATGTGGTGCACTTCCTTACACAGTGCACTCAGTAAAGGCATGATGGCACTTGAATCGTTATACTTTTGTTTTATTTTACAAATTATGCATTTATGTAGTTTTTCATTTCATGAATATTAATGAAAAATGATATACTCAAGGCAACATTAACATTTTGTTTTACTTAAGACTTTGTGCAATTAATGAGATTTGAAAATTAAGAGGTATGTAACCACATTTGCTAAACTCTGTTGCATTTCTTCATCCCTAACATCTGCCTCGGTCTCCACAGCTTCTGAAGACTTTGAAGAGGCTGAACGAGTTGCCAATCACTGTGGACATTCTGGTGGTGAGTTGCTAGAGTTCATATAGTGCCAGGCACCTAGGTGGATGAATGGTTAAGTACCATTCTAGTAATCATGAACACAACCTGTTTATTCTTTTGGTAATTTTTATCTGCTACAACAAAAGGCTGTCTTTTGCAGGAAACTGGAGTCGGCAAAACTGTGAACAGCCTGCGCAAGCATGGTGTGGTTGGAGAGCAAGCAAGGAACCTTGTAGCTAAGTGGAAGAAGTTAGTCCCACAGGAAGGAGTCAGGTGAGATTTAATTTCCTGAGGGAGTTGCTGGAGTGTCCACAAAATATAAGACCATTCTGCAAGAATGAAGATTGAAAACTCTTGTTCAGACATTTTGAGACTTTTATTATTATCCTGCAGACTTGCAGAATGTATGAATGTGCTTCTGTTTTAATTAAACAAACATCCACCATTTAGTGAATCAACTTCAGTTGAAGACTGAGGGGGCTTGAGCCCATAGTGGCATTCTTGGGTGCAAGATAGGAATTTGCAGTGGATGGAATGCCAGTCCATAACAGGGCACACTCACTCACACTGTGCCAGTTTAAGTTTACCAGTTCAGCTAACACATGTCTTTCTGATGTAAAAGGAAAACCCACACAGACTTCGTAGAAAATGCCAAGCCAGTACAGGCAGTGACCTACTTCATGTCATTGGCTGAATGAAGACTAGATGACTGATTATCTGCATAATTTACTAATACTTAACAGGGATAATAGGAAGCATTTGCTATATGTACATTTTTAAGAAGTGTCTTGTTCCAAATATTGTCCTAGTTACTTAGAAAGATTTCAACTTTCACTCTTACCCTAGAAGGACCTGCTGTTTTTTTTTTTTTTGTTCCAGGATATTTTAATTAGGTATTGATTTCAACTTGCTGGCAGAACGTCTTAACTGAACGTACAGTCATATGAAAAAGTTTGGGAACCCCTCTCAGCCTGTATAATAATTGACTCTACTTTTAACAAAAAAGATAACAGTGGTATGTCTTTCATTTCCTAGGAACATCTGAGTACTGCGGTGTTTTCCGAACAAAGATTTTTAGTGAAGTATTTAGTTGTATGAAATTAAATCAAATGTGAAAAACTGGCTGTGCAAAAATGTGGGTCCCCTTGTAATTTTGCTGATTTGAATGCATGTCACTGCTCAATGCTGATTACTTGCAACACCAAATTGGTTGGATTAGCTCGTTAAGCCTTGAACTTTATAGACCGGTGTGTCCAATCATGAGATATAAAGGTATTTAAGGTGGTCAATTGCAAGTTGTGCTTCCCTTTGGCTCTCCTCTGAAGAGGGACAGCATGGGATTCTCAAAGCAACTCTCAAAAGATCTGAAAACAAAGATTGTTCAGTCTCATGGTTTAGGGGAAGGCTACAAAAAGCTCAGAGGTTTAAACTGTCAGTTTCAACTGTAAGGAATGTAATCAGGAAATGGAAGGCCACAGGCACAGTTGCTGTTAAACCCAGCAGGCCTGGCAGGCCAAGAAAAATACAGGAGCGGCATATGCGCAGGATTGTGAGAATGGTTACAGACAACCCACAGATCACCTCCAAAGACCTGCAAGAACATCTCGCTGCAGATGGTATATCTGTATATCATTCTGCAATTCAGCGCAGTTTGCATAAAGAACATCTGTATGGCAGGGTGATGAGAAAGAAGCCCTTTCTGCACTCACGCCACAAACAGAGTCGCTAGTTGTATGCAAATGCTCATTTAGACAAGCTAGATTAATTTTGGAACAAAGTGCTTTGGACTGATGAGACAAAAATTGAGTTATTTGGTCATAACAAAAAGCACTTTGCATGGCGGAAAAAGAATACCGCATTCCAAGAAAAACACCTGCTGCCTGCTGTCAAATTTGGTGGAGGTTCCATCATGCTGTGGGGCTCTGTGGCTAGTTCAGGGACTGGGGCCCTTATTAAAGTCGAGGGTCTGATGAATTCAACCCAATATCAACAAATTATTCAGGATAATGTTCAAGCATCAGTCACAAAGTTGAAGTTACGCAGGGGTTGGATATTCCAACAAGACAATGACCCAAAACATAGTTCGAAATCTACAAAGGTATTCATGCAGAGGGAGAAGTACAATGTTCTGGAATGGCCGTCACAGTCCCCTGACTTGAATATCATCGAAAATCTATGAGATAATTTGAAGCCAGCTGTCAAAGCTTGGTAGCCATCAAATTTAACTGAACTGGAGCGATTTTGTATGGAAGAATGGTCAAAAATACCTGCATCCAAAATCCAGACACTCATCAAAGGCTATAGGAGGCGTCTAGAGGCTGTTATATTTGCAAAAGGAGGCTCAACTAAGTATTGATGTCATATCTCTGTTGGGGTGCCCAAATTTATGCACCTGTCTGATTTTGTTATGATGCATATTGTATATTTTCTGTTAATCTAATAAACTTAATGTCCCTGCTGAAATACTACTGTTTCCATAAGGCATGTAAAATAGTAAAAGGAAGTTGCTACTTTGACAGCTCAGCCAATGATAAACAAAAATCCAAAGAATTAAGAGGGGTTCCCAAAGTTTTTCATATGACTGTATTAATTCTTTCTTTCTCAATTTGATTTTTTTCAAAACTGGGAGAGTCAATTATAAATTGTTTTACTTTCTTGAGATAGATAGTAATGATTTGATTTACTTCCATGAATTGATTTGTCTTTCCTGGCATAGTTTATTAAATTGTTTTATTTATATAAATTATTAAAGCAAACACCCCATAAAAGGCACACTAGTGCAATTATAAAAGGAATCAGCAGATCCTGCATAGTGTTGTTTGATTATTTTCGGCTTTTATAAATTACCTAGAAGCAAATTATGGAATGATCTGTTAACAAGACTGTGAATTTTTAAAACGATTATTCAGTTTGTAGCACTCCTTACAAAAAACAGGTTTTGTGCACTTAAAGTAATTTACAAATACAAAGAGCAATAAAAAATGTATATAAACAGCAACATTTGCATACCTAAGTTCACATCCATTTAAATGAACAACAAGGGGCTTTACAGCCTGAAAGCGGCAATTCAGTCTATCGAGCTTGGTGGGTTTGTTAATAGCTAAGTTGCCCAAGTATCTCATCCAGATGTTATTTCAGAAACAGATACATAAACCTTAGCTGCATTGTTATATAAACCATGCTGACAGATGATATATTCAGTTGGCCAGAGTATAATGAGTCATGCATGCTAAAGGCTGTGATAGTATATTAAACCTTCTGATTTCTGTGCCTGTTTACTGTAGTCACAGCAGTAGGCCAACAGCTCTCTGTGCATTTGGTTTGTTACATATGTACTGTAAATCATGTAATAGAGCCAGCTTGACTAAAGCAGATGTAAGAAAGTTATTCTTTTTTTCTTCTTCTTCAATTAAAAAGAACTGGTCACTATTAGGTTTATATTGAACAGAAAAAATAAGTAACTACACAGTTTGGCAAGCAGTGCTCTATATTAAGGGTCTGCAGAGTCAATTCTTTAAGGGTATAGTGTGTGCAAGTTTTTGTTCCAGCCTGATTGCTTAATTAGAAATCAGTCCTTGCCTATAATGGATCTTATTTAATTTTACGGCTTGTTAGTGTTTTTATTTTACCATGTCAGGTCATTCTTATATTGTAGATGTTTTCCTATCTAAGGATATCATCCAAATGCTTTGTAGTCTGAAGTGAATAAGTTAGTCTTTGGCATTCTTATTTTCAGCTTCTTTTCAAATATTTTATTAATCCAAATAATACAGAATGAATACACACAGGTTTAATTGGGAACAAGTTAGATGGGGAGCTACTATATCCTTTATCATTTGCATCATATTAATAATAAGGAGCAATTAAAAACAGTGAATGCAACTTTTAACCTTTAACATGCAAAACACAAAGTACAAAGTCAGAAGTGTAGAAAGTATAATAATGATACTGATAACAATAAATAATAATAATATGAACAGCACACTGCACATATGAGTGATGCGAGTGTCACTTTCAGATTCCTAGAATCCCTTTTGATTTCACTGACCGTTTCAATTTCACCGCCTGAAGACAGATACACTTCGTCAGCACTGCTGATGAGAGGTGTTTCTTAGGAGATGCCATTATGAGGCTAGGTGAAGATGCGTCTACACCATTGCCCGAGTAACACTTGGGCCTGATGCTTCTGCAAGACAGGCCTTTACCATTGCCTGAGTAGATAGATAACGCTCGGTACTAATGTTGTTGGCACTTTTACATCCCAGGTAAACCTCTGGTCTTATGCAAGATGTATCTATTCTGGTGCCCGAGTGACACTCGGGACTAATTCTTTTAGCACTGTTTTTACTGCCCGAGTGACAATCTGGTCTAACGCTAAGGATGTTAAGACTAAAATAAGCATGTAAGTGTTCGGAATCTGACCAAGGGAGACAACTAAAATGGAAGCATAAAATGTCACTTGAGCAATAAGTGCTTCAAAACCAATAATGAACTTCTCATTAAGAAACTGGGTTGTGAGCAAAAACCTGCAATCCTCTACGGCCCTCTAAGATCAACTGTGCAGACCATTACTCTACATGATAGACTTTGAAATGGAGCTGGGTGTTTGGTTCTCAAATTCACATCATGCAGTTCTTAAGAGGTTGCTGGTTTTCATTTGATCTGGTTTATTAATTTGATTCCAAGCTGTCATTTGACCCTGGCGCTTAAGTTTATGGTTTATACGGGTCTGTAAATTCCTTGTGCAATTTTGAATTTTCAGTAACTCTATATAAGATGATAAAAATCTGTAAAATGCAACAGCGAAGAAACCTTTTCAGAATTAAAATAGAATGGTTAGTGGTATGTTTATTGTAATTTCTTCTTTGATTTTGTAGTTGCTAAAACCCTCAATATACTGAAAGAATTGTTGAAGAAAAGATCAGATGCATTCCCTGGCTATTTTTTTCCATAGGGGCCATGTTAAACCTGGTATCTACTCAGCAAAACCTTGCTCTCTGAGTGATGTTTGTGTTGTTAGAAGAAACATGATCAGTGCCATAACTCAAACACAACTGCGGAATGTGTTTGGGGAACTTCAAAGTTTCAAACCCATGGTCTTCTTTGTCTCCAAAAAGATGGTGGATATGCAGAAACTTTATATTTCAACATATGCTAACAGCTGAATTTGTTTCCTGTCTTTGGCACTTTATTGTACTTTATATAGAGGAGAAATTTTTTAAATTGAAAATTACACAAATATTTTATGGACAGCCTGTGCTCAAAAAGGGAAGCAGTCTTGGGTATTCCCAGCAGGGGTGCATATTTCACTTCTGTATGAAAATTCAGATTGAAGTTTATTGCTATCATATTTTTAATGCACTGAATGCTATTTGTTTACTTTGTTTGTCTATTTGCATTCATTTAAATTACTTGCTTGTTAAAAGTATATTGTTTTTACTAAGCTGACGTGGCTACAGACAACAAGGTATCAAACATGGGTATGCATTTATTGTAGAAATGCCAGTTTTTAATAAAAACATGAAGAAAGAAGACTAAAATGAAGAATACAAATCCACTTCAGCTTTCAAATTCATATGTCTTTGATTGATTGTTACAAAATAAAACAAATTAGTGGAACTTTCTGACCATTCAAACTCGGAGCAAGTGAGAGGGATTTAATTAATCATGTTCAGTTAACAGCAGTTACTTTTTTCGAAATAGAAGGGGTGAAGATAACTAGTGGAACACAAAGATATGTTAGAAGTTCCAGTTCTTGATAAAGCTAGGCAATAACAAACAGTAAATACAGTAATGCATTCTGTATTGACAATTAGCTTTGTCTACTCCAATAACTTTTGTCTCATTTTTTTTTTTTTCCCTAGAGAGGCACGAGATATTCAGTCTCAAAACAAGGGAGCACCCAGCCAAAAGCATGCACGGAATCCATCTCCTGAGGAGGATTCACATGTGGAAGGCAGTGAAGAGGTATATCATTCCCCTCAGCATCATCCTCAAAGAGCCTCCAATGTACACAGCCATAAGAGACTGCAAACTAGCAGAGGAGGCTACCAGTCTGAGGGCTATGAAAGTCCACAAGAGGAGGAATCTCCGTCCAGGTTGAAAGAGTCTTATAGTCCTCCTGAGTCCCCTTCAACTCCCCCTAATCTTGCACACTATAGGCAGAGTTACCAGGGGCAAAGTTTTGAGTCCACACATCAGACGAACTTTGAAGGACAGGTACCTGAGCGTGCCAAAATCTCCCATAAAGAGTCACACATATACAGAGAAAAAGGGGAAAGTCATAAAGGCTTACACAAAGATAAGCATCACATTAGCCAAAAGGCGAAGCCGTCTTCCTCCACTCATACTATGGAGAAAGAGAGGTCATTGCATTCTCACAGCAGCGACAAGGTACAAAGGCAAATGGACTTTGATGAAAGCTCTGAATCCCCTGTTAAAAAACGAAGTAAGGAGCGAGATGGACAGAGTAGCACCAGCAAGCGAGACAAAGATCGGATTGTATCAGGACAACCTGTCCAGGACCAGGATCAACCCAGAAAGCGCAAGCACCAGGACTTTGAACCTCATAAAACAGTAATGGCAGGGTCCGTAAGCTCAAAACATAAACATGATCAAGATGGGAAGAAGGCAAGCAAAAGCTCATCTTCTAAGCAAGGTGAAAAGAGCAACCAAGGTACAAGTAACAATTTTGTAATAGCAGAACAGTGTGTGTTTGCTACAGTCATTTTAACTTACTTTTTCCCTCCCAATAGGGGGACCAAAAGAGAAACACAAAACTTTGTCTCAGTCTGAGGAGGTTAGAGATACAAAGGAAGATGAGTTTGAGAAGCCTACTATGTCATTTGAATCATACCTCAGTTATGACCAGCCACAGCTAAAGAAAAAGAAAAAGTCAAGCCGTCCACCCCCTCCTGCACCTTCTCCAGCACCTTCTCCAGCACCTGCCCCCACCAAACATCATACTGTCAAGAAGAACCAGAAGACTAGTGAGCCACTGAAAAAAACAGAGAAGCCAAAAAAGGTGAACGTTCAGTTTATCAAAGTTTAATGGTTTTTCTCTCAGTAACAGTACATAGAGTGTATACAACAAATAAAAGATAGATAGATAGATACTTTATTAATCCCAATGGGAAATTCACATTCTTCAGCAGCAGCATACTGATACAATAAATAATATTAAAGAATGATGATAATGCAGGTGAAAAACAGACAATAACTATGTATAATGTTAAATGTTAACGTTTACCCCCCCGGATGAAACAGTTTATACAGGAAAAATAAGTTACAGTATAATTGTGTACAAGATCTGTTTTATAAAACATACAATCTTCAACATAAGTACAACATATCACATAGAAGTCAGTGTAGATAGATAGATAGATACTTTATTAATCCCAGTGTACAACAGCATATGGCAGTCCGTAGCATGCATTGCAAAATTAGAACCTTTGGCAGTTTCAGTTTCAATGGCAAACTGTCAGTAGAAATGCTTTCAGTTAGGGTTAGGGCTTTCGCAGTTCATTTGGGGTTAATAATTGGTCTTGGATCCTGGCATTTAGTCCTGCGGGATCAAAGCACGAAATGCCAGACTATGCATGTGAGAACAGTTTGTGAAGACGCTTTTTCCTTTTAGAGGCCCACACAGACCTCTTGTATATCGCTAATCATTTCTTATGGTTCATAAAGGTACGGACAATTGATGTGGTGCCTACCCTACCTGACATACCCTTGCCCGCCATCCAGCCCAACTATCGCCCTTTGCCAAGCCTGGATGCGACTCCTTTGTCTCCACAAAGACGAAAAGGCACGTACCTGCCAAGTTGCTGTCTTTATTTCTGAGCCTTGACCACTGCTTTTTCATCTTATTTGGTCTGTCTCGTGCCCACAGTGCCCTTGGCGACAGCTGATGATGATGACCAGGGTTTCACCGGTCGTCGCTTCAACTCAAAAATGGCAGTGTACTCTGGATCGAAGACCGCATGCCTGAGCAAAATGATGAGCCTTTATGAGCAATGTATTCGTGTTCTTCAGAATAACATTGACTGTGAGTCGATGTTGCTTTCCCCTTTGTTTTTATTTTGCTTTTGGCTTTGGAGGAGGCAGGTGTGCATTCAGTTGAGCAGATCATGGCAGAGGGTAATTAAAACTTTTATGCATCTAATTTTCAGCAATTGAGGAAGTGGGAGGAGTGCCTTATGTGATTCTGGAGCCTGTCCTGGAGCGCTGCACCCCTGAGCAGCTGTACAGAATAGAACAGTACAATCAGGTGAGCCTATGAATTTGTAAGACTGTAAATGGTAACTTTTGTAGAACAAATTATTCTCTATATTTATACTTTGGTCAAAATCATTACAACGGAATTTTCATTAAAATCTTGATTTTAACTGGATGTTTTTTTATCTCTTTAATTCTGTTTATTTCTGTATAGCTATCTTCACTCAAAGTAGAATTAAAATGCAAGAACAATTTTACAAATGTAAATAATAACATGAAAGTACATAACCATGTTTAAGAAAAATTGTACCAATTAGGCTTTTTCTGTGTTAGTAAGCAAGCAAATATGTTTGCTGTAAGAATCCAAGAAAGCTGGTAAGTAGGCATTAAATTCATGGTAATGTTAGATAATATAATCAGAAGAATAAGATGGGTGGTGATGAGATGACCACCGGCCTGCTTGGCCAAATCACGATCTGACCCTTTACAAGACAATTGCACAGACTGTGCTTATGTCGTACAAATACACTCACTGAGCACATTTTTAGGAACACTATGCTAATACTGGGCAGGGCCTCCTTTTGCTCTCAAAATAGCCTCATTTTTTTCTTGGCATGGATTCTGCAAGATGTTGGGCACAGTTCTTTTGAGAATGTGACCCATGATGACATGACTGAAACAGAGTTTCTAAAGATTTGTCAACTGCATAATCATGCAGTAAATTTCCCGTTCTACCACATTCCAAAGATTGTTTGATTGGATTCAGATCCAGTGAGTGGGAAGGCCATTGAAGAGCACAGAACTTATCATTTCATGAAACCAGCTTAAGGCATCACTTACCTTTTGAAATGGTACATTATCATGCTGAAAGTAGCGATTAGTAGATGAGTAGATTGTGTCAGCATCCATACTCAAATAGGCTGTGGGCATTCAGCCAAAGATTTGTTAGTGTTATAGGGCCAAAGTATTCCAAGAAAACATTCTGCACACCATTACAGCACTACCACCAGCCTGGACCGTTGTGACAAGTCAGGTTGGGTGAATGGAGTCATGGTGTCTGTGTGCCCTGGTAGAAACTGAGACTTATTAGACCAGAATATGTTTGTTCCAGTTCAGTCTACATCTGAAATATATGCATTAGGCTAATTCTTCATTCAGAAGTATGAATGCTTTTGTGTGGAAAGTGTACCATAGAATAGGCTAACCGCCTATCCAGGGTTGGTTCTTGCCTTGCATCTTATACTCCTGTGGTGGATTCCAGCAATCAATGACTGTAGCATGTGAGAAAGTGGGTTCAGCAAATATGCTGATGTATGGATACCTGTTAGGAGTGACTATGAATTTGTAAGTCATTATTAGGTTGGTTAGTTAGTTACACTGGGTTAACAAATAATGGCCACTTGTATGAATGTGCACTACAGTGAAGTCCTTTCTTATTCAAATAATTTGAATACGCATTTTGGTACTTTCTTTGACTGTTTTTAGACTTTTGCAGTGTTTATAAGATGTGCAGCTTAGGTTAACTGACCACTCTAAACTGCGTGAGAGCAACAAGTGTTTGTGTTAGCGGGCAATGCGACTGACTAGTGCCCTGTATAGGGCTGATGCTGTTTGGATGAACTCAAGCCTGAAATGGATTAGGCAGGTTTAAGAATGTTTTAAATGTTTCTTCTGTTTTTTGTACTATGTAATTAATGAAATTGTGGAAGAACTTTTCAGTGGTCAACACTGCTTCCTCACATCTCCTAGAAACAGCATACTAATTCTGACCTGCTGACTTAGTATGGTTTGCACATTTTGTCCATTTCTTTTGGGTTCTTCACCATCTCAAGTACGTACATCTTGCGTGGAGTGGTCTGGCATCATATCACATTCATGGTTGATTGTTTTTTTTTTAATCTGTGGCTGTCAAGGTAGACTAAGGCCATGTCACACTGCATGACATATCCAGCAATTTTCAGTCACAGACTTCATTTACGTTGTCTTAGGGAGTTGGAGGCAGTTGAGTCACACTCCCAAGACCACCATTGTACAGGTTGGGCCATTTATATGGATACACCTAAATAAAATGGGAATGGTTGGTGATATTAACTTCCTGTTTGTGGCACATTAGTATATGTGAGGGGGGAAACTTTTCAAGATGGGTGGTGACCATGGTGGCCATTTTGAAGTCGGCCATTTTGGATCCAACTTTTGTTTTTTCAATAGGAAGAGGGTCATGTGACACATCAACCTTATTGGGAATTTCACAAGAAAAACAATGGTGTGCTTGGTTTTAACGTAACTTTATTCTTTGATGAGTTATTTACAAGTTTCTGACCACTTATAAAATGTGTTCAATGTGTCAGGTCCGAGCATTCTTAGATGAACAGTTTCCTGGAAAGTGGATTGGTTGTCGTGGGCCAGTTGAATGGCCCCCAAGGTCTCCCGATCTGACCCCCTTAGACTTTTATCTTTGGGGTCATCTGAAGGCAATTGTCTATGCTGTGAAGATACGAGATGTGCAGCACCTGAAACTATGGATACTGGAAGCCTGTGCTAGCATTTCTCCTGCGGTGTTGCTATCAGTGTGTGAAGAGTAGGAGAAGAGGGTTGCATTGACAATCCAACACAATGGGCAGCACATTGAACACATTTTATAAGTGGTCAGAAACTTGTAAATAACTCATGAAAGAATAAAGTTACTTTAAAACCAAGCACACCATTGTTTTTCTTGTGAAATTCCCAATAAGTTTGATGTGTCACGTGACCCTCTTCCTATTGAAAAAACAAAAGTTGGATCCAAAATGGCCGACTTCAAAATGGCCACCATGGTCACCACCCATCTTGAAAAGTTTCCCCCATCACATATACTAATGTGCCACAAACAGGAAGTTAATATCACCAACCATTCCCATTTTATTAAGGTGTATCCATATAAATGGCCCACCCTGTAGTCTAACACACCCAGCAATTCAGTCTACCTAGTCTGAAACTCTCCCCAGCAAAATCCAACAGGCTTCATTTTGCCTTAAATCGCAGAGGTGCCACTGAGTACTTGTTACATCTGACAGCCAATGAGCACTCACCAAGAAGTGCAAACCATACAATGCAGCTACAAGGAATAAGGACCTTACCAACAGAAGAGAGGCTTACATGTCTGATTCACATGTTTAGGTGCCATAGCGGAATGAAAAAAAGGACAGAGATTGTGGCTGAACTTGCTGTGCCTGTAAAGCCTTCACATAGGCACTGGCTCTGTTAGGTACCACATTATTTGCTCTCAGAAAAAAAGGGTGAGATTGCAGTATTTTGGAAATAAGAAACTGTTCTGAAAGTCATCATGCAGTTATCTAATTTGACACGACCTGTAATATATGGTTGTGTAATCTGATATCCTCTGATGATGAGATCAGTAACTGCAGTCATCAAGTTTGACTTCTCCTTCTGAGAAGAAGTCGTATAATATGACATTGGCTTTAGACTTACTGACACCATATTAGATTAAACATGTCAAATAGATAAAAGATGTGATATTATAGACTGATGTTTGTTGATGTTAGCTTGTTTTACTTTTTGCTAATAATAAAAATATTGACTAAAATTAATATATTTACTTTGATTTATACAAGCGTATGGCTGTTAAAAACAACGCCTATCAAACAGAAGTGTGTATGTCATAGGAAAATATATTTCATTATTACAAACTAAGAAATGACAATTACAATGAATATATAACAACAACAACATTCATTTATATAGCACATTTTCATACAAAAAAGTAGCTCAAAGTAACTGCTTATTGTAATTACTAATTTTACCTAACAGATTACTTTCTAGGACAGATGAATATTCCTGTCACAAAACCGATTGCATATTTTTGATGTCCAGTAAAATTTTCAATGCATGTATTAAAAATGCTCAATCTTTGACATGTTAGGTGCTACCACCTAAACCATCTTCATGAAACCTTTGGTCTGGGAGGAAAAAAAATTATTATATATTTTTTACATTCACAATATAATTTTTTTTATTTTTCTTTTCTGACATTTGTCCTGGCAATTAATATTTTTTTTTAATTTAACAGGTAGTTTTCACTGTTTTCTACATTTTGTATAAAACGATCAACAAAGCTTTCAAGCCTGTGTTTTGTCAGCTATTAGTAATATTGCAAAGTGACCAGGAGAAGTATGTTTGCCAAAAATGTTCACATATATCACTGGTAGGATATTTCTCTTATAAAGCTGGGCACTTTACAACCCCCTATTAGCCGAACATGCATATCTTTGGCGTGTCATGGTAATAATTTTGTATTTATGTAGCACCTTTCCCATGTTCAAGGCACTTGGAAAATCCATGAACACACAAGGTGGAACACTTAAACACTATAGAGAGAGTGACTTGGCCAAGGAATGAGAACCAGGACGCTGTGCTAACCACGTCATCCTGTTGTCAAATACTGACCATCGCTGATTTATGTAGGGGGTGTTAAATATTTTAGTAAAAGGATGTTCCTTGTTTCCTTGTTGCAGTGGTTTGTGGAAGAGTCTGATGAACTCTGGATGCGTCACTGCCGACGTGATTTCCGTCATGAGAGCCCCCAGGAGTATGAGACGTGGCGTGAGCTGTATTTGCGCCTTCATGATGAACGTGAAGAGCGGCTTAGAATGCTCACACAAAACATTACATCTGCTCATGCTAACAGGCCCAGGGGTATGTTGAGATGATGCTTTTCTCAGGAACTTTTATTCCTTTCAGAAAATTCTTTCATACATTTTACATTCTCTGAATCTTGCTTTTCTTAACCCTAGGTCGGCAAGTGAAAATGGCATTTGTAAACACTGTGGTAAAGCCTCCACGTGATGTTCGGAGGCGGCAAGAAAAATTTGGGACAGCTGGTGGCAGTACAAGTACCAGCACAAGTGAAGCTGCACCTATTAAGTAAGCAAAGAGATTTGGTTAGTGTGTAGCAGTAGTTCTCAAATGTTGTTCTTATTGTTGCTGCTGTTTTTTCATCTCATTTCATTTTCTGAAACTGCTTTTCCTGGTAAGGGTCATGGTGGCAGCAAGCCAAGCAGTACACACCAGACTTTACTGTCCCCCATCTATAAATTCCAGTACCTCCTGAGGAATTCCCAGGTGTTCCCAAGCCAACTGAGAGGTCTTATCCCTCCAGTATGTCATGGGTCTGTCTACCCACAGGGTGTTCACCCAAAGAGACATGCTTAAAAGATCTCGAGGTGGAGCCACCAGGTTGCATCCTTATGACATGCCCAAACCACCTCACCTAGCTCCTTTCAATCCAGAGCAGCAGTGAATCTACTCTGAAGGTCTCCTGAATCACTGAGCTTTACAGCCTACCACACAGTGTCAGCCCAGTCACCCTGCAAAGAAACCTCCTTTCTGCAGGTTGTACTCGCAATCTCATTCTTTCGGTCATTACCCACAGCTCAAGACCATAGGTGAGGGAAACCGAGAGTATTGTCTTTAGACTTGGCTCCTGCTTCACCACTACAGACCAGTAAAGCACTTGCAGAAAAGCTGTCACCACTCCAATCCCCTTGTCAATCTTACATTCCCTTTTTCCATCATTTGCAAACAAGATCTTACGATACTGAAACTCCTTCACTAAGAGCAGTTGTCCCCTCAAACTCTCCCCCCAACATGGAGAGAGCAATCCACCATTTCTTGTGAATCATGACCTCTGACTTAGAGATGCAGATTCTCATTTCTGCTGCTTCACACTCTACACATAGTCAGATGAGGCAAAGAGGACTACATCACCTATAGAAATCAATGATGTTACCCCTACATCTTGATATCCTGTCCATGAAAACTATAAATAGAAGTGGTAACGAGACGCAACCTTGACAGAGCCCCGTTACCCAAAGTTTACAAATTCAATTTTAATGCTAAGTATCTGAACTCAGCTATTCAATGTTGCATTGAAGGTGGGTAAAATACCCTTAGAATGGCAGACTGGTGTGGTGGTCCCCATATTTAAGGAGGCTGACCAGAGGGGTGTGTTCCAACTACAGAGGGATCACACTCCTCTGCCCCCCAGGTAAGGCATACAGTATGCAAGTGTGCTGGAGGGATGACTTTGTATGGTGGTTAAGCCAAAGATATGAACAATGTGGATTCCGTCCTGGCCATGGAACAATAGACCATCTTTTTTGCTGGAGCATGCGTAGGAGTAATGCTACCCAGTCTACATGTATTTTGTAGATTTAAAAAAAAGCATATGTCCATATCCCTCAGCATGTGTTTTAGGAGGTGCTGCTGCGATATTGGGTAACAGGTCTGCTCTTGCATACTGTTCATTCCTTAAATGAAAGCTGTGAGAGCTGTCTCTTCATTTGTGGATTATTGTTTTTTTTTTAATTTTGTTATTCTTTTTCTTAATTTAGCAGTCACGTTTACGCAAGATCAAGAATCATTATAATAGTTCATATATACTTTTTCAAAAAATCAACAGAGGCTGCTCAAGTAATGTGTTCCTTATTCAGAATAAAGAGGCAGGGATTAGTCTGAGAATTACACTTTGTCACACTACTTATTGAACAGTCAAAAACAGCGTCCAATACTAACTCCTATGCCTTTTTTATTTTGTGTTGTTTAAACTAACCAGCTGGTATATATTAAATGTATTCTTTTTTTATCATAATTATCTCATTAATATGTTGAAACATTAATAATTTATATATAAACAAGGTAGTCGTGCCCGTCAAGGACGGGCTGCAGGCGACTTTTATCAGAGTTGCAGGGTAAAAGTCATTAAGTGCAAAATTATTTGTACCATGATTAAATTTAGCAATAAAATGTTTTTTGTTATTTGTGCCACACGACAAATCGGGATTCGAACCCAGGTGGACAGTAGGTGGTGTTAGGTCCTAACTTTGTTCCGGCATCCGGGATCGAACCACCGACCAAGGGTAGTGTGCATTCTACAACCTGAGCTGTATGGATCTTAGTTCCAAGGCAATAATAAACATAATGAAAGTTGTTTCTAGTTTAAGTCATGTATGAAAGTGTTACATGCCATAAAATGAACGACTTATCTTTATCAAAATAAAATTATGAATCATTAACACAATCAATGCATACTTAACGAATACGTAAACTATGTTTATTCAAGTATTTAGAGCACGACAAAGTTGATTGCTGGAAGCAGCTCTTGCAGAGGCTCTTCGACGTGCATCAGTGTTTCTTCGAAGTTGAGCTTGAATTTCAGACGCATTTGCTTGACTTTCTCGAGTTCGAATGCGATCTTGTTGACGCCTTGAATTTGCATCTTCCTCGTTTTCATGAAGTCTATTTTCTCGTAGTCTTTGTCGGTCTTGCTCTCTTCTTTCGACAATTTCACCTTCAGTTGCATTTAAACGATTCTCTCGTTGTCGTAAACGTTCTTGTTCTCTTCTCTCAACAATTTCAACTTGAGTTGCGTTTGACCGACTTTCTTGTTGTCGTTGCCGTTGATGTTCACGTCTTTCAGCAACTTCAATTTCAGTGGCAGTAGAACGTTTTTGTTGCAATCGCAGACGCTCAATTTCGTGAATCAATTGTGTTTGTTCTTACGTGCGGTTGCTTCTGTAAGCTGCAACTCGTTGCCGTTCATTTTGTCTCTGCTGCGAGATTTGAACACTCTTTGCTGCTTGTCGTACTGTACGTCGCTGTTTATTCCAGTTTTTGTTCTTCAGTAAAAATTCTTTTTGGTTTCTTCGTTTTTGGCAATTCTTGAGGTGTAGTTTGAGCACTTGAAATATCCAAAATCTTATTTCTTTTTGCATTTTCGTCTTCTTCAGTCGAGTGACTTCCTTCAGCTTTTCTTTTAATCCGATTGGTCACTCGCTTCCCAGTGCTTCGTTTTTTATTTTGTTGTTGAGGCAAATGTGCAATATTCAAATTGTTTATGGTCTTTTCTTGGGTTTCTTTGTCATTAAAATGCAAGCTTGTTTCTTTTTTAGTTGGTTGGTCCAAATTTTCAAAATTCGTAGAATATCAGCCAATCAAAACACTGATGTAAACGTACCAACCAACCAACCAACAGACAGACATGCTGAAATATATATATAGATCATTAACAACTAGAATGTATTTGTTAATATGTATACCACTATGGTATACAAAACTCAACTGAAATATTTAAAGATGCCTTTATATGTGTTTTTCTGTTTCCTTGCTTCTGTAGAATCAGACCAGCATCCACCATGTCTTACAGCAGCAGTCTTTGTGTCAGTAGCAGCAACACTAGTACATCCCATGCTGCAGAAAGCAACACATCCTATGAGGGTCCCAGTACCAGCACAGGGAGCCATGCCTCTTCCTCCTCCTCTTCTAGCATTTCACCTGCCAGCAGCAAGCCACAAGTTAAAAGTAAGCAAGTGTGCACCCATAATTTACATTTAGGCATGGGCCGACATAACCAAGTCATAACAATCCTCAAATCTCCATTTCTCTGTCACTACAGAAATTGCACCCATGATGGCCAAGACGATTAAGGCATTTAAGAATCGTTTCTCAAGACGTTAGTGGTCTCAGGAGCTTCAAAGGAGCCATCTTGTCTGTGATGGTGTGCTACTGGACTCCAGACTCTTAAGGATTTGCACTGCTGCAAGAGGAATTCATGACCTACAACAGTTTGACCTGTAATCACCCATCTTTACCCATACAGCTTAAAACGACATGACAAAATTGAACATGTGGTCACTTTTGCTTGCAAACAGTTGCCATGGTACACATTCAGCACTGGTCTGCACATGTATATAAACCCTTGTGAATGCCCACTGCACATTTTAACACTATGCCCTAAGTTTTTCTTTCTCTAAATGGATTAAAAAAATGTGTTTTGGGGCTCTTGAGCAAATGCAATATATGTACATATTTTGTCAGGGTGAGCTGTCTTATTGTGGGAGAGCACATATTGCAGTTCAGCCTCAATCTATCTTGTTTGTTCTACTCACTCCCTCCTTGTATTTGCTACTTCATTTCAATCATTTTTTATTTATTTATATGTAGGTTTACTTTAGATAAATACTAAAAGTGTATTTTATTTTATTTAGGTCCTGCACTTCTTAACTCACAACCCTCTGCAGTAGCCTAACTCCTGATAGAAAATGTATCCATCAATAGGCTATGGTGAAGGGTGGCTTCTCTGTGTGACAACAGGCCATTCTTGTATTTTTTTTTCTGTTTTGGGTTTGGGGAAGGTGGTTATTTCTGTATATAATTTACAGGAAAAAAAGGTCATTTTAAATTATGGCTGTAATGGAAATGTTTAAGTGGTGCCAGTGTGCTGGTGGTGGCAGTTGTAGGAAGGAGACTGTGACAGACGCCGCAGAAGAGCTTTAGGGAGTGCAGGCACTTGGCTAAATGATACTAAAGAACGCTTTGTGTCTGTGGTGGTCTGAGAAGGCAGCTCTTGTCCAACTCATTCCAGTAAGTAAAGACCGTGTAGTGGTCAGTATGTTTTATTTGGGAACAAGAATTATGAAGTTAAGCTAAAAAGAAAAAAAATAATTAACTCGTTTAAATTACTTTTAAAAACAGGAAAATTATATATTGTTTTAGTAAACCGATTTCAGAAGGCTAAAGATTTTATGGGATGCCAGTGCATTAGACCAGCATGAGCAACATAAGCCAGCTCAACCAGGCAACAGGGGAGCTCGGGATGGCTGATGGGACTGGGAGGTGGCCGTGGTGTCCAAGCTCAGCTGCTGTTGTTTTTCAGCTGTGGTTCCTAATTGTTTTCTCTTATTTCTGTCACCCAGGCTTGCATTGCTATTGCAGTCATTTTACTTTGTAAAGTGCCTTGAGGCGCTATATGAATCAATGGATTGATTGTTATTAGCTGTTGGAGCGATCCAGGGACAGACGCTGGAGAATAGCTGCATTTTGTATTTATTCTCAATTATAAATTTTATTCGTGAAAATTGTTTTAAGATTATTTTAAGATAAAAGGATAGTGCATTTAGCAAGTGGAATTATTTCTGTGAATAAACTCTTGGAAAAACTCTGGAGTCTGATTTATATATGAGAACAAACTGGTGTAAATGAACCTGCATGTCACCTTCATTAAGTCTGAGTATGGCAGACCCTCACAGAAGCCTTTTCAGCTATCATTGTGGCTACAGTCATTACTTCTTATAGAATAATAAGCACCCTATTAACTTAAGTAATGATCTAACTTTAAATAATACTGGACTAAGTTGGTTCTGGTTCTGTAATTTGTTTGAATAATGTTTAACATGAAACGCATCATAGAGTGTAGAGTGGACATGCAAATAAGGATTTCACTGGACTTTGCATATGTGACAAGACTATACTGCAACATGCCAGACGTCTCTTTCATGGGAACACCCATCCATCCAATCTGTCTTCTCTGATAATGTTCAAGTATTGTGCTCACTTACTAACGCTTTCTGATCAATTCATTTGTTTTTGTCCAGTGCCTCCTGACTCACCAGTATGAGAAAACACCCACGTACTGTATGATGCACTGTTAGAGTCTGAATGTCTAGTTATTCAAGACATCAAGCTTTGTTGCCCTTTAGACCAAAAAACTCATTTTTAGGACAATCTTTACCAATCTTTTGTGGAGGAAAATTACATCCTTATGATAGAGTAAACTGATAGGTGCTGTTAGCAAAAATGATCAATAGGACTTGAAGTTGTGTCCACCCCAGAGACTCGCCCTGTAATGAGATACAAGGGGGTCAAATTTACTCTTTTTCACAAAATTTTGGAAAAAATGGGGATCAGTTATATAGGCACAAGAAGTGTCATTTTTGTGCTATTTGGAGGTTGCTGATGACAACTATGAGGTTTTGATAATTGATTTATTACAGTTGACACAGTGCTTAGCACTGCTGCTCGAGTCCAGCTGTAGCACAGTTGGTCTTTGCACATTTTCCCATCCCAGAGAAATATATTTTAAGTTTACCGTGTTGGATTGAAGGTAAATTCTGGATTGGCCTAGTATTTGTATGCGAATGGAAGTGCCCTGCATAGGACTGATGCCCTGTCCATGGTTGGTACCTGCCTTGCGTTCAGTGTTACTGGGTTAGGCTCTGGCCTCACCCTGACATACCACTGGAAAAAGTGAGTTTCATAAATAATATACATATACATAATATACATTATAATATCCCATCAATCAATCCATTCATTTGCCATTCCCACTTGGGACCAGAGCATATTTTTGTGATATCAAAATTTCTGTTGTGATGGACGACCGGCTATGGACTCCGGTCGCCACCCCCAGGCCGCTAGGAGGAGCCCTCCGGACAGCATGATGGTGCCCCGACCTCCAGCAGGGCCTCATGGACTATGTAGTTTATACACACAGCCCTGCTGGATACCTTGGGGGCCACCGGGAGTCGCTGTAGGGGGGCTAGTGGGCTCTTGCGTGCCCTATAACCCGGGAGTGCGTCACAGTTGACTGGAGGAAGCGACGTGCTCCCGGGATGAAGAAAAGGACTGTTTGCCCTGACCCGAAAGGAAAACGGACTTGTGGGTTTTGCCAGGAACCATTTCCGGGTCAGGAGCTATAAAAGGACTATGGGAAGCCCAGAACACTGAGCTGAGCTGGGAGGTAGGGTGGTGACGTGTCTGGGCGAGGAGGATTGGTTTATTGAATAGTTTATTGATTTATGAATAGTGTGGTGTGTGGAGTGCTTTGCGCACAGTATAGTAAAATAAATAATAGTTATTATACTTTCACCTGGTGTTCAGAGTGGTACCTGAGGGTTCGAGAGGTGGACAAAAGCCGTAACTGCTACACTGTACATAAATTATATATAGATAGGTAAACAGTGGATTAAGGAAGAATTCAGACCCCTTCACTTTCATTTTTTTAACATATTGGTTGGTTTCAGCCTTGTGCTAAAATCATTAAAATTATTTTTTTCTGACCTCTAGCAATGATTATTATTACCCCAAAATGACATAGTGAAAACAGGACTTTAGAAATTGTTGCAAATTTATTCAAAGTAAAACACAGAAATATCACATTGAGACAAGTATTCATCTAATTGCTTTGGACACATTAAATTTGGCTCAGGTGCAGTCCGTTGTATTGCTCATTGTTGTTTGGAGTCCACTTGTGGTCATTTCAGTTGACAAGGCCCCACAGGTGAGGCAAACTCAAGCCATGAGGTTGAAGGAATTGCCTGCAGAGCTCAGAGACAGGATTGTGTCAAGGTTCTGATCTGGGGACAGCTACAAAAACATTTCTGCAGCATTGGAGGATCCCAAAAGCACAGTGGCCTCCATAATTCCTATTAGGAAGAAGTGTGGAACAACCATGACTCTTCCTAGAGTTGGTCAACCAGCCAAACTATACAATTATTTGCGAAGGGCCATGTTAAGAGAAGTGACAACACAATGGTTGCTCTAGCTTAGCACTAGAGAACCTGTGAGGAGAAACCTCCAGAAGGATAACCACCACTGTAACACTCCACCGATCAGGGCTTTATGACGGGTTGACCAGACAGAAGCTTCACCTCAGTAAAACACACATGGAAGCTTGCTTGAAGTTTGCAAAAGAACAGATAAAGGACTCTTAAGACTGTGAGAAACAAGATTCTCTGGTCTAATGAAACCAAGAAGAGTCATGTCTGGAAAAAAACGGGCACCATTCGTCACCTGCACAATACCATTCAAAAAGTGACACATGGTGGTGGCAGCATCATGCAGTGGGGTTGATTTTCAACGGTAGGAACTAGGAGACCAGGCCGGGCTGAGGGGAAGATGAGCAAAGCAAAGTATGGAGATATCCTTAATAAAAACCTTCTAGATAGATAGACAGATACTTTATTAATCCCAAGGGGAAATTCACATACTCCAGGAGCAGCATACTGATACAAAAAAACAATATTAAATTAAAGATTGATAACAATGCAGGTAAAAACAGACAATAACTTTGTATAATGTTAATGTTTAACCCTCCAGGTGGAATTGAAGAGTCGCATAGTTTGTGGGAGAAACGATCTCCTCAGTCTGTCAGTGGAGCAGGACATTGACAGCAGTCTGTCGCAGAAGCTGCTCTTTCTGTCTAGAGATGATCCGGTTCAGTGGATGCAGTGGACTCTCCATGATTGACAGGAGTCTGCTCAGCGCCCGTCGCTCTGCCACAGATGTCAAACTGTCCAGCTCCATACTAACAATAGAGCCTGCCTTCCTCACCAGTTTGTCCAGGCGTGAGGCATCCTTTTTCTTAATGCTGCTTCCCCAGCACACCACCGCGTAGAAGAGGGCGCTCACCACAACCGTCTGATAGAACATCTGCAGCATCTTATTGCAGATGTTGAAGGATGCCAGCCTTCTAAGGAAGTATAACCAGCTCTGCAAATATCCATCCATCCATCCATTGTCTCCCGCTTATCCGAGGTCGGGTCGCGGGGGCAACAGCTTGAGCAGAGATGCCCAGACTTCCCTCTCCCCGGCCACTTCTTCTAGCTCTTCCGGGAGAATCCCAAGGCGTTCCCAGGCCAGTCGAGAGACATAGTCCCTCCAACGTGTCCTGGGTCTTCCCTGGGGCCTCCTCCCGGTTGGACGTGCCCGGAACACCTCACCAGGGAGGCGTCCAGGAGGCATCCTGATCAGATGCCCAAGCCACCTCATCTGACTCCTCTCGATGCGGAGGAGCAGCGGCTCTGCTCTGAGCCCCTCCCGGATGACTGAGCTTCTCACCCTATCTTTAAGGGAAAGCTCAGACACCCTGCGGAGGAAACTCATTTCAGCCGCTTGTATTCGCGATCTCGTTCTTTTGGTCACTACCCATAGTTCATGACCATAGGTGAGGGTAGGAACATAGATCGACTGGTAAATTGAGAGCTTCGCCTTGCGGCTCAGCTCCTTTTTCACCACGACAGACCGATGCAGCGCCCGCATTACTGCGGATGCCGCACCGATCCGCCTGTCGATCTCACGCTCCATTCTTCCCTCACTCGTGAACAAGATCCCGAGATACTTGAACTCCTCCACTTGAGGCAGGATCTCGCTACCAACCCTGAGAGGGCACTCCACCCTTTTCCGGCTGAGGACCATGGTCTCGGATTTGGAGGTGCTGATTCTCATCCCAGCCGCTTCACACTCGGCTGCGAACCGATCCAGAGATATCCACATTTGAAACTTGAGCCCAATTGAACAGAGACCTGAAAACAGCTGTCCAACAACAGTCTGCATCTAACCTGACAGAGCTTGAGAGATTCTGCAGAGATGAATGGCAGAAAACCTCCAAATCCAATGTTGGAAGCTTGTCACGTCAAACCCAAGAAGATTCCTGGGTGGAGCTGTTGCCGAAGGGGCTTCAACTAAGTCCTGAGTAAAGTGTCTTAATACTTGTGTCAATGTCATTAAAGTTTTTCTTTATATTTTTCTAAAACTGTTGATTGATGTGAGAGAAAAATTAATTTACATGATTATGTAAAAAATGTGCCTGTATGTGGAAGGGCCAACTTGTGGTGAGTCATTATGGTGAACTAACCTTGGTCAGTCATTGTCCAACCTGCTATATCCTAACACAGGGTCATGGGGGTCTGCTGGAGCCAATCCCAGCCAACACAGGGCGCCACCCCACCATAGGGCACACACACACACACACACACACACACACACGGGACAATTTAGGATCACCAATGCACCTAACCTGCATGTCTTTGGACTGCGGGAGGAAACTGGAGCACCAGGAGGAAACCCACGCAGACACGGGAAGAACCCGGGAAGCAACTAACCTACACAATGAAAAAAACCAAACAAAAAAACACCAACAACCCACAACACAAACACACAAGGTAATAATAACTGTTGAAAGGTCAGGAAATGGAGACAAGGAAATATCCAAGGCCAGGGAAACCAAGTGTGAGAGTGATGATGAGAAAGATGGTGAATGGCTGAAGAGCATTGCCTATGACTTTCCACAGATGATCTTCACTTCTACACCTAAGATAAAGTCTTTTCAATTTCCATGAATGGAGTTACTGATAGCTTATCTACACAGGACTTGTTGATATTGTTCATGTAAAGCAGGAATCTTCCCTCATGGTCCTGAAGGAGCCACGGGTTTTAACTTCAACAAATTTCTATAATTAGCATCCATTTATTTGCTACTAAAGCAATATGTTTTGGGCTTAATTTTAGTCAATTTATTCATTATGATTCAGAGCCCTTAAGTGCCTATTTTAATTTTAAGCAGCTGCATTTAGGTTTTAATTGTTTCATGTCTTCTTAGTCTGACAAGGTTAATAACAAAATGCAAATAAAGAAAGCACCAGCTCTCCTACTAATCTGGTTCCATTTACAATGGTGAATGTGCATCATGAAGAATCTGTTTTAATAAAATGTTCAGGAATAAAAGACAGAAAATGACAGGATTCTTAAGTGCAAATCTGCTCTTGTTCTCAGAAAAGAAAACTCTACAATGTTATTACAATTTACGTTGGATGAATGAAAGCATTAACCAGCCATATAGTTAAACACCAAGTTTCATTATCTGCTTGGCCTGACATGGAGTTGGAACGAAAACCTGCAGCCACAGCGGCCCTCCAGGACCATCCCATTTAGTGAAGATACCTGATGAAGAGCAGATACTTGGGGCCTACGCCTGGTATGACAGCATTTGACACATTTTGTATATTCACCCTTGCTGGAAAAGCTGGAATTGTGTTTTTAGTCTACCATTAAACGCGTCTTTGGGAAGGAAAAATTGGGTTTAGTTTCTCTCCAAATATCAGCTTTATGGACGGAATCTTTAGCATAAACATCTGTAAATAAGTAGACTTGTTATAAACATGTGGAGCACATCTACAGAGACTGCTGTCCAACACAATATTAGAGTCATCTCCCAAAATTCCTAACAGAACTTTACTGTGTAGATCAGTTTCTAAGTGATGAACTAGCTGTAACACTTCTTGTCACTTGCAGTGCTTTTCAGCTCTTGTTAACGCTCTTGTGCTGCATTCAAGTTACATTCACTTATAACTCAGTGCCCCGTCACAATACTGATGTGAAAACAACGCTACATGATATATAATGTAGTTCCCTAATGGGAATGAACTGTTTGGATGGTTTCCTAAGTGTTACTCAAGCTACACTTCAACATCTCACATTCACTTGTTTTCCCCATTGAAACTCATTGTGCAAAACTGAAGTGGAGTGTTACGCAAGGTTCCTTACCTTCTATGTGTTTAAACCACTTGTATCGCATGTAAAATGTAGGTTACTAACATACTTAATAAAATGTTCAAGAATAAAAGACAGAAAATGAGAGGATTCTTAGGTGCAAATCTGCTCTTCCTCTCAGAAAAGAAAACTGTACAATGTTATTACAAGTTACCTTGGATGAATGAAAGCATTAACCAGCCATATAGTTAAATAGCAAGTTTCATTATCTGCTAGGCCTGACACGGAGCTGGAAGGATAACCTTCAGCCACCAAGGGCCTCCAGGACCATCCCATTTAGTGAAGATTCCTGATGTAGAGCAGACACTATGGGCCTACGCCTAGCATGACAGCATTTGACACAATTCGGATATTCACACTTGCTGGAAAAGCTGGAATTGTATTTTTAGTTTACCATTAAACGCGTCATTGGGAAGGAAAAATTGTATTTAGTTTCTCTCCAAATATCAGCTTTATGGACGGAATCTTTTGCATAAACATCTGTAAATAAATACACTTATTATAGACATGTGGAGCACATCTACAGAGACTGCTATCTGACACAATATTAGACTCCATCTCCAAAAACTACCAAAGAATTAGGAAATTTAGATAATAAATTAATGTCTCTCTGAACTTGCCAAATTGCCTTATTTCCTTAAAATGGAGTAAACCAGTGAAAATTAACCAGTATACAAGTTGTATCAGCAATTTCTGATACAACTGAAATATAATGGCCAACATCAGCCAGCGGAACCTTCCCTTTGAAGCGATTTTTCAAAATACAGACACAACACAATGTTGTCCCACACATCCAGACCTGACTATGATTCTCCAGAAATTAACATCCTGCATAACTGGGTAACACTGTTGTAAAAAAAAGACGAGAAAACCATGCTGTTCATTTTAAAATGGGTCGCCACTAGGCAATTCACCAGAAGTTTTCTCATCACGCGCCCCCTCGTTATTTTCTACCAACTTCACGGGCATAAATTTCCGAGTGTTTACGCTGTAACACCTATTGATAAGTCGCAATATATTACATTTCACTTTTCAAATTACGTTTTACGTGTTTATACAAATTGCAAAGTTAAGGTTGAAGCATGTACAATTGTCAATCATTTTCACAATAACCAATCATCAGCGAGAAGCCGCGAGAGGCGTAATAAGAACAGGACTACCCCATCAATCATTTTTCGTCAACTTCTATTGGTGTTGCATTATGACAGAAGGCGGGAATTCCTTTATAGAAAATAGAGAGGGCGGGGCTTCAAGCTACCCGATGTCACGTGCTGCGAGAGTTCCGATGCCTATTCCTGGATCACCTGCAAAGAGTCACAATTGTCAACACAGTAACGTAGTTTGAGAAGCGTGCTTAGGAATGGCGGGGCACGGCCACGGTCATGGCCATGGTCATGCTTGTGAGTGCAGAGGAGAGCATGAGCCGGCTGACAGAGGTGTTGAGTATGGACTGTACAGGAAAATAGATTTGGAAAAGCTGCAATGTTTGAACGAGAGTCGTGACGGGGACGGTAAACTCGTCTTCAAGCCTTGGGAGGAACGCACTAATCGGGAGAAGGTACGGCTTCAGTTTTTTGACTCGGACTCGATGTTGCTGCTATTGTTCATTTCTTGTAATGGGCGATTCTCGGCCCTATTGCTTTGATCTGTAATGACGTCGATTCTAGAGGTTCTCAAATTCAATTCAAATTGACACCGCTTGCCGCTGCTTTTCGGTGCACCTTTGCTCAACAGTTCTTATAAGCCATTTGAGGTTAGAGGGATTCAGTCCATACCACTGATGGCCCGATTGATTTGCTAATGCAAACAGCGTAACTTTTCAGTTTTGATTCCGGTTTCACCAAAGAGCTCAGATTGACCATAATTATTTTATTCTGGTAAATGAAACAATGTTAACTTTCCTCTCTGTTTTTTTCCAGTTTGTGGAAAGTGATGCTGATGAAGAACTTCTGTTCAACATTCCGTAAGACAGCCAGTTATTAAAGTACAGTATATGATTATCAGTCTTTGTCTTAAACATGAATTGTTAGCGTAGCAGGTTTGAGTGAAATTGTCAGACATCTTTTCACTGAACCTAAGCAACTAATATCACTCGGCTTAGTCCTTATGCACATTCATATTGGTTTGGTTACAGGTTTATCGGCAGTGTGAAGCTAAAGGGAATTATTGTGATTGGGGATGATGATGACAGCCATCCATCTGAATTACGACTGTGAGTCCTTTTGCTATTACTGATATTGTGAAACTTATAATGTTAAAAACTACATAATGTGCATCTTTTTAATGACTTGTGCATTACCATAATTTCTCGCTTGAATTGTTAAGTAGAGCTGGTTTGAATGTCATTAAATAAATCAAATAATCTGTAATTTTCTAGTGATTATGCAATAGCATTTCCTAATCCATGGGGTACACTGTACCCACTAATTTTCAGATCATTCAGTTTATTAGTCAGAGGCCATAACCTATTTTTCTTGCAACCTCTGTTAATTCATTAATTGATAAATAGCCAATTGTGTCTGATATTCTTTCAAGAGATTTATAAGAGTACGTATAACATCATTTAATATAAGTATATCTGTCTGCATTACATATCTGTTATTGGCCAATTTACTTGGCCAGCATTTAATAACCACAGCACAACATTTATTTCTAAAGAAGATATTAATAGAATGGTGTAGGTCAACATGCTTGTCAAGATGTCAAAGAAGTAGTTACATGCAAAAAAAAAAAAAGTTAAAATTAGACAATAATAATGCATGAATATTATTTAAAAATAAATCATTCACACTTGCATAAATAGATATGTAATTAAGAGAAAACAGAGTCCATAAATGTAGAGTTGTTTTTTAAATCTCAAAATGACAGTCTGATGATAAAGTCTGTTGGTCATGGTGGACAGAAAATTTTTTTAAAAATGTCTGCATTACATATATTTGTTATTGGCTTAAATGATCGTTATTGTGAGCTTCTGTAAAATTTATGTTTCATTTAATTAGTTATTTACACCATACCTATGAGGTTTTTATTTAGAAAACAAATTAACAAAGTTTACAGTAGACATGGTTGCAAGTGATTATTCATTCTGCAACATTTATCAATTTTGTAAACATTTTTTTTCTTTATGGTGGCATAGTAAGCCAGGACCATTTCTGACAGAATTAGCCATAATAATGAAACACATCCAATATTGGGAAACCATACTAGTCCGTCATGGGATAGGACCAGGTTAGATTTATTTGTTGGCTTAAAATGCGAACCTTCAAATGAGAGGAAAATCGGGGCCTAGAAAAACACAATTATAGATAGAATGTGCAGGCTCCACCTGAGCATGGATCATTCTATTGCAAAGAAACTCTTTTAGGTTAATTTTGTTCCTGTATGACTGTAGGTGTTTGCTGCTATTTTGCAAAATGCTTAGAACAGTGTAAAGTTAAAAAGCTGAAGTTAAAATCTTAGAACTGAGTAAAGATAACAAGTTAAAATTAAAATCAAGCTACTGGGCAATCCTGATTTTGAATACTAAAGGAAGAAAGTAGAAAGTAAGACAAGTAAGTGGCTACGGTTTTCACCAATGATGACACTGGGAAATAACTAGATAGAAGGGTGCAGTGCATGGCAGTCTCTCCGTTGTTGGTAACATATGGTGGACAGCATACAGTGGAGTCTTTCCATCTGTACAGTTTTATTTTAAGCTGTTTCCATATGTAAGCCACCTATGTCTTAGAGGGAGCATTCTGGTAATTATAATTTTTAATTAATTACTGTACCTGTTTATGCATTTTTTTGTATCTGCAATTCCCATTTTATAGAGATCTGAATTAACATTGCATTTTTGCGTGGATTTCTTTTGGAGAATATAGTGTACTTCCACAATCCTCCAGATTGCATGGTTGGCCACACTAGCTTGACCTGCTTATCTAGGTACCTTCCAGTTGAAAAGCGTCACTTCCGAGGCTGGTGGTTGGTTTAATTGTCTCTGTCTACTTTATGGTCATGTTTTGGACAAAACAGAAATCAGAAAAATTGACACATTTTAATGAATACTTTATGAAAGCCATAATGACTATATGAAAATGTGCTTAAGACATTGTGTTTCTCCTTTTCTCACTACACAGATTCAAAAATATCCCTTGCATGTCATTTGATGATGCAGTAAGAGAGCCAGATCAGGCATTTCGGTTGAACCATGATGTTTTGGGAGAGTTGGAGTATCCAGTAAAGTATGAGAGCTTCATAATTTGTGTTTTGTTTTAGTAATTTTGATGTCCCCCTTTGCTTTCTTCATATATATATATATATATATATATATATGTGTGTATATATATATATATATATATATATATATATATATATATATATATATATATATATATATATATATAATTATATTTTGTTTTTTTGTTTTTTTTTGTAGGATTGCTCGCTTCTCTAATGTCAATCATCTTTCTATTCATATCTCGAAGAACTTTGGAAGCAGTACTACACGGGTATACTACATTGGACTACGCGGAGAGTTCACAGAGGTAAGAATTATATTATTTTCCATGGCTGTAGATTGGTTAGTTCAAAGAATGTTATCAACCATGGGTGACACTGTGGCACAGTGGTATTGCTGTGGCCTTATAGTTAAGAGACTGGAGTTCATGTGCCACGTGCTCCTGGCATGTTCTCCTTGTGTCCTTGTGGGTTTCTTCCAGGTACTCTGGTTTCCACCCACAGTCCAAATATTTGCAGGTTAGGTGGATTGGCATTGCTAAATTGACCATTGTGTGTGTGTGTTAACTCTGTGATGGGCTGGTGCCCTGTCCAGGGATTGTTGTTGCCTGAGATATGCTCCAGCTTCCTGGTGACTATGCCCTGAATAAGCAGTTATGACGATGGATGGCACCACTCATTTTCCTCAAATGAGATAAACTGCCTTGCTATGCTGCTTAGAGTGTGAACCAAGAATTCCTATTCTGCTAACTTTGTAATGCTGTCCTTTCTACAGGCTCACAGACATGAGGTCACCATCTGTACTTATGAGGCTAATGCCAATCCTGCTGACCACAAAATAGATGTCTTCACTCCTCAAACTCAATTTATATCCTGATACAGGACAGTTAAGCATCCAAGAGCTTCTAATGGGATTTAGGCTGGTCATGGTGGGCTCATTATATGAATAATAAAAATATGTACAGTTTGATAAGTCAGTTCAGTGAGTTTTGTGTTTTTGCATTATTTGACTTTATTTCCCCTATATAAATGAAAACA
Source organism: Erpetoichthys calabaricus (assembly GCF_900747795.2). Classification (NCBI taxonomy): domain Eukaryota; kingdom Metazoa; phylum Chordata; class Cladistia; order Polypteriformes; family Polypteridae; genus Erpetoichthys; species Erpetoichthys calabaricus. Next base: position 91,729,833 of record NC_041407.2, on the reverse strand, counting down.
CCCTGTAGGTAAAACCTGACTGCTTCTCCACGCCTCTCAAAAGTCTAGTATTGAACTTCGCCCTCCTAGGGTTAAATCAAGATTAAAATTGAGACCAATAGAAAATAATCTTTCTTCATGCAAAAACATTTCCCAACAATGTGTGTTGCATATACAATGCTTTTCTGTGTTTACTCATCCAGGGCATTCCATAGGCAAACAGTCTTATGACCAGAAGGAAATTCACACATTTAATTGTATTTATATAAACAGAAAGACTTGTTACTGGTCATAAATTTTCAATTTGTATGTACCAAAACTGTGTACTTTTTAAAGAAATATGTACGTTCTTCACATTAGATTCTTTCCTTTTATTTTGGTTATCTATTTTGTTTGCTTATTTCTATCTGTTCATTATTATGAAAAATTATTTTTCCATTACAGGGTTGCAAAGATTTGGAGCATATCTCCGCTCCTTTCTGCATAAAGCAGAAACCAATCCTGGACCCCTAGGTCATTGCAGGGCTCAATTGTGCATTCAAATATATTGTGTCAGTAAATTCTTTGTGGAAATCCACACAGACACAGGGTTAACAAGCAGGCAACACACACATAAGTGAATTTAACACAGAAGCCTGTAACTGTCACACTGTATCACACCGTTTTTATTTATTTCAAATTATTATTTTTTTTAATTTGTATTTTTATGATGATCAAACAAGTACCAGTAATTCTGCATTCACATGCTATAGAACAAATTTCATATGACTGCTTTTCCAGGTGTTAGCTCCCAGTGGGACAGTGCTTTCCAAAGTACTCAAGTTGTGGAATAACCTTGATCTTGCTTCTCTCCTTCTTCTTTTGGCGGCTCCCATTAGGTGTTGCCACAGCGGATCATCTTTTTCCATATTTTCCTGTCCTCTGCATCTTGTTCTGTTACACCCATCACCTGCATGTCCTCTCTTGCCACATCCATAAACCTTCTCTTAGGCCTTCCCCTGTTCCTCTTGCCTGGCAGCTTTATCATTAGCATCCTTTTCCCAATATACCCATCATCTCTTCTCTGCACTTGTCCAAACTAACGCAATCTTGACTCTCTGACTTTGTCTCCAAACCGTCCAACTTGAGCTGACCCTGTAATGTACTCGTTCCTAATCCAATCCATCCTCGTCACACCCAATGCAAATCTTAGCATCTTTAACTCTGTCACCTCCAGCTCTGTCTCCTGTTTTTTGGTCAGTGCCACCGTCTCCAACCCATATAACATATGGCTTCTGTCATTCAATAATATAAAATAAACAATACTAGGTCAGCAAGAAACCACATTTTTGTAGTGGAATTGTACATGGAGTGTTACAGTATGTGTGTAATGTTTGTTTTTAGTTTTTTATTTTTACAAGAAAACAGAATATAGCTTTAATTGCATTTGTGTGTACCAAATAACAGATGAATAGTGACTACAAAATGCTGACATGAAGTTCATGTGAAAGCAACAAAGTAGGAAGGTGAGATGTCACAAGATAGCTTTAAAAATTCCCTTGCCGCATGAACAGAGTGATCATAATAAACATGGCAGGTTTTGGCAGCAGTTAAATGGATGTGATCTTGACCCCTGAATAGTAGGTCAAGGCTGAAGTCCAAGTCAAGGAATATGATGAACTGTTACAAAATAAATAAATGTGAACTATTACAAAATAAATAAATATATTTATTTATTTTGTAATAGTTCATCATATTCCTTGACTTTTATATATAATATATATAATATTTTTTTTAACTATATTCAAACTTGAATGCAGAAAGAAGACATCAAGTTAATAAGATCTTTACCTAAATGTAGAAATTGTTCATTTTGTAAAGATATAGTTTTAAGATGTGGACTTTTAGCCATGATTTTTCCCCTAGGATTAGGATTAAAAATTCATGCTGTAGCCAATATAATTTAAAAAAAAAATGGCAAGGTTATTTATTTGGCACTACTGTTTTCTGAATAAAAAAAATATTTTTAGGTTGTGAATATATTTCTTGTCAAAATATTGTTGCTATCTGATGTTTTGATCCAACTGTTGGATCATGCCATCTTAATGGTTTATGCCATCTTTTATTAAATAGGTACTGTATAGTCATGTTTTCTTCACAACTGTGCAAAAGTCAATTTATAAAAAGTAGTTGTAGTTACTGTGTGTTTTTGACATTTTTGTTCAAAGCCCCCCCCCAAAAAATTATTCTGTTGTACTTAAGGGTGAATTTAGCCAGTTTTCATTCCCATGGAATTGTTCCTATTCGATTACCTTAATAGCACTTTTGCAGCCTTTTTCCTATACCCTTAAACCACTTGTATTTCCAGTGCTCTTAATGCTTCTCACTAACAGTCTCACAGTTTGGTAATTCAGATATGGATGCTGTGGGGTACAAATCAGAAAGGTGCTGCTTAGGATGTATAATGAGCTTCTAGGAGTACAATTGGATTAAGGTGGTATTGGTTACCAAATCGCTAGAAAAACAAAATTGGAAGAAGAGCTGTACTCTTTAGTGCAGGTCCGCCAGGTGTACGTTATTAGGTGAGTGTTGAACCAAGAAAAAGAGAGAACATAGCAGAAGTGTTGCAATTTATCAAAGAAATAAGACAAGTGACAATTTATTACATTAAAATATTTTTTCATCAGGAGCATGGAGACTGTCCAAGGATAAATTTCAAACAAATGTTAGTAATTCTCTTCTCAAAATAAATTGTGGATGTGTGAAACAGGGACATAGTTTAAAAAACAAAAACAAGTGTCTGGTTGATTGCATGTTGGAAATGTTAGGTTAAAAGCAATGTATGAGTTACTTTGCCCTGTTTTCATTAAAAGTTCTGTCAGTGCTTGACTCTGCCTTAATGCCCTTCAAATCATTCCACTGGCACTCTTTCCCAGCCTCCTACCTTCTGTTATGTTCAAACTTGACCCACCTTTCTGACTCATGCCCTGTCTAAGTTCATGCCACTATATTTTTTTTACTGTCCAAGATCCTTTCTGTTACCTCTCTTACAGTCTTACTGTCTAATTCCCTTCTGTTTGTTGCTCTGATATTTACATTGTTAGAAACCTTTCATGTCATTCAACTGACAGTCTCAGTTTCTGATAGGCGGGGATTGGATGAATGACAATCTGTCTCCCTTACATGCTCACTATATCCATTATTTAGTTCACCTATACTTTAATTCTGATGGCTTTTGTAGCCTGGACACTCCAACAAACATTCCTACTGTTTAGTATCTTTGACTCCCTCAGGACGTACTGTGCCTGATAACTTAACCCTGCCAACTACCTTTGGTTTTACTTTTATGTCCTGTTTTCTTCATGTCATTAACCAATGCATGGCACACCGCCACATGTGACCTGCCTTTCTTAAAACCCTTCATATCACTCATGTATGTGTGGATACTGTGTGTACCTATGTGTGTTTTATATTGCTGAATGGTTTAATAGTCAGTGTGTGTGAGGTGGTGGTTATGATTTGTTTATGAATATGTGAAAATCATAAACTTCAGTTTTAGATCAACGCTAATTTTCTGTTCTGCTTGAAATTATTCTGTCTCTTAACTAAAACTGCTTTAGTTTCTATCCATCACCATGAAATGTTCATCCTCATACATCCATCATGTCATTACCGTGACTTACTGTCTGATGACAAACACTCTTTGATCCATTTTACATCACTCATTTTTTATGTGTTCTTATCCCATTACTGTAGTGATGTCAGAGAAAAAAAATGTTTTCATGCAGAATAGAGAGAGAAGTTTGTGACAGAAGACAATAGCAACCAGTGCTGTAAAATGACGTGAACAACATCTGTGGGAAAATAATCTTGTGCTTGTGTTGTATAATCCACATGTCAGTTATCGAATCATATGCTCTGAACATGCAAAATGCATGCTTTTAATGCTAAAATATTAGATACTTTATTAATCCCAAGGAGAAATTCACATACTCCAGCATGCTATTGTAGTTATTTCTGGAATTAACAGGCAACCTAAAGCCTCATGGAAAGGACTTTATTTCACCTATACTTCAAAGTGAAGGGACTTCAGCTCTCTGCCCAATATCCTTTATGCCAAACTCATTTAGATACTTCTGTTACCATTCTGACTTACTTTGTCATACTCATATGCAACTCTTTCAGCCTTGGTCCCTCACATAAATTCTTGCACTGTCTAGTATCCTTTTCTGATAACTCCTGTAAAGTCATTGCTCAGAGGTACAAGCTCATACTTTTCATTTCAATCCTAACACTTCTTGCATTGTGTTTTTATGTTTCACTTCTTGACCTTTCTATTCTCTCTTAACTTTAATACTTTATCTTATCCTATTCTGATGTTTATTCTCTTGCACCCCTTGACTACCTTCCCTGGGTAACATCCTTCATCCTACACACTTTCACTCTCAATTTGAATCCCTATCCTGTCACTCCACTTGCTTTCTCCAAATATTTTATATTGCTTCTCCGCCAGTCACTATGCCCAACATCACTTTTGGCCAATTTTCCTTACACATTGAGTGTCTAAAACCCTTATGATGATCTTGACATTCACTCCCTTGCACCTTATGCAACATTCACTGCCTCCTTCCCACTTATGGCATATCACACAAACTTTGATTATCAGATTTCCCTATGATATTCTTGAGATTCACATCCTTTTCAATTTACCCAACACTCACTTCCACTTTTGACATTTCAGCTTATCACTCACTCACTGTCTAATACCCTTATATTGTTCTTGACATTCACTCCCTTGGACCTTACAGGACACTTGTCTCTTTTCTATTTCTGGTACATCACACACTTTGATTGTCTAATACTCTTTGCTGTTCTTGTCACTCATTGCCTCATTCCTATACTTCTAGTTTATATCCCTCTATCTAATACCCTTAATATTTGTTTTTGATATTCTCTGTCATGTGCCTTATATGACACTGTCTGCCTTTTGCTTACTTTTGGCACATCACACGCTTTGAATGTTTACTAGCATACGCTGTTCTTGACATTCATTGTCATAATACTTTTTTGTTGTTGTTGACATTCACTGTTTTGTGCCTTACATAGCACTTACTGTTTCTTTTTTTTTTTACTTCTGGTACATTACACTCTTTGATTGTTTAATACCCTAAATGCTGCTCTACATATTCACTCAATTGCACTTTACACAACTCGCTGCCTCTTTTCCATTTGCCTCATCGACACTTCGATTCTCTAAAACCCTTGTATCGTTCTTGATATTCACTTCCTTGCACTTGGCACAACACTCATTTATGGCTCATCTTAACCCTAAGCCTCCCTAGATTGTCCATACCCTTATGCTGTTTTCATATCCACTTCTGGGTCCTATCACACTTTGATTGTCTAATACCGTTATGGTTCTCTTCACATTCACTCCCCTGCACCTTACACGACACTAATATGACACTCGCTGCCTCTCGCCCACTTGTGGCTTATCGTTCCCCTGAGCCTCCCTTCGATCGTCAAATACCCTGTGCCGTTCTACACATTCACTCCCATGCGATTTACACGCCACTCCCTGCCACTTTGATATTCCGGCATATCACACACTTTGATTGTCTAATGCTCTTTCCCATTCCTGGCACATCACGCATTTTGATGTTGTAATGGTCCTATGCAGTTCTTCACATTCATTCCGATGCGCCTTACATGACACTTGGATGACACTCACTGCCACTTTCCCACTTCTGACACATCACTCGCCTCAGCCTCCCGCTCCCACTTGTATCCTCTTTCTCACTCCATTGACTCGCCCCGTGGCCCCGCCCCACTAGTTCCGGCGTGCTATAGGCGCAAAGGTAAGTCAGGCTCCGCGGCTTTCGTTTTTTTATATGAGATAAACAAAGTCAAAGTTAACCGGTTATTCCGATGTTTGGTGGGGTTCCGCTAGAAACCGCAGTGGTTCACTAGCGGGCATGGTGAAAGCTGTGTCAGGAAGTCTTCGGAAGCTCACTAGTCAGGAGGCGCCGCGGATAACGCTCAGCTGCTCCCTTCCCTTTGGCGCGTTTCACAACTCGAGGCCGCGGTGCTCACTGAGGCCCTGTCACAGAACCACAATGAAGCCGGACAAGAGAAGTAAGAGAGGAACGGGAGTGGTCAGCTCCCAGGTTCCGGGTCATCGCTCTGTTGGTATCACTGTTAAAGGAAACCCGAGAGTGGACATTGAAGTGACCTTCCGGTGAACGAGAAAAAGCGAATGAAGTCGGGCTAACGGCGGCTGACAATTGAGACTGGAAAAAAATACTCTTGGAGATTTCAGTCTGAAGTGGTAGGGCAGCTTTGAGTTTAATGCGGAAGCAATGATGCGCTAAAGGAGATGGAAGTGGAGTCATCCAGGATTGTAAAGTGTGAAATGAAACACCTCGGGTTATTAAAAAGATGGAGACTCAGATGTGAAAGCTCCCGAGTGGAGATTAAAAAACGGGGCATCAAAGTTCAATGAGACAGTCGTCATCTCTCGTAAATAACTGACGTAGGGAGGCTTTTGAATGAGGCTAAGCGGAGGAGGTCAGTGGCAGTGCTAGTTCTTTAACGTTTTGAGATAGATAGAGAGATGTGGCGAAGTTGGGAAAAAGGCTTGAAAGGGAATGAAAGCTGAGGGACTGATGCCCTTTTTTAAAAGAATGAAGACTGTAGCCAGATTCTCATGGCCTGGAGACTGAGGCTGACCACCTATTAGTTGGGTGGGGGCTCAGCTACAGAGACATGGCCACTGAGACAGCCAGATTCCCAAGGCTCAAGTACTATCAATCCGGGGAGATGATTACTCAAGGAGAGAGTGGCTCAGGAAAAATATTAAGTATGGATTTTAGATGATTTGACCCTCTATGAGTGCAGTGAGTGCTGTGTCCAAATATTTGGTGTTAAGTTCGCTCTTTGTGCGTGTTGGGCCCTGTCAAGGCAGTGTCTTGTCACCACTCCTGTTTGTGGTTTCCATGGACAGGATATTGAGACACAGCCATGGATGTGAGTGTGTCCAGTTGAGTTTAGGGGTTGTTCTCTTTGCCCTACATGACTGTGGCTTTCGGCACGGTATTTGAGCTGTTTGCTGGTGGCTGGGATGAGGTTATAGTACTCTCATGGAAAGGAGCAGATTTCACTCTCCAGGTTTTTTGGGGGCAGCTGCCTTTAGTGAAGGAGTTCAAGCATCTCAGGATCTTGCTCACAAGTAACATAAAAGTAGTGTAAGATCAACAAGTGGAATGGAATGGGGCCAGCAGTTCTGCAAGCGTTGAGTGTGGTGTTGAAGTGGGAGCAGAGTCTAAAGACAAAATGTTTGGTTTACCAGTTGATCAACATCCCTGTTCTCATCTGTGAATAATGACCAAAAGAGTAAGATGTTGAGTGCAAGCGGCAGTAATGAGGCTTCTTCACAGGGTGACTGGGCTGACACTCAGTGATAGGATGAGAAGCTCAGCAATTTGGGAGAGCCTCAGTATACAGTCGCTGCTCCTGCAGGTCAAAGGGAGCCAGTTGAGGTGTTTTGGGCATGTTGTAAGGATGTCCCATGGGGTACTTCCCGTTAGGACAGAGACCCGTAGTCTGACGCAAGACACGCTGGAAGGATAATATGTCTAAGATGGCTTAGAAAAGCCTAGGAATTCCTTGGGAAGAGCTGGAATCTTTAGCAGGGGACAGGGAAGTCTGGGTTGACCTGATTGGCCTGCAGATGGTGCGACTGTCACTAGGAAAAGTGGTTAAGAAGATGAAATGAGATGAGAGGAGATGTGACTTTGTACCAGATAATTGAGCTAGAAAATGGGTGGTTACAAAGTTTTACACTTTGGAGATGCTCCATAAGAAATGGAAACTAAGGTACCTTAATGACACTTTCTGACACAGTAGGGTATATGTGAAATGGAATTGAGGCAAATAAGCCTTCAAAGGGATAAAGACCAGGACTGTTCTACACTACAGCTATAGATTGTGGCAAACAATCAAATGGAGGAAATGGAGATTTAAGTTAGAAGTAGATAACATTTTGGTTGTGCTTAAGGTGGTGTCTGTGGCTGTCATGCATTAATGCTTGAAGCAGTTTAAGCAGTAAAGTTTTTGATGGGGTGGGACTGGAGACCGATGCTTCAGGGATCCTGGGGGAGATTCTTTCTGTAGTTTTCAGCCTGTCTTGGGTATGGAATTTGAGACAATCAAGCTGTTGGAGCTAGAGGAGAATTATTTTTTTTTATATTGTGGCTTCTAAGGCTTCAGGGATCACTGTGAAGTTATAGTTTAAATACTTGTGAAAATTCTATTGTGTGGTGCTTGAATAGGCTGTCTTCATTTCTGTCATCACTGTTCTGCTTCTGAGTGTTCTTGAAAACTGAGGTAGACAGGCCCTTGGCAATTGGGTTGGAATTCTGTTTTGATGTGGAGGATGACACAGAGGTTTTTTTTTTTTTTTGTTGGGTGTGGTTTGTAGCGCAACTGAGGCAGAACAGGCCTGGAGCTGGGAGGAAGGTTGAAACAATGAGTCTGCCAGGAGAAGGAGGAAGGTGTGTGTGTGTAGGGCATGGGGGTAATAAATCCTGAGCCAATAAACCTCTTGGGCTGAGGATTAGTAAGTCTGTGTAGATTTTGGAAGGTAAAGCCTTAAATAGCATTCTTAAGGATTACTGACATTAATATTGCTTACCTTTTATGATAAAATCTTTTTGAAGAAAGAGGCTGAGGCAGCTATAACTTCACAGGGACCCATCCACAGAGAACCTTTGTTAATGCGTTTTGAAACACTTTTTTTTTTTTTAGGTTTTAGCTTGTAGCAGCTTGACAGCAATGGTGGCATTTTGAAGGATGCTGTTTCTTGAACAATTAAATAAAATAATTTCCCAGTGTTAACAGAGGATGTCCCTAATGCTGCCTTCTTTGTTTGATTCATTTGCAGGCTACTGCTGCCCTTACAGTGTATGTGTGGTAACAACATGTCTGTGCCGCTTCTTACTGAGGCTGTTACAGTCTCTGGGAGTGAACGGGAAACAGCCGTGGTAAGCCTCTTCTTCTCCTGCTACTTGATAATGTGCACTATGAAATGTAATCTTCCACACCTACACCTAGCTATTGAATTAGGCTTCCATGCATGTGCTTTAGCACTTATCAGTATCTATTCTTAAGTTATTTCATACATGCTGATTGATGAAGTAAATAGACAATTAAGTGTTGCCAGGTTCTTTGGATCAGAACCTGTGTGAACTTTGTGTATTCTCCACTCTCCATGGTGGGTTTTTTTTTCCTTTCTGTGGTTATTCACATTTCCGTTCCTCATTCACATCTGATCAACAGGTTAGTCTAGGGGTTCCCAACGTTTTGGCCAAGGCCCCCCATAACGTATCATCTGGTCATGCCCCACTTTGCAGCAATAGGTTTATATTCATGGGGGGTCTCTGATCTTGTTTTCTTACATTATTTACTGCTAACAGTAAGCACACAGTATGTTTTTTGATAATAGCACACCTATTTATCAAAGTAAATGCTAACTACAGCAGACTGTTGTTATATTATCTCTAGGTCAGGGGTTCTCGGCATATTTTCTTGTAATACCACCCTTCAAAAATTGAATGTTTTGAAATGCTGCAGTTTGCTTGGACTTAAATTTTTAAGCATAGAGATTTTCTTAGGCACAGATAACTAAAGGTAATGTTTCTTCAACAATCCAATCCCTAATATAGCATTTTTGGATTTTAACAAGAGATTACTGATAGGGTTGTTTTTGTTTTTTTTTTTGGTCGGTGTGTGTATTTTAATTTTTAATGCCTACAATTGAGGATATCAGGTAACCAATAGAAGCTGACGGTAGAGACCCTTATGGTGCTGACATTGTAACCATGGTTTCTGAATTTACACAGGGTCAGATCTCTTAGCAACTGAAATAAGCCAACACAAGCGTTTTAAATCTGATGAAAGTTACAGCTGTAAGCTATTGAAGAGAGGTCTGGAGTGGGGCACAGCATGAGAGTGTGGCAAGATGTTATAAAACAAGCCGGCTTCTAAATGCCGAATAAGCTGTAGGGGCGCAATGTCACAGTTCATAATACTGACACAAACAAGCTTGTATTCTACCTGAGATAGGACTAGATCTTGAGTAGTGCATTGAATTTAAGGACACAAGAAGTGGCAGGTAGATTCCTCAGGTGATATAGGGAAAGACATTTTGTTAAGTGTTCAAGGAACATTGCCATCAAAAATAGCACATAGCATCTCTAAAGTTTACTGCAGTTTATCCCAAATTAAAAGAGAGGTTACACACTTCAGAGTAGGCTTAGCTAAAATACTTTTAAAAGCCTCAGCGTTCAAAAAATTGTGCAGAGGCTACTAATAGGGAGTCCAATATTTGGGAGAAGATCTTTACATCACAAGGGGGAACAGGAGAAAGTGTTGAGTGTTGTTCCCATAACCATGCTAAAAAACTAAATATGTGAAGCAGTATTGGTGGCACAAAAGGTCGTGTGATCCATCAGATTGGTGATTCATCAATTTATCAATTTTCTAACTAGCTTATGCAGTTTAGGGCTATGGGGAGCTAGTGCCTGTCCATGACAGGGCACACTCACTCATATATCTAGATTTGCACTGGGATGATTTAGACTCTCTAGCTTAACATGCATGTTTTGGGATGTGGGAGGAAAACCCACAAAGACAAGGACAGGATGTGCAAAAACCTGTCGGTGCTACCTTGCCTTCACTTGCATAGTACTCACTGTAAAACCTAAATAGCACCACTCTATAAGACTTTTGTCAGATTTGCCAGTGAGATAAAACAGACCATTTTTGTAGTGTTTAAAGTCTTACTTAATGATAAAATCTGAGTCGTACAGTATATCACACCCAAATTCCCCACTGCCCTTAATGATGAAAGCTTAGCTAGAGAGAGATAAATTCTTCTAGTTTCCATAATAATGAAGGTGATCCTCTGTCTCACCCTTCTAAAAGAGACACCACCTTCTAAAAATAATGCTGTCTGAATGAATAAATTGAGCAGTCTGTTTTATTTTTTACTTTATATAGATAGATAGATAGATAGATACTTTATTAATCCCAATGGGAAATTCACATTCTTCAGCAGCAGCATACTGATACAATAAATAATATTAACTATAGCACCTTTCATTGCAAGGAATATCATGAATATAGCACCAGAAAAAAATATCTTGTGTGAAGAAACAGTATGATAAGGGAACAAGTCAAATCACACATTAAATGTCAAGGATATCAAAGTACTTTGACACTAGAGTGGACAGTGAGCCTCCAGAGCAGTAGCGTCTCATATTGATTCCCAAAGGCCCACTGTTCCTACAGGTCTTTGTTCCGGTTTCGCAATCAGTGTGTCATTTTACATCTAGCTAATCTCATTGTTTAATTAGCTGGTCTTGTTTCTCTTATTATGCATTAAGAAAAGCACTGTGGTATGAGATTTACGTTTGTACGACATTTAAAAATATTAGTATTTTTGCTTTAGCTTTAAAACTTCCACACTTTTGTATTTTTCCTATTTACTTTTTTCTTTGGCGTTTGCTCCCTTAATTGATTCCTAATAATGGTAATTAAGAACAAGTTGAAGGTAGGACTACACTGAATTCTGCATGACTGTAACTTCATCTGTCATGCTCATTAGTAAATAACAGCCTAAATAACTAGAATAGCTGGAAACAAATTGAAGATAATATTGGAGGTGATGGCGAAAAATCTTAGAAATCATGATAAAACACCTCCAAATGATTCCATGTATTTAACACACAATAAAATACTTGCAACTCTACATTAAAAAAAAATTCAGAAAGCCCAGTTTGTAATTTCTGAAATGGCACCAAAACAGTGAAAATGGGAAATATAGCTTGCTTAATTAAGGCAGTAGTCTTAATTAAAAACTGAAATTTTCTGAAACAAAAACGTTCATCCACACTAATTAGCCAACATTACTTCATAAAAAAATTTCTAAAATTTCAAAAAAGTGCAATATTTTCTCCTTGAGACAAATAAAGTAACAGCTGTCTATATCTGTCTGTCTATCTATCCATCTAAAATATGTCTGAGCAGGCGCCATCGTAGCCACTTCAATGAGCATGTAATAAAATTCTAATAAATGATAAAACAAAGTTGGGAAATAACATTAATGCACTATATATTTCTCTACTGTTTTCTACCCATTGCAACATAAAATTAATACCTCGATAGAACTGTGTTTTGTATAGCATATTTCAACAAATTAGAAAACATACACATGGCGTAACATTTGGGTGCACTTAATGACTGTGCAGGCACTGTAGGACTCAATGGACTGAGTTCAGTAGGTCAGTTCTTGAACCATCTGTGTCCATTTCAGGGTTGCAGGGGCTAAAGACTATCCCACCAGGATTGGTGAAAAAGCGGAAAACGACTGCAATGTGTCACAAGGATCTCTCTTTCTCTCTCTCTCTCTGTAATACACACACACACACACCCAAATTCACACACAGTTACAGTTTTCAGATGGCAATTACCACAACTTTAAATAAAAAAAAAAAATCTGTAATTAATTGTTTCTTGGCTTGAGTATGTCTGGCCATTGTAATTTTCATGAAATAGGAATTGCAGAGGTGTTCAGCTGTGACAAGTGTTAGAGAATAACAGAAATGAAGGGCAAACTTTATTACCTCGACTTGCCATTATGGGTGAATGTGGCACTCGTATGGTAAATTATAGGGTGCCTACTAATTTGTTTAATGCCTACTTTATCATCATCAGAGAGGTATCGATGCACAGGAAAAAAAAAAATTCACATATAAACACATATGATTCCCCACAGTGCTTAAAGTGGAAAGAAATAAATGTCAGAACTCTGTTTTTTGTCTGCTTCTTGATCATATTCAAAGTAATATTCAGATTTCACACAGGTTCTTAATCAAGTTTTTCTCATTAGTGGTTTGACCGCGTTATTATACTGTATGTATACTACATCAAGGGGATGAGAAGGGAGCAGTATGAGGGCTCCTCCTTGGAGTTTCACATGCAGTTCTAAATATATTGTTAGGATGTTTGTTTCAGAAGAACAATGTTTTATTAGACAGGCATCTTGTTAAAACCAGGACATTTTGATATTCTTCAGTTCTTTATTGGAGCTCATAGCCTGAAATTAACACATGGCTACAGCAGATAGATGGTCATTTCCGAAGGTTTGGACTGGATTGCATGCCTGCCTGGGGGGTTTCCAACTAAGATCCCGAGCTGTTTCGTCGTGTGGTAGGTTGCAGTATGATTAGGAAGATCATTTAACTTACTTGTTACGACTTAAAGCATTGGGAGGTGTGAAATACTGATACACTGGTTGTCTTTTCTTTGCGTTCAAGCCGCTGGAAAGACTTCATAAAGCAGAAGAAAACTTGCTAGTAGAGGTTTCTGCACATTCCCAGCTGGACCTGCTGACAGAGGATTTCAATCCCAAATGCATGAGTAGGTAGCAACAGTGAGTTCCTGTCCACACGCGCAGTCTGCTGGTTGTTTCATTAACTTGAGGATCTGTATAGTATTGGTAGCAGCTATTGGAGGTTGAGAAGAGGACATATGTAAAATATGCAAGTTGATGTTACTGCTGTTACGTTAAAATTGAAACAGTAAAGTAATTTGTAGTTGCAGTCCCACACAATGTTCCTCCATTTTAAGATAGATGAGTTTGCAAATTCGGCAGGGGCTTTTCAAAGGAAACTTAAAACATATTATGCTGTACACAGTTTAAAAATTTTAAAGATATTTCAAAGAAAATTTAATTGTTTCAACAAATTTGCTTAAAGACTAAGTTTGCCACATTTCAACAAAATTTGGTGCCACGTTGTTTCATGCGAACAGACAGACTGACTTGGCTATCACTATAGGTGCTTAATTCGTTATTTGCAATAATTGACCTTAAAATGATTACCATTTCAAAGTGCTTTTTTAAAGTCCTAGGGGGCTTCGCTCACCAACCCCCTCCTATCACCTATGTCCATATATTCGATCTCTTTTTGCTTTTACCTTTTCATCAATATCACATTGAAATTTGATTCCGTGTTTGGAATTACATCGTGACAACGCAACATATAACTGCCCGTGAGTGAATATCATTTCTTTCACTCTACAAGTAATGTGTTTGACAATAGCATTCACACAACTGAGAAATGATTGAACCATGTGCGTGGTTATGTGGGTAGGACTTCCAAATCTCTTTGCGTAAGCTCTTGTCTCGCGGGGCTTCCGGTCCCGGGCGTGGTTACATCTCTTGGCACGAAGACTCATCTCGCGGGACGTGAAAGTGTCTCTCTGAGACAATCATGTCTCGTCTGATTCCAAGATTTTTGTTTATAATAGAGAGATTTTAGTCCCAGAGAGGTAGAGCTGAGTTGAAATTTGATTATGCACGAAAGAACTGAATCTTCTTCACATAACAGCCATTAGGAGTCTACTACAAATGATCATTTATATGCTTGAGTAGAAACTGAAAATCAGTATTTTACTGATTATGCAGCAGTGTCATTATCCTCCGTCCCTAATGTAGAGAGGTGCTATGCGCCAGCAAATCCCTTATTACATTTTGCTGCCTTTCCTTCTTTTGCTCACTTGTATTTTATGTTAGTGTTTGTTGTTATGCAGTGTTCTTGCTGTACATTTTTAAATCTTCTCTTGCAATGTCAAACAATTTGTATGGTACCTTGACACAGTGCATATAAGAAGTGTATTATATAGAAAAAATGTTTGATGTTCATTGGCTTCATGTAAAAAAAAAATGCTGTCAGGATAGCATGTTATACTTTGTTCTTTGGAATGTTTTGGCAAGAGTGTTCTTTTAAGGTTCTCCAGTGCCCTCCACAATTTTTGGGACAAAGAGACATTTTTCTTTGATTTACCCCCTCTGCTCCATAGTTTAAAATTTGATTAAAGTGCAGATTGCATACTTTAAGGATATTTGCTTACATCTCAGTCCACACCATGTTCAACACTTTATATACATGCCCCCCCATTTCACAAAACTATTAACATGAATACAGGAACCCTACAAGAATGTGTTTTGAGTCCCATGCTGTACACGGTCTTTGCCCATGACTGTGTCGCTTCCCAGCATAACACCAGTATTATTAGTTTGCGGATGACAGCAGCATCATTGGACTGATTTCTTGGGGTGACAAGTCCGCGTACACGAGGGAGGTGGTTGGCCTTGTGAAGTGGTGTCAGGACAGTAATCTCTTTCTTAACACCAGCAAAACGAAAGAGATGATTAATGACACACAGAGGAAGGGAGGTCAGCACCCACCACTGTACATTGGCGAAGTGGAGAGAGTGACCCCATTTAAATTTCTTGGCATTACCATCTCTGAGGATCTCATTTGGACCTACTGTGTCACAGACCTGGCAGGAAAAGCCCAGCAGCATATGTATTTTCTGAAAAGGCTGAGGAAGTTTAGAATGCCAAGCACTATCCTCATCAACGTCTACAGATTTACTGTTGAGAGGTATCCTCATCTACTCCATCACAGTCTGGTTTGGGAAGAGTACAGCACAGAGCCATAAGGCTCTACAGCGGGTGGTAAAATCAGCGCAAAATATCTTTGGAACAGCACTCCTTGAATTAGAGGACATCCATAACACCAGAGTTTCTCAGAAGGGCCCATAACATTATTAAGGACACAATCCACCCACAACATGAACTGCTCATACTGTTACCATCAGGGAGACCCTATAAGAGCACTGTAGCTAGAACGTCAATGCTAAAAGACAGTAGTTTTTCCCCTTAATATACAACCCTTCCACTGTCCCTCCCCTCAGTATTGCAGACTAGTTTGTGTCTGAAGGATGGAAGGCCATCTTGAGACCATATATCATTTAGCTTACATTGAATCATTTATTTATTTGCATGTGCACTCTTACTTATGTTTGTTTTTGCATTTCTTTTTCACCTGAGTATTATTAGTTTATTGTTGTGTATTCGTGTCTGTTGTTGTGTATTCTTGTCTATTGCTAGAAGACTCACAGGACAACATTTTCATTGTACTGAGTACATATGATAATAATGGTGAAGCTAAAGTTCATAACACCATAATATTTAGGACAAACACATTATGGAGAGCACTGTATGTGCCTGTCCTCTTATATGTTTGTATCTGGAGTTCCTCATTTGTTAAATTTTTATCCTTACCAGGTGATCTTCCTCCATGGGCTTGGGGACACGGGGTGAGTGTTTAAAATGTTTCTTTCTTATTTATCTTATGACTGTTTAATAAGAGAATATGGTCAACACAGTTTAGACACTGCTTTCTTCATTGCAAAGAGCCTCTCTTCTGTTTCAGGCACGGCTGGGCAGACACCATGTCCGCCATCCGGCTCCCGTACATCAAATACATCTGTCCACATGCGTGAGTTGAGCTCTCTTTGTGTTGCATTGTTTCTTTGTGATCTTTTACCATTTAACAGTATCTGCTCTGAAAATGTATGTTTTTTTTTTCTTAGAGGAGATGGATGTTCATAACATTCAGTGACATGAATGTTTGTACATTTCTGATCTGCAATTTAGTTGAAACAATTGAGCCGTTCTTGGGAAAATCAAATTGGCGGCATTTTGTGGGTTTAGATAGCTCAAGTTAAGCGCTGTTTGAGCTAATTAAATTACCACATGGTGCCGAGCTATTTATGGTGCTTGTTTATGTAGTGCATTTTCATGGTGATCACCACTCAAGGATACTCTGTAAGCATTGAATAATCGTACAATCATTTAGTCTTCAATTATAATGAAAAAAGCACTTGCTGTCAATGTCTAGTCAGTCTACATAAAACAACTCTGCTGTTTAAGACTAACTTGAGAGAGGTTACTTACTTCATGTTGTATATTTTATGTATTTTCCTCTTTCACTCATCCAACAACCACTCTTGTTGGCAAAGCTGTGAAATAGCAGTAGAGTCATGCATAGCAGCAGCTTCTGCCTAATATGCTGCCTCTACAAGCCACATTAGTGGCTTGTGTGAACCCCTGTCATACTGTCTCGCTGCTTGACATTGTACTGGGTAAATGGCATGATCTTAATGACCATACAAGTAAAGCCTTCTGGCAACTTATGTAGAAAAGAATTTTAAGCAACTTCACTGCTGTATTATTTGCAGATCATAGTAGTTCAACATTTCTCGTAACGCTAATATTTTACATGCAAAGTACCATAATTACCTGTTATCTGTCATGGTCTGATGCAGCCACCAATTTTAGCCTGAGACTTCAACATAAATCCATTGTATGGTACTTTCTAAAATTTTGTGTTTATGAAATTTTAACTACAATTAGCTGTAGACCCTCAGCAGTTGACAGTAGCTAATCAATTTATACAATTTTTATGTCACCTGAATTAGAATCTACTGTCTATGAAAGCTAATTATTTCACTCTGAGCCTGTTTGGGCCTGGTTTTTTAACTACTGTACATGATTTTGTGAAGTGCTGTTTAAAAACTACAAATTCTATGTACTTTACTAACCCATCTAATTATATTCTGCTATTATTGTTGTTTTTCTGTATGACTCACTGTTGCATTGACATTTAATAAACAAAAACATAATAAATGACTTTTTGATGAAGTCAAAAAATTGTTTCAAATGCTCCTTCTTTTAAAACTGTTAACCAACTCCCCAAATGCACCCAAATGCTATGCAGTGTATACATTTTCTAATCTATTTACAACTTAAAATACAACCTGAGTGCTCTTACTTACTTAAACTCACACAACTAAGTCACAGGCAAGGATAGAATCTACAAACATGAAGTTTAAAGTTTTTTTGAGGCCATATCAGAATTTTCGTTCCATGCGTGTAGACTTCTCTAACGTTGACTTAACTAATAAAACCACAATTCCAAAAAAGTTGCCATGCTGTGTAAAATGTAAATAAAAACAGCTTTTCATAAACCCATATTTTATTTACATCAGAGCATACAAAACATCAAATGTTTGAACTGAGCAAATGTGCCTTTTTAATAAAATAATGAGGTCATTTTGAATTTGATAGCAGAAACATGTCTGAAAAAAGTTGGAACTGGGCCATGTTTACCACTCTGTAGCATCCCCTCTTCTTTTAACAACAGTCCATAAACCTCTGGGAACTGTGGAAACCAGTTGCTGGACTTTTGTGACACAAATGTTGTCTAATTTTTGTCTGATACAGGATTCTAGCTGCTTAACAGTCTTAGGGGTCTTTGTCGTATTTTTTATTTCATGATGCACCAAATGTTTTCAATTGGTCAAAGGTCAGGACTGCAGGCAGGCTAGTTGAGCACCTGGACTCTTCTACTATGAACCCATGCTGTTGTAATAGATGCGGTATGTGTTTTAGCATTGTCTTGCTGAAATATGCAAAGTCTTCCCTGAAAAAGATGTTGTCTGGATTGGAGCATATGTTGCTATAAGACCTGTATATACCTTTCAGTATTAATGGTGCCTTGCCAGATGTGCAAGCTGCCAATTCCATAGGCACTAATGCACCCTCATACCCTCAGAGATGCAGGAGCTTACAACAAGCTGGATGGTCCCTTTCCTCTTTAGTCTGGAGTATGCGGCGCTTGTGTTTTTCAAAAGGAATTTCAAATTTTGATCCATCTGACCACAGAACAGTTTTCCACTTTACCGCAGTGCATTTTAAATTAGCTTTGGTCCAGAGAAGGTGGCAGTATTCTTGAATCATTCTCACATGTGGCTTCTTCTTTGCATGACAGAGTTTTAATCTGCATTTGTGGATGGCACAGCGAACTGTGTTCACAAACCGTGATTTATAGAAGTGTCCCTGAGCCCATGCAGTGATTTTCTTGACATAATCAGGCCTGTTTTTAATGCAGTGCCACATGTGGGCCCAAAGATCATGGGCATCCAATATTAATTTTTGACCTTGTCCCTTAAGCACAGAGATTTCTCCAGATTCTTGGAATCTTCTGATGATCCTATGTACTGTAGATGTTAAGATATTCAAAGTCTTCACAATTTTACATTGAGGAACATTATTCTGAAGTTGTTACACAATGTGTAGATGCAGTGTTTTACAAATTGATGAGTCTCTGTCTATCTTTACTTCTGAGAGAGACTGCCTGTTTAAGATGCTCTTTTTATACCCAGTCATGTTACTTACCTGTTGCCCATTAACCTAATTAGGTGTAAAATGTTCTTCCTGCTATTCTAAATTGGCCCTAGTGTGTGCTTGGTGTGTGGGTGTGTTTGTGTGTGTCCTGTGGTGGGTTGGCACCCTGCCCGGGATTGGTTCCTGCCTTGTGCCCTGTGTTGGCTGGGATTGGCTCCAGCAGACCCCCGTGACCCTGTGTTCGGATTCAG
This sequence comes from Erpetoichthys calabaricus, assembly GCF_900747795.2. NCBI lineage: Eukaryota > Metazoa > Chordata > Cladistia > Polypteriformes > Polypteridae > Erpetoichthys > Erpetoichthys calabaricus. The sequence goes on along the minus strand of NC_041407.2, from coordinate 91,710,525 downwards.
CGGGTTGGGTAATGGATGGATGGATGTTCCTCCAGCTGTTTATTTTAGTACCACTTACTTTTCAAGCGTTTTTGTTGACCTCGTCCCAGCTTTATTGAGATGTGTTGCCATCAAATTCCAACTGAGCTAATATTTTTCATGAAATGGTAAAAGTCACACTTTCAGCATTTGATAGTTTTCTATGTTCTATTGTGAATAAAATATGGGTTTATGAAATTTTCAAATCATTGCATTCTATTTTTAGTTACATTTTACACAGCATTCCACCTTTTTTTGGAATTGGGGTTGTATTATCTGGCTCTCTTTTTCTAATGACAAGCGAGATTTACAGGTTCTTAACACCATTTGGGTCACAAAAACTCAGTAATATAATAGGATGATGGTGTCTGATTTGTCTCCACTGGCATCAGATCATTGCGATACCCCTGTGATATCATTGTCACAAAATACAGCCATGTTGTTTTAAACGCTAAATAAAGTAAGAGCTTCCCAGGTAAGTATATCATCTATGAACCACCTACATTTTAACAGCAACATCAAATGTAAAATTTGACATCTCTGAGGTGAACAACCACTAAGTACAGTAACAAGTAAAGAATATGTAGACTACATACACGGCATAACTTGAACACAAGTCTCTGGGACTGTTTAGTAGCAGTGGTAAACACTGTGCAACCAGAGTGTTGGACAGGAGTAAAATAATTCTCTATATTCCTGTTCTTTTCATACTAGGACTCTCTGCACTTTTTTAAACAGGGGCATCATACTGCTTGTTACTTTTGAACAAAGTGAACAGAATATATGTAATCCATCTTTGGTGACATTTTCAAATTTAGAACAATCTGGTGGTCTTCCTCAACACTGGGTGAAAATCGAGATACTGTTCAGATCCATTGCGACCAGCGGAATGCGTCAAGCTTGTTGCATTCTTGGTATTGATCTGCTTTCTTTCTTTCAAGTTACTGTGGCAACCTGTAAGGGAGCAAATATTACTAAACTTTTCATACCTCTTCTGTGGATTTCACTACCATAGCCTTGAATGGGGAAAGTTCTAACCAGAAGTGCAGAACCATCTTCAACATCTGCAATAAGATGCTGCAGATGTTCTATCAGACAGCTGTGGCGAGCGCCCTCTTCTACACGGTGGTATGCTGGGGAGGCAGCATTACGAAGAAAGACCCCTCACGTCTGGACAAACTGGTGAGGAAGGCAAGCTCTATTGTTGGCATGGAGCTGGACAGTTTAACATCTGTGGCAGAGCGACAGGCGCTCAGCAAGCTCCTATCAATTATGGAGAATCCACTGCATCCACTAAATAGTATCATCTCCAGACAGAAGAGCAGCTTCAGCGACAGACTGCTGTCACTGTCCTGCTCCACTGACAGACTGAGGAGATCGTTCCTCCCCCAAACTATGCGACTCTTCAATTCTACCCGGGGGGTTGGGGAGTAAACATTTAACATTATACAAAGTTATTGTCTGTTTTTTACCTGCATTATTATCATTCTTTAATTTAATATTGTTTTATTGTATCAGTATGCTGCTGCTGGAGAATGTGAATTTCCCATTGGGATTAATAAAGTATCTATCTATCTATCTTAAAAAAAAAAAAAAAAGTGGCCTACAAGTTGCACTTGCACAATTGCATACACCGACGAGTAAACCTAGAATACTGCAGAGCCAATACAGCTAGCCCCTTCAGCCAGAAACGTATTTCCAGGACCTGGCACAAATGCAATTTCACATGCTACAGAATGCACTGTTTTTGTAGATAAAATATTAAATTGAGTATATCACAGAACATTTTGAAAAAAAATGCTTAAGAAAACAAAGTTGAGGATATTATGAACACTTTAACAATAAATTACTAAGGGAAATGTATTTCATATTTTACATACCTAGTGGGGCTCTGGAGACTCGTATTTGGTATATTTTTAGTTAATGTTTTTCAAATAATTCTTCTTTTTTAACAGGCCTAGAATTCCTGTCACACTCAACATGAAAATGGTGATGCCATCTTGGTGAGTGTTGTATTTTGCCCAGGGACTGTTATATTGGGAAAGTGTGGCTTTTTCTCAACACCTCTCTGTAATGGGTGGAGTGGGGATTCTGAGGCTGGGGATCTGCTGATTGCCGGTTTGACTCCTGTAAACGGCAGAAGTGACTCTACTCCATTGATGTTAATCTGCATCCAGTCCTACAACTTACAGGAAAAACTTGTGGGTTGGAGGGTGGATTGGTATTTTAGCCACCATAAAAAACAAAACACACATTTTTCCAGTTTGGTGCTGAGGTGTCACACGCTGCACTTGGGTCCCAATCCCGGTGGTTTGTTGTGTGTTGGGTGTGGCAATGCATGCTCCCAACCTTTTTCTCTCTCTCTATAATAAAAGTTTTCACAAGACAGCTTGATTCAGTCACTAGCACTGGGCTTGGAATGGAAAACACATGTTAGAGCTATTGGACCCAACCAGGGTGTTCAGAGGAATTCCAACCTGTCCAATCCAATGTCAATGTCAGTTTATTTATATAGAACATTTAAAACAACATAGGAATCCAGAGAACTCTGTGGTGACTATACTCTCAGGCTCCAAAACCAGGTTGAAATCAAATGCCCATAAGGTAGCAAAGAGATTTGTGCACCTAGTTTATAAAGGAAGGTGTTGTTTCTGCTCTTTGGACAAAAGGCCACTTCCAGATACAGAACAGTGCTTGGTTATTCGTCAGTAAGTGTCTCAAGCAGACTAGCCAAGAGTTTGCTTTTGGCTACATATTTAAGGTGAATGTCATGTCAATTCTAAATTCTCTGTGCTAGAAGGACACAGAAGTGTACTTTAGATTGGACTAACCTCCTGCTTAGGAATAATTCCTGATTGTGGCTGCTTGGATAGGCTTTTTTTTTTTTTTTTGCAGCCCAGTTCTAGAACACTGATACTTAGTTAGCATTGCCCTGCAAGTGGTTTAAGCTCTAAAACGTAATGATTAGCATACACTGAAACAGCAGCAAATAATGTGAGTTCATAGTAAGTCTTTGCACAGATTATCAATATTACCTGTATAAATCATAGTAGAAACCAATTTACTGTTTTAATTACGTTTTTTTTTTTTTTTGCATGCTTAGGTTTGACCTCATGGGACTCAGTCCGGAGTCCCCCGAAGATGAACCAGGAATTAAAAAAGCCTCAGAGAATTGTAAGTATGACGTATTTTTCAGCACCAGAATCATGTTAGTCGGTTTATTAAGAAAATATCCTTTTTCAAACTAACTGATTTGCCATTTGTCAGATGGTTTATAGCAGTTTTCTGTCCTCCCAGAATTGGTATTGATCATCATTTAGCTTTTCTCTTCTAGAATTAAGAAGCTTATTATTTTAGGAGAAACATGTACAATATATTCTCTTGTCCATAGTAAAAGCCATCATTGACCATGAGATCAAGAATGGTATACCAGCCAATCGAATAATCATTGGAGGATTTTCACAGGTGAGAGACAGCACATCTTACCATTATTTTAGGTGTTATTTAGAATAGAAATCTAGTAAAAAGCATTGGTTGCAAAAAGTAAAGACTGAAAATGGTTAAAAGAAATGTCAAATATTCATTAAGTGTAAATCTCACATATCAGATGTATCTGTTATCTAAAATAATAATCGGAGATGGACATAAAGACATTAGACATCAAATTGGCAATGCTGATTTGGTTTAATGCTGTACCCACACCATATGCTTTTATTGTGCAGCGATGAGGTTACATTATTTTGGTGAGGATTGTTTAAAAAGCAGTACATTTTTAATAAAGATATGAGACACATTACACTTCACAGTGAAAAAAGTGACAGATTTCTTATGAGAGCTGATGGTTATATTTTGAATTTTTCTTTTTCCTATTTTAGGGAGGTGCCCTCTCTTTATATACTGCTCTGACTTCACAGCATAAATTGGCTGGGGTTTTGGCACTGAGCTGCTGGCTTCCTTTGCACAAGACTTTTCCACAGGTGATTCAATATAATCATGTTACATTGTATAATGGTAGCGTAGTCTTTTTGCATTATACTTAAGTACATTTTACTGTTAAAAAAATGCCAGTACATAATCAACCTGCACCAAACCAAAGTAAATAGTGGGAAGAAGTGCGTTTGTGAAGTCACTTGGAACTTCTTAATTAACTGAATATGTACTGTGTAATCCAAATCAGTGCTGAGGAAAAATTACAACGTCCATGCAATTAAACTTACTGAGTGATATATGTATCTATATATATATATATAATTCACTAAGCCGACAGAACAGGCAAGACAACCATGGGATACGCACGATATAGCCACGCCCGCCAACTCACAGAGACCCACCCACCAACGCTAAGACGATGGGATACGCTGACAACTCACAGAGCCACGCCTGCCGACAACACAGCCATGCCCACCAACTCTAAGACCATGGGACGAGAACACCCACCCACCCGCCCCGCCCACCTGACTGTTACCAGCGTGTAAAACCATCGCAGCTTTTAACTCACAAACTGCAACAACTCGCCAAACAAGGACACTCTGTCTCTCGAGGCATTCACACTGCCGGAAGACAACCATGGGATACGCAAAAAATAGCCATGTCAGTCAACTCACCAAGCCCAGCCCACCAACTTGAGCACGCGTCCACCCACGCTCTCAAGGCATTCACAGTGCCTGCTCATGTGCCCGGACGCAACAACTCACCAACTCGCTTTCGTCTCTGCTACAGTACACGTGCACCACTGAGCCACATTGACTTTTCATTATTCTTTTCGGTTTCGGCTGCATTTCTGTATATAATCCAAAAACTCGTCCGACCATGGGTTACAAACGACAGAGCACCGCCCAACAACTCGAACCGATACAGAGACACACCCACCAACTCTAAGAGCATGGGACGAGAACGCCTGCCCACCCGCCTGCCTGTTACCAGCGTTCACCGCAATGTACTGGAGGGTAAAACCATCACAACTATCAGATGCTGTCTATATCTAAGAAGATATATAGATACTCATTATTCCCCAGCACGCGTCCACCCACGCTCTCAAGGCATTCACAGTGCCTGTTCATGTGCCCGGATGCAACAACTGACCACACACAAATTTTGCTTGATTTGACTCAACACGGGAAACCTCACCTGGCCCGAACACGGAGAGGATTGACAGATTGATAGCTCTTTCTCGATTCTGTGTGTGGTGTTGCATGGCTGTACTTAGTTGATGTAGCGATTAGTCTGGTTAATTCCGAAAACGAATGAGACTCCCTACTGCTAAATAGTTACGCGATCGGCAAGCGGTCGGCGTCCAACTTCTTAGAGGGACAAGTGGCTTTCAGCCACATGAGATTGAGCATTAACAGGTCTGTGATGCCTTTGGATGTCCGGTACTGCATGCGCACTACACTGAATGGATCAACGTGTGCCTATCCGACGCCGACAGGCGTGGGTAAGCCGTTGAACCCCATTCGTGACGGGGACCGGGGCTTGCAATTGTTCCCCATGAACGAGGAATACCCAGTAAGTGTGGGTCATACGCTCGCACTGATTACGTCCCTGCCCTTTGTATGCACCCCCCCCCCCCCCCCCCGCTATTACCATGGTCGGGTGACTTTGTGGATTATATATAGAAAAGCAGCCAGAACCGCAAAGAACAATGAAAAGACAACATGGCTCAGAGGTGCACAGATGACAGCGACTCAGGTGAGGAGTTGGGGGCGGGCACATGAGCAGGCAGTGCGTACTGAATGATGATTGTATGTTGGTTCGTAGCGTGCATCGTTGCAATGTTACTTTTCTTGGTTTTCTTTTTTCCCTCTGCTTAAAAATCATTAAAAAAGTGACGTGATTATGCGGCTGGCTAGTATATATATATATATAATATATATATATATATACACACACACACAGTGCATCTGGAAAGTATTCACAGCGCATCACTTTTTCCACATTTTCTTATGTTACAGCCTTATTCCAAAATAGATTAAATTCATTTTTTTCCTTAGAATTCTACACACAATACCCCATAATGACAACGTGAAAAAAGTTTATTTGAGGTTTTTGCAAATTTATTAAAAATAAAAAAAACTGAGAAATCTCATGTACATAAGTATTCACAGTCTTTGCCATGAAGCTCAAAATTGAGCTTAGGTGCATCCTGTTTCCCCTGATCATCCTTGAGATGTTTCTGCAGCTTAATTGGAGTCAAACTTTATAATTTATGTGAAAGAAGACACCCTTGCGTATGTAAAAATACCATTATTGCTTTTGACTGACTTGTGGTTTGTATTGCAATGTACACAAACAACTTTGAAATATGGTAGTGTCCTTCCAACAGGATGTCTTGGGCATAAGTGGTTAAAGGACTAGAAGAAACATCTGTTCAGAGTTAACATCTGTTCAATCTAATATAAGGTTCTAGATCAATCTCCAAGTCAGCATCCCTGATATCATTAGAGACAGTAGTGGACATGAATTGCCAGTGCATTTAGGTGTGATGCTCCCTTCTTTTGCGTGAATCCACCTTCATGTTACAGTGATCAATATATGACCAGAAAGAATGTATGCCTGATAAATAAGCTGCAATAAAGTATAGTGCTGGGAATCAGTCCTGACCTCCCGATTCGATGAGATTTCACTTCAATTGACAGTTTAATTTTGCTATACTTTGCTCACAATTACAATGTTTAAAAAAAATTAGTCTTTACATCTTTAATTGTTAATAGTAGGTAATAGCCCACTCCACAAACAGACTTCTCAAAATCAGTAACACATTTCTGAAAACAGTGAATAAACTTGAAACAAAAACATTCAGTGAGGCCTGTTCATTTCTTAGACACTGGAAGATTTTTATGCAAAAAAGAAACAAAATAAAGGGGAACTGATTGATGTGCTCAGGAGTGAGTCAACTCTTTTGTCCAGAGTAATGATGCTTCCCGCTGTAGAGAAGACCCTTTCAGCAGGGGACACTGGTGTTCAGGAGTACAAAGGTAGCACTTTGATAGATAGGACAAAAGGGGATAATGCCCCACATGTGATTTCCACCAATTCAGTGGACTTTCTGAGAGTGAAACAGGTTTCTCTTACCTGTATCTGGTAACTGTTACAATAATATTTTATTTTTTAACTTGCATCAAGCACACACACAAATTAACCAACCCATATCAGAAGCTAAATTTTCTATTTTACTATAGTCTGAATACAATGTTAGTATACATACCTCATCATCAGGTTTTCATGCCCAGCAGATTTGAGGTCCTTTATTAATGAGGTCCCATGCATCCAATCTAATAGATAAGCAAAACAGGCAAGCTGCATTGATGCAAAGGCACAAACCATTTTAACAGCATTATCTGTTATGATGGCTGGGTCTTTCTCTTTACGATCCCACTCATTTAACCCCTCTGTCAACAATGCCAGTATATTACTCCCTGTTTGAGTGGAATATAGTGCTCTAGTCTATAAAACGTCCAACACAGGTTCCCAGGATGAAAAGACACTTTATAGTGACTAATTAACCTGTTTTCCAGGAAGTCCAGCTGTCACATGTTAAGACCAGTCTGGTTTCTTGATTGCAGTTGTAATGCTTTTCTTCACATCTTAAAATAGGTTTGGAATTTCCACTTTACACATGTATTTGCGATGGTACGACGTGATGTGGCTGCAGTACACTAATTGAGCTTTGGAAGCCGCTAAACAACTGTACATCTTTGCAAATAAAAATTGCACTGGCTTCTGTAATTTTTCTAGCACAAAGCAAATTATGCAGAAGTTTGCAAGCAAATGAGTCTTAGGGCTCATTTATACTTCACGCTCAGAACGCGTACGTGTCCGCATCATGGCCGCCACGCGTTCTGAGCGTTCATTTGATGCATCCTCTGAGCAGGTCCTCAGAAATTAACGCGACGTGTGCATGAGTTGCAGTACAGCAAAAAGTCGGGGGGGCGCAGTGTGCTAAAAGTTGGAATGTGATGTCAGAGTCTCTGTTTACTATCTACATGTGACAGAAAGCTGCTTTGCGGATCCTACAAGATCGACGTGCGTGCTTCAATGTTTGATGAATGATTCGATGTGGTGAAGCAAAATGCCGACATAAAGATGTATTCATGGTGTTTTATATTCAAGCGTCGCATATTCCAATCGTAATGACACGATACGTTTTAAAATTCTCCCACACCGTCTTCTATGCCATCTTTTTTTCTAGGGCTTCCTCTGCTCCTGACAGCAGTGAATCGCCAGCAATAGATCGCCACACTGAGCACATTAAATGTATGATATTCCAACTCTGCACGCTTAGAATCCTTAGATTTATACTTGATATCACTTTCATGATGAAATACATTGATGTATGTGTGTTACATTTTACAGATAAATTGGTAATTTCGTTTAAATAATGAATACTGTTAATAATTACACACATGGGGTGACACGGTGGTGGAGCGTTAGCGCTGCTGTCTTGCAGGGAGTCACCTCGCTGATATTCCCTGCCTGGAGTTTACATGTTTTCCTGCTGGGTTTTCCTCAGTGTGCTCCAGTTTCCTTCTAAAGATATGCAGATTTGGGGATTTGGTGCCGCTAAAATGAAGCTAGTGTGTGCGTGTGCTTGTATTCACCTTGCGATGAGCCGAGGCATCATCCAGGGATTGTTTCTCACTCGTGTCCAATGCTTGCTGGAATGGACACATCCCTGGATTTAATCAATAAACATCCTTTTCAGAGATATTGCGGTAAGGTGTCATCGGAATTTACTGGGTGTTCTAGGCAATTCACAACACAGAGAAGCCGAACCTGTTCTCACCGTGATATCTCGCACTGCCACCTGGCAGATTCCTCCAGATTTACGTAAAGTACGCGCGCAAGTATAAACACTTCAACGCTTGCGTAGCAGGAGCGTCTGCTGCAGCATACATCGCGACGCATGAAGTATAACTCCGGTCTTAGACTGAAACAGGTTTGGACCCTCTGTCTTTAACCAAGATTTCAGAATGTGCGGGTGATGCCTCAATAAATTATTTTTGAGATTTTTGGTAAAGCCATAATACTTAACCTCTGTACTGCACACTTTTCAATTACCTTTGCTTTTTTTCCAGTTGCTGTGTATCACTGAAATTTTGTTTTAAACCCCAAATGCTCCAAACTGTCTGCTTTAAGGCTCAAAGGCGCAGTTTTCAGACCGCCACCTTCCACCATTTCTGATAAGTGTGATGGCTTATTTTATTAAATTTACTTAAGCTTAGTTGGTCAGTAAACGCAACAAGTGGGAGGAAAGCTAGCACAACCTACAGGATGAAAACAACTATAAACAAAACTATACAAAAAATTTTACAAAGTCATGGGCAGTATGTGTTAATTGATAAGAATGATCTAGGGATTTTATGAATTGACATTGAATCACCCAAACCAAAACTGGAGTTAATCATAAAATCAATATTTTTTTCTTACCCCTAGTAAAGTATGCTAAAATTTACAAGAATAGTAAAGGATGACAGTGTCTGTCCAATATGTACATAAAATGTGAATGAATGCAAACCTAAATGACCAACATTTGTAAAACACTAAGGGTCATTAAGTTCATTTAACAAAGAAGGGTAAACTATTTTTAATTTATAAGTCCAGCAGACCTACTGTTTAATAAATTATATATTATGAAAATGTGTATTCCTGAAGTGCAGTTTGACAATATAAATTACATGTGTACAGCTGTGGGATTTATCATTGAAATGTCTAGAAAGAAAGTGTTTAATGGATTGTGTGCATATATTATTTTTGTGTCAAATAATTCTGCTTTTAACGGACCTTCTCCGCAGGCTGCCAGCAACACTGCCAACAAAGACATTGCTATTCTGCAGTGCCATGGTGAGATGGATCCCATGATTCCTGTGCAGATTGGTGCATTGACTTCGGAGAAGCTTAAATCTATTGTCAATCCACAGCGTGTAATTTTTAAAACATATCCTGGAATGATGCACAGTTCTTGCCCACAGGTGAGCCTGGTTTATGACAAAGTGTCATTACCAAAATATCTCCAGACTGTGGTCAAGCCACATAACTTCATCAGTAAGGATTTTGGCTGGAGAAGCTATTATGACCCTTGCATGTTTTATTTCTTCACCTTTCGTAGGAGATGGCTGCAGTCAGAGAGTTTATTGAAAAACAGCTTCCTCGGATCTGACAGAGATGAGAAGTTGTGCTGCAAAATCCAACACCTTTTCACCTTTCACATGTGCTGAGTCCTTCAAGAAAGCCTTGTGCAGTCAGGCTCAGAACTCTTCCCTCTCTTCCCCACCTCCCCCCCGTACACTGTTAATAGGGTTATGTTTTTGGGGATTTATTTTGATGTTGCATATTTTTGGGGTTGGGGGTGGGGTTCCTTCTGCAGTTTACAAAGTCCATCTGAGTTTTTATTGGACGTTGCATTTCATTGATAAACTGTATTGTTTTATGCTATATTCACCTGATAGCTCGCTAAATGGTTAGGTAGACAGTTGTCATCATTCCTGTGTCCCATACTTCCTCCATGCTGTCTCTTTATTATAATTATTGTTACTTTAGCAATCTCAGGGTTCAAGTGGGGTCAGTTTTAACTGCAGCCATTTGGCTGGCTACCGATACCGACGCTGTGAATTGTTCTGTTCACTGGTTCAGGCAGGGCTGCTGTCTTGAATGTCCCCTTTCCTTGCAGACTGACACACCAGCTGCCCTGAGCCTCACTGAAGAAACTTTTTTTTTTTTTTTTTTGGTCAACGCTTGACCAGACCTGCCAGATTTCCAATCTCAGCATGCAACTGGAGTAGTTGATGTGGCTCATGGGCTTGTGTAGATCTTGGAGTTCAAAGCAGGTCTGAAGAGTTGCTGTAGGTGAGCTCCATTTTTTGTGGTGCTCTACACAGCTGTCTTGGGGAGTGCCAGTCCCTCCCTTTTTGCTGCTGGTGAGCCAATTGGCTGTGTGATGAGCACATTCCAAGTGGAAATGTTTCTTTTCTGTTACATGATATGAGTATCTGTACCTCGTTAAATTACAGAGCGCTGAGTTTACTTTGTAATGCATTGTTAATTTAGAACAAGGCGATTTTAATGCCTTTATGTCACCATTGTAGCTTTGTAGGGACCTTTCCAAAGGATATGTCCAGAACAGGGCAAATGTGTTGTCCTGGAAAGCTGAAATGGTGCAGACGCAGCTATCTACTTGCTGCATGGATAAATGGCTGGTCACCCTGTGAAATGGAGGAGATGCCATATTCATTTTGGTGCATTTGCGTTTAAGCTCAAATTAAAGTATGTTCAGACCTTGTGCACTACTCCACCTTGACTCACCGGATGTTATCTTAATTTGGTAATTAAGACGACAGATTTTTTTTTTCATTAAGTGGGTTTATTGCCCCCCACCCCACCTCGCTCATACCCAGACTGTGCTGTTTAATCCATGCAGCATATTTCTAATCGTGTTTTAATATTTCTTTTGGTTGTGTTGGACCCATTTCCTCAATGGCAGGGCATACCGATGATCTACAGTTTTGTAAAATGCCTTTATGTGAAATAAAATGATTGGAAGCATAAAGCAAACCAGAAAGTGTTTGTATTGGTTTTGTGTGGGTACAGATTAAAATGGTGGGCTTTTTCTATTTTCACATAAACCTGTAAAAAAGCCGTCATTTATTTGTATGTACTGTAGCTACTTGCTAAAATGAGCAACATCCTGGGGCACATTACAAGACAATGCATTATACAGTTGCTTATGTAGATTTTCTAAGCAGAGCTAAGGCAGATGAGATTGGATACTCAAACAGACAGTCCCCTCCAAAAGTATGGGAACATCAAGGCCAATTAACTTGTTTTTACTGTGCACCGAGGACATTTGTGTGTGAGATCAAAAGATAAATATGAGAAGAGAGATCAGAGTTTCAGCCTTTATTCCCTGGTATTTACATCTAGATATGTTTAACAGTATAGCACATTTTGTATCAAACCACCCAGTTTTTCTATTGAACAAAAGTATTGGAACAAGACCTATATCCAGTACTGTGCAAAAGTTTTAGGCAAGTGTGAAAAAATGCTGTAAAACAAAGAATGCTTTCTAAAATGGAAGTGTTAATCATTTATTTTCAATCAACAAAATGCAGTGAATGAACAAAAGAGAAATCTAAATCAAATCAATATTTGGTGTGGCCACCCTTTGCCTTCAAAACAGCATCAATTCTTCTAGGTACACTTGCACTCAGTTTTTGAAGGAACTCGGCTGGTAGGTTGTTCCAAACATCTTGGAGAACTAACCACAGATCTTCTGTGGATGTAGGCTTCCTCACATCCTTCTGTCTTTTCATGTAATCCCAGACACACTTGATGATGTGGAGATCAGGGCTCTGTGGGGGCCATACCATCACTTCCAGGACTTCTTGTTCTTCTTTACGCTGATGATAGTTCTTAATGACTTTGGCTGTATGTTTGGGGTCGTTGTCCTGCTGCAGAATAAATTTGGGGCCAATCATACGCCTCCCTGATGGTATTGCATGATGGAGAAGTATCTGCCTGTATTTCTCAGCATTGAGAACACCATTAATCCTGACCAAATCTCCAACTCCATTTGCAGAAATGCAGCCCCAAAACGTTCAAGGAACCTCCACCATGCTTCACTGTTACCTGCAGACACTCATTATTGTACCGCTCTCCAGCCCTTCGATGAACAAACTGCCTTCTGCTACAGCCAAATATTTCAAATTTTGACTCATCAGTCCAGAGCACCTGCTGCCCATTTTTCTGCACCCCAGTTCCTATGTTTTCGTGCATATTTGAGTCGCTTGGCCTTGTTTCCATTTCGGAGGTATGGCTTTTTGGCTGCAACTCTTCCATGAAGACCACTTCTGGCCAGACTTCTCTGGACAGTAGATGGGTGTACCTGGGTCCCACTGGTTTCTGCCAGTTCTGAGCTGATGGCACTGCTGGACATCTTCCGATTTCGAATGGTAATAAGCTTGATGTGTCTTTCATCTGCTGCACTAAGTTTCCTTGGCCGACCACTGCGTCTACGATCCTCAACGTTGCCCGTTTTCTTTGTGCTTCTTCAAAAGAGCTTGAACAGCACATCTTGAAACCCCAGTCTGCTTTGAAATCTTTGTCTGGGAGAGACCTTCCTGATGCAGTAGAACTACCTTGTGTCTTGTTGCTGTGCTCAATCTTGCCATGACATGAAACTGTCTTCCACAACCTCACCTTGGTAGCAGAGTTTGGCTGTTCCTCACCCAGTTTTAAGCCTCCTACACAACTGTTTCTGTTTCAGTTAATGACTGTGTTTCAACCTACATGTGACATTGATGATCATTAGCACCCGTTTGGTATAATTGGTTGATCAGACACCTGACTAGAATCCTACAAAATCCCTGACTTTGTGCAAATGTACCTATAAGAATTGATGCTGGTTTGAAGGCAAAAGGTAGTAACACCAAATATTGATTTGATTTCGATTTCTCTTTTGTTTGCTCACTTTGCATTTTGTAAATTGATAACAATAAACAATCATTATTTATATTTCTGAAAGCATTCTTTGTTTACAGCATTTTTTCACACCTGCCTAAAACTTTTGCACAGTACTGTGTATATATAAGAGATATATATAAGAGATCCTTATACACAGGGTTGAGGCAATGGGCTGCAGATATTGTGCAGGTAATATGTGCAATCTGACAACACTGAATTTATCCAGTTGGACAAATGATGATCCTCTGTGGCAACCCCTAATGGAAGCAGCCGAAAGAAGAAGAAGAGGAAATATTTTACATCATATAACTTATTTTTAGTAAATATACTGCATACTATTACTATTTTACAACATGCATTTAGTGAAATATTGGTTAAATAACTGAAAAAAATTGCTTTCTGGATGTCTTGTACTTCTTGTAAACCTTATAAAATTAGCGAGAAACACTAAAAGTAGAACAAGCCCCGACGGAACGATGGTTTGTATATTAAACTTCTGAAAATCTATGAACCTGCAGCTACTGTTTTTCTAGCTTGGCCAGCACAGATCCCTAGGAACTGACATTGATGCCTTCTGCAGTCCATCTGGGAACACCATCTTCACAATGACGAAAGCTACAAAACATAAATGAAAGGAGGCATCTAAACAGCAAAAATAAAGCAGGCGATAACCCAATCGAGTGGGGTGCTGCTTTGTTGGGCCCCCAGCATCAATGATACCTACCTTTAATGTTACCTTTTGAAGCCTTGAAAAATAAGAATAAACAGTTTAACATCAAGGTTTTTCCATTAGCTGGTTAATATCCAAAGACTGGTTACAACAATAACCAGAATGACCAGATATATGTATAATTACATTATATTCCAAGAAATCATTTTAGTATAGGCTTCAGTTACATTTTCAGAATGTGCCCAAGAGTTTTGCCCCGACTTCTCTATACGCTTCTGGGTGCCACTGCGCAGAAAGCGTCTGCCATCCTCTCTCTCAGAGTGCTTGATATGAAATGACCCCCAAACTACATGTGTGGCATACCAAGAATGATACTCGAGTAGATCAATTATTAAACATCCCTTGTACTGTGCCAATGTCTTTAAACATTTAAAGAGGTTAACCTAAGGGAAAGCTTATTTTCCATATCTTCCACTGATAAAATGAAAGCTTTGAGAGACGTTAAGCTTGTGGGTCGCCGTTGTAAAGCGAGACAACACAGGAACGTTGCTTCAGCAGAGATGTTGTCATTGATTTCTGAGCATCTTGAAGTGCAAAAAATATTTTGTTTTAACTTCCAAACTTACATACTAAAGAATATACATTGTCACACATGTGTGCTTGGGACACAGTTTATGGCTCAAATAAGTGTATGTTCCCACCGGACTAGGGGTTGGTGCTGTCCTCTAACTCTTTCTTCACTCTCCCTACAGATGAACCAGATGAACCATCAACCTAACGCCACTTCCGGTCCTCAGAAGACAAGCACCAATACTTCCTGTCGCTACCCGATCTGCGGTGCCTACCCGATTTGCGTGCGCATGTGCATGCATGCGCAGCGCTTTACTATTACGACCCTGCACAGTCTGCGTTTTTTTTACTTTGCGACACAAGTCCCCATCCGATTTGTCTCACGCACGCGCTCTCTGCTTCATTAAAATTCATTTCACGACTCTGCCCGATTTGTTCTGCGCATGTCTAATGTTTTATGACACAGCGCGTGCGTATTGAAAGGCTACGTCATCACACTTTACGGTGCTGCCCAATCTGTTTAACGCATGCATGTTAGGCTTTCAATACGCCTGCGTGCGCAAATCGGGTAGGGTAGCGACACTTCCTCTTCTGGTTATCAAGATCCCACCTCCTTCTGATGTCATTTCTAGTTCCCAGAATACCATTGTCCCAATTACATAATTTCTCACACACCAACAACATATGGCAGCCATTTTTCTTGTTTTCTTCAGTTCTGTTTTGAACTCCTGTCTGTAAAGACTGATCACTCAACAGCATTCTTTGACTAAATCAGATGGATCCCCAAAACTTTGTTTTTGTCTATTCTTTTACAGCTTATAAAAATATGGCTTAAGGAACCTATTAAGTATCATGCCTTTCTCATTTTCAGTCTCACATAGAAATATAAATTATAATATAAATAACAGTTTGAAACTCAATCATAAAGAAGTTGTTCTTGTTAAATTTTGGATAGAAATATATAGGAAATGAATATCCTGCATATTAAAGAAAAAGCTCTGGAAATTCTACTACAATTTCTTAAATTGTATCTATGTGACTTAGGATTTTCTGTATTACAAGTATAAAACATAGAGAGAAAGGCTGCGGACGATTGAAGAAGTAAAGACAGTAATTCTCTCCAATATTCTACCAAATATCAAAAAGATCTGTGAATCATGTCAGACCCAAGTAGTTTATGGAAACATTACAATCATAACCTAGGTTAGCCTGTTTTGTTAATTTCACGGTTACATATTGCACGGAGTGGTGGCTCGGAGGCAAGGGAGCTGTGCCGGCAATCAAAAAGTTGCTGGTTCACAACCCATAAAACACCAGAAGTGACTCTACTCCATTGGGCTCTTAACCTGCAATTGCTCTGTCCTGGGTATGACGTTAACTGCAACCAGCCTTGCAAACAGGCCCTCCAACATACAGAGAAAACCTGGGGGCTGGTGGTACGATTGACACTCCAGCCACCATAACATAAAACATCACACTATTCCAATGTGGTGCCGAGGTGTCACCCGCTGCACTCGGGTCCCAATCCAGGTGGTTTGTCGTGTGGTGGGTACGGCAACATGCTATCAGTGCATGGTCCCAATTGTCAATGTACACTTTTAAAAAAATGTCACTTTATGGTTCTTTTTGTGTGGTTCCTCGTAGAGCCATCACCTGACAAAGTACCATTTTATTCTGGGGAGGGTTCCTTGTGGTTTGATAAACTTCCTAATATGCAGAAAACTTGAAATCATTCATGTATGGTAGGCTACCTAGCAGGACGCTTGCGGATTAAAAAAACCTGAATTTAGCTTGTGTTATTGTATGCAGCGAGAATCCTTCAGAAATCCATTGAGCCAATGATATTTCACAAATCTGTTCCCATCAACTTATGGTTATCTATTGTATGGAGTGCCTGTTACACATCTAAATAAATAAAGGCTCTTTCTGGAATCTTCATTTGGTTGGGTCTTTTGAGAACCAAAAGCAGTACCTCTATGGCATCGCTCGGAAGATCCACTCTGGCCCCTTTAATGTTTAGAAGTGTACCATTAAAAAAAAAAATGTTGAAAAATACTGCTGTTCTTAGTGAAGAATACTATATAAAAATGAATTGCCTAATATGTATATATTTATTTTACTTACTATTTCATCTGAATATTTATTTATTTAGATAAACTTTATGAATCCCAGAGGGAAAATTGTTATTGTGCACGATCTCTGGGGGTTAGAGCATATCTGGGTAATGTTTCTGTGTGTTAGTAGCACTAGTAGTTGAAACACTTACGGCTGAAATTCAAAATCAGTACTCTTCCTAGGCCTCTATCCAAAAAATAAATGAATTACACAATACATTAACTTTCCGGGCCTGTCGCATCACTTCTGTACGATTCTTTATCTGTTTATTAGTCATTTTCTTGGGTCCGCACATTAAGTTCAGGGGACTGTTCCAGAAAAACTGTTTAGATAATCCTGGGTCTCTCCGGCTGCGTTTCGCTACAGCGCTTTCGTCGGTTCCAGAACAGGAGTTCGATCGCCTCACGCAGTCCGTGATGTACGGAAGAGTATTAGAGCCACGGTGAAAAAAACTGGCCCTAATACGCTTCCGTAGTGATAGATTGATCGGGATTAACGCGCGTTCACGACAACATTTACAAGCCCTTAGGAGTCGAGCACTGAATAGTCGCTCAACCATGGACTGCAAGTCTGAGAAACGGTGGGGACAACCTCCATGACGAGCACAACAAGAGGTGCAGATGGCAGTGCATTAGAATTATCGATATAATTGGGGGGGTGGATAAAACAGAAGCAGCTGCTGCCAAGGAAAGGGGGGTGGCATGAAGTAGTAGCTCTGAAAGAAAATGCATTCAACAGTTAATCAGTAAAATCCGAGTAAACGTTCTGTAGCAAATTGTTGTATTGTGCAAAATGTACCTCTAGCAATATTACTTTACTTGAAATGTCATATGCCTTCAAGTAAGCATTGTATTCTATTTTTGAATATTAATTATATTAAAACGGCCCTTAACATTAAGCGTCCAGCATACATCGAGTTGTTCTTCTCGTACCTGTGAGAGACGCTGAACGTTATTCTGCACTGGCAGAATTTTTAAGATTTACACATTTTACTTGTATGACAAATTTTCATCGAACTGAATCAAGTAAACTTAAAAATGGGCGTATTGTCTGATGTATACAATTGAAATTATTTAGATGCTAAAGTTTACGAAAAATATTCATAAAAAGCCACAATAGCTTGGAGAGACAGGCTGTACTTTTGTTTTTATTTTATTTTAAAGGTTCACATTTCTTAAATTTTATTAGTTTCTGCATTAAAAAAATGGTTAATTTTGTAGGATTTACATGTTTCCGTTGTATGACAAATATCCATTAAAGTGTAATCTTAGCATAATCTTTTCAGACTTGTACATTTAATTTATTTAGTTTTAAGAGAAAGATGTATAAATTCAAATAATATATCCTGGAATTAATTTGTATCAATTATGCTGCACATTTCCATTCAAATTATTATTTGTATTGCATCAATTATATATTGTACACAAATATGGAAGACTGTTCCACTTTCCTTTTTTTGTAAAAGTAAATTTTATTTACAGATTACAAACAATACACAACAATTCCATTCCACCAAACAACAAAAACAGTTTAGTTAATGAACAGTCGTTTTCCAATTTTCATTTTTTAACTGAAGACCATCATCCCTCCAAAACATTGGGAGCAAACGTCCATACTATGCACATACTGTATATTTTGGATTTAAAGTAAATTCTCAGTGAAGCCCTGCTTCCCATTCCCCAATATCCACAAACCCTTTCATCTCTCCTTAGCTGCTGTGAAACCCCACTTCTCAATATCTCTCTTCATTTTCCTTTCTTACTTCTTTTCCATCTCTTTTTACTCACTGTACATCTCTGGTTACAAATCTCTTTACCAGGAAACACACCTGGCATCTCATATGCACTTCTTTGCCAGACTAATAAGCCATATCAAAAAGGCTTCCCTTGAACTTCTACCATTTGCAGCTGGACTCTTTCGAAATTAAACCATATGACAAAACGTTCATTTTGCGTGACTGTACTTTTTATGTAATTTTGGCACTACTAACGCTGTAATTTAGGAGGCAAAGAAAATGATGCTTTTGCGATGTAGACCAGGCAACAAATGTGCCGGTGTATTAAAAAAAATGTATTATAAATCAGCTTCCGTGACCACACAAAACCCAATGAACTCGTAAAAAAATCCAATGTACTAAAAGTCTTGAACTTTATTTCCTAATTTATAAAGGTGTGGAGAGCCCTTGGACCACAATGCAACACATGGGGTGGATCTTTATGAAAATACAGGATAATCTCATACATAAAACTTGTTTATTTTCAGTTACATTAACTTAACTGTGTATAGTGAAAATGGGCATATCATGTTTTCAGCATTAAAAAAGTGTTAAATTTTGAGCAAGGTTAACTTAAAATAGGGTTAGTAAAGACAATGATCCCTGATTGTATTTCAATTAAAGGAAAATAATTTAATGGTTTTGTTTTAACTTGATTGTTGTGTTGTGACATCTAAGCGAA
This sequence comes from Erpetoichthys calabaricus, assembly GCF_900747795.2. Lineage (NCBI taxonomy): Eukaryota > Metazoa > Chordata > Cladistia > Polypteriformes > Polypteridae > Erpetoichthys > Erpetoichthys calabaricus. Next base: position 91,691,241 of record NC_041407.2, on the reverse strand, counting down.
TTATGTCAATGTAAGTAGAAAAATATCAACAAACATGATTATTTTAAGTTATATTCAATTAGATAAAATGAACAACCTTGTTGGAGTGATATACATGCGAACAAAATGTCTTCTTCTTTCGACTGCTCCTGTTAGGGGTCGCCACAGTGGATCATCTTTTTCCATATCTTCTTGCCCTCTACTTCTTGCTCTGTCACACCCACCACCTGCATGTCCTCTCTCACCACATCCATAAACCTTCTCTTAGGCCTTCCTCTTATCCTCTTACCTAGCAGTTCCATCTTTAACATCCTTCTCCCAATATATCCAGCATCTCTCCTCTGCACATGTCCAAACCAACGCAATCTCACCTCTCTGACTTTGTCTCCCAACCGTCCAACCTGAGCTGACCCTCTAATGTCTTCATTTCTAATCCTTGTCACACCCAGTTTAAATCTTAGCATCTTTAACTCTGCTACCTCTGGCTCTGTCTCCTGCTTTCTGGTCAGTGCCACCGTCTCCAACCCATATAACATAGCTGGTCTCACTACCGTCCTGTAGACCTTCCCTTTCATTCTTGCTGGTACCCGTCTGTCACAAATCATTCCTGACACTCTTCTCCACCCATTCCACCCTGCCTGCACTCTCTTCTTCACCTCTCTTCCACAATTCCCATTACTCTGTACTGTTGATCCCAAGTATTTAAACTTATCCACCTTCACCAGCTCTACTCCTTGCATCCTCAGCACTCCACTGACCTCCCTCTCATTTACACACATGTATTCTGTCTTCTTCCTACTGACCTTCATTCCTCTCCTCTCTAGAGCATATCTCCACCTTTCCAGTGTCTCCATGGCCTGCTCCCTACTTACACTACAAATCACTGCTATCGGCAAACATCATAGTCCACGGGGACTCCCGTCTAATCTCGTCTGTCAACCTGGCCATCACCATTGCAAATAAGAAAGGGCTCAGAGCTGATCCCTGCCAAAAAACTAAAGGTTAAATACCGCCTTGCACAAATCTACAACAGAAGACCCAGAGTGGCCACTCTTCGAATGGTAACTTACCCTGTTCAAACATGAGACCCTGGATATTTGGCCACAACATTTGTACAATAACTATATGCATGGCATCTATTATTTTTTTGCGAATGACAACATGATATACACACTTGGGCCTCATTCATAAAAGCTATTAGTCAAATGAACTACAATAGAATACAGAAGTCATGATGTTGCCTTATTCCATTGCAAAACCACAAATCAAAACTGCATTAGTTAGCATATTGGGTACAGGTATCAACTGAAGAGAAGAGTCCTCGGAGACGTTTCTTTAAAAGGGAGAACTCCAAAGCAGAGATGTTTGTGAGCAGCTTGTTCCACTAGCGAGTCTATTATCTGTTACTAGTAACGGCGCACTGAACAAACTTGACTTGAGCAATCCTAGTTTTCATCCTTTTTCTCTGTACGTTTAGCATTCGTTTGCTCAGAGGTTGATGCACTTGCTGCTTCCTGAGCAGCTCTTTTCTCCACCCTAGCTGCCCATGGCAACTTTTTGTGTTAAAACTGTGTTAAAACATCAGTGTTTCTGTTGCAATTACTTAGTACGTTTTCTTTAATTATTCACTTAAGCTGGCACTCAAGTCTTCAATCTGCCTCAAGAATGATTTAAGCTATGAAGAGGTAGGGGAAGTGTCAGCGAAAGTGGTAGGGATGAGAACGGCACCTGTACGCATGCGCCGCATGGACACCGCCAAGAGTTGATTCTACAATAACATAAAAAGAGGAATAACTTTGAAGGTCAATCATCACCCCGAAAGCGGATAGTAGACGTCACGTAGTACATGTGTACCAAATTTCAGGTCAATAGGTGAAACGGTTTGCGAGCTACAGGTGATTAATACAGGTGATTTAATCACCTGGACAGACAAACAAACAGCCACGGTAGCGTATTATATGTAAAGATTATTCCTCAGAAATGCTTTTGTTTACATTTGATTGCCCTAAATAAGAATTCCACTTTGGTACAGGTTACTTATTTTTGTCTCGGAAAGACAATCCGTGGGTTTGTGTGTGTGCGCGTGAAGAAGACGCTTCAATGTTAGGCACGGTTTTGCAATCGCTGTCGATATGTATGGCATCTCTAATGTTGTGAAGAAAACTGTCCAAGAAACAAGAAAACAAGAAAAGAAAAACAACAACAATGGGAGATGTCTATGTTCCGCATTAATGCTAGCTCAAAGCCACTATGCGTTACACTGAGCACGTTTTGAAAATCGTTCAGATATGCGAAAACGGCGGATGTAAAATGGTTAACGTTCATGCAGACCCTTCACTGAACATGCCAGAATGTCTGGTTCAGGGTCTGATAGCGTTTCTCTTACCAGAATTTAGTTTAGGAATTGTTCGCCCTGGCTATTGTTCGTTAAGGAAGTGGGCTCAACATTTCCAGTATGTCATTGGTATTTTCGTCTTCAGCAGGGATTAGCATTTCCAAAATAACATTTACGGTCTTTTGATCGTATGACTGGATGCTCTGTATCATCATTTTCGAGGCTTTATAACCTTTCACGTTAAACTTGCTTTTTTTTTTTTTTTTTTTTTTTTTTTTTTTTTTTTTTTTACAGTGTATTGGTTGACCAAATAACTGCGACGGATTTCCTCAAATCTTTCTTTCTGGGACAGGCAAATCCTGAGTCCGTATACGAAAAAGATGCATTAGGGAGGTATCTGCATTTTTGGCCTCATGGACCACGTAATTCTGGTTTAATTTGTATAATTTGTATCAGAATTACATATTTGGCTAAACATAGGTATTCTGGAATTGAATTTCCCGGATTTCACAATAATATTGCTTTCTCGAATAGAGCCCAGATCAAAAGACCCCCCACCCGGACCTCCATCACACACTGCAATAACTGCGCTTGTTTGGCTTGTCATCTACCATTGAATTGTAGTTTGGCGTTATCATACCTTATCTTCCATATATAATTCGATTACTGATGTAGTATTAGCCATTATATAGTATTGTTGTAATATTTACGTTTTAAGTGTTTTAAAAATACTTGTTTATCATATATACGATTATTTAACAACCTATCAATGGAGTATTGTCTTGTGCGCGTCGTTTCCGCAGGAAGTATATTTTGAAATCGATGTGGAGAGGGGGTGGTGTCGAAATAGGCACAGTGCACAATGAAAAGAAACGCCGGGCAGGCTTGCTAGTAAGACTCCGCCTTCCTTGTCCTCATTCTCGAATGTAAAGTCATGAAATTTAAATACGATGATATGATTGGATATGTCGTCGGCTCGAATGACACACAGGTAATGCATGATTGACGGCTATAATGTGCAATCATAAGAGACCAGCACAAAATGTCGTTTTTTTATTGGTTATCTTTACAGTCGGCGTTGTACAGCAGCTATAAATGCCCATCACAAAGAAACGCCGTTTCTCTTAGTCGCCATTTTACGGCAGGAGGTGGTAAGGTTATTGCTAGTCGGAACCGCATTTGAGTATAATCCAACAACCACTACTTAAAAAATGTCTAGAGATAGATTTAGGAATCGTGGTGGCTTCCAGAGACGCGGTGGTAGTAGTAGTAGTAGTGGTGGTGGTGGCGGCAGCAGCGGCGGCCGGGGTGGAATGGGAGGTGGAAACGGTAATTACAGACACCAGAACCAGTCTCAGAACAGGAGTCCCATGCATCAAGGACAACCACCAAACAAACCCACCACTCCTGGAGGCCAGTCCGCGCCTGGAGCAACGCAGCCACCGCAAACTCCGCAACAACAGCTGCAACAAACACAGCAGGGCGCTGCCGGCCAAGTGAAGTCCCCACAGTCGGGGCAAAATAAGGTCCCGGCGTCCCCACCCAAGTCATCGACCCCAGGAGGACAAACGCAAGACGGGAACCAAAAGGACAATCAGGAGCCAAGCACATCACCTCCCAAACCGGAGCCACAAACCGAAGAAGAAAAGGCGGCTGCCACACAGCAGGTAAGATGAGCAGCGACCGAGTTTCGTGAACGGCAGCGGCCGCCATTTTGTGTTCGTATGTCGTGGCTTCGTGTTGCGGCTTTATACCTATACGCGAAAAATGGATCGTAGGAATTGTTTATTCACGGGTTTATTAGTAAGCACCAATTCCCGGGAAACAAATGATAAAAAAAATGAAACCTATTAGCGCGCGAGCTAAGTATTTGTTGGATAAAGATGTATTGATTTGTTAAAAATCGCTATAACATGGTGGCTTGCGTGCTTTGCCTCGAGCATCTTTTCTACACCCCCGTTTTCCGTTTATATAATTCTACATCCGCCCATCTGGGTTTTTAAAACCATGTATTTGAGTTGCACGTAGAAGTTTAAAGATTATATGAATTTTGTGTGTGATGTCGTAGGTAGTTTTTTTCAGTGAGGGCGAGAAGTCAGTGGGCAATATTTATGGCAGGAAATTTTTAGATGGTAATTGTGGTTTATTTTAACATTTTTTTAGGAGCTAAGAGCAACCCTGTCACTGCTCCGAAAACCTGGAGAGAAGACTTACACCCAGCGATGTCGTCTATTCATTGGAAACCTGCCTACCGATATCTCGGATGACGAGTTTAAAAAATTGTTTGCCAAGTATGGAGAACCCAGCGAGATATTTATCAACAAAATCAAAGGGTTTGGATTCATTAGACTAGTAAGATATGATTTTTTTTTTATTTGCTTGAGTTTGATCAGAGTTTCATTAGAATGTTCTTGTTCCTACTGATCCTTTTGTTTAAATTTACTGTGGAGCACATACCAATGTTTGGTTCCCCAACCCCCTTCCATAGCCGAGGGAAATCTCACACTCGATTAGAATGGCATTGCATGATTGCGGCCACCAGAGGACCCAAGGCCTGTTGATCCAGTATTTTGTCAAATAAGCAGCTCCTATGTCTTTATCATTGGCAATGCGGGATAACCCATTGTGCCAGCAGTGGTGCCCAGGAAGAGCAATCTTGATGTTTTCTCTCACCCCTTAGTTTGTTGAAAGTAAGGTATACAAGGACGGGATCTTTTAAAGAGATTGGAGTAAATGTGATGAAAGGAAACTGGGGCACAGTCTCAGAAAATAGGAATGTTTATATGAGCTCAGTGAGTCCTCCTGCAAAGCGTTTCCAAGGTGCAAGCTATAAACAGTGTTAAAGTTGACCATACTGGTGTTTACCTTTATAATTCATGTTTAGAATTCTTGGAGGCCAAAGAGGTATTATTGGAGGTTGAGCAAAATGGAGGCCATGAGAGTACATGGAGAAAATTGGAAGAGAGCAAGTATGAATCCCTAGTTATAGATAGTGCTGTATAAAGGGCTGCTTTTTTCCTCCCTCAAGGTTTGGTAAGGACCTGGATTAGAGATGTAAAGCCAGTGGCTTTATTTAAAAAGATGTTTTAATGCTTGCTTTGATGCGTTTGATAATCTTGAGTATCACTTTTGGTTTACAGGAATCCAGAGCATTGGCAGAGATTGCTAAAGCAGAGCTTGATGACTTCCCTATGAAAGGAAGGCAGCTCCGGGTCCGCTTTGCAACACATTCTGCTGCTCTTTCTATCCGCAATCTTTCTCCATTTGTTTCAAATGAATTACTTGAGGAAGCCTTTTCTCAGTTTGGCCAAGTGGAGAGAGCGGTTGTGATTGTGGATGATAGAGGCAGGTCAACAGGCAAAGGAATTGTGGAATTTGCATCCAAACCAGCTGCAAGGAAGTCTTTAGATAGGTGCCATGATGGGGTTTTCCTGTTAACAGCGTGAGTTACAATTTGCTGCAAGAGCTGTGGGTGCTGGTGTACTAACTTTGCACTAAGGTTTTTTAATTTTTAAACTAGGTCTCCAAGACCTGTCATTGTTGAACCCCTGGAGCAGTATGATGATGAAGATGGCCTTCCAGAGAAGCTTGCTCAGAAAAATCCCATGTTTCAGAAGTAAGAATTCGTTAAACTTTAGGAACAATTCTATGTAATTTAATGCACATTACAGTTGAGAAATTGTCAGTGTATAAATGTGTGCCTTTGTTGGTTTTGGGGGGGGGGGAAATGAGGTGGGTAGGTGGAGAGACACTTTGGAAATGGGTCATACCTCCTGACTCTGCCAAAGGGTACCCAGCTGTCAGGCTAACCGATAATGATCAATAATGAACAATACCACCATCTGTTAGTGGCTACAGATGTGTATTCATCTGCTTAGAGAAGCAGATGTTCTGTTACATGTAGTCTATTGCACATTTGTCCCTCATTTTAATTACTACTATAAGTAGCATTCCTCAAGGAATACTGAGTGTACTCTGAGCATTGTGTAATATACCATTGTTTTTCTTTGATTCAGTAGTTGAATGCTCTTCTAGCTGCAATAGGTACACGGACAAAAACGGTCCCAGAGTAACATGTCATTTTTTTATTTGGGTGTGGTTAGGAATGTTTGGGGAAGAATGTATATGCTCTACATATTCTAGATTTTTAGCCTGCAACTGTAATCCCTGCTTCAGGAGGTTTTGGTATTCGATTAACAATTTTTATAAAAAGCTACACAGTTAACATTAGAGTGGGACCTAGGCTTTGTGCTGCATTAAGTCCCAACTGTTTGAAATGTGGCAAATTGCTGCTTATTTGAACAGTTGTGAACTAATTGTCTTTAAAATTCATTTTCAGAGAGCGAGAGCAACCACCACGGTTTGCACACCCTGGTACTTTTGAGTATGAATATTCACAGAGGTGGAAGTCATTGGATGACATGGAAAAGCAGCAACGGGATCAGGTGGAAAAGAATATTAAGGAAGCCAGAGAAAAACTAGAGAGTGAAATGGAAGATGCTTATCATGAACACCAAGCAAATCTTCTGCGGCAAGGTTTGTACTCCCAAGTTTCGTCAAGTTTTTTTTTTTTTGCCCAGAAATCATAGCTGAATCATTTTTGTCCATAGTGATGTTTCCAGAATTCCTTAACACAAGGTCACCTGCTTGCAAGCTATTTAAACATTTACCATATTTGTAAATTATCCCTTCATTCTGTAGTCGTTAAGTGTTCAGACAAGTCAGTCTGTCCTGGATGTGTTAATGCTATTACTAAAACTACTACTAGAAGAAAGCCCTACTTGTGCAGTAGAATTCAGTTACTTCACCATTATCTGAATGACACTATGGGGGTGTCAAATGTAATTTGTTTGCTTATTGCATTTATATTCAGATCTTTTGAGGCGTCAGGAAGAACTAAGACGCATGGAGGAATTGCATAGCCAGGAAATGCAGAAACGGAAGGAGATGCAGTTGCGGTAAGTGTCTCCCCACACCCATCCTCATGTCTGTCTTTACAGATTTTTGATTGATTCACCTTTTGCAGGCAAGAGGAGGAACGGCGTAGGCGTGAGGAAGAAATGATCCTGCGTCAGAGAGAAATGGAAGAGCAAATAAGAAGACAGAGGGAGGACTCTTATCGCATGGGAGGATATATGGATAATGTAAGAAGTAGTATTGTAGGCTTTGTAGTTTGCTTTATGACAGTTTGTAATGTGTTTTTGTTAATTTTATAACAGCGTGAAAGGGATATGAGAATGAGTGCTGCTGGAACCATGGGCATGACTGGTAAGGACATTTTTGAAAGTGCTGAAATCTACATGTTGGTTTATACAGTAGATTAACAAGTTCATATGTATTCAACAGAATCACCACCATATGCACCCGGCAACCAGAAGTTTATGGGTGGTATGGGATTTGATGGTCAAGGAATGAGTTCTGCAGCTCCTGGAGGCATGGCTGCCTCTATGATGGGCGGTGAAATGGTAATGTATCTATAAGAAGCATTGATGGGATGTTTAGGTTAGCATGACCAAGAGTTTTCCTTTGCAGGGTTATTAAGACATGTAGTAGGCGAACAACCAAAAGTTAGTGTTAATTCCAAACTTAATTGAGGGAGGTGGTTTTGTGTTCTCTGTTTGTTCAAACAGCAATAGCCATATGCCAGATTGTCTTAATATGCACATTAGGTGCTATACTTATTTACATGTGCTTTATTTTTAGATGGATTTGAACGTCTTGTTCTCTTAAATGAACCAAACTTGTATGCTGGACAAATCTGTCAAAAAAGGACTGAGTAGGTCATGGATTAGTAGTATTAAAATGCATCTTTATATAAATTTTAACTACTTGCATTCTACAGTGACCGTTTGATCTGAAGTGTGGGGTTTGCACAGTTTTGGGCATGCTTCAGACGTGTGATGCGGTTTTGGACAGCTCTAAGTACATAAACTTGAAAATCCTTCCTAGTCTTGCATTAGGATATTGAGGATTTACCTTTTTTTTTTTTTTTTTTTTTTTTTTTTTTAAATGGTTGGAATTGACTATTAAAGGAGCAGTTGACCTAGCTACTATATCAAATCAAAATTTTAAAGACCTTTGTTAGTTAACTTTTTAGACCAAGGCAAGCTGGGGACATCACATGGAGCTGTTTAAGTTGGTCTTTGAATTAAGAAGTTTGCCTTGTAAACACAGCTGTAACTTCTAATTTTTTGTAAGCAGGCATTGTTACTCCTGCATGTTTGTTTGGGTGGGATTGTGCTTTTAACTGGTCATCTGTGCTAAAATGTTAATTTTTAGTATATGGCCTTAAATTAGTATTGAAGTTAGTGGACTGCAGTGCAAATTTTTTGGCACACAGTAACATTAAAGTAGATGTTGAGGTTCATCTGGCATGATTATTGTAAAGTTTGTGCAGACTGTCAAATTTGACTTTGGGGGAACTCCCCCACCCCCCCTTCCTGGCAGCCAGTCATGGGTGTTTAGTTTTAGGACTCCCACAATTTATTGAGCAGTTTTAACAGTTTGTAGGGAAAGCATGTCAAAGGGGAAAGTCTTTTCCCTGTATGGGTGGTTCGTTAATCTGACTTGCACATGGGTGCTAGGAGGCTTCGCACTTCAATTTCTGCTGCTGTGTAAGATACTGTTGCAGCCCTTTTTAACATGGCTCAAGTACGTACTTCTGCCTTCTGTAGAACAGCAACAAGGGGTTTTGCAGAGTTAAAATGTGTACCATTGTTTAACTTCAAAAGTGTGTGTTTTGAACAACCACTTCAATGCCAATGGTAACTGATAGTCATAAAGGCAGTTAGTCTACTGCCTGTAAAAAATCAAGTACAGTCAATCTTCTGTCCTAGGAAGGCATAACATTACCCGGATTTTATGCTTTACAGTTGAAATGTCCTTCTGTTAATGATATAGCTGAAAATCTATCACATTTCAGCAGTGCACAACCAGCCTCATTTTTATGGAGAAGATTTAATTACCTGAGCCGAATGTTTTCAGTGTTGCTTATTTTAAAGTAAACTGAATAACTGGTAGTACCTCCCCAACCACCAAGGCAAGTCTGCAGCAAACATTGCATTTGTAATGGCTAACTCTTCATCACTTGGAAGAACATAATCCAATATCAATAGCCAGGTTTCCATCCAAGGAGTTTTTGTGAAAAAATATGTAGTGCTTCAAATTTTTTTTACCGATATAGCTGATGGAAATGCTAATTATCGATAAAATGTTGTACATGTCGACATAATATTTTTCCGTTTAACTTTAGCGCATAAATTCCATATCGATACTTCAGATGTCGCAAAAACTACATTGGAAACACTTTTTATCGGAAAAAAGGCCTTTAGCGCAAATGTCACATTTTCATCACGTGCAATCAAAACGAGAATGGCGGAGCGGTTCTTATGGTCTGATGAAGAGAGGTTTTTTTTTTTTTTTTTTTTTTTTTGAATAAACGTAGTTATTTTGTATTAATTCAAATTTCAGTTTTAATTAAAAACCTTAAGGGAAGGAGGTTAATTCAGTTATCGCACTGAGAAGGGATGTTGAAAGGTAGGCTCACCTGTACAGATCCGATGCTGCAAACACAGCTGCATCATGGGCACTTCCAGGAGTGCCAACGCAAATGTCTCATATCATGCACCTGTCATCAATAAGGGCCTGGAGAACAATAGATGGCCACCCTTTGCGATTAATGTAATCGCGGTAGCCTTCCGTCGGGGGAAGAATAGGCACATGCGTGCCATCCAGCGCACCGTAAATCTGTGGCACAAGATGCACCAAGGAATTGCGGTATGCAATTTCATTGGCCTCCGCTACAGTCGGAAGTCTGATAGAAGGCCGCATTAATTTTTCTTTAATAGCGGTGCACACAGCATATACATATCGGTGGACGGTAGTTTTACTAATCCCGAAAGTTTCTCCAACTACTCTATACTCGGCGCAGGTTGCCAGCTTGTAAAGGGCGATGGCAATCTGCTTTTGGGTTGGAACCGGTGGTTGGTGGCAACCTGTAATGGGCTCAACATCAGGACTGATGAATCCACACAACATCTCAAACGTCGGCCGTGTCATTATAAAATGTTGCAGCCAGAGATTTTCTGTTAAGTGTCTCTCCACCACCTCCTCCCAAAAGGTCTTATTCCGTCGTCTCTCCCATACCCGTGGGTTTCGTCGCACTGGGGTACTTTCTTCGAGCTCTAGGGCTATCAGACAAGCAACTGCTTCATTCTGCTGTCGTCTTCAGATATTGTGTACAATTCCAATTATTTGTGAAACTGAAATAACAGCTGGCAAATTTCAAAAAACTGTCTGAATAATCTCTCCATTTCTTTAGTGGAGGGGGTGTAACGTGGAAAACAAAAGGTAGATAATTTGCGACATACACAATTATGTATGGAAACGGCTCAAGGGCAGATTTTTTTCGCGATGCAACAAAAGTTATGCGACAGTTCGTTTTGGGGGGGGGGGGTGACGTCATCACGCACACCATTTTATCGATAAAAAGCCAGTTTGATGGAAACAGGCTGGAGACCGCAAATTTCGCACATTTTTTTTTACGTATATTCTGTTTGTCGATAACAAAACGTCGCAAAAAACTGGATGGAAACTTAGCTATTTTCAGAACTTGCAGATTATGAGCACATCTTTAATGATTGGTCCATACATGTGGTGACACATGGGTGGCTAGTATTTCACACATGTTCTTTATGCTAGGCCTGGGTAAAAATGTTTTTCTGACTTGTTTTTTGTATAAATGAGTTTGACTGTTCTTAGTCTCAAGATCTATGCCATGAATCTCTACCCTGCTCCATTACTATATGTAGGTTTTTGCTAATCTGTTTTTGGCATCTATTCCAGTAGACACTACTAATGCCCCTGTTAAGGCTTTAATGCTTTCTATGTAAAAAGCACCTCACTATCATGCATAAGGGTTTTTGTTTTTTGTTACTTAAACCAAAAAAAAAAAAAAATTAACCGAAATCTGTCTTTGGCACTTAGATGTGTATGGACAGCTGAACATCCAGGGCTGTAGATTCCTACATGACAACTGCACATTAAAAACAGGGCATCTGTGGTGGATGTCGCAGACGAGTGTGCTGCATGCCAGTCACACCAGGAGCGACCTCACTGCCTGTTGTATGACTGCATCAATCACAAGTTTGTGTTGGCAGGTACAATAAACATTGCTTCTCTTTAAGCTCATGGCTGGCTGTATGGCTACTATGAAGAGTTTTTTTGTAATGTGCCTCTCCCGATGAAGAAACCGAGCAATCTTTTGGAATTTTCAGTGCAGCATGCAATACAAAAGCGAGTTTGCTCAAAACAGCATACATGAAATGGCTCCAGTAATAGTGATGTTACCAGTCATAATAGCCCTTTTTTGTGTTCCATTCATTCACTGCAGCTGTCAAGTAGCCACTCTAGATCCTTGTTTTAAAATGCTTCCATTTTCACAGTGGACTGTGAAGACACATTGAGACTGCTATGAGTGAGCAACTAAATGTCTTCCCATGCTATCTTTTTAATTTTGACTAATTCAAGGTTTTAATGTCCAATAGAGGAATAAATTTGGCTAACAGTTTAGTTTCAGTGTGCCTACAAGGACAGAAATTTACTTCAAAACATCCATCTTGTGATCGTAAACTATTTGAAATTGTATATTTTCCTTTTTTTTTTAAAATGGAACATCCTCCCAATGTGTGAACTCTATGGTGAATTTTAAATAAAATGCATCGCCACAATTTTAAAATGAGTGCAGTTAATGTTTATGAGCAATGATATTTTGTTTCATATCTTAATACTGATAACTGTTCATTACTGAGCAAACACTTTGTTAAATATCTTGCCGTGCTTAAGTGTATGTTATGAAATCACTTTGTAGACAACATTCAAATTGTTACTTGACCATGCACAGAATATTCTAAATTTCAGTAACTTCTAAAAAGCCAGCTCTTCAAATATAATTGAATGCTAATTCAATCTAGATAAAACTGATATAATTGTGGCGTTGTTAATCTGAATCAAATCAGGACATTAGTGGTAATACCCAGCCCTAGTTTCTACTAACTGTAAAAAAAATTTATTTATTTTTTTTTTTTTTAAATGTTTACCTTAATTTACCACTGCTTCATTACATTGTTCTCTGGTGGGGAAATTTTGGAAAGCAGAGTACTTAGAAGTATGTCCTGAGATGTTTGAGCCCTGGAAAGAGTTGACTATCAGATCTGCCCAAGTTTGCAAGTTGTGCTGCTCTGTCCACATTTACAAGTTTGAGATATAGGAGGGGAGAGCCTTGCACATGAAAGCAATTTGGGCAGATTAGGAGACCATATGTAACGTTCGGCCACTATTGGCTTGAAGTGTTTGGATTTGGGGGTGGTGGGGTTGCAGGGTTTGAAAGTTGTACTTGGAAGCATACATACCAGACAGTTTGCTTTTATGACCCCATGGAATGTGAGCCCTACTCGCCAACTCACTAATTTTGTAGTAGACCAGTTTTCTTAAAGTAGATGAATCTAAAATGGTTGGATAGTGAAGGTCTGGGAGTAAGAGACCACTTGTCCAAGGAAGTGTTCTCTTGGCATTTATTGGTCCAAATTAAGTTTTAAAGCATGAACTAGTTTAGAAAATTACTGTTTTGAACATCTCCCCTCCACTCGGCCCAAGGCTTGTTCCTAAAATGGTTTCATGTAAAGTGGAAGTGACTGGAGGATTTGCAGCCACAAACCATTGTAACTGATTTGCTTACATTTAATGTTCTAAATTGCAGCTTTTTATTGCAACTATTTAGTCTTATCACATTAACGTTTATTTGCTGGTGTTCAAGAGTGGATGGGCAATATCAAGGCTGCTAGCTGAATCAGTAGCTTGCCAAGACTGGCCAGTTACATGGCATTTTGCTAAAATCTAAACTACTTTCCCTGTCTAGGAAGTTGAGCTCCTTTCCAGTTTATATACTGGAGGGTACAATTTTACTGATGTAACTATTGCATTTTATTTTATTCAACCCTTGGAATATGCCAGTAAGCCTTTAATATTTTTTTTTTTTTTTTTTTTTTTAACAATATAGTAGTCTTTGTATATAAAGATTACCATCTGGATGTACAATTCCTATATTGGGTAATTGTATGGCAATAGTTTTTCTACATTCTGTGAATTATTTGAGACTGGCTATTTCTGAAGTTTAGTGTACTTTTTAATACATAGATGTACAATAGTGAAAACTGCTTTGTTGTCGGCTAAGACAAGTCTTGTTGTTGTGGTTTACATTTTACAAATACCTGGTCATAAGTCTACAAACGTTTGCTGCACACTATTAGTAAAATTTCACAAAGGATTATTTTCACCAGCACATAGTTAAATTTTTTTTTGGAAGGGATTGTAAATGTATAAAGCTCCCTTTTGCATTGTATGCTTTTCAGTGCTATTCCATAAGTGGGCTTACACTGAAGTTCAGGTTCATTCCTGATGTTTCTTGACAAGAGCTAGTTATGGTAGTGTACATTGTTGCACATTTGTTTGGGAGTCCACAAGAACAATTGGGATGGTAGCTTGTGAAGAAAATTTTGTAACACTGGAGGAAAAATTGATGGAAATTGATATTTAACATTCACTCTACCACCTTTTTAAGATCATTTTTTCAGGGTGGGCTGTACCATCTAGTCTAATTTGACCAATAAATGTGTTCCTAATGCATGAACAGAACATGTAGCACCACAAAATTCTTTATTACTTGCACTTGTTGGGAAATCTGATGCTGAACTTTCCAAATCCTTTCTCTTGTTGCCACATGAGGCATTGTTCAGTATGATTTCCACATGTATGGAATTGGGCAGTCTGTTTTTACTTATTGTATTTTTTTCAGGTACACTACATTCTATATATACTGCTGCATTTTAGTCCAATCTAGTATTGGAAACCAATTTTGCCGAAAGTTATACTGTAAGATTTCAGTGTAAAAGTGGTCTGTTCCAGTCTGTTTTAACACTGGTGCATAGTGTAAAAAAGCCTTTAGCTTGGAGCAGTTTTATTAGGGGGGGGGGGGGGGATGATGGAAATGTGAATCTAACTTTTAAAATGGATGGATAAGAAGGTTTGAAAAATGCATACTTGTGGTAGCTTTTGCATATATCCAAGACAACCTTGTCAAGTGAATTGGCGATTATGCTTGTCTCTGGTCTCCTCTCCAAACATGACGAACCTTTCTGTATTTTGAGGTTAATCTTTAACTCTTGTTTGGAGAACTGTATTAAACGGAGTGCTTGCTTGCCAAAGTTACTTTTTATCTTTTTTGAATAGTAGAGACCTAGATTTTGTGCCCCAATAACTTGTAAAGCAAAGTCTCAAACTTGAGACTGTTCCAGCTTTCACATAAACATTAATACCATGGCATAATCAAGGGAGCTCTATTTCAGTTGCCAGAAATGATTCCCTCACCAATAGTACTTGTAACTCTTGTGACTTGTCAAGATTTTTTTTTTTTTGTTAGCTTTGCACTACAGGGCACAGTAAGTTTAATAGTGCAAATGCATGCTTAAGTCACTAGTCACTGCAAAGAGCAGTCTTGATTTTTGTCTATTTCAGTATTCTGGTGGCTTGCTTAATTGTTTGGTCAAAATATACTTGTGTAGTGATGGGTACATTTTAGGGATTACAAACTAATTGGGTTGAAAGCCAATTCCTGAATCTGAACTTCATATGGTTAAGTTCAGTTCAAGTCATTGCATCATATTCTGGCCATTATAACCAAAGGCTGTAGTTCAGCGTATAAAGTGCTTGAAAAATGCACTGCTTAATATTTGACTTCTTAAATTTAATTTCTGAAGTTATTCTACAGCTCCAATCTGGTACATTTTAATTATCTTGATTTACAGATCAAACTTGGCGCCTAAAATTAAGATTCTTTCAATTTTTAGTGGGCAGTTTTGCCTACTTTCCATTGTGGTTTTTGTATTTAGGTGACACATTTCTATAAAGACACTTTTTAGCAAATTATTTCAATGGATTAAGGTTATAATTAAAACACTGATTCCAAGTAAAGCTCTTCATGGTGCAGCTTTTATTCAAATGGATTGGTGAATCTATTAAATTTTTAATCTGGATTTGCTTAAAATGGGGTTGTATAGAAATGAATGTGGAGAATCAGTTTCTCAGTGTTTGGCTATCAAGTGTTTATTTGGCAATGCTACCCTGTTAAGGTGATATTTCATGGAGTTTATTGCAGTACTTTCACTGGAGGGTGGGATGTGTTCTGGAAGTTTTTTTTTTTTTACTTTCATGTATCTTTCATATGAAATTTAGGTTCACTGGGTAAAGCTACCTTATGTTATAGCTACACCAACTTTACAATTTATGGTTCAGTCCTGACTTGTGTATCTAATTTATATTTATGAAAAGGTTTTAAAGAAGTCTGAACTTTTTTTAGAAAATGTTACAATTTTATACATAAAACAGTAAACGTGGTTATTTGCATTGCTTGGGTTGGTGATTTCTGTAGTCAATCGTGTATACATATATTTAGCAGCTAAATTTTTTTTTTTTTTTTTTTTTTTTAGTACCTTGTATTTGCAGCCAAAACTTTATTGTGAATTTAATAAAAGCAGAGCCTGAAGTTGATTTTGGGGTTTAAACTTGCATGTAAACTATTCATAAGCTGCCTTAAGTGGCTCTTGGTTTTTTTTGGTTTTTTATTTTTTTTTATGCTAGTAGTTTTGTTCAGAGTATGCTGAGTAGCTCTTCAGGCAGGGCTTTTATTAAATGCACACCAAAGGATACCATGGCTCAGACTTCGATGCATGTTTTTCCAAGCTTCATCCGTTTTAACTAACAAAAAAATTACCCTTTTTTCCTTTTTTTATGTACCCTGGTACTGATGGATCTGCGTAATGCCGACTGTTTCAACGAACCTGCACTGTGGATTTGCTGACACATTACTTGTTTTCAACCCCGTTGTGGACTTGCACCCTACCTTAATCTTTTGAACTCTTGCTTCACCCTGTAGCGGGGTGAGCGCTTCAGTCAGGGAGGACCGAGCCCTATGGGAGGCCCCTCTGGCCCTCGAGGGATGGGACCTGGGTTTGGTAGGGGGAGAGAAGAGTATGAAGGCCCGACCAAGAAGCAAAGATTCTAAAGGCGCTATCTGTAGCTTCCATTCCAGCGATATCTCCATTTTGAGCCAGATTTTTTTTAAATCAGTTTTTGCATTTTTAGTGTATCCATTTTATGCTCAATGCTGTTTTGTACCTGTAAATGGTTAAATATGCTAGCTTCTTAGAATATCATGTTTATTGAACAGCTCCAAGTTGTTGTCCTGTGTAAGTATGCTTTACTTTTATGGCTGTGTTCTGTGCCATTTATCTTGAAGTTTGTATATTTTTAAGTTTATTTCAAATAAACATTTCCAATGTTTAAAGTTCAGGCGAAGTTTATACCTTATTTGTAACTGGTATTTTTTAAAGGAATACTTTGTTGCTTGTGACCAAAATGTGTGTAACAACTATTGAAAGCTATCCTTAAAACTAGTAGGTGTGACTGGCCTACACACTATTCAATAAGGTATGTATTTTTCATCAGCCTGACATGGTTGCAGTGTTCAGTAATTACATCTGCCCTTAAACCATGTTTTGTTGGGGGTGGGAAGGGGAGTGAAAACTAGGCACAAGTGCACATGTGGTAGTCTGTAGTGGGGGAAAAGTGGGTTTAGTTATGAAAATGCACTTGCCTTTTTTTAGCAGCAAAATTAGTTCTGTGTTGCTAATGCAGCACTTTACAAATACTGGGGCAGTTAAAGCATGCTGTACCTCTTAGGCCACATTGGCTATTACTTTGGAGAGACTCACTGTGCTATTCCTCCTAACTATAACTGCAAGTTCAGCTGTTCCCATGGCTGACACCTGTACAGTTTTTAGGGAGGTTAAAATTCTGTTACCTATACTACTGATTTGCCTTTGTAAGTGCAAGGGTGAATGTCCTTTACAGCTTGCATGGCACTTGCAAGTGTAGCATAAATGCAATCTTTAATGAAGCAGATTTTAACAGCACATACCTTAAGTGGCGTAAATTTTTTTTTTATTGTTGACTTTGGTTTCAAGTAATCTTGCATTTTTCTCAACAGGGTTTCATTTGAGTAATGCTGCAGTTTAGAAGTGGGTCAGCTGCAGTCAGATATGACCTTCAGATGTTTGCATCAGGGGGAGCTTAAGCTGAACTGTGCGGTTCTGGTCGGCTTTAAATAGATAGCCAAAATTTGTAATCTGCATCTTCAGTACTAATTTGTGCATGGCTCTATTTGGGGAAAACCTTGCTTGACCAAGGTGATAACCATGCACTTGTGTTCTGTGCTAGTCCAGCGAAACTGCTTTCAACAGACATGAAGCTAAACATTTCCTGTAATTGTCCCAAAAACCGGTGTATTAAAATCTGACTGAGTGTAATGTGAAGTGATGCCTTTTGGCCTCATCTAGTAACAGTGTTTTTTTTTTTTTTTTTTTTTTTATTGAACTTTTGGAACATGTAGATCAATGTTAAATTTGAGACTGCAAGTGGTAACTAGGCTCTGCTTGTTTGTAACCAGTTGCATGCAAATGCATATTTAACCATATAGCTCACAGGTTCTTTAGAGCCAGTTCCTCTGTTTTAAAACCTGAGGAATTTCAAAACTAAACACATTGTATGAAGGCTTATTCTTGCCTTTTCAGACTTAGAGGATACTTTCAGATTATGTATCTTTGACTATAGTAACTTGTCCTCGGTTCATTAACAGTCTTAGCATTTGTTTAAAACAAGTTACTGGATTGTGGTAGAAGTAAATTTAGATTAATTTATATTCTTTTTTTTTTTTTTTTTTTTTCTCTCTAAACTACTTAAATCACATTTGCACTATATATTACCCAGTTCAGCATCTTGCAGTCGTTAGAACCTTGCATGCCACGTCTTTTTGGAAAAGACTCCGTGGCTTCTTGGGTCTTAACATTCACTCCATTCTGCAGGAAGTCTTGCTGTGTGTGTGCAGTTACTGTATGAATTTTATTGGCCAATGCCACTTTTGCTAGTGTAACTTTGGCTTCTAAGTCTATATTATGGAGGCTTAAAGATTAAATTTGGTATTAGACCTTACTGGCAAGGTAAATATCTGCACATTACTGGGTGACCTACTTTAGTACAGAAGTGCTTGAAATTAAATGAGGTTACTACTGGATTATAACACGGAAGTGCATTTCTTCTCATGCTGCTAAAGGCCTGGCTTTTTTTAGGGTTTCTGAAATACTCTGTATATGCCACTTACAGCATTTTTTTGAATTTCCAAGCCTAAAGTGACTGGTAAATTGGCCTCAAAATCACTGTATATTCGGAAGACATAATATATTTGATCTTTTAAATGATAGGTTAGGATTTTGTGATGTTCCTCTAGCACCTTTTTTGATCTGTGGTAGCCCAGTGTTGCCTTGGAGAGATCCAGTCAGCATCCAGCTGCTAATTCATTGGCATCTTTTGTGCATTGACATGCTGAGTTCAGCAGTACAGTTCAGCTTTTCTGCAGTTCGGTACATTTTGGATCTGTAGTACTACAAAGAGCAGTGGCCATTAGGACCTGGACTTAATTTTCCACCTTGAATCCCTGATGTTCATGCAGACTGCATTTATACAGGTAAGTTCAAGAAACTTGAAGAATTTATGTATGTATTTATCATGAGCTCTGGCATTACATTTCTGAAATGGAAACACAGTGTAGCACTTTGGCATGTTAAAACTTGTGCACAGCAAAATTTGCTGCTCACATAACTGACCAAAATGTATTCAGTACACCCTGAGTTACCAGTTGTACAAACGTGACTTTGGTAAGATCAAAATGAGTTCTGATTCATATCTGAACAAACATTACTGGTCTGTCTTTGCTGAGGAGATTATTCTCCCTAGCTATTTTGTGTAGTCTGTAATTTGTCTAATCTATTGTGTATTTTCTGAGAACAGTGCTTTTGTTAGGAATGGCAGTTTAAATATTTACTGATAGCTTCCTTCATGAATTGGTGGTATAAGGCGGCTTGGGGTGGGATAATCGGTCTGTCGTGGCTTTTTACTCCTTGGTGGCTATTAAAAGTGAACCTTGTACTTTACAAACAAACGTGTACTTTTCAAATGGAAACCATTCCAGCATATCATTTACAAGACTTTTGTAGTAGCTGTATTTAGTATAAATTTACTGACTGTACATTTCTGGACCCTTTCAGTTATTTTAATACTTAAATACTATGGCTGGCTTCTTTTGGGGAATAGTTTCTCTTATGGCAGTGTTTTTTTCTTTGTGAAGAATTTCTTTGTAAATTTGAGTTACAAAAACACTGCCTTTCTTGGAAGGGTGGGATTTGGGGTTTGTATCTTACTGTAGTACAATACACTTGACCAACTAGTATTTTGTGACATCCCTCAAATGAAATACTTGGCATTGCTATCACAGTCAGATGATTCTAAGAGCCAGCATCTAAAACTTTGGCAGAACTTTTGTCTTCAGGACGATCTTCTCGACAATGACTTGAGTCATGTTTGCTCTTGTGAATGCATACTGTCAATGGGGAAACTTCATCTCTTGATCTAGATGTGTAATACATTAAATCATAAAATCAAATTTGCTTGAGGCATGTGCCTTGTTGCTATGCTTGGATAGTTGTACAGAATGGTCCGTAGTTTGTAGAGCAAAAACCTGTCTTGCTCAGGATGAGCAGGTGTGAAGCAAGTTCTTACTGTAAGGAGGTAATGTACTTAGTAACTCTGGACAGGGGTGGGGGGTGGTGTACTTGCAGTTTATATTGAATAAAAGTTAATTGTAATTTGCTTGTCTTTAACCATCGCAGGCTGTTAATGCTGGGAAATTTACTATTGTGCCCTTTAAGAGAATGACCTCTTAATTTAGCAGTTGATACTGCCATACTGCACTAAATGTCTTGGTTTTTTTGTAGGCTGATTTGCTACTGCAACTTGGTTAATAGTCTAGCTTTTGTGAGGTATGTTGTGCAGAAGTATAGTTGGTAGGATTTTCTGTTGCATACTATCCAGCAGCTTGCTCCTTGGTTTTGGGTTTCCCAGATACTTCTGCTTTTACTGTACTTGGAAGATTGTGCGGTTTATTAATTGAATCTGAATTGAAAACTGGCTTGGTACCATTTTGGCATGCAGGCTGAATTTTCACTTACTGTAGTGTTTTTCTAATATCTGGAGTACCTGAATGTCAATCAACTACTTATGTTAAGAGCAGAACTTGCCAAGTTCTGCTCAGTTTTTACTCTGTGATATAGTGTAGTATTTTGGGCTGCACTGTGTTCCATATTTAAAGTTTTGTTTGTCTGACACGGCTTGTTAAGTTTTAACCAAGTCAATTTCCCTTCAGAATTGTGATGCCAGACCTTCAAACCAGTTGTCCGCGGTGACCATTGTAGTTTTACTTGTCTGTTTTGGAAATGAAATACTAATTGCAGACACTAAGTATCTTTGAGTCAGCAAGTCTAGTTGATTTTATAAATGTTGCTGGCTTGTTCTTAAATAGATCACTAGTGTGTTTATTTTTTTTAAATGTGATTACCATTTTCTTTTTTTGAGTTTAAAGATGAGGCTGCCCTATACCTGAATGTTCTTTTGTGCATTTTCTATTTCTTCATTCTCCATACTTTTTTCAAAAATGGGTTGGATGTCTGTTTCCAACATGCCGTTTAAAATTTTCCATGTTGCTGGTCCATTGAAAGGTCGATATTAAATGTATTATGCATTAACATCAGGGCCTCAGTAAATGGGGCCCAAACCCCTTTTTTTTTTCTTGTTTCTCCCCCATGAGGGAGGAGGGGGTCAAACTAAACCACACATTACATCTGCATTGTTCAGATACCTGATCAGCATCCCAGGGATCTTTAGAAAGTGGGGGTTGGTTTTAAAATTGACCTATTGACAGTTCTTTAATGAGGAAATTGATTTAGTATTTTCAGTTTTATGAAGGTAGAGTCCTGCAATACCAGTATTTAGCTCTGTCCTGAATGTATCTAAGCTCATGAGGCACCACTAAGCAGCAAAGGATAACATTAATGCTATAATAGCACAGATTTCGGGCAATCACTTAAATTATGATAAATAAAAATTGTAAACTATGTAAAATTTTAAGTTGCTTAATTCCCCTCCAAGCAACTGAAAACTGGGGCATTGAGAAATGGCCCTGGTAGGTATTCTGACCTGTAGATAAGGTTTAATTTGGCCTTAATAGTTGACTTTTATTCACAGATTCAAAGGGGGGTTGTTCAGAATAGCTTGGCCTAAAATGAGTTTCATTTTTATAAATTATTGGATAAGGACTTTTTGTTTTGTTTTTTCAGGTGGGCTACAATCGTGGTATAGGATGAATCCAGTAGTTTTTGAGATTGGGTAAGTGATCTTCATATAACTTAGTCATTCATGCAACTAAGTGGGGGGGGAGAGGGGGGGTGGTTGGAAGGCTCCTGCATATAAATGCTATGTACAAAGTTAAATTGACAAAAGCACAGGCTTCCAGTTAATAGTCCGGTATTACATTGATTTTTGTACACTTAGCACTGTTTGGTAAGTTACCACATGGTTCTAAATCAAATTGGCCACCTTCTGCTTTGGTTTTTCAAATGAAATTTAGTGGGGAAATGGTTTAAGGAATTTTTTTCCTTTTTCTTGCAGTGTAGTTTTGAAATAAAGCTTTATGTACTGAAAGCCAGCCATGAAGAGTTTCCAGCTCTGGGGTAGGTGTGGTTTATTACTAATGTGTGATCCTTGATGTTTAATTTTAATCCAATATCTAGCATTCAGGTTCTGCTTTTTGTAACTTGACTTGCATACTCATTAGAGCCTAATCAGTTGAAATAATGCTGGTTGGTTTTTAATCCTTGATTTCTTTTTATAGGGATGTGTACTTCTGCCTGAAGTTAACGCAGCATCTGACTTGGTTCGTTATGGAAGAGGTGTTCAGCAGGAACCAGGATATGTAAATGGAAGCAAGTTATCGTGTCAACATACTTGAAAATAAAAATAAATTTTTAAAAAAGTTGGCCTGGACTTTTCTTGGGTTAGGGACATATCACACAGTATATGCATATTAATGTTCACTTTAAGTGAACTGTTGCTGGCATGCAGAGTATCTTTTCATAATGTGAACTAGGGCTTGATTTTGAATTTGGTGGTTCTAATTTAACACAGAATATCTGGAAATAACACACTTGTTGTCCTATGGTGACCTTTTAAACAACCTTTATAAAGGATTGTTTTAAACACTGACAAGTGACAGCCAGTGCAACTTTCTAAGCTGTTGTCCTCTGAATTTATCAAAACAAAGATACTGGCCTAGCACATCACTATCCAATTTAATGGAGACCAGTCTAAGATAATAGGAGGAACTAAAAGTAGGAGCAGACTTAATAGGCCAGCCTATCATTGATGTAGACTACCCCAAATACTTGTAGCAGTGCATCACCTTCCCTTTTACTACCAGGATAGTTACCAGGTGTAGAGGCACTTTGGTATATCGTGTCATTCTTTTTATCCGTATACCATGCTCCCAACCTATCTAGTGTAGAATCCTCCGGGAATGTCTGTACACCTCCGACTATGAAATAACAGTAAATTGTCACTTGTATAGACACAAGTTCCTGGTTTTGCTCAAGGGTTGGTCACAGTTGTTGAGTCTGCCGTTAATTATCCAGGACACCATAAGCTCCTGTGACACTGCATCTTCTATAGGTGGCATCTCTCCTCCTTCGGCCGAAGTGCAAGAACTTGTCACCTGCCTGCTATGCTGTTGGGAGATTTGAATAAATGGCGAGGGCCTGACGAGGTGGAAGCATGTAACGTATTACAGCTGGAACTGGGTGCTGATTTAGTTTCTTCACATATGGAGAGAGCGATCACCAAGCGTACCCAAGAGCTCCTCTTTTTTTTTTTTTTTTTTTTTTTTTTAAAGTATGTTGCACAGCCCTACTAAGGATGCTCTGAAATGTTTTTGGCATATAATGACAAAAGCAAATAATCCCAACATTGGTCCATGTAGTTTGATATGACATTGTAAAATGACCTTTCCTGGGAAGCATGTTCATTTACTTGGGTTTTTAATTATTTATTGCATTAATATTTAACTGGGTATTATTTAACAAGGTGCTGGTATGTTTTAGTTTGTGGTTGCAGTTGCTCTGGAAACGCTGAATATAATTTCCTCATGGTGGTGTGCATTAGTAGCCAAAAGATTTTGTATTCTGGATCATAAAGATGAACCCCGTGTTTGTCTCGGAGCCTGTGTCTGGAACATTGTTTGGACAAAGAAAGAAGATTCTGCAAAAGGAAGGGTTATTGGAAGTACAAGTGGAGTGCAAGTTTGCCAACTCTACTACTGAAGGACTGGATGAGCAATTTCCTGGGTAAGTGGTTTTCAGCGTGGTACCTTCAGCTTAGGCTGATGTTGCTCCGGTCTCTTACAGACTCGTACCATTTACACAATTGGCATTAACTGAATAAATCGGACCTTTTATGAAGTATGTAGATCCTGGGATGGTTTAGAGCAGGGGTTCTCGACCTAGGTCCTGGGGACTCATTGTGGCTGCTGGTTTGTTTCAACCAACTTTGTGTGTGTGTGCCAAGCAGTTATGTGGGAATTTTTTTTTATATTTCCTAAAGTTTTCATCTTGATTTTCATTCTATTTTGCAGTGTGTTCCAATTGTTTTAATTCTTTCTAATTAGTGGGTCTAACGCTAAAGTAGTTGCAGCCTTGGATTATTCAGTATTTGCCAGGCTGTCTGCTCTGCTGGTTGCCATTAAGATACAATGAAGGGCAAAATATAATCAACAAATGAAAGTTAAGAATATAAATATCTAGGAAAAATTGAATATTCCTAAATGTCTTGTAAATATAAAAATGCTGTGGTGCTTAATGTATAAGGGGGGAAGATACCAGCTAATGAATCAAGCTCAGTGTTTGTCACTGATGTATGAATCTGGTTGGCACAAAAACCTGAAGTGGGCCCCCATGACTGACATTGAGAACCCCTGCTTTAGAATTTTGACAAACCTGATCATTCTGTTAATCACACATTTGTTCAGCTAATGTTCTTGATAGTATACATCTGAAATATTTAATTTTGAAATGATTAAGGGAGGTATGGATTGATGAACTTCATTGTTTGAGCAGCATAACACAGTTAATGAAGCTTCAGAGATCTCGGTCTGTCCATTTGGGAAGCATAAGCACTTTGCAAAAAAAAAAAAAAAAACCACTGGGGAGGCAACAGCAAGACACCCCTCCGAAAGAGAATGGTTGGTTTTGAAGGTGGTGGCCATGGACCATTTGCTCATTCCTTATCCTTCCCAACTAATTCTTCTCTAGTTTTGCTAGTGTTCTTGTCATTACTTTGTAGCATGAGGCAGTACCTGCAGCCCAATTAGGTTGCAGAAGGTAGTCCAGCTCCTCCAGGATGGCCACATCCTTTAAATGCCTTTGCAAGAAAATGTTTGTCTCGGCACAGTCTCAAGAGGATAGAGGTACCAGGAAGACTGGCTGTTGCAATAAGAGCTGCTGGACAGCAGCCCAGCAGCAGGACCAGTATCTGTTCCTTTGTGTGAGGAGGAACAGGAGGAGCACCCCCCAGAGCCCTCCAACATGACCTTCAGCTGGCTACTGGTGTGTCCGTTTCTGAACAAACTGCTTGAAACAGACTACTTCAGGGTAGCATGAGGGCCTGATGTCCTCTAGAGCAGGGGTCCCCAACCCCCGGTCCGCGGCCCACTACCGGACCGCAGCTGTCTAACAGCCGGGCCGCGAGAGAACTGCCGGCAACGGAGACTCACTCAGACTTTTCAGAACGCTTTGCAGCGGCGCTGAGAGAGGAGAGAGACCGAGGTGAGAGAGTATTACAACAAAGTATTGTTACGGTCCTGACAGTTTCCCCATATGACACGAGTCTATAGAAATCGCGTTACTACGAAGTACATTCAGCAGATGCTTTCATTACAACAAAGTGACCTTGAAATGCCTGAATGAATCATCCACAGAGCAGTTAGATCTGTGGTCGCAGCTCAGATGTGCACGTTTGCACAAAGATCCCCAAACAGAAACATTGTAAAAAAAATTCTTTCTTCGAACTTTCCTCGTACTGTTTTTTCTTTTGCTGTTTTTGCTTTCTGTGGTTTTCAGTGATACCTTTTGCTTATTGCTTGTCAACATTTGAAAAACATCCATTGGAATTTAACTCATTGTCACCCTCCTATAGAAACGGCAGACACGAAAAAAACGATAACAGTGTTAATGTTTGTGATGTGCAATCTGTTGGAATGGCAAATGCAAAGCATATGTCTTTGTTATATGCAAAAAAAGAAGAAAAATCTCAGGTTGCAAACGTATGCGAACTGCTTAATAATAATAGAAATGTACTGTAATGTAAATTGTGTACAAAACTGCAAACCCCCAAACCCCGTTCCACCTCACCCCCATACCCCCCACCGGTCCGTGGAAAAATTTGCATCTAATAAAGTGGTCCTTGCTGTCAAAAAGGTTGGGGACCACTGCTCTAGAGGGTCCTGTGCTTGCAGCCCATCACTGTCCAGCTCGATTGTCATTCACCAGAGAATACCACACTGGCACCTCCACTATTGATGTCCCATTCAGAGAGCAAGTTCTTACTAAGCACTTGTGACAGACCTGAAAGTCTGGAGATGCTGTGATGAATGTTAATGCAGTCAGCATTCAGCATGACCGGTTTGGCGGTGGGTCAGTGATGGTCTGGGGATGCATATCCTAGCAGGGACTGCTGTTAAACTGGGATGAAATCCTCCAAGCTATTGTCAGACTTTGCGCTGGTGCAGTGGGCTCTGAGTTTCTCCTGATGCAGAACAATGCCTGGCCTCTTGTGGTCAGTGTGTGTGACTAAGGCACTGATGCCCATTGACTGGCTCTCACATGTTCCACAGATCTGAATCCAACTGAGAACTTCTGGGATGTTCTGTATCAGTGTGACCAATGCTGCATTTTGTTCCCCATGAGTTCCACCGTATTACTCAGATTTTCCGTTCATTGAGATCAAATGTGTGATTTAAGTGTTTATTTTTTTGACCAGTGTATATTTACATGTGGACAGCCATTGACATCAATGAGATGCATATTGGAAGGCAGGAGTGGCTCAAAATCTCGCAGTTTAACTGTCTGGGAATTTTCCTTGAACCGGATTACCTGGCAGTGTATTGCCAAAATTTAGTTAGTCTGTCCATATTTTGATGTTCTGTGAGGTGCGTATTATTGACAGCGGAAATAGCCCACATATTTAAAGTGTAGCTCTGTTTTGAGAAAATAGCTGAATATCGCTGATTAAAGAGTTTAGTTTGATAATTAACAGCTAGTCAATTTAACTTTAGAATTAGTATTTGAATGATTTCCTATAGTACCCACCCTGTTTGACCGTTGTATGAAGAGGCCAGTGTTGTCTGGTTTAGCTCCAGCCATTTTGCAGAATTCGACCAGTTCAGTAGCTGGGTGACCTTCAAACATGTAACAAGATAAATGGGTGAGTGCTCCTCGTGTCACGCTACATGACTTATAGTTGGAGTGGATGTCAGCCTTGACGGTACCCCAACTGCTGATCTCTTTGTCGGACCGTGTCCGATTACACCACTTGAGACTGCTGGGGATGATGGATTAAGGCCATGTCACATTAAGTGACTTCTTCAGCTGTGGCCTTCATTTGCCTAACCTTAGTGTGCTGCCATGCTCTACAATCATCTAGTCTAATATACCCAAAGACTCAACTCCAACTAGTCTGCCACTCGCTCCGACAAAATTATACAGGTTGGTGTGATGGTGTGGGTTGGCGCCATGCTACTGGTTGCTTAAAACATGGCAGGAATCAATTCTTTAAATGTATATCTCCTTGGCTGCAATGTCCTGCTTGCGGATGACTAACCAGCAGCTAAGCCCACCTTCTGTATTTGCTCCTCAGCATGGACCCCTGCAGCCTTCTGTGGCTCGGGTAGGGCACTAAGCTGAGCCTCTGACTCCCGCTGCCAGGCTCACATCCCTGTGGTCCAGGGCTCCCCCCGCAGAATGCCTCACTGATGTTTCTGATTCCGCTGCAGCCATGCTGCCTCCCTCTGGCCTTCTGCAGTGAGTCGCTCTAACCGAGCAGCGCATCGCTCTCCAGCTCCCAGATTGCTCACCCAGAGTGACCTCCTTCAGCTCCTGCGTGTCGGCCGCATGCTCGCCAAGGGACTTCCAGCCGGCTGCCTGCCTTCTCTCTCTCTCTGTCTTGTTAATGTGTACAGACTCCCTGCTCCTCCTCCTCCTCCTCCTGCCTTCATCTGCCTCATCTTTTAACTGCCATTCTTTTCCTTCTTTCCCTTTTTGTATTTTTCTGCTTTTCTCCCCCTTGTATGCTTCAGTGGGCACTGCAGAATGCAGAGAGAGACCAGACCCTCGCATGCAGGTGTGTCATGCCCCAATTACTTCAACACCCCCCACCATCCGGCAGCTATGTGAGCACACACAACCACGGAGATGAAACTGGCCTTTCAATTATTTATTTAAAAACGGGCTCCTGCTTGTTAAGCTACGGACCTGCCATTCCACAGTTGGATTTTTGCCTTTTACCTGAAGTGGTGGGCTCTGCCAAATGGCCTCCTACCCACCCCTGGGTTTTCTATAGGCAGAGGTCGATAGGATGGTGACTTTATTTTTCACTTTCTCGTTTACAGTTTTGATCTCCTCCATTATCAACTGGCCAGAGGTCATCAATTCATTAATGGACACATTGCTGGTTTCAATTTACATTTAATCAGCGTCTTGTTCTTGGTGTGTTTCAACAAATTTAGTAATTAGAAGAATCTGTCCTCCTATTTAAACAGAGAATTGTTAATAGCGCTCTGCGGCTGCACTCGGTGAAGGGCGTTATACAAAAAATAACTTTTATTGAGTGCACGAGAGCTGACAACCAATGAGCGCTCATCCAGAAGTTCAATACATTTATGCAGCGACACAGAATAAGGAATATGGGGGTTTAGGGTTTGGACCTCCCAAACAGAAAAGACACTTGCCTGTCAGATGTTTCGTTTTTTACATACCACAACAGAGTGGACAATAAAGAGATAAAAGGGCAGAGCCTGTGGTTGAACTGGCCAGGCCTGTTAACCCTTCATACAACACCGGCTCCATCAGGCAACATGTTATTGGCAGTCAAGGGGGTGAGCATGACGGTACCAGAAAGCCCACACACCCAGCGATATTCAGTTTATCAACGCAGTCAGCAAGTCTGACACATCCTACAACGAGAAGTTGGGTGATGTGACATTGACTTTAAGGTCCTGTCACATTCCATGACTTTTTCAGTGACTTTTCAGTTGCAGACTTTATTTACATAATCTTAGTGAGTCGGAGACAATTTGTCACCAGGTGTGCCCCCCTGGTTTGACATGTCCAGCGACTTGGTCCAATTAGTCCATGACTTGCAGATTTGACTTTATCTTTAGTTGCAGTGGCAGCTCTGTGAGAGCTGACGACCAATGAGCACTCAGCTGGAATTGCATGTGACTCAGCAACGAGGAGTAAGGAACTGACAAACTAAAGAGAGGCTTGTCTGTCTGGTGTGTGTTTGTGTTGTATTTTATACACCACACGCAACGGAAGAAAGAAAAAGGCCAACGTTCCTGCTAAACTTGCCGTACCTCTTTGCATGACTGCGAGCTTCATCAGGCATCAAAATTTTAGCTGTCAGAAAAAACAGGGTGAGCTCATTGTATTTAAGAAATGTGATGACTCCTGGAAAGTCATTATAGTCATCTACTCTGCCCAGGGCTGGATTACCTTTTAACTAAAATAAGCATGTGATTAGGGCATCAAGGAGATCCAGGTTCCACAAAAAGAGGCTCCCACATTAAATGAAAAAAATTACATATGTCGGGTCAGATCAGGTTGGGGAACATGCACTGGTACAGCACATTGTACACAAGACGAAACAGCTCTGGACCCTGATTGGCAACCCCCCAGGCAGACATGTGATAAAGTCCCACCTTCTGGAAATGGCCATCAATCTGTCACAGCCAGGTGTTACATGGACGTCCCCTTGGTCTGGTCCAGCCGTTCACGTCTTCAACAATGAGGATCCTGTGAGCCGGATCACCCTTGGGGAATTGCACCACATGGCCATAGTGTCGTAACAGCTAACGTGCCTTATTTGGGATCTTGCAATGCCAGGAGGACAGCCGTACCAGCAGCCTGAAGAAGTTCACCCCAGACTCCACAGATCCCTGCAGCCTTTCCTACCCTCAGCTGAATCTCAATGAGATTGGGAGGTTTACAGCTAATTGTAGGATCAGCCTCAAGAACCATTGACCCAGAGATGTCCAATGTCCTAGCCGGAGGATCAGCAACAGCTGCTCAAATTAGCCAGGCCAGCGGGTCACATCCATAAGGACTGTTCCATCACCCGCCATGGCTGCAGCTCTCCAGGGAACACACTCGGATGGGCGTAATGCTTCGATTCTTCTGTAAGCAGGACATGGGTCACTAGACCATAGATGGTCAGTTGATCACAGATTCCGCTAACAAATACCTCCTTATCTGCCCTCAGAGCCCTCGTAGCAGTCCTTTTAAATTCTCAGTACAGAACGGAGTTGCGATCAAGCCATGCGCTGCGAGACCTTTCGATGATATCCAGGTTGCACTGTGAGATGAAATACATCCTTCTGGGAACTTATATTTTATAATATATATAAGTAATAATAAACCAGTAATAGAGGTTAATGATCTATATTAATGTTGGGAATACAACAAAATTAGAATCTGGTAAATGTCACACGGTTCATTGAGGCTCAGGCGATCGTTCTTGTCTTTGTCATGTCGACTGTCCTGTTCAGTCGTCCAGTGTGAGTGTAGCACAGCGTTGGCAGATGTAGGATGAATTTCAAATAATTTCGTTGTTTATATATTGAATTATACAGCATATACGGTTTTGTTAAGAAAATAGCAACATCGGTGACCTGATGAGCCACTGTTATTAGTAGTAGGGACATTTCTGCATAGCAAATAATTTACTTGTAGATGTAGCTGTGTAATAAAAAAACAACAGACCAAAGTGTCATGACGTGCACGCTGCTTGACTCATTTTTAGAAAGCGACGTGTTGAAAATAATTACAGTGTGAAGTTTAATAAGAGAATTCATTCATTCCTTGAAAAAAATAGGTGTCCTTAATTAAGGAAGAAAGGAAGCAAATGTTTCATACATTGTTATAGATTTCCTTCTGAATTGCTAAGTAAAATGGACCATTCCAAACATTGTTCAGAGGAACAGCGTCTTAAGTTGATTAAAAAGTTGATTAGAGAGTGTAAAAACGTATAAAGAAGTGCACCAAATTATAGGAGGCTTAGCTAAAATGATCTCAAATGCTTTAAAATGGCAACAAAAACCAGAAACATGCAGAAGAAAACGAGCAACTACTGTTAAAATGGATTGAAGAATAGTCAGAATGGCAAAGATTCAGCCAATCACCTCCAGAAAGATCAAAAATGATCTAAAATGACCTGTAAGTACTGTTACAGTCAGAAGACGTTTGATTGAAACAGCTATCAACAAGAAGCCCTTGTAAGCACCATTTTTGAACAAACTGCATATGCCGAATCAGTTAAAATTTGCCAAGGAACACATCAATTGGCCCAATTGAATCAAATTCACTTGCAAAGAAGCCTTCCCAGAATGAATTGGTTCTTTGTCAAGCAATGGTTCACCACACAACCCAGTAAAGCAGCATTTCCAAGTCTTTTTTCTGTAGTGGCACACTTTTTGTAACCAAAATAATTGTAAGGCACACCACTGTCTTACTAACCACAAACACATGATATCTCATACACAGGCTCTACTGTCCAAAGAGGTGGAGCTACCGGAGAAGCTGGTATAAAAGCAGCTCTGAGATCAGCATTTGTAGACATGGCACTTAGTGAGCACTTTGGTGGCATCTCCAAACTGCTTCACCCCTTTGCCCTCCCCTGTCTGCCTCAGAGGCATCTCATATGCCAAATACCCACCAGCACTGTGAGGCTCGCTGGTGACCACACACCCAGAGCAGATGGACTCTGGCAGCCTGGAGATACTTCCAAAGTGCTCTAATTGCTGTGTCTGCAACATAGCGATAGTGTAGCTGCTATGATGCCAGCTTCTCCAGGTGATCCTGTTCTCTTCTGACAGGTCTCAACCACCTGTGGAGCTTGTCAGGTTCAGACCCAAGTGCGCCACATTAATTTTTTCCACGGCACACCTGGGATTCAAAAAGTATTTGGACCTCTCACTTTCTGCACACTTTACTGCAGGGGTCCCCAACTCAAGTCCTGGAGGGCCGCAGTGGCTGCAGGTTTTCATTCTAGCATTTTTCTTAATTGTTGACCAGTTTTTGCTGCTAATTAACTCCTTTTCATTTCATTTTCATTTTCTTGTTTTTTTAAAGATTTGTCCTCCTGAATTCCTCAGAATTGCTTATTTTCTTAAATGGCACCCAAACAGAAATGAAATATGAAGTGGGTGAGCCAACAGAAGACCACCTAAGTCAGGGCCTCAAACTCCAATCAATTTCACTCCAACCATTTGCTGAATTGAGTACCGATTCTTATTGGTAATTAAACCGTTCTTTGATTTCACGGCTTGTTGCTGCTCTCATTGTGCATTAGCAGATATTTCAGAAATTGCTAATTTTCTCTTTCTAAGAGCAGCGTTAAAATGTTTTGTGGACCTGAGAAGATCAACATTCCTGAGACCTTCATTTTTCTTTATTTTCAGATATTGCATGATGGACACAGCTTGCTGGTCATGTTTTGGTTCATTTTATATCTCATTATTGTTTGGCTACTAATTAAGGAAAAAGAAACAATTAAAAGGTCTGAGTCTTCAATAGCAAGTCAAATAAAATGAATTCAAAAGAAGTTAACTAGCAGCAAAAAATAGGTCACTAATTAAGAAAAGGGTTAGAATGAAGCTCTACAACCATTGCGGCCCTCCAGGACTGAAGTTGGGGACCCCTACTTTTTTGTGTTGTAGATTTCATTTTAAGTGGATACATTTGAATTTTTGCCCATCATTCTACTCTCAACAACCCATAAAAACAAAGTGGAAAACATTTTCAGAATGATTTGCACAATTATTAAACTTCAGAAACTGAATCTCTCATTCCAGAAGTAGTCAGCCCCTTCATTCAGTACTTTGTAGAAACCCCTTTGGAAGCAGTTCTAGGTTTGACTCTTCTTGGGCAAGTCTCTACAAGGTTTGCACACCTGGGTTTGGGCAGTTTATCACATTCTTCCTAGCAGATCCTCACAAGATCAGGTAGATTGGGTGAGAAGCGACTGTAAGCTGCCATCTTTGGATATCTCCTTAGATGTTCAATGGGATTTAGCTGGGCCACTCAAAGACACTCCAGCATTGTCTTGTCTGTATGCTTCAGGTCATTGTTGTGCTGGAAGGTGAACCGTCACCCAGAGTGAGGTGGTGTGCACTTTAGATCGGGTTTTCATGAAGAATTTCTCTATATTTGGCTGTATTCATCTTAACCCTCAATTCTGATCAGTCTCCATGCCAATGAGAAGCGCCCCACAGTATGATGCTGCCACCACCGTGCTTCACCATAGGGATGGTATTAGGCAGGAGATGAACAGTGTCTGGTGTTTGTCATACATTTTGCTTGGAGTTCAATTTTTGCATCATCAGACCAGATGAGAATGCAGAACAATTCTTTATTTGTACATAGATGTGCACAAATGGCTCAATCCGTGAAGTTAGGAATTACTTAATTCATTTCCTTTTACACTGCTCGATTATCATTACCTTATCTGATACAACATATCTAACTCTTAATGTGCAGAATTCTATCATCTTAACCAATCAACTACAGCCACCAGTAATTTCATATACATGTCAATTCTTCCATTATTCTAAACATTGCTTTGTTAGCAGGGCTGTCCTACGGGTTTTCCCGTTGATCTTATCACCGCTACACAATAGGGGTATTTGGGCTTTCACACTAGTTTGTTCTCGCTTTTTAAGAGGATGTTCATTACTAATTTACTTAATTTTAACATTAGTAACTACTTTGGTGTCTCCTTTAAGATGAGGCAGACCTCAGGTGCACAAGCTTTAAGCCATGTTTAGTTAACCCTTTAGTTGCCTTCAGTCCTTTTCCTTATGTTTTAATAATTCATTGTTACAACTTTACTTGTAATAATTTGTAAAGATTATATATTAATTAAACATTCCATAAGAAGCTTTTTCGTCATGCTCTCTGAGTCCTTTAAATGCAGGTTGGCAAACACCAAGCGGGAGTTAGCCACTCTATTATGAATGCCTGATTGATGAAGCACTACTTAGATGATCATCCTTCAGACAGATTCCATCTCGGCAGGGAGCTTCTGAAACTCTGTTAGTATGACCGTTGGGTTCTTGGTCATACCTCTCTGACCAAAGCTCTTCTCCGCTTGTTACTCAGTTAGGAAGGGTCCTGGGGCTTCCAAACGTCTTCCATTTCACAATTCATGAGGCTACTGTGCTCGTGAGGCCACTTAAAGCTTTAGAAATGGTTTCATCTTCTTGCCATGATCTGTGCCTCACCACCAGAGGTCTACAGAGTGTTCCTTGGTCTTAAAGACTTGCTTTTTGCTACAGTTTGCCACAGATGGACTCAAATCAAGCTAAAGACACATCTCAAGATAAATTAAAGCTGACAGGAGGCACCTGACCAGAATTTGGACTGTCACATCAAAGGGTCTAAATGCTTCTATTTATGAAAGATTTCAGGTTTTAGATTTGCAAACTTTTCTGAAAACATGTTTCACATTGTCATTGCGGGTTATTAAGTGTAGATCGATGGGCAAATATGGCAAAAACATCCATTTGAAATGAAATCTACAACACAATAAAGTGCAGGAAATGAAGGGGTCCAAGCACTTTCTGGTTCCACCGCATTTTCAAAAGTGCATGTAGTTTTGTGTTTATTACAGGAATACAGGAAAAATGCAAATGGGTGACACAAAAGTTGGGTAAAAAACAGACAGATGGGCTTTCTTTATGGTTCCTTTCCATTTCCACAAGCATTTTTGTCTTTGTTCTCTAATGGATTTTTGTGATGTTGCCTCCTATGAAAGTTGCTATGAAAATCTGGCTAACATTATTGTGTGCCTCTCTTACAGAGATCAGCTGCTTTTGAGAGTGACGGGGCTTGCAGCACCTGAAGGCTTTAATAAAATCAACGGACTTAAATCCACACACTCGCTGCTGCCCACCCAAAAAGCAGTAACTGCGGACCAAAGACCTGCATGCAAACAGCGTGGGAATGGCAGCCACCAGCACACCAATGTGTCTTCAAGGCCTGTGTACATACAGCTTTCCAGCCCCATTAAGCCTGGTCACAGGCCGCCTTCTGCTAGACCCAAATCTGGACGTGGGGACAAAGCACGGGATACCAAGCCAGAGAAGGAAGAGGAGTTGCCAGGCCAGAGTCTGTCTGTGCTGGGATCTGCTTGCCTATACTGTCGAGGCACTGCTCGTACTATTTTGGATAAAACAGCAAATTCCAAGAGGCAGATTCATGTGTACTTGCCAGGAGCAGGACCAGAAGAGATCACACAAAGCATGGACTGTCTGCTGGCAGGGCGAGGGCTCCCTGGACAGTGTGTTTGCCAGTCTCTGCTCAGTAAGCTTATATGATGGCAACGCCAGTGCTGTAATATTGGCATGAGTGGCTTGGATGGAGTTTCCTTTTTAAATGTTCCCTAATGCCCTAACCCAATCAGGATAGCTAATCAAGCTGCCATCCTAATGTATCTCACTGTCTTAGTGTCTCAAGTGATCTCCTTTCTCAGGAAACCCTCTCACAACCCATCTGCCATCAGAAATTATAATCCTGTCTACCTTCTATCATTCCTGTCCAAGACTCTACAAGGTATAGCCCACAAAAAACTCTGCTCTTTTCTTACAGACAACAATCTACTTGATAATCTTCAATGTGGATTCCTAAAGGGTCACTCTACTGAGTCTGAACTGCTTTCAATCACAAATGCTCTTAGATCTGCTCGAGCTACTTCTCTCTTCTCTGTACTTATCTTTTTTGATCCTTCATCAGTGTTTGAGACCGCTCCTAACCTTGATAAGCTCGGAATCTGTGGTTTTGCTTTGGACTGGTTCAAGTCCTACATTTCTGACTGATCCTTTTGTGTCTTCTGGGCTAATTCTTTGTCTTCTCCCCAGAAACTCTCTACAGGTGTGCCTCAAGGATCAGTGTAAGTTCCACTTCTCTTTCCTCTGCACTCTTGTTCTTTAGGCAATGTTATTTCTTCTCATGGCTTCTCCTTCCACCTCTACACAGATGATTCACAGATCTTCATCTCATTTTCCTCTTACAACCCACAGGTTTCAGCCCAGATCACCAGCTGCTTCTCTGCCATCTCATTATGGATGAATGGTCAACACCTTAAACTTAACCTTTTAAAGTTAGATATCCTGAATTTCTCTGCTGATTTTACTTCCTCAGATTTGTCTCTAAGGGCTGCACCTGAAGATGTTACCCTTTAACCACCAGTCACGGTCGAGAATCTTGGCGTGACTCTTGACTCCTTATTTTTATTCATCAAATATATTTATTTCTTCAATGACCCAATCCTGTCTTTTCTTTCTTGATAATAGTCCAAGAATTTGACCAATCCTTACTAATCATGCCACACAATTCCTTGTTCATGCACTCGTTTTCTCTTGAATGGACTATTGCAACTCTCTCCTGGTGGATCTTCCTTCAGCTGCTATCAGACCTCTCCAACTCTTCCAAAATGCAGCTGCTCATTTCGTGTTCTCTGTTCCTCATTTCACTCCTAGGATTCCTCTGCTTTGGTTTCTTCACTGGCATCCTGTTGCTGATAGAATCCACTTCACAACCTACAATTCTATAAATGGTTCTGCTCCTTAACATCTTCAGTCTGTAGTCTCTCCATATGTCCTTTCAAGAAGTCTCTGTTCTGCATCTGCCTGACTGCTGACAGTCCCTCCTCTTGCCAGACATGCCAGACTGGATAATGCTTCTCCATTCTTGCTCCAATGCTGTGGTGTCTTCTCCCTTTGGCTACTTGAACTTCACCCAGATTCCTCATGTTTAGAAGATGCACCTTTTCATTAAAAGTTTTGGAACTGCTTAGTGTCTATCCTACAAGATGGCTGCTGTTATACTGGCAAAGATTTTAGAATATGGATGTGTCTCTTAGTCTAGCTGCATGTATAATTATGTAGTCCTACACCTCATACTATCCCACCTGGAGGAAAGCAACAGCTATGCCAGGATTTTGTTTATTGACATCGGGTCAACCTTCAATACAATCATCCTGCAGCTGCTAATAATGAAACCTTCTATGTTCGGATCGAACCCCTCACTTTTCAACTGGATTTTGTACTTCTTGTCAATAAGACAACAGACAGTATGTGTTGGCACAAAGGCATCACACACCATCAAACTGAGCATGGGGGCCCCCTCATGGCTTCAGGCTCATTCCATTGCTCTGTACTGTGCGAACACATGACTGTACTGCCAAATCCAGCACCCATCAACTCATTAAGCTTGCTGATGATACAACAGTAGAAGGACTCATCAGTAATGAAGATGAAACACCTTACAGAGCAGAGTTGGAACAGCAGCAATTTGTCCTGAAGTGTCAATAAGACAAAAGAGTTGATTGTGGACATCAGAACAAAGGCTAAACATTCCCCATTTCATATCAGTGGCTTTGCTGTAGAGAAGGTCAGTAGCACAAAATTATTGGGCGTCTACAACACTGAGGATCTCTTCTGGATTCTCAATATCACACACCAGGTTAAGAAAGCACAGCAGAGGTTCCACTTCCTTAGGAGGCCGAAGCAAGTGAGAACACCTCCTCCCATACTCACCACCTTCTGCCGGGGCACTATTGACAGGGTCCTGACGAGCTGCATGACATCCTGACTCAGAAACTGCAGCGTGTCTGACAGGAAGACTCTGCAACATGTGGTGAGGATGGCTGAGAGGGTAATTGGGGTCTCTCTCCCCTCCATTAAGGACATTTGTATGGATAGTTACAAGAAGAAAGCTCTCTGCATTGTGAGGGACTCCAGGCAATAAGACTGCTAAACTCTCTGTAACATGCACATAACAAGCATGTTTTTATACACATAATAATTTATTTTTAGCTGTAGTAATTAATTGACTATTTTACATACTGTAAGTATTGGTTGAACTTTGTGAATTTAGCACTGTCTTGGTTTACTTTTTTGTGCTTTTTTCATCTCCCTTTTTGCAAATTTTCTGGTTTCAAGTATTACCGGTTATCCCACTATACTTTAGCTATTGCTGGAATGACAAATAAAACTTGATCTTGAACTTGAACTAGTAGTACAACTTCCATCTTGCTTGGTTTTTATTTTGCTCTCTGTTGCTTTTGATGCTTACTACCTTCATTCTTGTATTAATTATAACTTGCTTTGTAAGTCACCTTGATAAAGCTATTTGCTAAATAAATAATAATAATAATCACAACAATAACAATAATAATAAAATAACACTATGGTATTGTACAAGGCTCCAGTATAAATGCCAACCTTCTTCATACTAATGCATGTAGCAGTGAAATTTTAAATTAAAATGGGACATCAGAACCCAAGTCTTGTTGGTTGTGTACTCTAAAAAAGAGGCCTCTACAGTCAACAGAGAATTCCCATCCTTTTAACAGTCCACCTCCATTCATTCATTTTTGAGAACTATTTTTTTCTGTGATCAAATTCTTATTGATGCTCATCCAAAATGCAACAGTCATTAAAGTCAATTCAAAGCGAAAACCAACAGGCATGGTAAGCAATAACACACCTCCGCCCATCTAACACACCTCCACCCATCCAACCCACAGCTGCCCTGTAAATAAGGTTCAGAAAAAACACAAGTCATTGAGGCCCAGGCAGACCATGAGAGAGCCATGACAGACACAGAGTGGCCAAAAGCAGAGAAGACACAATAGAAATCCCTGACTGGGGATGCAATGCTGAGCAGCAGTTAACCAGCCTCCCAACCACATGCACTTGTCAAAGCTCGAGGCTGAAGATCTTTTGATCCACAACACTGAAAATGAAAGGAAGACCAGGTTAACAATGACGGATTTCCAGAACTTTTAAGTGCCATCTAGGACAGACCAACATTTCAGCTAGATGAGAGAAAGACTTATTGACTGGCCAGAGGAATTTAAGAGATGGACGAACAGAAGTCAGAGGCCAGGAGCAGTTCCAACCCCCATATGACAGGTGGCAGTGGTCCTCATGAGGTGTTCCAGTTTGGACACCTGTAGCGGTACATTGGGGTCCCTGGGTGCTGTTAGAGGGCACTATTGGGGGAAGATCTGTATTACGTGACCCAGAAGTGTTTCCAATATGACACACTATGGTACCAAAAGCATTTCTGGGGCCCACTGCCTCACCACAAGGATTCAGAGTTGGGAGGCAGCCGGCAACACTCAACAGGAGGAGCAGAAGGAGAGAATGAAGATTCACCTTGTTTTGTAACTGTGATTTTGTTAATTATGCACACTTGGGGAGCCATCTGGCATAATAGATCTTTTACTTGAATCTCGGACTGTGCTGGGTGATTTTGTGTCTGAGGTTTGGGATGTAGTGGTGCCCCTTTGTGGTTATACAACATAAACACCAAAATCCTTTTCAGCTTTTGCTTTCTATATGACACTGTCTCCCATCTTGTATTTATAATTCAGATTCCTTTTGCTCACATGCAGCACTTTGCACTTTTTAATATTAACCTGTACTTTACAACTGTACAAATATTTGCCCATCTCTGAAGCTTGGTCAAGCTTGTTTTTCCTGCCTCCTTATCATCTGTCATTCCTCCAATTTTAGTGTCATCTAAACTAATTAAACTGGAATCTATGTCATTAATATAAATCAGAAAAAATAATGGACCCAGGACAGATCCCTGACGGTTCAGAAGAGATACTGCCAACCATGTAGTTGTACAAGGTTTATATTGCTTCATTGCCAAACAGGCTTTCCAAAGCTTAAAAACAAAACAACGTTCTGTTCAAGTGTGTGAACTCCAGTGAATCTCTCTATCAGATTTGATTTTCAAAAAATATTTCTCACTGCTGTTCAAAATGACAGGTAAGTAGTTTAAGTAAATGTAAAGTATTACACAAAGTGTGTAGAAATGTTAGATTTGCAAACACAATGGGATGTATGAAACTTGCAAGTACCCCTTATGAGAAGTACCAGGTATTCATAGTGAAGTCATCACTATCAACATCGATACAGTGAAGGGGATCAAGCAGGCTAATAGGATGTTAAGTTATACATCACAATGTGCAAGTAAAAGTCAAAGGAGTTAATGCTTAAGTTTTATAGTGCACTAGTAAGGCTTCATCTGGAGTATTGTGTGCAGTTTTAGTCTCCATACTACAAAGAAGACATAGCAGCACTAGAAAAAGACAAAGAAGAGCAACCAGGCTCATTTAAGGACTATAGTATGAATTATGAGGAGAGATTATAGGAATTGAACCTTTGCAGTTTAAGCAAACAATTAAGAGCTGGCATAATTGAAGTGTTTAAAGTTTATGAAAAGAATTATGACTTTGGATCCCAGCTGTGACTTTAAAATAAATTCTGAGAAAAGAACATAGGGACACAGTTGAAAATCTATCTATGTTATTTTTTTCATGAAAAGAACCATAGTTGCAAGGAAGAAATGACCAACTCGTGTAGCACTTTGCACTTTTCCATTTTAAACAGAATTTTCCAAGTGTTCACCCAATTATGTAACCTGTCCAGGTCTTTTTGAATTGTCTATACTGCATCCTCAGTTGCTGCCATTCCTCCAATTTTAACATCATCTGCCAATTTCGCAGGTTTAGTAATGATACTAAAATCAATGCCATTAAAATAAACCAGAAACCTAGCACAGACCCTTGAGGGCATCCACTAATGACCCAATTTATCTTCTTACAGTATCTGTATTCTTTGTCTCCTGTCAGGTAACCAACTTGAGATCTAGTTTTGTGGACTACCTCTGATCCCTACAGCTTCTAGGTTTAGATTTAGCCTTTGGTGTTGGGAGTAAGTCAAAGGCTTTTTGAAAGTCTAAGTAAATTATTTGTATGTTTTGCTTTTGCCAATAAGATGGAGTGGTGGTTCTATGGCTAAGGATCTGTTCTGGTATCTGGAAGGTTGCTGGTTCAAGTCCCATTACTGCCAGATGGGATACTACTCTGTTGGGCCCTTAACCTGAAATTAGCTCCAGGGGTGTTGAACAATGGCTGACCCTCTGCTCTGGCCCCCAAAGGTCATGTGCAAGGAGAATTTCCCCTTGGGATTAATAAAGTGTATCATCATCTATTGCCTCCTCTCATACTCCCACAATTGCCATTTTTTAATAAGTTGTTTTTGTGCAGGTACTTTTCAAATTTGTTTATTATTATTCTTTCCATACGTTTGCATTGTGCAGGTGTAAGACTTCGCATGAAAGCACCAAAACTGCACAATACAACAATGCCCTATACAAAACAACAATTTTCACTACCAGTACCTTGAAAAGAATCCTTTAACACCCCTGCTTAATGATCGCCAGCTAGCATTGTACCTCCTAGTCTCGGCACAATTGAGCCCATAAGATTAAAATACATATTACTGTTAGTATACGGTTTGTAAACAGTATCTTCATACACAGACGTGCACTATTGACTCTGATTTTGTCATGTATGATATGAATGTATGTGTCAGTGTGTTCTGGTGCCACTTTTGCTTGGTTCTAACCCTCTGCCCGATGCGAGTTAAGACCTCGCGCCCCTTAATTAAATGACAATGATTCAAGAAAGTGGACTGAGGCTACAACAAAGCATTGTTCTTTTTACACATTTCGGGATAAACGCTCGTTGTGCGACAATTTCCGCAATTGTTCATATAATTACAATGTAACCTATTGGACGCACTCTGATAAATTTGGCAGTAAAGTGGCCAATAGTCATCTCCTACCTTATATTCGTTCCGCCTCCACGCGCAAGATTGGTCATAATTCATAAATAAGCCCCACCTACCCGCCGTTCTCTTCCCGCCTCGCTAATTCGTAGTTCGCCTTCACTAAGTGGGTGGGGCTCGACGTGTCTTCTGACTGTTTGTGCTCAAAAGTGGCAGCTCTGCTCTCGCCAAGGTATCACAATTTTCCCGCTCTTCAGAAATGGCGATTATATTTACTTCGGTGCGGGTGCTGCTTGGATTGTTTTTCATGCTCACTGGTGTGGTAAAGCTCACGGACCAGATCTCAGCAGAGGTTTACAGCGAGATGGTGAGTCGGTCTCGTTTTGGTTGGGCGGGCGGGCGGGCGACGCTTTGAATATATTACCTCAATGTAAGTTGTGCGCATAAACAAATGGAAACCTTGCAGCGGTTAACGAAGCGCCATTGTGCCTGTTTTTTCTTTGTGTGAATTCTGTGGAAATCTCAAGGTGGCTTTTACAGCGGATATCTTTGTAAACGCAATCGCAGTAGTGGCGTCAACTGTGGTACCCGGCTTGGGGAATAATAATAATTGGGATATGCGTTTAAACCTAAGCGATGCAGGAAAAGACGGCTGTCAAAACGAAATGAGCTGGCATCTTAAAATCAAAGCAGTTTTTCTGCATGTAAGTCTGCGTGGCAAGAAGGATGCCTTTGATGATTCACATAGAAAGAGCCTGGAAGGATCTTTTGCATTTCGACCCAAAGAAGCAGCGGTGGCATACTGGGCAGTAATCCGAGTGCGAGTCGCATTGGGTCCGCAAGGATTTCTTGTGGACCTGCATCCACAGCCCCATTTACTTGTAGAGTACAATACACTTATTTAGGTAGTTCTTCTGTCTAAAA
Organism: Erpetoichthys calabaricus; assembly: GCF_900747795.2. Lineage (NCBI taxonomy): Eukaryota > Metazoa > Chordata > Cladistia > Polypteriformes > Polypteridae > Erpetoichthys > Erpetoichthys calabaricus. Next base: position 91,649,035 of record NC_041407.2, on the reverse strand, counting down.
CAAACTCAGAAATTATTGATGTACTGACCCCGTCTTGGATAAGTGGGTTATGAAGAAGGATGCATTGATTATTGATCGACTAGATCAACTTGCATGATTGTGCAGTTTGGTGACCTGGCAAGTTAAGTAACAAAAAAGACTACAGAAGCTGTTTTTGTATTTTGAAATCCTAAACCTCTATGCTGACAAGAATGGACGTGCAAAAAAAAATCTTCAGGGACACGTAGTCCAATAAAACACGGCGGATCTGTCCAAGTGTCACGGGGATCTCTGCGTATCAGTTCTCAGCAAAAGGAAATTGCAACCAAAGCTAGAAAAGTGTGTGATTTACCGCAGGAACATTAGCTAGTCAGCAGCACGCTTCCGATAAGGACGTCCTCTTAACGATCCTCCGCGTATCCGAGGTGTCCCAATGTGCATGAATCCTCAAAGTGTCTCGTCTATACGTTTTTAAGGCAGCGCGCTCTGCCTCGAGCTCAAAGACAAGGGCGCTGGAAGAGCTAAGAGGGAACGCGCTGCATTGACGAATTTCTTTCGTTTCGCAGTTTGCTTGTATATTTTATAGATTGTATCATCATCTTTATAATTCTTAATTACCCGATATAACATTCATAATTCAGATTGAAAGGGGCATTTCAAATCGATTATGGAGAAGGGCCAGGCAGCTATAGCCTCCCACCTGATTCACATGCCTGACTGTCAGAATCCAATTACAGTACTGTGAAATCCGTTGTGGCCTGTAGGGAGCGTCTCACATCTCCAAAACCCCAGACAGATGAACGCTATACAAAGTCCCAGATTCAAATAAGCCTTTTGTTTTGTGTTTTATCTGTTCTTTTAAAGAGGCTTCTTGCCTGCTATACAATAAGGTATAATTCGCTACATTTGGTTGCTCTGCTCCTGACACACCAAGCTGAGGAGGATGGATTTCACTTAAATGGGACCCAGAAGTTCTTCCAGGTCAGATAGAATAGAGAGAGGAAGCACACATTCCAACACTCCAAGGCTCCTACAGAGGTCTCCAACAGGTCTGCATGCTGCAACTACAATTCCTATGTAACTCTCTGGGAATCCATACAGGGTCAGCAGCAACTGAATGCTGCCATCCATTGTTCTAGGGGAACATATTACCCCGACAGGCAGTCCTTCAGTGTCCATTCATTGTATTGGCACCACAGTTTGGAAAGCTACCAACAACAGTCCCGGCTGGGATACCCATCCATCTGTGAGCTCCTTCACACCATATTGTCGATGAGCTGTATTGTATTGGCAGTCTGGTGTAGTAACTCCAGTCAGTGGAATCCATATTTGAAGGTTGCCAATTTAATACCCACATTGGACTCACTGTGGGACACTGAGCAAGTAAGTCAGTTATCCTGACTGTGCTCAAAACTGTAAAAATATAGGTAATCAGTTGATCTGTACTTTGGATAAAGGTGTTGGTATATGGTGACATGCTGCATGTTGATTAGCACACACAAGAAATAATTTTAATGTTCTCTGCATATATGACAATAATGACCCTATAATAAACACAATAATCCAACATGAAAAGTTAACTTATAAAATGATCCGCTCCAAAATAAGTGTCTGAATCCAAGCCTTCATTTTTTATTAAAATGTTAGGTAATCCATTTAATTTAAACTCCAAGTCACAGACCCCTGACCCCAAGATTAAAATGTGGTAAAACAATGTGTGTTATCATAGTTCATTTCTCTCACCTGCTAGACAAGGAAAAATCTACAGTGTGAAAAAGAGAAAAAAAAAATATTACAATGCAACAACATCAGAATTCCCTGATTACTGCATGCTCACTTCTTCATTTAAAGCCATCTGCAAAATATTGGATTACTGTATTCTCCCTTTAATACAAATTACTTTTCTGGTTAAGCTTCACTTTTTCCTGACCTTCCAACACATTTAGATGGTTCTGAATAGACATCCTTATCTCGGTTTTCTGCATAAGTCAGTCATTTTTTAATCTACTTAGTCCTGAACAGGATCATGGGGGGTACTGGAACCTATCCCAACTAGTATAACATGCTAGTATAAAAAACACACACCCACACACCCACCAGGGAGCACCTGGAAGAAACTTCCACAGACACAGGGAGAACATGCAAACTCCATGCAGGGAGGACCCGGGACATGAAAGTTGGTGTTCTTATTGCAAGGCAGCAGCACTAGCACTGTGCCACCTCTTTCTGCATACGTGCCAATTCACATCTGATACATAGCTGCGTTTTCATTCATCAGAAAAAGTTCTCATCAAGTTTTATTTGGGTGTGTATCTTTTTTCTGTATTTTTATTAATGTTTTTAATCTTTACTTATTATTTATCTTTATTCAATGTTGCCCACTATATCATAAACGGTTGTATACAATACAATACAACTTATTTTTTATAGTGCTCTTTACTGAGTGCAGGCACAGAGCACTGTGAAAAATTCTAAGTTAAAATACAAGTACAAATGATACTAATATCTATCTATCTATCTATCTATCTATCTATCTATCTATCTATCTATCTATCTATCTATCTATCTATATCTGTGTTTGGTTAATGCTGCATAATGCTCAATATCTTTTTCATTTATCTGTTTATTTCTAATAGTGGATGGATGAATGGAAAAAATTAAGTAAACTTTGTCAAAGTTCAGAGTTTTTGGGATGAAGAGGAAGTTCCAAATCTTATATCCACAGTGAAAATGCATACTTACTAAATAAAATTAAATAAGATATTTCAAAATTGTTAAAATACATTCTATTACATCATAACATGGTAACAATCCGCCAGAGCTAAACACGTAACAAAACATTTTCAATTCAATTCAGACTCTAGGGAGACTAGCCTGGCAGCAATGGGTACAATGACTTAAACACTCACTAAAATATCAAACTATATTTAAGCTGTTCATAGCAAAATTATTATTTTATATAAAGTTTGTAAGTGGGTGATCAAGTAGAACAAATTGAATAAAGCAAGGTCATATCCATATTACTAAACGAGAATGGTAAACCGGATATGGACGCAGGGACCTGCCCGTGGACGCAAAAGACATAGTGCGCAAGTGCCACACAAAGCCCCCCCCCCAGAGTGAAACGGGAGAGACTACGCACGTGCGCAGGTGCCACACAAAGCCCCCCCAAATGAGCAAAACGGGAGAGACTACGAACCGTCAGAGTAGGAAACAAAGTAAAACGTCATAAAGAGGTTAAAGAACAGGGACAAACACATGAAGAGCAGGTTACAGAACAAAGCCCCCCTCCCCAGAGTAAAACGAGACAGACTACAAACCGTCTGACATGCCGCAAGCAGGATAAAGCGAGGTCAGAAATAAAACACAGAGTAGGAAACAAAGTAAAACTTTATAAAGGAATTAAAGAACGGGGACGAACACATGGAGAGCGGGTTACACGGAGTCCACAAAGGTTCATACACCAAACCCGAGATGGTACGGGCACGCGTCTGAAACCGCGGAAGCAAAACTGTCTCGGCTCCAAAACCAAACAGCTCAACAACTAACACAGCTTCGACACCGAGCCTGCGTGGACAGATCTAATAAACGTGGACGCCTACAACGCGCGTCTCAAACTGCGTAGGCAAAGCAGGCACGGATTCAACACGACACAGCTCGAGTGACCGAGATACAAACACGCGCCTGCCTAGATATAATTAATGAACGCAGACGTCTACAACGTGCGTCTGAAATGCCACAGACCAGGCAGGCACTGCTCCAAAAAGAAAGAGCTCGACTAAACGAGATACGAAGTGAAACGGGAAACACTACAGAGTCCGCACTGCTCCACAATGCACCACATGATAGTTCGGAAAGAGCTTCGTAGTAACAGTGGGGAGACCCAGAGTGACACGGGCGAACGCTCTATATTAAACATACGTCATCCTCACACGTCCAAAATATACAGCATAGGTGAATCACATTACAGTGATGCATTATTAACAGTATGATAAACATCACAGTATCGCAAACAAATGAAAATTATTACTCGAAAAAGGGAAAATATATTCACCACGCACCAGGTGTCATTGAAACAAAAGCAGAATAAAGCGAGATCAGAAATGAAAGACAGAGTAGAAAGCAAACTAAAACGTCATAAACAGGTTAAACGAGGGGGCCAAACACATGGACAGCAGGTTACAGATAATGAAGACCGGAATTCAAAAGCTTCAAAAACAAAAGCTCGGCTGACCGGGATACAAACTGAAATGGGAAACACTACGTGGTCCGCAGTAGTCCACAATGCACCGCATAATAGTACGGACGGAGCTCCGTATTAACAGTGACGGGCCCTAGAGTGACACGGGCGAACGCTCCGTATTAAATGTGCGTCATCCTCACACGTGGCTGCCCAGCGGGCACGGGTTCAAAACGCCGGGGGTAGGCGAGCGAAGCGAGCAGGGGGCGGAGCCCCCTTGTATAATAATAATTAAAATAGAGGAAAAAAAAGAAAGTATACATTTTGAAGATTTTTTTTTTAATTAGCAATAAGTCTCACAAGTGTAATGTTCCTGTGTACTATAAACAAAAACAAACACATGTATAACTAAAAAAGTCACACCAATAATAATAATGAAGACAAAAAGGAGGGTATGCATTGAGTTAACAATTACACATACAATAAGAAGAACCTTGATTATCTATGAAAAATAAACCAAAGAGATAATGACAAAAATACACTTAAGATAATTGTGTGGCGCAGTGGTAGTGCTGCTGCTTTGCAGTAAGGAGACTGTGGAAGATTGTGGGTTCGCTTCCCGGTTCCTCCCTGTGTGGATAGCGCTTTGAGTACTGAGAAAAGCGCTATATAAATGTAATGAATTATTATTATTATTATTATTATTATAGTATAAATGTACAGAAAATTAATGAACAAGATTACAGGCTAAAAAATGATTAAGCAAAAATGGTAAAGTGGAAAGTAAAGAATACACTGAAACAATTCACAGAAAAAGTATAAATCAAAATGTGTATATATACATACACTAGACTGCAACAACAACGTATTTTATTTCTATCACAGATTTTTCAAACAAAGGGTGTAGCTCAAAGTGACTAATGTAAACAAAGTAATAACTAAAATAGTACACAGGTAATAAAGTAGTAAAAAGGGGAAAAACAATCATGCAAATACCCACTAAAAGTTTAATGAGTAAAGAGAAGCCATCTAAAGAGAAGCCATCTATTAAATTCAGCTGGTGTTAACTCAGTCCTGTATAATGCAAGTAAGAATGCGGTGTTCTATATTCAGTCTGGTGTTGTTATTAGTCAATGGTATTTCGGCCAATGTGTTTTGAGTCAACACTCTTCTTCAGGGCCATTACTGTTTGCTAAATGATTAAAACAAAATACAGTATGCATAAAGAAATCAAAGAAAAATGATGTGCAAACTGATAATTTAGAACATACTGACACCGTTGTCAGAGATGTCAAAAACTGGACTTTTGACCAATGAATGAGGGGAAGCCAGATTTCTAATTCAAAAAGGTCAAATTCACTTGAGCACACTTCACACTTGTGCAGTACTCCCATTTTCTGGGAAGTATTTATTTTAACATTGTTTTAACAAAAAATGCATATGTTTTGTATTATATGAGCACAGGTAAATGAAGTGTGGATTATATGACACAAGTAACTTGAATTTTATTCATGGATGTTTTAATATTATTTGCTGTTTTTCAAACTTTATCTCCATTCTCCATTAAAACATATGATTAAAGGTTTTTCTCTATCATCACTACGAACAATATGAGGTAAGTAACAGAAAAACTTTCATTTTTGGGTGGAGTGTTCCTTTAAACGATTCGTAGTGATTCCTTTAAATGATTCGATAGTGGAGGTTGAAGCCGCAACCTTCTGCTGTGCAGTTTCTTTTGCCTGCAGCATTTTTTGTTGGTGTTTATGGGATTTGTCCAGTCCCATTTAATCAGAGGTCTGTACAGTAGAACAAATTTCCTTTTTGGTAGATGGTCAACATGTATCTTTATCTTTATCTTTTTTTTTTTTTTTTTATTCTCCACAGAGATCCCAGTTTGTCAATTTTTCAGAAGTCTTCCCCTTGAAAATATTTGGCATAACACCTGATCCGCTTCAGTATCTTCAAGTGATTGGCTGGATAGAGACAGTGGCTGGCATTTTACTGGCATTTGGACCTCAACTGCTGCAGGAAATCAGTAACTTAGTTTTGTCTATCATCATGATCTGTGAGTAAAGTCTTTCATTTGTTCTAAATAAATTAAATATGACAGAAAAATATGCAGCACAATTGGTGGTTACTTTTAGAAACACTGTGATCAGTTTGTGCGCTTCTCAAAGCATTCCTCAACCTGGAATAAAGCCAAGATGGCCAATGTTCATGAAAACTTGTGTTTAGGAAACAAGAGAGAACACAAACTAGAAAATAAGCAGAAAAGTGAACAGCTGCGGTCACTTTGGACCTACTTTCATAGGTCTTGATTTCTGTGTACTTGGTGGGGTGGTCACACACTTGGTCCCCTCACAATTCTGAAAGCACTGTTTTTTTTTAACCTCCTGTGTCCATCTATTTCTCACTACTCCAGTCTCTCTTCCACATGTCAGTTAAAAGTTTGTATCAGACTCTACACTCCACGTAGGCAGTTTTAAATCCCTTCACGGGTAACTTGTGGTCATATTCTGAAACTACTTATAGAGTCAGGGATAGTTCTACTTCAGCACTGCGGACATGAGAACAGATCTTCTTCCAGTGCCTCTTGGTGTCTCTCTGCCCCTTACCCTTTAGTTGCCCTAAAAGAGGGCAGGGTCTGCAAGATAGCTTCCTAGCTACCCCTCTAATCGGAGGAATAGAATGGTCTCGTATGTTGTGATCAGGGACTGTGTTATGAGCAGGAAGTGTTGTCTCCTTATCTGGCTTCTCTATTTATAAGGATATTGCACAGATACACCCAGGTGTATTTCCTATTTCTCACTTGTGCAGGTGCCCTTGCCTGTTGAATTTCATAGGCACATAGCACACATACAAAGGGTTTACTTCCTCCTACCAGTGTCCATCATTTCCCACTAACATAACAGCATGCCACTGTTTTCGTCCAGGTTCTAGGCCCTTGGTGTAGCTCTGTGTCAAGTACCTCACTTTTTCTGCCTGTAACCTCCTTTTACAGCAGGCTGCCCATCACAACAGTATACAGTATATGATATAACTTATGCCATAGATGTACAGTGTGTCCCCTAAAATGAAGACCCTCATTTAATATGTAGGTATATTTCAAACATTTAACAGTGATTTTGGAAACAGAATGTTTTATTGCTACACTATATTTTAATCTCAGATTTTCCTGCATCTTCTCACGTGGAGGACAAGTGCACTGGCAAACGACTCTCTTCATGAAAAGTTCAAAGTCTGATATAAAACAGTAGTTTCTAAGTACTGGAGAATTCTTTTTTTTTTTTTTTTTTTTTTTTGCTGTATGTTTTATTATTTATGATAAATTGTTCAAATATGTAATATTTTTTTTCTGTGGCTGTAGCAAGAATTCTTGCATCAAAGAACACATTATTAAAAGTAGTTGTCTGCTTAATGCACTGAATTTCTATTAAAGGTAAAAAGATTAAATAAAGAGCAAGATGGTCACCGGCAACAGAATTTAAAAACTCAACTGCAGTCATTTTTCCAGATACTAAACTTCATCTCAGAGGGCTATCATTTAAAAAAAACAAAATAGGCTTAACTAAGTTGTCTAGTAAAAGAGGTTGCTGATTACACAGTTTCTATAGCTCAAAATGTATTCTGTATTCAGTCAAAATAGAACAAAGAAATTCTGAGGAACTGGATATCAATCACAACAATATTTCTGTAAGTTTTTACATTCCTTTGTATCAGCCTAAGAGATACCGCAAAAAGGCCTAAAATCACTGTAAGTAGTAGTAGCAGCAGTATTATCATACTGCATGCACACAGTACAGTGAAATCCTCAGTTGCACGTTTGACCAACATGCAACATCGGTAAAATGTTTGTTCATCTATGTGACCTGCTAACAAAACTTCACTTTGGAGAAGTCCAAGGTGGCTTAACTGAGACACGCATCTTTCTTATTAACAAGAAACTTTACCCTCATGTCAGTATACCACACTGCAGAGATTAATATATATGGATGTTTTATAAGGGTTATGAAGCCCAAAAGAAGCCTTTGTTAAGGTCTTGTTACGAAACAGTAAATGAATAATAGATTCGTTCTTGCAGTACCTAAAGTAAAGTGTGAACACACTCCATTATTATGGTTTATTTTATTAAAATCCATCCATTCATATTTCAGTGTGTCTGATTAAATATTGTCTTTCTTATTTATCTGGATGGATGGACTTAACATGAATTAAACCAAGTACGGTACATTGTGACACACCCTTGAAATTTTGGCTTGAACAGTGACTAAACTTAAAAGCTCACACTGCCAGTTTTGACTATGGATATTACCAGTTGCTGCCACCAACCTGGTCTATAATCAATCTGCTTGTGACGGAGACGGTCATTTAGTGCCAAGTAAATATTTTCAAAAGAAATGGTAATGTTCCTGTTACCCAATGATGCAGCTTAACAGCTGATCACTTTTTATTTGGCCTTTTTTTTTTTTTTTTTTTTTTTTTTTTTTTTTTTTTTTTTTTTTTTCCTTTATCGTTTTACGTACAGCCATAGGTGTCCAGGTTGTTTTTAATAAAAGTCAGATGCATTTTTCCTGTTTGAGAGTTAAATGTACAAAAAAGTTGAATATACTCAGACTGCAAGAAATTTGCTAGACTGCACACATGCTGAATTATGTTTACCTGTGCCATGGCTCATGTGTGAGAAGCAGCGCCATATGTAGGTATTTATTATTACCAACCACTAAGGTACTTGTAGAATGCCAAATTCTTTTTATTTTTTGTTTTTCTTTTTTGTTTCTTTTTTCTTCACACCATATAACATTGCATTTTCAAAGCTATTTAAACAAATTCAAGGTTATTGACAGGGGAGCAGAGTGTGCTAAGGCAAAATAGGTACTAACACTGGATAGCCTGCTCACTACCACAATCCAAACTCACAAGGAGCCAATTAAGCTTTAAGATTTGGGAGGAAAACCTGAAGTACTGGATGAAAAAGAAGCTGCAATAACCAACTTCAAGTTTGTCATGTGTACAAGGTAAAATGAAATTCTTACTTGCAGTTCTCCTCATAGTTCCTGACCAAAGCACCACCTTAGCACTTGCATTGTTATTTATGTCCTAAAATGTATTGTATTAATGAAAATAGTACTTTTACTTTTCTAATACGTTTCTAACAGCTCTCTTAAAGAAATTCAGATTCACATTTTAATGTTTAATATGCCATAACATATATGTGTTCTAATATACTAAAGATTGATGTTGTTATATATAATCATTTCATTATTTGATGCATTTTATTAGGGATGTGGAGTCAGTTGGAGTCGGAAGCAATTATTAGGTTACTGGAATCAGAGTTGGTAAAAATGTACCGACACCAAAGAAATTTATATTGTATTAAAAATTCAAAATTTATGCATGATAATGGGATTCGATTGTTTTCTCTGCTAGTCTGTTAATAAAAATCTAGAATCTCTTTTTACGTTTTGTCATTTGTTTAATTTTACTCAATGCTAGTAACTGCATCACTACAGCATTTAAATGTAAAATTTAACAGGCTAGGGTGCTAAAAAGTAGCCTGATGATCCACATTGGCAGCGATGAAATAGCTTGTATCTTGTATGTTGTGTGTTTTCATTCACTATAGTAAATATATTGATCTAATTACAAATAGTGGAGTCGGAGTCACAGTTGAAGGTTTTGTGTTACTGACTCCACAACTCTGATTTTTATCAATAATTATTTTAGACTGTGGTTCTCATCTGTCTATCTATCTCAAAGTGATCTAATTTCATTAGCCTGTGTTTTTCTTTCTTCTTGTCTTCATTTTAAAAAAAGGACACCAGTCTGATTTTTACATTTATAAAACACTCAGAAATATCTGTTTTTGCTATAGCTTTAATGCTGTGGCTGTTTTCCTACTAATTTGCCTTTTTCTTTGAAGTTTGCTCCCTTAATTTGTTTCCTAATTATGATTAAAAACAAACCGAGCTGACACCTGGACAAATGACACTGACTGCTAAAAAGCTGCAACTACTTCAGTGTGTCATATTTATAGTTTATTTTAATTTTACTCTGAAAGAGTACATTTTCCCTAGTATATTAAATCTCTAATTAGGGGTTTTCTAACTGGCAATCTTTTAGTAAATATTAATAAATTGTAGCAAATCTCTGTTTAAAGTTTATAATTAATGGCATTGTTTATATTTTAGCACATCCCCTTTTTGTGGTATGATTACTAAGTGCAGCCCAAGGGTTACTAGGGGGTGTCGCTCAGGATGGCATCATCAACCCTCCTAGAGCTGCAGTTGGAACAGTTCACTCTCCACATTTTGTGGATATTCAAAGACTTACGGCTTGCAATTCTCATGTTTCTTTTTAGTTTTGATTTATGTATTTTATGACTTCTGAAATATCCCTTTGGCTTAAGTTATTTAGGCTTTGACTGAAGTTCCAGTTTTGTTTTTTTCCTTCATACCTCTTAACTTTTTTGAACGTCTCATTCTTAATCTGTTGAGGGTAGAAAACAGTGTCAGACTCAAAGTGCTAATTAGTTTAAAATCAAAAGAAAGGATTAAGTTACCATAACAACTGGACAAATAAAAATCATGGATTAAAATCTTAAACACCAATTAAAAAAAAAAAAACAACACTAAATTATCTCCATGCAATTCACAAGGTACATTCTAATAAAAAAAATTACAAAATAAAGTTTTTTTTGTTTCTGCATTGATTTCAAAATTTATAAACTGGGAAATAACAGCTTGTCTAATTAGGCTAAGAGTCCAGTGAAACAAAGGTAGGTGCAAAGAAAACCTGGAATGCCATAGTGTTTCCCCAAGACTGACTTTGAGAACCACTGATCATGAAAGACATAATATACTGCTGCAGGAAAACATTTAAATGTAGATTTTTATTTATTTATTTTTATTTTATTGGCCTTTATAGATCACATTACAATATGTAAAACACATCCCAGTCATAAATTCAATTGTTAAAATATTTCAAACATTGCTGCTTACAAATAACTTCTACTCTCAACAGCTTTGTATGAGGGGGCCTTACCTTTTGAAAGTCTATGTGGGAGTTTAGTGGGGGCTTTCGGTTTTCTTGGATCTACTAACATGTAGATCTGTAAATTCTGCCTATCCTTCCCAAAACACAATCCTCCTGTACCAGAAACAACTGTTTTGAGTGGACACGGGCACAATATAGTTTCCTTTGGGGTATTTTGAATTATGTATGTTATCCTTTAAAGGCCAATGATGTGATTTCAAAAACTTGTAATGCTGCTACTGTTCAGAGTGGAAAATGTCTGCTCTTTGCATGTCTACACAAACCTATTCAGGGGTGTCGAACTCCGGACCTTGAGGGCCACAGTTGCTGCAGGTTTTCATTTTAACTCCTTTCCTAATCAGTTACCAGTTTTCACTGCTAATTAACTTCTTTTACCTTCATTTTAATAGGCTTGTTTTTAAGGATTCAGTCCTCTGTATTTATTCTTTTCTGTTTGGCTGTCATTTAATGAAGAAATGAGATGTGAAATGAGCCAGCAGATGACCAGCTAAACTGGGATTTCAAGCCGATTCTTGCTGTTAATTAAGCCTGTTATTTAATTCCATGGCTTGTTGCTGCTCTTATTCTGCCACAGCAGACATTTCCAAAACTGTTGATTTTCTGTTTTTTCTAAGAACATCGTCAAAATGTTTTGGTGACCTGGGAGATCAAATTTTCCAAGACCTTCACCTTTCTTTATTTTCAGATATTGTGTGATGGGCACAGGTGAGCTGGTCATGTGGCAGCTTTTTTGTGTCTTATTGTTTGGCTGCTACGTAAGAAAAACTTGACTTGGGCTACTTAGTTGTTTCTTAATTAAAATTAAGGCAAAAGAAATTAATTGGCGGCGAGAACTGGTCACAAATGAAGAAGATGGATAGAATGAAAACCTGCGAGCACTGCGGCCCTCCAGGATCTGAGTTCGACACCCCTGTATTAGATGCTCAGCCATTATGCTGATTGGTTGCTTTGCTAAATATTTTATTCCTGATGCTGAAACCTTATGTTCAGTCAGAATCCTAACCTTCTTTCTTTTTTTTGTCCTTCTATGCAGTGACTCTCTTCACGCTCTTCAAACTGCAGGAGCCAATGTCAAGGTGTGCTCCAGCTACTGTTTGCCTTGGCTTGCTGTTGATGTTAAGTCTGCGTGGACGGTGTGGAACAAGGTGCAAGACCAAATCTGAGTGAATTGCTCATCTGGACTTTTTGTCTAATTAGATGTGACCTCACAATAAATTGACTCAAGTGGTGGTGCCTGCCAAAGCAGATTTTCACTTATTCTTCTTAAGATTTTCTTTTTTTAAAGCGGTGGTTTTGCTTTCCAGGATATTGTCTTTATTTTTTTTCTTAAATGTTTCTGATCATTTGTTTTATTTTGTCCAGATTAACGTCTGGCTGGTAATTATTGCTCTCCTTGGCTGTATTTGAATTTTCCACACAGCAAAATCACCAGTGTTAAATTATCAATTAGTGTATATATTTAAACTGGGGTGGCACAGTGGTAGTGCTGCTTCTTCGCAATGAGGAGGCTGAGGTTCATGACCTGGGTTCTCCCTGTGTGGAGTTTGCATGTTCTCCCTGTGTCTGCTTGTGTATTCTCAGTGTTGCCCATTTTCCACCTATAATTCAAAGACATCCTGGTTAGGTGGATGGCATTGCTAAATTAACCCTAGTGTGTGGTGGGTGTACTCTTTATGATGGACTGGTGCCCTGTCCAGGAATTGTGCCCGCTGCTAGCTAGGGAAGTGTCCAGCTTCCCTGCAACCCTGCTCAGGATAAATGGGTTTGAAAATGAATGGAAGAATATTTAAACTGTTTCTATACTGTATACTTGTTAACACTGTCGATTTCGCTGTGCACTCCAACTTTACTGTGTGGATTTGTTTTGCAGCTTTTAATTTTTTTATTAAATAATGAAAGAATCAATTTTCAGTTTCTAATATGTGAAATTGTTTGCTTTAAAGTGACTTTTTAGTTATGGTGTTTATTCTTTTCTGTGGTGTATTTTAATTTAATTGGATGTACATTTCTCTTGTGAGTCTATCTTGGTAAACAGATCAATAGTCATCTGCAGAGTGATTACCTGATGTCTAAAAGTATACATTACAATTTTGGCCACAATGAAATTGTAAAAGCCATTGATTTGAACCTACAATTAGGCTGATGGCCTGTAATGGGCTGGTCCAGCGTTAGTTACAGTCTTGGGTCCAGTATGTCCAGGACAGACACCAATTCTCTGCAAATATGAATGGAAAAAGAGTTTTGAAATGGATGGATGGATTTATATTTATTTTTTTAATCAGCACTTAAATGATATCAACCATACATTACATTTATTTCCATAATTCTTTAATGGGTTTTCTGAAATGTTAAGCAACTTTCTCTGGGTCATTATAGTGGTCAGTGATGGGAATAAAGCAGCAACAATGTGCTTTATAGAAAAATGCCAAAAGGATTGTGCCACAGGGCTTGCTTTTTAAAACAAACTGGGTACAGTTAAATAGACTTGTGTTAACATGCAGTTTCTCAAGTCATAGCATTTTCAAAAGAGTGAGATTTATGTAATTGTTTTAAAATATATTGTATTTCAGATGTAGAGAAAAGCCAAGCAAAATGACACCTTTTATTGGCTAACTAAAAAGATTACAATATGCAAGCTTTCGGGGCAACTCAGGCAAAAAGAAGGGGCCTGAGTTGCCTCGAAAGCTTGCATGTTGTAATCTTTTTAGTTAGCCAATAAAAGGTGTCATTTTGCTTGGCTTTTCTCTACATTCATAATGGCTAACACAGTACAACACCCTTGTATTTCAGATGGAATAGTCGCTCAGCAGTTAGATCCAGAATCTCAGGTGTGAATCCCATCCCGCCTTGGGTTTTCCTCTTCCTTCCCCAAAGAGGTGTGTGTGTGTGTGTGTGTGTGAGATGGATTGGTAATTTCTGAATTGTTCTTGTGTGGATCTATTTAAGAGTGGGCCATACAAGAGACTGAGAGTCAGTCCAAGTCAGATTTGTGCTTTGTGGCTGGTTCAGCTGGGACAGGCTCTGGCCTCTACAGGCCCTGATTAAGTAGGCCTCAGATTGTTATGTTAAATATTAACAGAATTAAAGGAGTGTGAGAGAACACGTGGTATAATGTATGCATAAAAATTTAAAGGTAAATTATGGAATAAACCGCATAGGTATTGTAGTAACCTAATTGTAAAGTACTAAATCTCAAGAGCCTCAAACGCACTGAAATTAGAAAAGCAAAGTCTGCATTGTTTATAGACAGATTAGAAAATACATAGATAAACAGCTTTACACCTTGACTACAATCTCGAGGAATGTTATAGGCAAACAACTGCAATAAAATGATTTAAATATTATTTTTAGTGACAATAGAGGAAACTTTAAAGTTGGCACATTACACGTTGGTTTTTGACAAGACACCACCACCTCCAGGGCATTAAAAGGTGCCAGCTGGCCTGCCCATTCCTTGACTTCACACAGCCTTGGGCTCACGTGCAGTAGCAGAGCTCCACAATGTGCAGTGCCACCATCCATCCCTTTCATTTGGAAAACTTGTACCTCTTAGTAGCAGATGATTTGAGAAGTCTGCAAAAACCACATTTATTTTCAGTAAAGAACAGCTTGTGCTAATAACATTTGTTATTTTTATGAAAATGATGTGCATTGTACTTTTTTAAAAATAAAGATTTGACTGATCTTATGTTTTTATTTTTAATGGTATGGCCTATAAGCAGACTGCCATTTGCATTGGTTAATTTGTGATAGTGGGTGCTGTTTTTCCCAGCATTCTCTGCCTGCCACGACTTTTTCACTGTGTGCTTAACGTCACTTTCTAATCCTCACATTCTTGAAAAGACAATTATAGCTCATTTTTTGAAGTATGCTTAGGCGTCTTATTGTGAGCATTGACATAACTAAGAGACTCATTGAAACTACCTTATAGTATAAGTTAGCAGAAGATCAAATGCATTTCTGATTTCTCAAAGTGAACAGAATGCCAATTACAAGATACCTTGGAAAACTTTTGAGATATCATGGATTACGCATAATATGATATTCTCAAACCTGCTTAATCCGATTAAGATTGGTGGAAGGCCTCAGTACAACCTATATGTAAATTTTAATTTTAACATCTTAAAATTCAAAAGCAATTATTTCTATAGCACATTTTCATACCATGGTGGCGCAGTGGTAGCATTGCTGCCTCGCAGTAAGGTGTCCAGGGTTCACTTCCCGGGTCCTCCCTGCGTAGAGTTTGCATGTTCTCCCCGTGTCTGCGTGGGTTTCCTCCCACAGTCCAAAGACATGCAGGGTAGGTGCATTGGTGATCCTAAATTGTCCCTGGTGTGTGCTTGATGTATGTGTGTGTGTGTGCCCTGTGGTGGGCTGGCGCCCTGCCCGGGGTTTGTTTCCTGCCTTGCACCCTGTGTTGGCTGGGATTGGCTCCAGCAGACCTCTGTGACCTTGAAGGTAGGATATATAGCAGGTTGAATAATGGATGGATGGATGGATTTTCATACAAATAATGTAACTTTCTCTTTGACACCTTGAGCTACATGAAAAAAAAAAATGAGATTAGGAAATAATAAAGAAAATATAACAAAGGAAAAGGCTATGGTTTGATGGCCTGGAGGAGAGGAAAAAATCCTTTTAGGCTGGAGAAAAACAAAATCTGTAGGGGTTCCAAGGCCAAAAGACCATCCAGCCCCACTGGGCATTCCACCCAACATAAATGTTCCTAAAGCATCACTTGATAGGATTTTATGGAGTTGGTCTTGTGGACAGCTGAGACACCAGCCTTCATTCCATCATCACAGGTGGCTTCATAGTGCCTTGGTCAGGTGGTGGTGGCGCAGAAGAATCAGAAAAGATAGGAGAGAATAGTGGGGTTTAGTAAAGATTGTGGATCCCTGAAGAGTATCATAATGCACTGCCCATACAGGCTATTAGAAATAAAACTACATTTTAGCTACAAAAAAGCCATATTAAAAAATGGGGTTTTAACAGTTTTTTTTTCCACGTTTGACAGTTTTAAGCTGGCGAATTTCTATTGGTACCAAGTATTCCAGGTTTTAGGTGCATAACAGCAAAAGGCTGCATCATCACTAATTTAGCTTAAATTAATTTTGAGTGTTCATCTGGATTGACTCATCATTTGGACTTGTGTAGGTCCAGCATGAAGGTGCTATCTGAGTAAAACATTAGCAAGAATAAGTCACCTACTAAAATGATAATGTCTAGTAAAGGCACAAATGTTTTACTAATTAGGAAATTGCTTAGAATGAAAGTCTACACCCATGGTAGCCCACTAATTTTGAGACCCCAGACTTAGAAACAGTAGGCAAACGTAATGTGTGTAAATTAATCACAATGTTTCATGGGCAATGTAATAAACCTAATGCCTTCCAGGATGAAAAATATGTATATCTTTGCAGTATTAAAAATACTGTATGTTACAAAAACGCACAGTTCCCTTTCCTAATTCATACTGTAACTTGGCAACACAAACACAGCAAATAGGGTGAAAGAAAGGCTTTGACAAAGACCCGCCCACAAACGTCACTGGCCGACCCCAAACTCAACAGGCAGGCTCTGTCCTACTCTGAAGTTCAAAAAATACTTTGTGTTCAAAATGCTCAAATATGCTCTTCAGGAGGACGGGTAAATTGTAAAATTTCTGTGTTGAGGGACAAGACAATATAAATAAAGAATGAATTTATATAAACAAAAAAGCACAAAAACAAGGCAAAAAGGGTTTGCCTGAAAAAGCAAATTAAGTTTAACAAGCCCAACCTATTCTCAGATACTCATGAGATAAATCAGCAAAAGCCACTGTAATCAGACAATCAGGAAAACCTGCAATCTACAAAACTCCTGCACACTCTCTGCCAGGACCACCTCTCCCACCTGAGTATAAATGTAAGGGTGGTCCCAGCAGGAGTGACATCAGTGTTGACCCCTTTTAAAGTGTTATGATAATTTCTTTAGTTCTTAAGACTTCAACTACGATTCTTAGGATACCATCCACAAAACACATGGAATGTAAGAAAATATGCAATGCATAAATAATCAATAAATATAACACTATTAACAAGATTTACATAATAACAAAAAAGGAAAAATAGTAGTTACAATATAATGGAAAATAAACAAAAGCCAGGGAATAAATCCTGGTTATAACATAATTATGCTGTCAATCACTTTATTATTTGCTGCAGAATTACATAAGTTATTAAAATATTTCTATTATTTAATTAAAAAATATCTTTGCCCCATTTTACAATAAGCTGTAATCTCCTTCTATATGCACAAGGACTGCACCATCAAGTAGTGGGGGAAAAAGTGGGCATTGCTTAAAAATCTCTGAGGAGTAAATATGCAACAAGTATGGACACAAAGAAATGTGTATGATTTTGATAAAACATTTATACCTTTTTCCTGCGGTGGGTTGGCACCACGCCCAGGATTGTTTCCTGCCTTGTGCCCTGTGTTGGCTGGGATTGGCTCCAGCAGACCCCCGTGACCCTGTGTTCGGATTCAGCGGGTTAGAAAATGGATGGATGGATTTATACCTTTTAAATTCTAAATATGTAAATTTTAAATATGTGGTGGCTCTGAGGCTAAGGATCTGTGCTGGTATCCAGAAGGTTGTCGGTTCGAATCCCCATCACTGCTAAAAAAGACATCCTACTCTGCTGGGCCCTTGAGCAAGACCCTTAACCTACAAGGTGAAATAAAGAACAAAAAAAAATTAAGATACCAATAAAGTGATTTACAAATACAGCCAAGACATTACTAGTGTTTCTGATGGCTATTACTGTTTAAAATGACTGATTTTTATTTTTTTTTCATATATGACTGCAAAGCCCCATTTTCAGTAGCCATCCTGTCAGTGTTCTAATAGTCAACTCTTTTAGCTTATCCTTAATTAGTCATCTTTATATGCTAATTGGTTATTAGAGAAACCTTTGCAATTTGCAACAGTGTTGGCATTCCTAAAGTTCAGTTCTGGTTTCAAAAATGGCCAAAATAAAACAGCTGTCTTAAGCAGCATGTCAGTGTATTGTTTGTTTGCAGAACGAAGGTTAAAACTGAAGGTGTAGTGCCATGACAGAAATTGGATGTAAGCAGGATAAGCAAGTTACAAGTGCAGGCATGACACGACATTCAGGTGCGTTCGGCGGCTAAGCTAAGGCTGAAATGCTTCACATTTTTATTTATCTCATTCAAGAGTCCGTTGTTACTTGCCCTGGGGAAATTGACGCATTATTTTTTGAGATTATTGTGGTCTGTTTAGCGCGTTAAAAAATATTATCGCATCCCGATCCGCCGACGAAGCGAACGCATCTGGAAGTATTTTGCTCAGGGAATCATTTTCATTTATTTTTTTAACATTATGAAACAATAATACCAAAAGGTGAAGTGTGTACCTAATTAAATACATCCAGTACCGTATTAATATATACCGATTCTACTAACCACAAAAGCATTACATCTCTTAGAGATGCTAAACTTTCCGAAGGGGCAGGACAATAAAATAAGTCTTCAGCATGCATTCAAAGTCAACAGTCGTTTGGATCGTTTCGTTTTTAATTGGACACTTCTGTGTCTCATAATTTGAGAATTAATACATTTGCCTCGTTTTCTTAATGCCTTCTTTTCAACTTGCCTTTTAGGAAGACATTCAAGTTCAGGTTACACTTGCTCAAGTAGCATTTTGTTAAAAGTTCAGGTTTAAGGTCACCGTTTAAGTTTAAACTATGCCATTATTATTTTCTTAATTCCTCTCTGTTCATTCTACATTAAATTTATGAGTCAGTGTGCATTTGATTCATGAATTTATGTATTAATTTTATAATTATATATTTAAGAGTTAGATGCGATTGATTGCGATTAATTACATGTATTTATCGTTGTTTTTTCCAATCGATTTCCATTTTTGTTTATTAAATATGCGTGTAACAATCAGTCATATTCAAAAGTAATAGCGATAACTGAATGCAATTCCATGTAGACTCAAGAGTAGAATTCTTAACTGAATTATTATTATTATTAATTAATTAATTAATAATTATTATTATTTATTATGAATTATTCAGTAGAATAACGGAATGCAATTCCATGTAGACTCTTGAGTATAGACTCAAAAGCGGCATTTGGGGGTGGCAAGTGGGGCGACTGTCCCAGGCCCAGCTTTTGAGGTCCGCGTGTCCCGTTAGAGCGGATTTTGCGTTGGTTTGGACACGTGCAGAGAAGAGATGCTGAGTATTTTGGGAGAACGGTGCTAAGGATAGAGCTGCCAGGGAAGAGGAAAAGAGGAAGGCCTAAGAGGAGGTTTATGGATGTGCAGAGAGAGGACATGCAAGTGATGGGTGTAACAGAACAAGATGCAGAGGACAGAAAAATATGGAAGAAGATGATCCGCTGTGGCAACCCCCAACGGGAGCAGCGGAAAGAAGAAGCAGATTGTACAGTTATATTTTGATAAACTCCGTGTGTTGTCTTGCAAAAACTTAGCTGAATACTGTAATGAGAAAATCCGGGGTATGTTAACATTATTTTTATTAAATTAGCGCGCAAGTTTATACAGTCCACACATACCGGTAACAGCGTTTGACGTAACCGGCCCCTCGTGGGGTTTGTCAGCCGTAGGCCCCCGCATACCCCTAAGGCTGAGTAGACTCCATAAAATAGGTGCTTTTTAACAGCCCTTCACAATGGAGGTAAAAATAGAGCACACACGCTGTATTTGTCGTGGCTGCATATCTTTCAAAAAGAAGCAGATTGCAGCTCAAGTGATGTGAAAATGGCATCAACTGGTGTGCGTTAATGGTGGAGGATCTGTGACTAAATATTGTTCAGTTTTTCTAACATAACATTTTTGAAAGTATACCGAACATTGTGGTACCCTTTGAATTAGCAAATGGATAATTAATACAAAATGCCCAACACTAGCAAGAAAAAAATCAGTTTTAATATTACCCTGTGAAAAAATAAAAGGAACTGAAATAAGTTCCTCATCTAGGTATTAATATTAGTTCGAACACAGGCATTTATTAAATTATATAAATAAGTAAGAACTTGGAAATGAGCTAATTTTTTGTATAACGGGAATATGAATAAGCAAGAAGATCAGGGGCTTGCGGCGATTGTTCGTGTAGATCTGAGACTGAAACATCAGGGTTGGGCGCCAGAGATCAGGGGCACAAGCCACTGCAGCCCCTCACCTTCCAACGCCGCTTGTCCATTTTTAAACCCGTCCTGCATGTGTTTACATCAGTTAGCCTTTCTCGTGTGGTTAATTAGATCAAATACCGTGTAGCTACTAAATGACAGCGTCAGTTCTTTACAGTAAAAATCTACAGATAATATCGTGAAATCAATTCAGTCTTAAATATGCTTTCATCATCTATCTATCTATCTATCTATCTATCTATCTATCTATCTATCTATCTATCTATCTATCTATCTATCTATCTATCTAAGTTGATGTTACTTGGCTCATAATTTAATGATGATAATATCATTACAATGCAAAGAGAAAGGTAGTTTATAAGTTGATAGATAGACAGATGATCTTTTTTAAATCAGAAAAAGAAAGTACAATAAAAGACAATGTCTAACATGTAGAACAAGCATAATTTCAACATGTTTTATTAAACAAAAAACATGTATATCCATTATGCACCCCTTCTTTACTTCTACTCAACAATTTAAAGTCCATAAACAGCACCAAATAAGCACATGTAAGACTAGGGTGTTGTACCGTGTTCGCCATTATGGATGTAATGAGAAGTCAAGCAAAATGACACCTTTTATTGGCTAACTAAAAAGATTACAATATGCAAGCTTCGAAGGCAACTCAGGCCCCTTCTTCAGGCAAGAAGTAAGATGTAAGAGAAATGGAAAAAAGTCAACTTCAATGCCTCCTGCAATTATTTCCAAAAACATTTTAACAGTGGATAACTCATTAATGTTCAGCTGTCATAGATAGATAGATAGATAGATAGATAGATAGATAGATAGATAGATAGATAGACAGACAGACAGACAGACAGACAGACAGACAGACAGACAGACAGACTGACTGACTGACTGACTGATCAGTCAGTCAGTCAGTCAGTCAGTCAGTCAGTCAGTCAGTCAGTCGATAGATAGACAGATAGAGGTTACTTTCGGCTCCTTATATAGCCCACCCGGAAGTGCTGCAGGTGCTCGTTGACCTACTTCCAGCTGCATCTCCGTGTGCGGCTGCGTTCCCGCCCAGACGGGCTCGTTAGGCCGTGCAGCGCCCCCTGGCGGTGGTCACGGAGCCCAACAGGGATGAGCTCCAGTGTTTCAAAATATTGGCCCAGATGCAACCCAGGGGGGCTGCCACCAAGTGTTCCGGGGGACGTGGTGGGCATCCCATGACTGCTCCCCCAGATCCATTGTGAAAGGGGCGTCCCGACCAGGCATGGGTCCCGGCCATCTGCCACAAGACATTCAAATGCAATTTAGACTGCAGGAGGGATGCGCATTTTCACTGCCCGATGTGTGATTCAACAATCATCAGGAGGCAGGATATGATCCACCACTTGACGTCCTGTGGAGGAGTTTCAGTTCTGCCACCTTCTGGCTCCTCTGCAGCACCTTCTGAATGCCATCAGAACTGTTTGTTTACCAATCAATGGATGATTCCTCCAAGCGCTTATAAGCCTTCTATCGACTGCAGCAATTTCACAGCAACAGAAGCAGCAGTCTTGGAGGAGTTGGTGAAATGCAAGTCTTTTGGCGAAGGCAAAATATTTTGTGAATTTCCCCTTGGGATTAATAAAGTATCTATCTATCTATCTATCTATCTATCTATCTATCTATCTATCTATCTATCTATCTATCTATCTATCTATCTATCTATCTATCTATCTATCTATCTATCTATCTATCTATCTATCTAAAGGCAAGAGATTTAAAAGTTCAAAATATTGCTTCTTCAGCTCTCACAATATTTTCTGTTCAGGTTAGCAAAACAAATCTGTTGGTCAGTGCATGAGCCCTCCATAAAACATTTCAGTGCGGCTTAGCAGAGTCAAGGTAGCATTTAACCCAAACCAGTATTTCTTAAATTATGAATGTGTTGTAAAATTAGCTGACTCCATCTCAGCGTGAATTCCGTGTCGAGTGGTATGCCACCTGCTATTTAGATAAAATCAGATTAGATGAACTTCAGTAATCTCTTGGAGAAATTCGGGCGCATACAGTGACAAAAACATAAAATGCATACAGACTCACAGGACAGATAATATAGACAACCAATAAGTAAATAAATAGATAAAAATAAACTTAACAAGTACATTGGGTAGAAGCATTTAATTGCCTGATAGCAGTGGGGACAAATGACCCCCCCGAGGCGCTTCTTAGCACACCGTGGTGGAATGAGCCTCTGGCTAAAAGTGTTCCCAAGAGAACAACTCCTGGAGGGGATGGAGGGGATTTTTCATGATGGCATCCAATGTTGTTTTCATCCTCTTTTCTACGATAGCTTCCAGTTTGTCCACGGGTCTCCCTGTGATGGAGCAGGCTTTCCTGATAGGTTTGTTCAGGCATTGTGCTTCTTTTGATCTGAAGTTGCTTCTCCTGGAGACCACAGCATAGAACACCACTCTGGCCGCTATGGACTATTAGAACATTTCTACACATCAGAAGACCTGAGTCTCCTTAGCATGTCCAGTGTGCTCTGGTCCTTCTTGTATGGTGCCACTATGTTGTCAGACCAGTTCAGTTTGTTGTTATTGGGAACCTCCAGGTACTTCTAGCTCTGCACCATTTGCATTTCCTCCTCCTGAATGGTGACTGGTCTCAGAGGCTTCTTGGTATGCTAGAAGTCCACGACCAGCTCTTTTGTCTTGCTGGTGGCGAGTTGCAGGTTGTTGTCCCTGCACCCAAGATGAAGTCTTCCACGACTTTCCAATACTCTTACTCATCTCCATTATTAATTCAGTCTATGATGGATGAGTCATCAGAAACTTTCTGGAGATGGCAAGTGATGGTATTGTACTGGAAGTCTCTTGTATGGGGGGCTAAACAGGAAGGGAGACAGGACAGTTCAATAAGGTGCTCCAGTACTACACACCACCATTGCTGACACATAGTCACTCAGCCTAACAAACCTCTGTGTTGTTGGTCAGGTAGTTCATGATCCAGGAGACTGTGGGATCGATAGCCATGAGCTTTTTCTTTAGTTGATGAAGAAAAATGGTGTTAAAGGCACCGGAAAAATCAAAGAATGTGACCGTGGCTGTGGTGCCAGGCAGCTTTGTCCAAGTGGGAGTAGGCTCTGTGGAGCGTTCTGTAACACTATAAGCTTTCATTTCTGTGGCACCTTTTATTGGCTAACTAAAAAGATTACAATATGCAAGCTTTCGAGGCAACTCAGGCCCCTTCTTCAGGCAAGATGTAATACAGAAACTGGAGTTCCCTATGTTTATATACACACTCTAGGACAAGAAACAACATTGGTAAATATTTAAATGAGAAATTTTAAATGTAAAAAATTAATAGATTCATTCAGGCTAGGGTTAATTTAACAAGAGAGAAAAGAACAATGTATTGTTAAGATCTCTGGATAAGATAACTGTCCAACAAAGTCTTTTGAAGTTTGTAATGAGTTTTTTTCAAAACAATGTGGGTCTGTAGACAGGTTGTCTGTCATTCTGAGAGATGTAAACAATCCTCTTATCTGGCCATAAAACTCATGTCTTTATTCAGTCTTTGTTGTAAAGTATTACATTTTAGCATGAGTTTAACTTCCCATTCTTTTCTCTCTTGCCGTGTTTTGAAGTTGCCCATAAGCACTGTGACTTTAAAGTCCTTCTCACTGTGTCCATGGCTGTTGAAGTGGGCCGCCACAGGAACATCTGTGTGGCCATGTTTAATGTGGAACCTGTGTAAATTCATTCTCTGGCGGAGTGTTTGTCCAGTTTCTCCCACATAGAGTGCAGTGTCAGGACATTTTGTCACAGGAGTCTGGTCACACTTATAAGTAATCTAACTTAGACACCATTAAAATATCCGACTACGCCACCCAGTTTTATTAAGAGACTGGGAACTCCTGAAATTTACCAATAATAGCACACAGGTTTCTTTAAATTGGGCGGTGAGTAAACACACAATGAAAGACACAACAGTAATTTCTGGAAAAGGCAACAGTAAGTTCTATTGTACAAGACAATATAAGGTACATTAAAAAGATAAACGAACCTAACAGAACCTAAACATATCAGGAATTATTTTCCTTTTTTGTAAAAGGAAAATACACAGTCCACACTCTAAAAGTCCATAAAAACAAGAATTGGTGGATACAACCTTTAGTGGTGCAGAGTCCAGTTTGGGCACTGTGTTACCCCAACACTTAATTGTTCATGGATGCACTCTGTTCCCCGGCAGAAGTTGTGTCAAATTGTTGACTCCCTGTCAGTGTCTCTTCGTTGTTCCTTTTTCTTCCACTCTGGGCTCCTTGTGTTGCTGGGACCTAGGCACGCCTCATTCCTCGTCTGTCAGCTTCGCTTGGTCCTCTCACGCGGCTTCCCTCTTTCGCTGGACCCACAACTGGCGTCTCTTTGTGGAGCTGTCTCTTCGTCCCTGGAAGTGTTGCCGTCCTTGTGCCTCACGTTGTGCCAGCCAGGTACCCTTGTCTGCCTGCGAGCCCCTGTGCCCTGTTCGAGTGTCTTGGCAGCGTTTCCTGTGGGTTCTCCCTCCTGCCTTCTGCTGGCCAGCAGTTTATATTTACTTCACCCCTCTGTTGTCAGTCCTGGACAACAGTTAATCAATTGCACATCTAAATTGCCTGGGTTTAACAATTAATAAAAACACAAACAAAATGTATGGTTACCAAACATTAATAAGTACAGATATGCTGATTCGGAACCAATATTTCCAAGCCAGGTAAATACAGACATTCTACCAAGGCCAGACTTCAAAGCAGTGATTCTCTTGCAGGACAGCAAATACCACTAATAAGTACAGATAGCCTTTTAACTTCTCACCCCCCCCCAGTCCCAACAGAGGGTGCCTAATGGAGCCACCCAGTGCACAAAAAAAAATGTAAAAGTATCCCCCTCTGACACATTTCATGCAGAAAATTAGGTAGACTACATTAGATGATCTGCAGGAAAATGATCCCTTGATGTGATGTTCAAGTCGGCAGTGTGGTATAACTATACGGTCTGTATCATAGATGTGGGCACATGTTTTGCATCTTTTCTGTAGGCATGGAGATGTGCCATTTTCTGTTGGTTCACTTAGGGAGCCTCGGACAATTAATTGTTGAAGGTTTGGTGGTTGTCTGCATGCCAGGAGGGGAGGTTCAGGAAATACATTTTTCAGTGTTTGGTCATTGTTTAGTATTGGCTGAAGTTCTTTTATAATTTTTCGAAGTGTTTCAAGATGTGGGTTGTAGGTGACAACAAGGGGGATGCGATCCTTGTTGTCTTTGTTTTTATATTCCAGAAGGTTGTCTCTGGGTATGGCAGTAGCTCTTCTTATTTGAGTGTCTGTTGTTTTCGGGGTGTAACCTTGTCTGATGAAATTTTGTCTGAGCTCCTGCAGTTGTTTTTAGTTAGCCAATAAAAGGTGTCATTTTGCTTGGCTTTTCTCTACATTCATAATGGCTAACACGGTACAACACCCTAGTACTACATTTCTGTGGCACAAAACTTTAATAAGTATTACCCCTCCTCCCTTCTCACAACCGATTACACAATTGAACTGAGAAGACTGAGAGCACAGACATGTATAAGGAAGGGAGGGGCGAGGAGGGCCCGACACACATGAGCTGGTGAGCTGAAAGGACAATAGCACTACAGTGGCATGCAAAAGTTTGCATACCCTTGCTTAAAAAATTTGTTACTGTGAATAGTTAAGTGAGCAGAACAACAACAACAATATTTCTATAGCACATTTTCATACAAACAATGTAGCTCAAAGTGTTTTAGATGATGAAGAAAGAGAAAAAAAGACAAAATAAATTAGAAAATAGAATTAGGAAATGGCGGCACGGTGGCGCAGTGGTAGCACTGCTGCCTTGCAGTTAGGAGACCTGGGTTCGCTTCCTGGGTCCTCCCTGCGTGGAGTTTGCATGTTCTCCAGGTGCTCTGGTTTCCTCCCACAGTCCAAAGACATGCAGGTTAGGTGCATTGGTGATCCTAAATTGTCCCTAGTGTGTACTTGGTGTGTGTGTGTGTGTGTGCCCTGTGGTGAGCTGGCACCCTGCCCGGGATTTGTTCCTGCCTTGCGCCCTGTGTTGGCTGGGATTGGCTCCAGCAGACCCCCGTGACCTTGTGTTAGGATATAGTGGGTTGGATAATGGATGGATGGAATTAGGGAACACTAATTAACATAGAATAAAAGTAAAGTCCGGTGGCCAGGGAGGACAGAAAAACTCCAGATGGCTGGAGAAAAAAAATAAAATCTGCAGGGGTTCCGAGGCCACAAGACCACCCAGCCCCTTCTAGGCATTCTACCTAACATAAATGATCTCAATCAGTTCTCATGGTTTTCAGACTTCATGTGAAAGAACTTGATGATGATGGTCATGTGGACTTCTGGCCTTTAATCCATCAATGTAAGGTGTGAAAGGCGCTATATAGGCGCCCAACCCGACACAGACTGACAATGGAGGCACAGGTAAAAAAAAAAAAAACAAATACTGTTTTTTTCTTCAGCTGGGGGGGGGGTCGTGATGTCTTCCCCGTGCCCCTCAGCTACAGCACAGTCCCACAAAGCACAACACAAAACAAATCAAAAATATTCTTCTTCCTCCACTCCTCCCAGGCAGATTCGTCCTCCTCCTCCCGACTCTGGCGCCTTGAGTAGTGGCTGCAGGCTCTTCTTATAGCCCACCCAGAAGTGCTTCAGGTGATAATTAACCTAATTCAGGCTGCACTTCCGGGTGTGGCTGTGCCGCTCCTCCCGGTGGTGGCCACGGAGCCCAACAGGGCTAAGCCCTGAAGTTCCACGCCTGTGGCCCCGATGTAACCCAGGAGGGCTGCCACCATGTGTTCTGGGGGATGTAGTGTGCATCCCATGGCTGCTCCCCCAGATCCAGTGTCAAAGGGGTGTCCCGGCTGGGTCAGCCACAAAGGACAGCATAGTGCTTTGAATGGGTGGTGGGGGCGCAGATTGCCACCACAGAAAACTGGAAACAGAACAGTAGAGAAAGTAAGGGTTAGTACGGATTTTGGAGCCACCAAGAATGATAATGATAATTAATTGAATATACAGAATATCAGGATTAAACTAAAATGAAGCTATGAGAAAGCCATGTTAAAATAATGTGTTTTTAGCAGTTTTTTTAAAGTAAGACAAACTTATTACCAAAAGGTATAAAGTTAAAGATGACACATTTCTTTAATATTTTAAGCAAGAGACAATTTTTATTTCCATCATTCACAGGTACAAAATACCAAAAACATGAAAAGGGCCTGAAGCAAAAGTTTGGGTACCTGACATGGTGCGTACTTAGTAACACCCCTTTGGCAAGTTTCACAGCTTGTTAACGCTTGTCGTAGCCAGCTAAGACTCTTTCAGTTTTTACTTGGGGTATTTTCACCCATTTATCCTTACAAAAGGCTTCTAATCTATATTACTAAACCACAGTTAATTTATGCACGGCGGACGCACCGAGGCGCATGCACACTGTGGCCTTGGCGCCCGCCCCAGAGTCCAGAGTAAAACGCAGCGGCTTCCCAAAACACGGTGGCGCCCGCCCCAGAGTCCAGAGTCAAACGCAGCGGCTTCCCAGAGTCAGTAGGTGGCGCCCAAATAACACAACGTGCTGCGCCGTGACGCCTGCCCCAGAGTCGAACGCAGCGGCTTCCCAAAACGCGGCGGCTTCCCAGAGTCAGTAGGTGGCACCCAGACAACACAACCTGTGAGCACCCAAACAACACAACCTGTACAGTCATGGATACAAACAATGAACGAAGGCGCCCACACAAAGAAACCGCTTTAGTTCAAATAGGGTTATTGAATTAAATGGAAACTTTACCATGCCTACGACCTGTGAACTACACCTGAGGTAAAGCGTGCACACCAGGTTGTACAGCCGCCCGGACGCGACCGCCCACACCACCGCATATACCCTCCATGATATGTCATCACGCAGCGGCTTCCCACCGAGGCGCATATTGCACCGTGGCTCACGCCCCAGAGTCAAACGCAGCGGCTTCCCAGAGTCAGTAGGTGGCGCCCAAGCAACACAACCTGTTCACTACACTTGCTCTAATCCACTGTGCCAGTAATATAGATCACATAACGGTCACAGACTCAAACCCAGCGGCTTCCCCGACTCAGTGGCTGGCACACGAACACCACAACCTGTAAACTACATGTGCTGTGCTCCACTCTGCCAGCAGTCGGTGTCAGCAAAAGCAACAGAATCACGTCTCCACAAAACGAGACCGCTTTAGTACAGATATGCTTATTGAATTAAATGACATTTCCCCAGACGCGCCCACCCTCCATGATATGTCATCCATCCAAATATCGGACGGAACAGAGCATACTGCACCGTGGCGCACGCCCCAGAGTCAAACGCAGCGGCTTCCCAGAGTCATGTTTATGTCGGGGGACTGCGAGGGCCATGGCAAAACCGTCAGCTTGGGCCTCTTGAGGTATTCTGTTATAAACTTTTAGGTGTGTTTCGGATTATCTTCTTGTAGGAGCCATCCTATTTTTAACTTCAACTTTTTTTACAGATGGTGTAATGTTGGCTTCCAGAATTTGCTGGTATTTATTTGAATCCATTCTTTCCTCTACCAACGACATGTTCTCTGTGCCACTGGCTGCAACACAAGCCCAAAGCTGATCGATCCACCGCCATGCTTAATAATTGGTGAGGTGATCTTTTCCTGGAATTAGACACTCTTTTCTCATCCAAACATACCTTTTCACATTGTGGCCAAAGATTTCTATTTTGACTTCATCAGTCCACAGGACTGGTTTCCAAAATGCATCAGGCTTGTTTAGATGTTCATCTGCAAACGTCAGGTGCTGAATTTTGTGGCTAGGATGCAGGAAAGGTTTTCTTTTGGTGACTCTACCAGGTAGGTCACATTTGTGGAGGTGTTGCTGCACAGTAGAACAATGCATCACCACTCCAGTGTCTGCTAAGTCTTCCTGAAGGCCTTTTGCCATCAAACGGGGTTTTTTATTTGCCTTTCTAACAATCCAACCAGTAGTTCTTTCAGAAAGTTTTCTTGGTCTTCCAGTCCTCAGCTTGACCTCCACCATTCCTGTTAACTGCAATTTCTCAATAATATTACAAACTGAGGAAATAGCTATCTGAAAACACTTTGCTCTCTTCTTGTAGCCTTCTCTTGCTTTGTGGGCTTTAATTACTTTATTATTCAGATTGCTAAGCAGCTGCTTAGAGGAGCCCATGGCTGCTGATTGTTGGGACAAGGTTTGCGGAGTCCAGAGGATTTAAACAGCTTTGATATTTGTATCACCGGGGTTTCCTAATGATGACTGTGAACAAGTTGTAGCCCTAATGAGCAAATTAAGCTCTGAGACCACCTTGGGAAAAGTTACCTGAGAACTCAAATATCTTGGGGTGCCCAAACTTTTGCATGGTGCTCCTTTCCTTTTTTTCACTGTACAATTGTACAAAACAAAACCAATACAGTACACTCATTTTGCATAAATTGCTGAAAAGAAATGTGTTATCTTTAACTTTATGCCTTTTGGTGATTGGTTCATCTTCTGCTCACTTAACTATTCACATTAACAGACATTTTAAGCACTATATATGCAAATGTCAAAATAAAAATAACAGGATAGGAAACTGCGGTGGGCTGGTGCCCTGCCTGGGGTTTGTTTCCTGCCTTGTGCCCTGTGTTGGCTGGGATTGGCTCCAGCAGACCCCCGTGACCCTGTAGTTAGGATATGGCGGGTTGGATAATGGATGGATGGATGGAGAAGGACAAGAATGTGATGATTTTCAGGGTATTATGAAGGGTGAGGGAATTGGGCGGGAGTACATACAGTATATAGTATTGTGGGCAGTGTTCAACACTAAATCTCATTTCAGTGACCATAAACAACAGTGCCTTGTGCATTCGCCATTACGACATTGAATCTAAATCTGTAATAGAGGTGCAACAGAAATTTGTGGCTTGGCGAGAAATAATTCCCTCTTGTCACTTTGTTTTAAAGTGGTGCAATAAATGTACATACTGGTAGTGTGAAGGATGTGTTTGTTAGACCACTGAGAGCTGCAAGAAAAATATGAAAAGGACGGGAAAAGCGGTAGACATTCAGGATGGTGTCAATTGGTAGAGTTAAACATTTCAAAGTGTTTTCAAACTGTTCAAATTGTTCTGCAAGAGTTATCCTATCACCTGTATAAAATACAAACAGGGCATACATTTTTAGGGATAATTTAGCTTTTTTTTTTTAAATTATTCGATTAATTTCATTTTTAAATGGAAAGCCATTTGTAAACTTATTTAGAAAAATGTATTGTTAAAGGTGAAGCTCATTTGAAAAATTGGCCCTAGTGTGTGCTTGGTGTGTGGGTGTGTTTGTGTGTGTCCTGCGGTGGGTTGGCACCCTGCCCGGGATTGATTGCTGCCTTGTGCCCTGTGTTGGCTGGGATTGCCTCCAGCAGACCCCCATGAACCTGTGTTGGAAAATGGATGGATGGATATTTAAAAAAAGTTATTTAAGTCTGGCAACTACATTGCATAACTAGTGCCATGAGTCAAGTGACTAAATTAAGTGACTTTTCATACTATTCTTTCATCATCTACATATCCTTGCACCGCACGCCATGAATTTCTTTCTGCCAGCCTTACTAAAGCTGTCACTCTACATAACCATGTGCCGCGATACACCTCAACTGTTTTGAATGATACTAATTATCCCTGGGTAGCTCCCAATGTGGAATTTGAATGTTCCCCCCATGTCCACATCAGTTTCCTTCCACAGTCCAAAGACATGCAGGTTAGTTGGATTGTTATGTTAAATTGGTCACTGATGTGTATTTGTGTGTGTGTTCACCCTGTAATGGACTGTTTGGAAATTATTCCTGCCTGGCACCTGATGCATGCTGGGAGAGGCTCCAGCTGCCTTTATGTACTTTGTTAATCCCCAAGGTGAAATGATCTTTTTGCATGACCTATGGGGGTCAGAGTGCAGGATCAGCCATTGTACAGCATCCCTGGAGCAATTTTCAGGTTACGGGTCATGCTCAAGAGCCCAATGGAGTAGAGTTTGGAAAATAAATATATGGAATATTATTTTAACAATATATTTGTTTTCCATTTTGTTTTAGTAACATTTGTGTCAGAAACATACAAAAGTACAACAATTTTTTTTTAATCATGTGGGCATTGTTGTGTCTCTTTATGACCTTCCTGGCATGTGCCTGCACAGCACTAGAAACCCTTATGGTAATAATTCTTTTTTTGGGTCCCAGTATGGTACAGATTTTCTAATTTCAGACTTTAGATTAAAAATGTTTAAGAACCCTTGAGCTAAACAGTACCATTAGTTTAATGGATAAATGTATGTGTTTGTGTAAAGGCAGATATAAATGCAGAACATAAATAAATCCCAGTAATAATACCAGCCAGAGTGTCTGGTGCTTGTCAGCTTCCAGTGATTGTGAGCTGGGAAAATGGATGAAGCATAAGAACATAAGAAATCTGACAAGCTAGAAGAGACCATTCAGTCCTTCAGGCTCATTTGTTTAGCTAACAGCATGTGTAGAGTGGCCTCTGCTGAGCGCTTTGCACATAACTCGGTGGCGAGGATGGGATTTTTGCCAGAACTTTAAGCTGTGGTGTAGATGTTGGTCCATCCTTCCACTTTGTAACATGCTTATCAAGGGTCTTTTTTTGTTTTTCTTCTTGTTACTCCAAAATGATTTTGATGTTTCCTAGTGTCTTCTCAGTCTAGGTGACTATCCCTCCCCAGTTAGGGTCTGAAGAGAACTTGAGAAGAGGATGAGAAGAGAACCTGAACTTTGGAACTGGCAAAAATATAAAAAATGTAGGGGGCTTTGCCCCCTGCTCGCTTCGCTAGTGAACCCCTGGGCCGGCACAATGCACTAACCACTTTACAGTTCAGCCACTTGCGTTTGGGGATGCGGATGTACAATTTAAACAGATGCGGTGGAAGACCGGACAGTATTAACGGTTGTAGATATTCTTCAGGATATTCTAAGTTGATCTTTTCATCTTCCACATGATCACCACTAACTGTTTCAGCATAGTCTATAGATATGCATTTAACCAATTCGCCGCGTAACCGATCGACAATTTTCGCGTTAATTTGTTTGTCTTCATTGTTTCTCAGGATTGCCCGTGTATTCATTTCTTCTGTTGATAACCCTTCGGGATGAAATTCTTCAATAAGATTTGGACATTATAAGTCTTCTTTTATTGGGAACTTAAAGTGAGGAAAACGTTAAAATTTATAAGCTACGAGAGCAGGAACTGTGTCTGACAAAAGCATTCACTTGAATGAGAGGTGAGAGGGCCGTGTGTGTGGTTGAATATGACTGAGAGGAGGGCACGACTTGAAAAAATCTCATGGCCAAAGTCTCGTCTCATGGGACTTGAAATTATCTCTTTCAAAAAGTCTTGTTTCAGGATTTACTTTTATAATAGAGAGATAATGATTATTAATTATTAATCATTATTAATTAATTCCATAACTTCACCGAGGTCTATGGCAAAAGAACAGCCTGTTTTGACAGCAATCACATTGTTTCATGATAATATTAATGGGTGGAGTGGTGGCTCTGAGGCTAGGGATCAGCACTGGCAATCGGAAGGTTGCCGGTTCGAATCCCGTAAATGCCAATAGGGACTCCGCTTTGTTGGGCCCTTGAGCAAGGCCCTTAACCTGCAATTGCTGAGCGCTTTGAGTAGTGAGAAAAGTGCTATATAAATGCAAAGAATTATTATTAATGCAAAGCCTTCAGTGGTGGAAGTCTGTGCCCCAGGTTAGCATACTTTAAATTAGGTACATAGTAACACAATTTTTTATTGCCTAGGGATTTCAAGAAGGTAAATCCATATGACATTACACAGACAACAAATGTAGCAATACAAGGTGAAAATTAAATTTGTATTAAAAATAAATCTGTGTTCTGACGTAAATATTTTATTCCTGTCCATTTCCACAATGTCTATTGAATGAATGAAAACACTTCTGGCTGGTTTTTGAACTGGAGAGTCATTAAACTTTTTCCTAATGGATTAGTTGTGGTCAACAATGTAACCCCATTACCCCGTAGTAATTATAACTTTTATAGGAACAGTACTGTAGAAATGTATTGGAGAGGGTCTTTCAATGATGGTGGTCTGCCACATTTGATTATCACTGGTTTAACAGGAGTGGTCTAGAGAAGTTCACACTGGGGTGGGGCTGCATTCCATTAGACTTTCCAGTAGAATTTGGACATTGAGAGTGTAGTGTAAATTACACATGAAGGATTGGTATTATGCAAAAAATATTAGTGCACATCTGACACAATATAGGGGCTGTGCAGGAAAAGCAGTGAGATTTGCTGCTACAGCTACACCAGATGATGCACTGGATATGCTGTTTTGAAAAAAAATGTTAATTTGAACTTCATTTATATGAGTCATCCTCATCCGTAACAATCATTGAGAGGGAAGCAACCCAAAATAAAATATTTGCTACAAATTTTTTTATCTCAATAAACACACATTTTTCCTAAATTCTTATTTCAATGCCGATTTATTATCTAGAAGTGAGAAAGTTGTTTGTCTTGACCAGGCAACAGGTAAGCGGAGTGTAAAAGAATACACACCCTCCGTTTATTGAAAAAAAAGTGTGGACCACAATTTTTCTTGGAAATACAAAAGTGGAAAACTACAAGCAACCAGTTGAGGAGCTTCTCTCTTCCTACCTAGAACTTAGGGTCAACATGTCTTTGATCATCCATTTCCTACACTCTCATTGGAATTGTATTCCCCCACGAGAACATGGGAGCGGCCTCTAATGAACATGGGGAGAGGATCCATGAGGACACTGCTCAGTGGAAAGTGGAATGAGTCTATGTAACCAGACATCTGTTGATCATTTCACTGTGAAACACCTACAGAGCATTATAAACAGAAAAAAAACTATCAAGGGTCTTCTTTTATAAGTAATAATTATATTTAAAACAATTATGTGTGTAATGTATATTTTTTCCAGTTTAAATAATAATAATTTTAAAAAAATATATATCATTTTAAACCTTCATCTCTTAAAAGCTGGATTTGAGAGAGCAATTCTGTTGCCAGATTTTGATTCAGCCCCCTCAAATGTATAAAGTACATCTAAACATTTTGACAGGAGAGACACTTTTTTTTGCAGATCAATGCAATTAATACTTGTGATATTTGCCCGGACACCATCAGACCGACACCGCATCTTTATCAAGAATACCTTTATTTTTCTTCTCCACACAACACAATTCACAGTCCCGCACACCAACACAGTGCCTCTAGCCCCAGTCTCCCTTCTCCTGGGCCTTCTCTCTCTTTGTCCCTGGGCCACCTGCACTCTCTCTCCAGGAGCTTCGTCCTGCTCCTGCTCCTGCTCCCGACTCCAGCTCCTTGATTGGAGGGAGGCGGCCCCTCTTATCCTCACCCGGATGAGCTCCAGCTGCTCTACCTGACGTCACTTCCTATTGTGGCGGAAGTGTCAGGAGAGCACCCGGAAGCACTCCGGGTGACCCTGGAAGGATCGTCCTCCATGGGTGTGGCGGAAGTAAATAAGTCCCGGGCTCCATGAGGCTCGGGGCGCCCCCTGTCGGTGACCAGAGGCCCCAACGGTCTTGAGCCTCCCTGCTCTCCTTCTGTGGGTCTTTTCTACTCCAGGGCGGTTGCCCCCTAGTGGCCCGGAGGACAAATATGCCACAGTCTCGTCCTTCCAGGCGTCCCGGCCGGGTCTGACCCCCAGCAACGTACGACATACTATAAATTTTATTAGCACTTGAGAGGTCACTCTGTTATTTGCATAGTTGCAGAATTAGATTTGTAAGTTACTTTGGATGAAAGCGTGCACCATAGAAACATCTAAAGTAACAGTCTGATGGACTGAAATAGCATTGTCCAGGCAGAAAAGGCATAGGGCAGGGGATGGTCTCAGCAGGCCCTGTACTTCACTTTGGTAACAGGAGAGCCCCTCAAACTGCCAGTGTGAGTCTAAAGTCGACACAAGATAATGTGCCATATTTAGTTATAGAGAGCCACCGGAGTAGTTATTCTGTTGCCGCTAAAGAAACCATGTGGGCATAACAGGAGGGTTCTCTGGTTAATAAAGAGGATTTCCACTTAAAAGGTGGAACATATTATGGATAGCAAATGTCACGGGAGCCCACAAGGATGAAAAGCCCTTTACATATGAATTGGTGCTCTGGAGTGCAGGGACACATGGAGACAACAGAGAGGGATCTAATGGGATGCCCTCCATACAGAAATTAGCCCAAAAATGAGCCAAAAAGACTCTCACTGCCTGGATCCCTTGGACCGAAGAGTTGATAAGTGATTTTGGGAAAAAACTCAATTGGTAAACAAAATCTGCCTTGATTTGAGCTTCTTTTCCTGAATGATGCCCTCAAAAGAAGAAAAGTATGAGTAGCTTTTACACAGACATTTGTTTTTAACTTACAATAGTTAGTTGCTTTGTTAAAGTGAAATAGTGAGTTGTTAGTATTAGTTGGCGAAATTAAAACATTTGCTACAGTCAAGAAACATATAAGTTAATCTGCTTTAAATTTTACGTTTGCTTATGTCTAGAATAGTTTCCATTTGTAAATAATTCTTATTACTTAGGGATGATGGAGTCAGCTCTGGTATCCCTATCTCTGACAGCCTAATTAAAGGAGAGAAGATATTGTATATGGCAGCCTAGATCAGAGGGTTTTCTGTGACATTAGCACCTCTCCACCACCACAAAAGATGTCAGCAGCAGAAAGATGACAACACTAAACTCCCAGGTTGACCACATTTCTCTGTGGCCAAGTTCACAAATTTTCTTGTTCCTTGATGTGTTAGACAGCGCTGACAAACATGTGTTTGTGCAGTTATCTCAGGGAATGTGATATGGAACATTTTACCATACATGTGTTTGTGACCTAGAACTTACAAAGTCTGAATTAGTGTAAGCCACCCTACTTCAGGATATTCATAAGAAATGTAATGATTTATTCATGTGATAGACGTACATAATAAACAAGAATAGTTGTGTTAACTATTCTGAAAGTTAAAAATGTATGCTTTAATTTAAATGTTTAAAGTCTAAATATTCTTGATTGTAATCAAGATTTGCCATTTTCCACCCTCTGATAGAGGTACAAAGGGGGCTAGATTGATAGTAAAGGTTCAAAAAAACATCATATTCATAATTGCTGACTTTGAAGTAGTCTACAACGATACTCAGCATGCTTGTTTTAAATCTGTCATTTGCAGCTTACTGGGAGTGACTCTTAGTGGGCTAGGGCAACCGGTGAAGAATCAAATATGAAAACATTCATCCTAGTTGAAATCAGCAAACTTGAAAAAACATAAAACAACTCCAGAGGCCTACATTACTGATCCCCACTTTTTCTAAGTTTTTTTCAATAATAACTTTGACCCCCGTATCCCATTAAGGGTAAAACCCTAGAGTTGGTTGATGTGGCATGCACAACTTCAGGTCCTCCTGATAATTTTTGCTGAAGACACTTAGTGGTTTACTCTTTAACATATGTGTGTGATTTCCTACACAAACTACGGTCCAAAGTGTCCACAAAATGAACGTTTTTCCGAGTCTAGAGTGGCAAAAAACTATGTGGGCATAACTAAACATCATGACGAGTCGAACTGTATGTCATAAGTGAGGGTTTCTCGTTATGATGAGTCAGGAGGCACAAGACAAAAACTGAAGAGATTTCAAAGTGTTCCAAAGTAATTTTTAGGAACACAAAAAGCAAGACAAGCATCCATCTGGTTCTTAAAAGTCAATTCAGGTTCTCCACATCTGCTTTAACTACATCACACAATGTTTGTTCCACATTCACAGTGGCTTCCTCTTAGTTTGTCTTTGCTTATTCACCTGATCCTAAGGACCATTCATTTACACACACTGCCAGAGTTTCTCCAAAAATCTCATCATTACATATCTGCACCTCCAAGAAATAACTGCTAACCACTTCATAAAAATACATTAAATTTTGTGTATTCTCTCTAAATCCTTAGTACTTGGGTGTTGTGCCGTGTTTGCCATTATGAATGTAGTTGAGAAATCAAGCAAAACGACACCTTTTATTGGCTAACTAAAAAGATTACAGTATGCAAGCTTTCGAGGCAATTCAGGCCCTTTCTTCAACTTACCTGAAGAAGGGGCCTGAGCTGCCTCGAAAGCTTTCATAATGTAATCTTTTTAGT
Organism: Erpetoichthys calabaricus; assembly: GCF_900747795.2. NCBI lineage: Eukaryota > Metazoa > Chordata > Cladistia > Polypteriformes > Polypteridae > Erpetoichthys > Erpetoichthys calabaricus. Next base: position 91,611,403 of record NC_041407.2, on the reverse strand, counting down.
TTGCGAATAAATGGTGCATTTTGCTTGACTTCTCACTATACTCTAAAACTTTAAAAAATATATACTAATGACCGTATTCCACTTCTTTATTATGATTCGCTTTGCGTTTCATTGTCTTTGTCACGCAGGAAAAACTCGGAACATCAACACAATCTCAAAGCCAAATTCAGAAACTCCGCGTCCTGAGAAGTTCCGAAAAGAATCTCGAGCGAGTTATTGCCAGGGCCCTTTAACCAATCCGTGGGGCGTGACTGAGCATGCTCCTAGTTGCCTGCCCCGCCTCCCCAATGGAGCGGCCGCCATCGCTACGCATGCGCTCTGTTAGCGCGCGGAGGGGGGGGGCTTTTGCAGCTTTTAAGGAGCTCACGGTATAGCGCGGGGGTGAATTTTTTTCAAAACAAAATTAATAAAAATGATTAAGCCGAGTACATCCTTTACCTGTTCAAACCTATAACGGAATCCAGGCCAAGGACGCCCATCCTCACCGAGCTCACCCGAACGAACTGGGCCTGGCTGAGCCGAGCGAGAGCGGACTCACGTTTTGCGGCTCTTTCCCGGAGCGCGCAGCCTGGTGGAGTCGTGGTTGGCTGACTGCGTGGGGAAGGGAAAGTTGGACGGAATTGCGATTGAACAGCGCGTTTCCCTGTTTATTGTGGACAGTGGGGAACAAATATGGCGGAACAGCCGGAGGAAGAGCCCAACAATACAGGGGTAGGTGTTCCTGGTGTGAGCGTGTGCGTGTATTTGGAAAGAGAGAGAGGGATGTTTGGCGGCACGAATACGGAGAGAAGCGGTGCCGTTTAATAAGAAAGAAGGAACACGCGTGTGCCTGTATTACCCACGGCTGTCGGGTGGAAGGGAGTGGAGGAAGGGGGTGCAGGGTTGGCCGAGGCAAGCGAAGGCCAGCAGGGGATGTACAAATGGCATTGTTTGGGAGGACTTGAAAGTCATTCATCTGGGAGGGATGCAAAGTGATGCGGCCTGGGCCGATGGGACAGGGCTTTCCCAATTTTCCGAACTTGTATGTCTATGTAAGGAAAGAAGCGAAAAAATTCAAGCTCCCCAAGGTGGTGTGAACCCCAGCAGTTTGTGCAGGTTGCAGCGAAGGCGCCTCTTGTGCGTGGGGATGAACTTTCCATTCATAATTAGGTAGATGTGTTTGGAATGTGAACATCAAGTCGTCTTCTTCAGTACTCAACCAGGCCACGTGACGGTCCGAATCTGTGGACACAGAAACCGGAATAAATCTCTTCGGTGGGCTTTCGGAAACACGTCCGCATTTCATAGAAATAATATAGTGTTTGTCCTTCTGTCACTGTTTCGTACGTGGCGAAGTCCACTGACCTTCCTTTCACCGTCTTAAGCAACATAAACAATAAAGTATGTTAATGTAAATCTTTAATGATTGTTGTGGTGTTACCATTTTTTTAATTTTTATATACTTTCACAATCCCCAATGTTTGGCAGTGTTGTCCATTTTCACTGATGCAACTTGCAGATTTCGTAGAGCTTACTTGCGGAGAGTTTTGGCACACCGAGGGTGTATTAACTGTTTAATTTGTTTATGATAATAGTTTTCGTTTCAACGTCAGATGTTGAAGGAATTTTAAAGCTTATTTACACTTTTTGGTTAATACCACCGTAGAACACTTAACATGCAAAAATAAATACAACTATGATTAAACTTTCGCAAAGAAAAGTCACTATTGAATCTAAAACAACAACTACAGTGCCTTGCCGTAGAGTTCCTTTAACACTACTGACACAATGCCTGTCTGCTTAGTTGTATGCAGTACTATATACAAGACGAGAAGCCTGGACAAAGCCCCATACAGAAAATCCCAACTGCCTTCTTTGATTACTTTTTGTTATGTAGAAATAAGGATATGTAATGTAGGCTGAGAATCTTGGGTGGATTTTCATTTCATATGTTGAAAGTAAATGTCCAGTAAGAAAAAAAAGTCTGTGCTACTTATATTTCAGTGGCCTTCATGTGTGTGTTTTTTTTAAAATTTGTAAATTACATTGTGACAAGTTAGTTGAATGGGGATCCAGTTGTGTGAAAAATCTTCCTACAGAACTCATAACATGGATGAGCAGTGATTAAAAAATCAGAGCAAAGGAAAGAATCATTGATTAATTCAGGGGATACATGTGGAGTTTATTGGTGGTGTTAAAAAAAACAAAAAATATAAAACAATCTAAACTGTTAATGTCATGTCACATTATGTGATTTTTTTTCTGGTGATTTTTAGTTTTAGCCTTCATTTATAAAATCTTTGCCAGTCAGAGAATGTATTTAGTTGTAGTGGTGGAGTCTGTGTGCGTAAGAGCTGACAACCAGTCAACCAATAAATGCTTATCCAGAAGTAGTGTGCATATAATGCAATGACAAGGAATGAAGAATGCAGGCGTTTTAACACTTTTCAAATGGAAGAGAGACTTGTCTATCTGCCTCATATTTTACATACCATGACAGAGTTTTGTTTAACTGGACTGAGATTGCACCCACACTCTCCATACCTCTGATCCCTTTTTTACAGTACTGGGCACACTATTGGCTGTCACTGAAAGGAGTGAAACCATCTGCTTGAAGGTCATTACACAGTCGATAAATATGACATGGCTAGTGATTTGTTTTAATTGACCTGGCCCAGTGACAAGATCAGCAACTGCAGCTGACAAATCTTACATACCCAGCAACTAGAAGATGTGTAATGTGGCATCAGCTTCAGTCCAAGTGGTACAAGTGGGCTTTTGTCATGGCATGAGGCTGTATAGTAATGGTTAAAGTGCGTGGGAAGGAATTTACTAATTGATGATTCCCGAATAGACATTTTTCAGAATGAAAAATTAAAATGTATTTCAAAGTGTGTAGTGATTTGTTTATTACGATTTAAGAAGTACATTATATGCATGGCCAAATACACCTTGTAGTATGGAATGCATATGGGGACTCCATTTTCCATTGTCTTATGGATATGTCTGATTAAACTGTACAGTCATATTGTGTCTAATAAATACAAAGCATGTTTCACCAGTCCATTAAGCATGTTATAAAAGGCACAATCTTGAAGCTCAATTCCTGCCATTGCCATTTCTTGCTAAAAGGTTGGTATCATCTGGTTGGTATGGATAAATTGCCCTTAATACTTGCACTTAATTCCTGTATTTACTGCATGTGGGTAGGATTAATGATTCAAATTCTAAAGAACAAGTGTTGAGCTGTTTTTTTTTTTTTTTTTAAATACAGGTGCAGTTTATAATTTAGACAGTCAAACACTTTTCCCCTGGAACTGCTGGAGGGCAGTTGTCCATAATAGGTAGATTATTGACAGTTTAGTTGATGTCACAGAATCCCCCACATAAGCTCCATTTAAGTGACATTTGGGGGAACAATTGGTTGGGCAAATATGGTGACATCATATCAGCATTCTCAGAGGTAGCATATTTCTATTATTGAGTGTTGTCAAGCTGGAAAATGGCACCTTAGAGACATGACACAAAAGGTTATAAAGGGTGACAAGTAGTCCTTAATGTATTGTGCTGTTATCAGCTTCCACTCCTGAGTAAGTAGGAGAGGCTGGAAGTTGTGCTTGATGGAGTCCTTTATTATGAAATAGAATTGTTATTTGAACCAATAGAGACTCAAATGTTTCATATTAGTATTGTAATAATGGTTAAATATTCTGAGGTCTACATTTATATTCTTATGTGAGGTATACAGTATGTTTATAGCAAGAAGACTATTAATGTGTTGTTTTTAAGATAATTTACATCTTGCCTGAAGAAGGGGCCTGAGTTGCCTCGAAAGCTTGCATATTGTAATCTTTTTAGTTAGCCAATAAAAGGTGTCATTTTGCTTGGCTTTTCTCTTTTAAACTATAAATCAAATCTTGGCAAAGACATAAAACTGGCAGAGTAGATTGAACTGTGGTTTTTAATATGAATACAATATTAGTTTTAATTATATGTAGAAAATATACTTTCATGTTAATCATCCCTTTGTTTTTTGTAAACTATAAACATTTTTTTTTACTTTTTTGCCTTTTTTGAAGCTAAAGATGGATGTACCTTTACTTGGTCAGTAAAGCATCAGAACAGTGTTTTTCTAGTATTGGATATATTTAGTTTTTGATTTATTTCTTTTTCAGCAGTTTTTAGTTTTATTTTTTTAAGCAATTACTTTTAGTTTGTCACATTTTATTGGCTCTGTTTTGCTAAAAATATCCACATGGTCATTTTTTTTTTTTTTTGAGATTCCTTTTGTGAGCAGTAATATCTAGTGCACACACACGTATATAAGTTTATATATTTTTTTAAAATTTAATGATATCTATGTGTTGTCAGACCCCCGTGATCCTGTGTTCGGATTCAGTGGGTTGGAAAATGGATGGATGGATGTGTTGTCTACCAATTTTAAAACTTTGAAAGTGTATTTCTTACTTTGGTTATTTTATTTTCCAAATGCTATTGAAGTCACTACTTAAACTGTATTAATAATAATAATTGCAGAAAGTAGATTAAAGTTTTTTTTGCATATGTTTACAGCATTACTACAAGGATACCATTTACAGTAAGTAATGAACATCTGTTAGAGGAACATGTTAGGTCATTTATTCAGTAAACAACATGCAAAACCTGGGGAGCCCCCTGTAAACCGGTACTGAGAGGATGTAGTTCAACAACACATGTAGGAACAAGCATATTTTGGCAACTGAGAATGCTTAATGACCACTTGTAACATCCAGCTATGATATCAGTCCACATACACTTGGGGAGAACATGCAAACTTCATACAGACGCTGACCAGGTTAGCAATCAAATTTGAACTCTTGGAACTGTATAGTAGTAATATTAATAATAATAATAATAACAGTAACAACAACATCATGCCTTTCCCTTGCTCAAAACACTATACAAATAGTCAAAAGAATACAATAGAAATGAAAGCAAATATAACATTAAAGGAATATTCCACCCAAAAATATATTTTTTTAAATGTTACATACACCATGTAGTTTGTAGTGGTGGTTGAGAAAAATTAATCTCATGTTGTTGTGGAAAAATTAAATACTGAATATACCAACTCAATGTGTTTGATAGATGACCAATGCTATAAAGTGCAAAACAATGTGAAAAAGTCTATGGAGAAAAAGAAACAAAATTCTCACATAGCTTTTGAAACATAGTTCATTTGTGTTAATACATGCAAAATGTGTGCATTTTTTGATAAAATGTTATTTCCTGAAAACTCTTCATTAAATGTAAACAAGGAAGACTGCATTCCTATAATGCTGTGTGTTTCAATTGAAGAGCTCCCCCCCATTTACTGGTGAAGACAGCTGTCTTTAAAACCTGTTTCTCTTCCATCACTACAAACTACATGAGGTATCATTTAAAAAAGTTTTCATTTTTTGGTGGCGTTTTCCTTTAATAACTCAGGATACAAACATATATCAAACATTAAACACTAAGTAATAGATAAATATTTGAAAGTTAAAGTTCTGATTTAGATTAGGAAACAATCAGAAAAATAACAAAAAAGCCATGAACAATTAACACAATTTGTTTATGCTTACTTGTAGGAATATACAGTTAGGTCCATAAGTATTTGGACAGTGACACAAGTTTCATAATTTTGGTTCTGTGTGCCACCACAGTGTATGGGAAATTAAGCAATCAGTATGTGATTGTAGTGTAGACTTGCGGCTTGAAATTAAGGGGTTTACCAAAAATATTATATGAGTCGTTTAGGAATGACATCCATTTTTCTGCATAGACCCTCCCATTCACGTGGCATAATCATTAATATAACAAACATTTTCAATACTTGGTTGAAAATCCTTTATGGTCAATGACTGCCTGAAGTCTCTAACCCTCTGCTATCTCCAAGTGCTGTGCTGGGTTTCCACCCTAGTGATGCTTTGCCAGTCTTTTACTGCGGCTGTCTTCGGTCGTTGCTCGTTCGGTGGACTTTCTGCCATCAGTTTTATTTTGAGCAAGTAAAATGCATATCTAATTGGGTAGGGGTCTTGTCTTGGTCATTGAAGTGTATTCCACTACTTTGCATTGAAAAGCACATGGTTTGCTGTCACAGTATGTTAGGTCGCATTGTTCATCTGTGCTGTGAAGCGTTATCCTGTCAGTTTTGCAGCATTTGGCAGAATCTGATCAGACCGTATAGCCCTGTACACTTCAGAATTCATCCTGTTACTTCTACCAGCAGTCATATCCTTAATAAACACCAGTGACTGATTTCCATTCGCAGATATGTGTGATCATACCAGAAAACTGCCTCAACCGTGTTTCACAGATGATGTTGTACTCATCTCATCATCAAGAACCATTTCTTCTCTCCTCCTTACTCTTCTCTTTCCAACATTCTGGTATATATTGATCTTAGTTTCCTTTGTCTAAAGAAAATTGTTCCAGAATTGGAATTACTTTTAAAAAATATTTTCTAGGAAAGTCCAATATGTCCCTCCTATGCTTAAAGTTTACCAGTAGTTTGCACCTTGTTATAAACCTTGTCTTTACTTTCTCTTGATTGTAGACCAAGAGTTCCCAAACTTTTTTCAGCCGCAGACCCCTTTACCAAAAACTTTTAAAACCGTCGACCCCCTAATTACATGCAATGGTTTTTCATATCCGCACTTGCTTTGATATGTTCGATAAGACAATGAACAGACATGTTTGTGCTACATGTATTATCATGCATTCTTACGTGTGACTCTTTTAATGACACATTTTACCTTTTCGTTCGCATATTTGGTATGTAATGTGTTTTTTTTAAATGATTTTACTTCTTAATTAGGTACCTATTGGAATCATAGATATTTTGAAGTAACTAACAAATAGTAGTAGTAAGGGGGTCTATTTTTGCTGTCGTTGACCCCCAAGTTTTTTCATTGAAACTATCGACCCCTAGAAAGTTCAAATCGACCCCAGGGGGTCAATATCGACCACTTTGGGAACTCTTGTTGTAGACTTTGGCAATGATCTGTCTACCTCACGGATAGTGTTCTTGGTTTGGCTAAATGTTGTGAAGGGTTTTTTCTTCATCAAGGATGGAATTCTGCAATCATCCAGAACAGTTGTTGTCTGTGGTTTTCCAGATCGTCTTGTGTTGCTGAGTTAACCAGTGTCTTCCTTCTTTTTCAGAATGTACCAGATGGTAAATTTGACCACTCCTTGTGTTTCTTCTGTCTCTCTAAAGGATTTAATTTGTTTTCTCAGCCTGATGAAAGGCTATTTTTACTTGCATAGACAAGTGTTTGGACCTTATATTGAGAGTTCACAGTGGCTGCTTCCAAATGCAAATTTCACACTTGGAATCAGTTCTGCCTGCTTTATAATTAATGAAATAATGAGGGAACTGCTCCTACCTGGTTATGGAACAGCTCGTCAGTCAAATGTCCAAATATTTTTGAACTCCTGAAAATAGTGGTGGAAGGGGGACATATATAAAAATGGCTGTCATTCCTAAACGGCTCATAAGGTATATTTGGTAAACCCCTTAAATTAAACCTGAAAGTCTACACTTCAATTGCATAATGATTGCTTTATTTCAAATCCATTGTGGTGGTGTACAGAGCCAAAATTACGAAAAGTGTGTCACCGTCCACATACTTATGGACGTAATTGTAAAAGTTGCAATCACTCACAGTAATAAGAAACAATGACTAGAATAAGAGTGGATTAACAGTTTTACTGCAGTAGGCTGGAAGGACATTGACCATTCAATGGCTAGTTGTTTGCTGCTTATTTCTGATCATTAAAGCATTAAATATAGAGAAAGTTCATCACAGCAGTGTGACAGGATGCATTCTGTAACACTGTGCTGCCCTCATTGAAGCATTATTACTAATAACCTAATTAAAACTAAGTGTATACAAGTAATGTCAACTTGGCTGATAAAATCAACTTCATGCTATGCATCTGCTTAATCTGTCACTGCAAAGGTGCAAATAAGCTAGATCTGTGTGAAGTAAGAGTAAAATCGCTGAAATTCTTACCACCTTTGGTGTGTAAATGTTTTTTCCCCAGTCTAAAAACTGACTGAATCTGAATCGTGGAGGTGGCTGTTCAAGCTTGATTAATCCTACACAGCTCTAATTGTCAAACTATTTACTTATTTTAGTTTAAGCACCTTTTCATTGAAGTTTGGTAAAAGCTGCCTGCTATTCATGACAATGGGGCATCTGTAACTGACGGTCAGTTATGGACAGTGAAATCCATAGAATAAGTCATGGACAAGCGATGAGGCTTTGGTATTAGCTCCCAGTTCTAGCGGGAAAGCTGACTGATGAATGACTTAACCAGTGAAGTCCACAGATTCAGAAGCCAGCACTGAGGGGTACTTGCACATGAGCACAAATCAATGCTTTTCTCTAAACTAATATTACAACTGCACAGTTTTAAATAATTATAATCAGCAACTGAATACTTTTGTCTATAACACAAAAAATAGTGTGATGAAAATAAAATAACCGCATGTTTCATTTTTGTTTTTATTCCCTTGTTTTCATTTAGTTGTAGATTTTAGATGTTTTTATTTTAATTCTAGTTAATGAAATGATTATTCTTTGATTAACAACATGTTTTAGTTTTCCCTAATGGGAGTAACACTATATCCGAAGCGGTGCATTATGCTTCAGTGGTACCCATATTTTAACAGCAAATACTGGCAAAAACTTACATGAAACATCTTCAGTTACTTGTCACATAAGTTATCTGATCATATGCTCAAATATCCCAAATCTAATTTTTTTTGCTAAATTGTTGTTTACATTTCTGGGAAATCACCTTATGCATTACAGTGAAGTGCATTCAAGTTAAATCCCTCTTTTAATTGGAGTTCCCATAGTCCACAACTCTAGCCCATCATTGTTCAGAAGTTCTGTCTTCACTTCAAACACTTGTTTTCATTTGAACACATTTCACTGTCATACTCTAGATAAAATTTTCCAGAAGTGATATATGTAGCAGACGTTTAGCAGAAAAATACGTTTGGCAAGTTATGTCCATATGACTGAAAAAAAATGACATTTAGGTTAGGGATATAAATTAAAACCATTTCAATGTGTAGCTGATTTGAAGGATGAAAACTGTTTAAGAATTAAAGAAAAAAAAAAAGCCGTAACCCCTCCCCGTAATTACAGCGTGCTTTACAGAGAAACAAATTGCTATTTAAGAGGATGTTCAATTTGACAAGGAAGCTATAACTAAGATTTGCATAACTGAATTAAATATTATAACAAAGTAATCGCTGACATACCCAGATAAAACTGGCTGTGGAACCCTTCCTTGCTAGATGTCCTCATTTGACTACCTTCTTTTAAAGTGGAAGATGAGAAGTTATAAAAGCAGTGTTTCTTAGCTGGCACCATATATAGATAGATAGATAGATACTTTATTAATCCCAAGGGGAAATTCACATACTCCAGCAGCAGCATACTGATACAAAAAAAATATTAAATTAAAGAGTAATAAAAATGTAGGTAAAAACAGACAATAACTTTGAATAATGTTAACGTTTACCCCCTGCCGGTTGGAATTGAAGAGTCGCATAGTTTGGGGGAGGAACGATCTCCTCAGTCTGTCAGTGGAGCAGGACAGTGACAGCAGTCTGTCACTGAATCTGCTCCTCTGTCTGGAGACGATCCTGTTTAGTGGATGCAGTGGATTCTCCATAATTGATAGGAGCCAGCTGAGCGCCCGTCGCTCTGCCACGGATGTCAAACTGTCCAGCTCCATGCCTACAATAGAGCCTGCCTTTCTCACCAGTTTATCCAGGCGTGAGGCGTCCTTCTTCTTTATGCTGCCTCCCCAGCACACCACTGCGTTCGCCACAACCGTCTGATAGAACATCTGCAGCATCTTATTGCAGACGTTGAAGGACGTCAGTCTTTTAAGGAAGTATAGCCGGCTCTGTTCTCTCTTGCACAGAGAATCAGTATTGGCAGTCCAGTCCAATTTGTCATCCAGCTGCACTTCCAGGTATTTATAGGTCTGCACCCTCTGCACACAGTCACCTCTGATGATCACGGGGTCCAGGAGGGGCCTGGGCCTCCTAAAATCCACCACCAGCTCCTTGGTTTTGCTGGTGTTCAGGTGTAGGTGGTTTGAGTCGCACCAATTAACAAAGTCCTTGATTAGGTTTCTATACTCCTCCTCCTGCCCACTCCTTATGCAGCCCACGATAGCAGTGTTGTCAGTGAATTTTGCACGTGGCAGGACTCAGAGTTATATTGGCAGTCCGATGTATATAGGCTGAACAGGACCGGAGAAAGTACAGTCCCCTGCGGCGCTCCTGTGTTGCTGACCACAATGTCAGACCTGCAGTTCCCGAGACACACATACTGAGGTCTGTTTGTAAGATAGTCCACAATCCATGCCACTAGGTATGAATTAGCAGAGGTTGGATGGTGTTGAAGGCATATATGACACTGGCCTGGAAGTAAAAGTTAAGATAATAAATCAGCAAGCACACAATGTACAGAGAACATGTGCTTTAAGTGACACTGAGATGCTAGATTATAGAGTGGGCATACTAAGAAAAAACATCAACTTTCTTGGATGGAGGACAAAATATAAAGAGTATAATAAGCAACATTTATTATGTGACATTTGTTGATGTCCGTGAGCTCTTTCTGCTTAACCATTGAAAGCAGTTAAGGGTTGATGGTATTGTAGCTGGGATGTTTTGTCTGTTTACAGGTGTTGGTAGGTTGTTGGTGTGCATTATAGTATGTAGTTCGCCCTTTTAGTTTTTGTGGAAGAAAATTGTGAGTTTTTAAAAGTTGCATCAAAAACTGAAACATTTATGATCTTCATGGTTTTTGCTTCCTTTGCTCCTGCTGGTGAGATCAGCATGTCAGAGCTGTTCATTTAGTATTGATTTTCTTTTATAAAGTAATTTGAATCTACACTTTAATATTCTAGTGACTTAATGCGACCACAGTCAAAACCCCTACATTCTTTTCCAGGTACTGACATCATTGCAGTCTTTATAGTCTTCATAGTCTTTCAGTAGCGTGCACAAAGGTTGAGTCTGATCGGTCTGCAGTATGTAGAATCCCTCAGCACAGGAGAATGTCAGGAGCCTTTGCCTTAGCAGTTGTGGTATCACTTTAGATTAGGTGTCCCTAATTTTCCTGTACTTGCCATGTAATTGCCTGTATAATTAGAGTAACTAGGTACTTAGGTTATTACCTTGTACTTATCATGTAATACAATAATTAAATACTCAATTGTAATTGTTATTCCACAGTTTTTATAAGTACCTATGTATATAAATTGTGGAATAACAATTGCAATTATGTGCTTAACAACAGCATTACATTGTGTTACACAGTAAATACAACATAATTACACCTAGTTACTCTGTAATTATACAGGTAATTACAGTGTAATTAGGGACACCTAATTTAAAGTGATATCGGAGTTATTTCTGTCCTTTCCCAAATTATCTGGGGTGTAGACATACAACTCGGTATCAGCCGTCTGTTTGAATGGAACTTCAGGACATTATTGACGAGGAAGATGGAGGTGTGGGGGGCAATAGCAATTTAGTAAAAACATATTAAGGGAGGTGTTTTGTAGTTAATGTTTGGTTTACGGTTTTGTGTTTTGGTGAATGATTCCATTTACTTACAGTTCTGCAACTTTTATGTATTTAATTTTTAGAATTTTTTTTGTCATTTTAAATAAGCAAATTTTGCATTTTGGCACTTTATTTCCTTTTACATTGGGACTGGAATGATAAATAGTTTTATGTATTATACATGGACTAATTGGTGAACTCTTCCTGCCATGCTAGCAGACATTTCAGAGGACTGTGCCCCTTCCATAACCTTCCTGTGTTCAGCAGAATACACAAAAACACTCCAGAAATAAATCTGACAATTTTCAGGTGCTGTTTATCAAATTTCTTGCGTTTTAACATTATTATGTGATTATTATGTTTTGCTATAGTAGTTTGCTGTTAAAATTGGGCTGCAATTGAATCCCATTGTATCAGGAATTTTGTTCTTTGTGAAAATATGAGATTTAAAAATTTTCTTGGTCATCACTACAAATAATGTGAGACGAGTAACATGTAAAGCTTATCATGTTTTGATTAAATATTTTTAAGTGCTTATTTTTTCTAATAGCTGTAACAAATGACTTTCCACAAAGCACCTTGGGACTGCTTGAACTTAGTGTACCTCTGCTTACCCTTTAAAGCTATTACAGGACTGACCTCATGAGCCACTGTGGTTTTGTTAGACCGCTTGTCGTCTTCTAGCCTTGGGACTAACTGTAGTACTAAGGTTCTTGTTGTCAACTGTAAAAATTTGTTTTAATTTTTGATAGCTCTGTATTTTCCTTGCAATCACTCAACTTAATTTTATATATATTTTTTGTAAACTGTCTGGAGTAAAGATGTTTTGTAAATTAAATCTGTAATAATGAACAACTCGCTCATCTTTAAAATATTGTTCTGTTAAACTCACAGTTTCTCAGTTTTAGAGAAATTAACATTGACCTTACACATTGTAACTTCAGGCCGAGTAGATTAATTGTATGGAGCAAAAAAATGTGTTTGTGAACATGTATAATTTGTTTGATCAGTCATGACTGATTTTTCTTGAGCTTCTCTGCAGAATTCCTATATTTAAGCTTGGCAGATACAAAAACACTCGTACAGCAAATTTTATGATTCTCCTCTTTTCTTTGTGTGTAGAGTTAAAATTCAACTCTGTGAAAAGTACTGTATAAATCATTTCTCAAGCCCATCAATGAACTTAAATGAAGATTTTAGAAAGCCATGTGCTTTTTGGCTGCTCCTTTTGAAAGACAAATGGAGCTTAAGTGTAATTGGGCTCTTTGTGATAGCTTGTATTTGAAAAGGTAAAGTCTTTTTCAGTGGCCAAAAGGTTTTCCATTTCATTAATAGAAATAGAAGCTATCCAATCAAAAATGCAAATTGGCTATTTTTAGAAAAGATGTGGAAATATGAAATACTTACTAGAAAAACATCCACAAAGAGTAATGCAGTCCTGAGTGGAGGCATTTAGATTTTAAAAGCTGATTTTGAATGTTCAAACTGTACCATATATTAAAAAAAAAAATGTGGAGAACAGTTCAAAAATATTTCCTGAAATACTTGTGTGTCACTGAAGACTGTACAGGTTATCCAGTCCCTGATGCAGTTAGTGGGAACAAGTGTTAGTGGCAGATTTTGTAGATAATAATGTGAATGTAGTCCCACCTTAATCTTGAGAGATTCCTTAATTTCTGTTGATAGTGGAGAGCATTGACAACATTGTGACTGCATGTTATTCTATCTACTGGTCTTCCTGTTGTACTGTTCTTCTGAGCTTCTGATGTCTTTGACAGAGTGAGACCTCTCCTGTAACACTAATTGGCAGCATTATCCCAATGAATTTGCGTTTATATTGCCTAATTGAGCTGCAGTACATAGGGATAACCACCTGGCCTGACAGCAACAAACATGTTAGACCGTCATTTGTTTGTACATGTGACATATGCTCAAGTCATTCTTGCTTTGCAGAAGCAGCAGTATAGGTGTTCATTTAATTGGCATAGTATAGTGTGTATGGTTCATAGTGCTATTGTGGTGGCCATAAATACAATGGATGTGTAAATATCATTATTTGCACACTTACAAAGTGATTTCCTACTCCTGTTTTTTGTTACCTAGTGTGTTTTGCATTTACTTTGTGTAGTATTGCATTTTAAATGTGTTGGATTCTGTCTGCCTTCTCCAATGTATTTTGTTTATGGCAAGGAGTCCTGTAGCTGAGCCAATGAGTTTAACGTATTTATAATCCTTTTTGATAGACATGGCTAAGCATTTAAAACTAATGGTCATTCAATTTTAGTTTAAGTAAAGGCCTTTGCATTACTGTTTTTTGTTTTGATTACATTTGGCATGTGAATTATACTTGCCTTCCAGAGCTTAAGTATTTTTTGATTATAAAAAATTCCCCCTTGAGATACAGTGACTTTTCGTCACTGTGGACAGTTTAAAAATGATGAGTGTTTTTTTTTTTTTTTTGAGTTTTTTTTCCTTTACCTGGGAGAGGGAAGTCTGGGGTTCCCTGCTTAGGCTGCTGCCCCCGTGACCCGACCTCAGATAAGTGGTGGATAATGGATGGATGGAACTTTTTTCCTTTTCAAGCCACATGGTTCAGCTATTGCTCATTGGAAAGCTCAAAAAGAGTATGTTGTATTGAGTAAAGATACTTTGTAAATGATATTTATAACAAATTACCTACTTGCTCATCTTTTAAATATTTAATAACCCAATTAAATTTCACACATTCCAGGTTTCCTTTTTTTATAATCGAAGTTCATCGTTCATGCTGCATTTCTTACAACTTTTGATTATTAATTAATGAAGGCCTTGAAATAAAGTTACTTTTTTATACAGAAACATATGCATGGATACAAATTGTATGTAAGAAAAGTGCCTATATTTCAAAGGAAAATGTAATAAACAAAACATTTCTGAGCTCTGGAATGTAAGTATAATTCATATGTCAAGTTTAATCAAAGTTAAATATGGTGATACAAAATCTTTTTTTGAAATTTTGAAATAAAGTGCAATGACCCAAATATAAATTTAGCAACTGTACATAGTTACCAATCAGTCAATTTTTTATTTTATAGTGCATTGTGAAGAGTTTGTCATCACCAAATATTTTATAAGCCAGAATGAATACAGTTGAAAACATTGACTTCTATTTAGATTATACATTATAAATCCTGACATGATTTGAATATTAAGTTTGCAAGTGAACCACAAAACACAACCTTATTCAAATAAATAAAAATCTGATTCCTGATTTGTGTAAACCAGGTGATTTAAAACTACTGGCCAATTAAAAAAAAAAAAAGTTTATTTATGAAACATTTTATCTGTTCAAGTGTCTGGTCTAAAAAGTTATTCATTAGTGTACACAAATTAAATACATGAAATATTGCTAGAGTAAAAAAAAAAATATCAAGCTATCATCCAGTGCAGTTTAAGGAATTTCTGTCTGTATATCTGTCTTTTAGTGCCTTTCATATCTATCCATCTTTCCAAGTGTCTGTTCATTTTTGACTGCATAAGCACACTTGTAACAAGCTTACATGAGTGCCAAAGTAAAGATGTAACCAAACTTTAAATGCAGACTCAAAAATATGATTTGAAAAATGCCCATTTTATTCTCAATAACTGCATTTTCTTTACTCTTGTGTTTATACAGTGTGTATCAATGTATAGAAAGAAGTACTGTATATTCTGGTGTACATTTAAGACAATAAAACTAAGGTCTCAGTTTGGGATGTGACTTGTCAGCATGTTTGTTTTCATCTGAGACAAATGAACTAGTAGTGTGCAAGACTGATATGGATCTGTACTACCTTGTGCAATGGAGCGTTTTGACCTAAATCAAACATTTACTCTTGTGCTAAATTGTGGATTGATCCTGATCAGATTCGTGTTGTGTAGCTTCCCTAGTGATGTGTTTGGGGTTTTAAAATTTTTTGGTTTAACTAAGTTAAAAGAAAAAAATCTGTATCTTAATAAAGTTGACTGATTTTGTTGCTTTGCAGATAATCACCTATAAAGGTTTGCGTTCATATGTATTATCATTACTTGATTACTGGATATAGTTCTGATGAATGTTGAATTTTGTTTTTCACTATTTTTTCCTATTTTCTAAAAAATGAGTATAGATAAGTAAAATCATGTTTTTCCTCTCTTCTATAGATTAAAGAGAAAACAAGTCTTTTTGGTTGTGGTACTGAAAAAAGTAAGTATTTATGATTTTATATATTAAGAATGTTACTAAATTGCAAGCTTAATATTTGTAGGTATTGTTTTTTTAATCAGTTTAATCTGGTGGTTTTGGTTTAGTTATAGCTAAGAGATAACTATAGTACATGGCATGTGTATTCTTACTCTTGTTGTTTGTTAGGGCATTTTATTCTAACAACTGCATTAAGGTTTATTTTTAAAACGTGTATCCTGTTGCTAAACATATGGAAACAAGAGAATTTTGTTTTTGCCTGTATTTTTCCCAATCCTCCAGTTTCTTTTTTTAAGGAACTGAACAAGGTAGTTGAGGCTGATGTTGTTTTTTTGTGATCAGTAGGTGCATCCTGGTTATTGATATGTAATTGCAGGTACATAAAGTAAATATCACGTGGCTGTAAAATTTCTCTGTGCCCATCAAAATGTCTTGTATATCTGTTGGACTCACAGCGTGGGGAAGCAGCAGATTAACATTCATATCAGTATTCAGAAATATATATACAGGTATTTAAAACATAGGTCAATTGTTTGTACTTGTAAAAGCCTAATGTGTAATTTGTTGATTAGTGTAAATCATACATACTGTTCATTTCTTTTTTTCTTTAGAACTACACTAATTGGTAGCATTCAGTGTGTGTCTGATTTTGTGTGCATAAGGTATTGCAATGAAAAGATAAAGCTGCATTACTTGTCTCCCATAAGTAAATAACAGGAGTCAATAAAAAAAGTGACAGTTATTGACTTTCAGTTACAATACTAATGATAACTTTTGATACGCATACTAATATTTTGTCACTTTGGACCTTTTTGTACACAAATGAGAGATCCAGATCACAATAAAAAATGCTAGTAACTTAGACACTTTTCTCCAAAAGCCCTATTGGCAGTACCACAGTATTGCACTTTTGATACTTTTGATGCATTTACAGTAATCCCTCGCTATATCGCGCTTCGACTTTCGCGGCTTCACTCTATCTCGGATTTTATATGTAAGCATATGTGAATATATATTGCGGATTTTTCACTGCTTCGCGGATGTCTGCGGTCTACAAACAAGGGACGCTATTGGCGGATGGCTGAGAAGCTACCCAATCAGAGCACGCGGTTAAGCTCCTGGGTGCTGACTGGCTCAGTGACAGGGAGCGCAGAATTCGATTTCGCTTAAAGCCGGCATCTCATCTCACTCATTCAGCATCAACGTGTTTTTTTGTGCGTACTGGAGTCAAGCCCTTCGTTATGTCTACAAAGCGATCTTCTCCTGCTACTGCTTCTGGGGCCGTGCCGAAGCGCCAACGGAAGGTGCTAACAATTGCTGAAAAGGTAAAATTGCTGGACATGTTGAAGGAAGGGAAAAGCTACGCTGCTGTAGGACGCCACTACGACATCAACGAGTCCACGGTTCGTTATATTAAGAAGGAGGAAAAGAATATACGATCTACGGCCGCAGTGTCCTTTAACCAGGAGGCGAAAGGAAGTGTAAGTGGACGTAATAAGGCGGTAGTCCGGATGGAATCTGCTTTAGGGATTTGGATCGAAGACTGCCGGAAGAAGAACATCCCCATGGACACCAATATCATCCGAGAAAAGGCCAAGCAACTTTATGATAGGTTTGCGGATGTCGGAGATGCTCTAGATGACGTCCCTCGACCTGGAACTTCTGCTGAATCTCCCAGCGAGAACCGTGAGTTTACTGCCAGCAAGGGCTGGTTTGAAAAATTTAAGAAAAGGTTCAACTTGGCCAGTGTTAACCTGCAAGGAGAGGCTGCCTCCGCAGACAAAGCCGCAGCCGAGAAATTTGTCGCCAACACGTTCAAGGCGATCATTAAGGAAGGCGGATATCAGCCTGAAACCGTGTTTAATATGGATTAGACGGCCCTATTTTGGAAGCGAATGCCGTCTCGTACTTTTATGACGAAGGAAGAGGCAAAAGCCCCGGGGTTTAAGGCTCACAAAGATCGCATCACGCTGGTCATGTGCGGCAATGCTGGGGCTTTATGATAAAGCCTGGGCTCATTTATAAGTCCAAAAACCCCCGGACCCTGAAAAATAAGAATAAAAACCTGCTGCCTGTGTACTGGATGCACAACCCGAAGGCTTGGATTATGAAACGCCTAACGTCGGATTGGTTTCACCAGTGTTTCATCCCGGAGGTAAAGATCTATCTGGCAAATAAAGGGCTGGATTTCAAAGTCCTTTTACTTCTGGACAATGCTGGAGGTCATCCCTTGGATCTGTCCTACCAAGGTGTAAAAATAGTTCTTGCCACCAAATACGACATCACTGATTCAGCCAATGGATCAAGGAATTATCCAGGCTTTCAAGGCATTGTACACAAGGAACAACAGCCTGCAACACATGGTCGAGGCAATGGACACGGACGATGACTTTTCCCTGAAGGAATACTGGTGTAAGTACATGATCACATCGTGTATGGTGAACATGCAGAAGGCCCTTAATGATATGAAGAAAGAGACGGTTAATGCCTGCTGGAAGAAATTGTGGCCAGAAGTTGTGTGCGACAATAAGGTCTTTTCTGCAGAAGAAATTCATGACTCGGTGGTTGACAAGGCAGTCAGGCTGGCAAAACTGCTAGGAGGAGAGGGATTCAACGACATGACCTGTGATGACATCAATGAGCTGCTCGATGCCCACTCCGAGCTGCTGAGCGATGAAGATTTGGCCGAGATGACCAAGTCAGCAAGTGAGGAAGAACAAGACGACCCAGCAGAGGAAGACGACGCAGGCCTAACTCTCGAGCGTCTCGCGACCATTCTACGAATGGCAAAAGATCTCCAGACATCAGTTGAAGAATGGGACCCGCAAATGATTTGTTCTTTGCAATTTAAAAATGCTCTTAATGGCACCACGGAAGTGTATAGGAACCTCTTTACATAAATGAAAAAGCAGCGCCAGCAACTGCCCATCACGATGTTCCTTACCCGCAAAACACTGCCTAGTACGCCTTCAGTGGAAGAAGACGACGGCGGTGCTACACAGTCGCCTGAAGAGGCTCCTTTAGAACAGCTGTGACAGTGCAGTAAATGTCATCGTTATCTGACAAGTTGGTGAGTACCCAAAACTATTTTTCTACGTACTTAGTACATGTATGTACGTTTATTGTAACAGTGCACACATTTTATACAATTTTCCTGGCATTGTAGGTATTTATTGCCGGTGGCCTGTCTATCGTAATGGCTGTAACAAATGTGATATCGGAGATGCTCTACAGTATCTTTAAAATAACATTTTGGTTTTATGTACAGCATTTACATGTTATAGACTATAGAATGTGTGAAGCAGCATGAAGTCCAAACATGAAAAGGTTTCACAAAAGGTTCAAGAACAATACAACAGCTTCCGTGGCGTAGCAGTAAGATTTGCTGTCTCAGAGTGCAGCAGGCTTACTGTTCATCAGAGACCTGAGTTCGATTCCCCATTGAGGAGAAAGTGTTTTTTTTTTTTTTTTTTCCTTTTCTTTTTAACCTCAAACGGACATAAAATTTATAAATTGGTATGCACTGTCAGTTAATGAGATCGTTATATTTTCATGTGGGATGCTCCTTTTAAGATATTTTTTAACAATTGAGACTGCAATTAACATGAACAAGTGTCCTTATAACTGTTATTTTTAAGATCCATAACACACAGACAGAGCACTGCGTAATAGAGAGACAGACAGACAGGCAGAGAAGTCACTAGATATATAAATAAACAGGGAAGGCACATGTACTGAAAGAAAAAAAAGATCAGCATGTAAATTGTATGTAAGAAAAGTGCTTATTTCAAAGGAAAATGAAATAAAGTAACATTCCCCCCCCCCCATCTGACTCTAAGTAACAGCGCAAGTACAGACGCAAACCAAGTGTATGTGTGTACTGTATAATATTAACAAAAAGAGCAGCTTACTACTGAAAACAGCAAATATAGGAGTGAGTGGGGATTGAACCAGGGACTCTTGATCACACTTGGTTTGCGTCTGTACTTGCGCTGTTTCTTAGAGTCAGATCGGGGGTGGGGGGGAATGTTAGAGCGCGTGAGCTTATTCAGTGCTGCAGGATCAACGCACATGTTGATCTTTTTTTTTTCTTTCAGTAATAGCGCCAGCATAAATCCATACTCGATCTGACGCTGTTCGTTGGGCGGTAGTATGTATCGTGATCGTGATTTAGAGAGATTAAAAGTTAAAAAAAAAAAATAAATAAATACTTTTACAAGTCCTATAAATGCACACCGTGTGTTACAGATGCAAACCAAATGTATGTGTGTACTGTATAATATTAACAAACAGAGCAGCTCACTACTGATAGCGGCAAATATAGGAGTGAGTGGGGATCGAACTGGGGACTCTTGATTACAAGTCAGCAAATCTTACCGCTATGCTAATAAAGCTGTTGTCTATTCCTTGAATCTTTTGTGAAAGTGTTTACTTGATCTTTGGACTTCAGGCTTCATACTTTTTATAGTTTATGCCTACATTTTGTCATTTACTACTAAAATATGAAAAACGTTTCTGTTTTAAAAATGTGTTTACACAGATTACTGTAGAAACGGAACACACATGAAATGCGTGTATACCAAATAGCAATCTATTATTTCCACTCTAAAACTCCAGCACTTCAGTCACTCCCAGATAATCAAACAAGGCATGAGCTGGGAAGACTTAGTGAACGTTCTGCGGCGGTGGGGGATGGAATAGCCAGCTGCTTGTCTTAATTGGCACTTTTAGAAGACAAAAGAGAGGTGAGAACGGTTTTAAGGTGGGCCGGATCTATGACTTTTTTCGTAGACACTGGTAATTCTAGTGTTAAGCAAATTTATCCCCGGAGTAGGCGAAATTTTCTCCTGGTTTGGGAACACCTGCTCTAGAACAACAAGAGACGACGTGTGCAAAATTCGGAGTAACAGTAGCATTCATGTGTTATATGTAAAATAACAAGTCTCATATGTTCAAAACATTGTTAATCTCTTCACAGTGAGAATTGGCATAGTAGCATGGTATGATAAATGAATCATTTTTAATATTGTTTTTAAAATGTAATCTGTTATCATTGATATGTAATGGTTGCTCTGTGATTAGATGCATCTCCATGTAAAGTTTTGATGCAGCCAATATATGATAAGCCTCACTACAGAAAGTGATCCTGTGGCAAGTGAGGGTTGCTGAAGTAACATATTGATAATTGGAGAGATTTGAAACTTTAAATATTATTTCAAATATTAAAAATGTGTGCAAAATAATTTGAGGTATAGTCTATCTTCAAATTTGTATGTGACAGGTCTAGTGAAAAAAAACAAAACAAAAAAACTTAGTAGCCAAAGTAACACTACAGGAACATGCACATAAGAAAATCTGACTTGTATGCAAGTGCAGTGTGTTTTAAAGCACAGGTGTCGAACTCCGGTCCTGGAGGGCTGCAGTGGCTGCAGGTTTTCATTCTAACCATCTTCTTCATTAGTGACCAGTTTTTTGCTGCTAATTAACTTCTTTTGCCTTAATTTTAATTAACTTGACTCAGCCCCTTTGTTGTTTCTTTTTCCTTAATTAGCAGCAAAACAATAATGAGACACAAAACGAGCTGCCCACACAACCAGCTATCCACAATATCTGAAAATAAAGAAAGGTGAAGGTCTCGGTAAGACAGATCTCTCAAATCACCAAAACATTTTCACGGTGTTCTTGAAAAAAACATAAAATCAACAATTTTGGAAATGTCTGCTGTGGCAGAATGAGTGCAGCAACAAGCCATGGAGTTAAAGAACGAGTTTAATTAATAGCAAGAATCAGCTTCTCATTTAGAAACTGGTTGTGGAGTGAAATTGGTTGGAGTTTGAAGACCCAATTTAGCTGGTCATCTGTTGGCTCGTTTCACATCTCATTTCTGTTTGGCTGTCATTTAATGAAGAAATGAATCAAGTCAGAGCACTGAATCCTTAAAAACAGGGCTATTAAAACAAAGGGCAAATGATTTAATTAGCAGTGAAAACTGGTCACTGATTAGGAAAAGGGTTAGAATGAAAACCTGTAGCCACTGCGGCCCTCCAGGCCCGGAGTTCGACACCCCTGTTTTAAAGGGATTATTCTACACAACTGGTGTAGTTTTTCCAGTTAAAACCAATTATTAATAAGTTTTCTTCCACTACTACGTACTCTTCCCATCTTTATTATTAAAAAATGATTCTAGATGGTTACTAATTTAAAATCCTCCACCTTACAGTTTTGCATTCCTTTTGTACACATTGAATGCCATTTTTGGAGATGTAATTGATAAGTTGTTGTCATTCTGATTTTCAGTGTGTATTTGTGTGTAACCATACATTAGTCCCCTTATATATGTTTTAAGTGTTTCCCAGTGTGTTCTGCGTATATCTCAGGAGACATCCAATTTGTGCTAAGGTAAATTCGAATAAAATCTTAATCTCTTGGCAATGATGATTTAAGTCGCCAGTTGCCAAATAATTAGTAGTACTTGATATTCTAAGTTGCAGGATAAGAGGAGCATGATCAAAAATAACAGGTGATGTAAATTTGGCTGGGATTGGCTCCAGCAGACCCCCGTGACCCTGTGTTTGGATTCAGCGGGTTGGAAAATGGATGGATGGATGTAAATACAAGATTTGATAGAATAGTAGAACATTTTCAGCTATGAAGTAATAACTTGGGGAGTAACTATAGTACACTGAAGAGAAAACAATGTTTTCTTGGAATATGAATGGACACCGCTGTGGATGCAGCACATTTATGATAACATTTTTAGGTACTTTGATATATTTTGCAGTTGAAGATGAACAGTTTATTGTAGGATTTAATACAATATTTAAATGTCTTGCTACAATAATTATTAAATTTTATTTATATAGTGCCTTTCTCATTGCTATTATATGTTTGTCCTTGCAAGCTTTTGATAATATGATAGTGGATGAAAATGAACACTCTAAATCAGGCTTTAATACATTGTTAAAATCTAAGGCAATTATAATATTTTCCTTATACATACTGGAGCTAGAGAAACCAAATAACTGTAAATTCTTTGTCATCCCAGTTAGGTATGTATTTGTTAGCCTGTGTTAGTCTAGTTTCGTTCAGTTTTGTAGGTACTAAAATCTAATACATTCTGAATCAGAAATTAACCCAGAGTTCACACAATTGAATGCTTCATATTTTCTTTTTTTAACATTTAAAAACATTCTTGGCCTCTTTTGAATTTAAAAAATTGTCTTCAAGTTTACTTCATGTCATCTCCCCCACCCTTTTTTTTTCCTCCTTAGATTGGAATTTTTACCAGTTTTGGGACTCTTAACCTTGTGCATATGATGTCAGTGGATAAAGTAGATTTTTAAATCTTTATTCATTTTGATTTCCAGAGTAATTGTAATGCCAATTTTGTTCTTATCATTGCTTTTATGTTAATTTAATGAGGAGTTTTGTTGGTTTCCTTGATGATAACTTGGTATGATTCCATTCATTAATTGATGGTCTTAATCTGCTTTTATTCACGTAAATGTTGGAGCTCCAGGGGCCAGCACTGATCCTCTTTTCAGTGTATAGA
This sequence comes from Erpetoichthys calabaricus, assembly GCF_900747795.2. NCBI lineage: Eukaryota > Metazoa > Chordata > Cladistia > Polypteriformes > Polypteridae > Erpetoichthys > Erpetoichthys calabaricus. Next base: position 91,588,042 of record NC_041407.2, on the reverse strand, counting down.
TGGGGTAACTTTTCAAAAGAAAATCTATAAAACACATGGTAATAATTGACAATCCATTCCTGTGTTTTAGCTCCAGTAACTTGTTTCCGTTTTAGCAGATTAGTAAATGCATGTGAATCATTATCAAGGTAGAGCCTACTAGTAGTGGATGATGTACCAACTGGATATGGACTTGTGTATAATAAATGTAACAAGTGAGTCTACTCCTTTATACAGTATGTAACAGAGTGATGTGCTGTTCTGTCTGATTGGTGAGTTGATGCAAACAGGAAGTTAGGAAACTAAGAGAACATTTCTTACACTGTGTTTGCTTGGCAGCAGTGTGCGAAAAGATGGAGTGAGAAACAGAGAGTGAGAAGTTATGCTTAAATCAGTTCAAGAAACGTGAACAGACAAGAACAGTGCTTGTGTTAATTACATTAATTATTTTAATCAGTAATACATTTATTTGTTTTTGAGGAAAGCTTAAGTTTGAAAAGTATGTACAAATATATTATACTAGTATCTTACAAAGCAATCATTTCTTGTTATACCATAATGGTTTTTAGGCAATGCTGACAGGCAGACATGGAGGGATTCTTATTGTCACAAGTGTATTGAGAATTGGACCACTACCTAGAAACATTCAGCCTACCCCTGCAGTTAAAATCAGGCTTTCCAATAGTCCATTAGATGTATGTGGCACTCTTTTTCCTAGTTCGATAAAGATATGTTAGCATTCAAAATGTTCATAAAATGTCTTTTACGCAGCCATTAAATATTTAAAAGCTTGTTTTATTTATTTTGTCTGATGTTATGGTTTATTGAAATTTTTTTCTCTATACTTTTTGACTTGTGTGGTGTTACTGCTTTTTAATTTTTTTGTCTTTATAAACCTCCCTGGCCTTAACCCAGAGTGTGATTCACGTTCAGAAATATGTTTAATTACAGATAAGCCCATGTCAGACATTTAATGATCCGTTTTACAGTGTAAAGCCTGAATAACACTTAGAACAGTATTCTGCTGCCCTCTGGTGGATAAAATAACATTATGCTGCAAATATCATGAATATTTTTCTGCTTCTGCCAGTCAGTATTCATTAGTGGAGCGAAGCCTTCATCTGAAGTACAGTGGCATGTAAATAAACTGTAAAGCCAGATTTAGAACAAACTGAAACTAAACCATTAGTTGAATAAAGCAATAGTGATAAGGATGTGGATTGATCATTGGTCATTAGTGCCTTGAGCATGGGAAAGGTGCTATATAAATAAAATATATTTTTATTATTATCGAACATTGACTATGAAATTGATGCATATTGCACCATATGGCCAAACTGCTGTGATATACCTTTTGAATTTGATTGCCTGAACCTTCACTGTGATGCAAGTAGGTTTGTGGCAAAAAAGCAAAATCACTATGGAGGAGAAAGAAGTTAGCACCCTAAGCACTGTTTGCAGTGTAGTGACTCTCAATGTTAATGTCGGCGCAAATGTGGAAGTCACTATTCTTTGCACTGTGGTAACCTACAATAGCACAATAGGTTTGTTGATCATGTGAGGCAGCCACTGATGCTTTAACCTCTCATTCACAAGCAGGAGAAAATTTTTTTAGAAGACTAGTGAGCAAAGAAAGATGCTTCTACTTTCCTGATTTAAACATTATGCTATTTGTTGGTGACTATTTCAAGACATATCACTTGAAGGGCGTATACTAAATCTTCATCACTACAGCAGTGGACACCAGACATACTGTACCTTTTCTACTTTGTTTATGTTGACATGTTTACATTAACGTGATTCCGTTTCTTGTAATATTTTATTCTTACTAAATAAAAATTGAAAATGTTTGTCTAATTTTTCTGATGGTTATCAATTTAATGGAGACTATACTAGATTTGTGTTTGTTTTTGTGTCAGCATTGGAACGTTTATATTTAATTTTTTAGTAAAAGAACAGTCAAGGTGGAGGTGAAGTGCATCAGGAGTAGTAACGGAGAATTAAAGGATATAGACTGTGAAATAGCAGGTGCTCTAATCTTGCATTTTTCTGAGGTCTTCACAAGTGAGGAAGCGGGTAACCTCCCAGTGGTAAATGGGACAGCTAACGAGGTACTGGATGATTTGGAAATTGTAGAGGGAGATGTACTGCTCAGATTGAATAGGTTGAAATCAAACAAATCGCCAGGATCAGGTAATATTTACCCTTGAGTTCTTAAGGAAGCTAGCAGGTACTTATATAAACTGTTGACACGCATTTTTAGAAAGTCACTGTGCACTGGGCAGATTCTGATGGACTGAAAAATGGCAAATATTATCATGTTATATGAAAAGGGTGACCAGGCAGATCCAAGCAACTATAAGCCAGTAAGCTTGTGTCACAAGAAAATGAAAGGAAGGAATTGTTAAAGATAAGACTGAGCAGCACATGGCAAGTACAGGAGTTTTTCTGAGCAGTCAGCATGGGTTCAGAGGAGGAAGGTCATGTTTTACTAACATGCTATGAGGAAGCAACAAAAAGATGTGATCCAAGTGGAGCATATGATATTATTTATCTTGATTTTCAGAAAGCATTTTATAAGGTGCCACATGTGAGGTTGGGCACCAGACTAAAAGAAATGGGAGTTCAGGGTGATATTTTTAGAAGGGTGCAGAATTGGCTTAGACACAGGAACCAAGGGGGGATGATGTGAGGAATCTTATCAGAATTGGCTGATGTTAAGAGTGGTATTCCCCAAGGGCCAGTGCAAGGGCTGCTGCTATTTTGAATATATAAATGATGTAGATAGGAATATAAGTAACAAGCTGGTTAAGTTTGCCAGATGATACCAAGATAGGTGGATTAGCAGATACTGTAATTTGGAATCTGTTAAATCATTACAGAAGGACTTGGACAGCATACAGGCTTAGGCAGATTTGTGGTAGATGAAATTTATTAATGTCACTAAATATAAAGTATTACACATAGGAAGTAAAACTATTAGGTTTTCAATAAACAATGGTATGTCTGAAAATCGAGAGTACACCTTATGAGAAGGATTTAGGAGTCGAACTGGACTGTACGCTAGCAACTTCTGACATTTTTCAGAATCTATTAAGAAGGCAAATAGAATGTTAGGTTATATAACACAATGTGTGGAGTACATGTCAAAGGAGGTTCTGCTCAAGCTTTATAATGCACTGGTGAGGGAGTACTCTGTGCAGTTTTGGTCTCCAGGCACCAAAAAAGACCAGCTCTAGAAAAGCTCTAGAGAACAGCGACTAGGCTGATTCCAGGGCTACAGGGGATGAATTATGAATCCTTTCAGTTTAAGCAAAAGAAGATTAAGATGTGACATAACTGAAATGTTTAAAATTATGAAGGGAATTAGTACTGTGGATTGAGACTGTTACTTTAAAATGAGTTCATCAAGAACATGTGGTGACACATTTAGAAACTTGGTAAGGGTAAACTTTGCACAAACATTAGGAAATTTTTCTTTACACAGAGAACCATAGACACTTGGAATAATTTACCAAGTAGTGTGGTAGACAGTAAGACTTCAGAACTAAACTTGATGTTTTTTTTTAGAAGAATTAAGTGGAAAGGGCTAGCAAGATTTGTTGGGCTGAATGGCCTGTTCTCATCTAGATTGTGCTAATGTTTAAATACTTGGCATTTTATTTTGCCTTCATATCTGCTGTTTCTGTAAAGTGGCTTTAGACAATAGGTTTAATGTAGCAGCAAAAACAGAAATTTTTATTTATTAATTTAGTTGTGGTATGGGTGCATTTGACATATTCTACAAGATTAGATATCACTCTCACTATGGAAATTGTTTGGCTTTGTTTTATTCAGGTTCTCTCATGGAGATGGAGTCAAAAAATACAGAGAATTTTTCCAGCAGGGCAGGTTTGGAGGTCAGTTCTTGCAGGGGGCCTAGCAAAGATCCTTTAGCAGCATATACGGAAGAGGAAGATGATGAGGAGGATCCCTTCTTCAACAGTGATGACCTGGTTGGCATTCCAGTTGTTGGTAGTGAAAGTGAGCTGGAGGATCAGGATGTGGATGATGATATTGCTCATGTTGATGATGAAGATGTTGATGATAACAGTGATGTGCCAGATAGCTTTAGGTCCCCTGTTATACCTCGGGGATCTGAACCGGATGGGGAGCATAAGGATTCTGCCACTGAGCAAAATTTTGTACCTTTGAGTGAAAAAAAATCAGTTTCTGACTCAGAGTTAAAAAACCAAATTACGAATGAGCTAGGGAAAACTACTACTACTACTACTACTAGTAGTAGTACAGAACATTCAGTAACAGTTCTTGATGAAGAACAGAATGGAAATGAGGACATAAGTCCACCAGCAGATGGGACTCTTGAACTTGGGTTTGGGTCAAGATCTGACAGCTTCCAGGCAGGTCTGAGCCCAGTGAGTGAGGATGATCAAGATCTGCAAACACCTGAAATCTGCTCCCCTGTAAATGACATATCTATACGAGAGAAGAGGCAGAAAGAAAATGGAGGTCACAGCAGTAAGAAAACAGTTACAGGTGAGTGATGATGCACAAGTGAGGTGCTGCTTCTTATTTTTCTGAAGTCGTTCTTGATAAAAAGTTAAAGTAATGTTTAATGGTCTTTCATTAATGCTAACACAGTTTAAATTTTGAGTTTTCTTTGAAATGTGCTTTAAGTTCTCTTAGACTTCATATTTGAAGTAATCTTTATAATTTTGTTTTATAATTATACTTCCTAGAAACATAAATGCTATTCGTTCAGAGATGACCTGGGCAGAGGTAACGTGTGTCCTTTTTTGTTATTTATAGTACAAGACAAGGAGAAGGATATGGAACCACGTGTGATTACACCCCCCGATTGTGAGTACCAGGTAAGTGATATCAATGTTCAGTATGCTATTATCCCAAAAGCTTGAAATATGGATTATTAAAATATTAATATACTAGCATCAATGAAAATGAAAGTACCTGGTGATGTTTTGATTAGAAAACGTGTTGGTTTGAGTCACATTTGGTACAATAAGTTGAAATAAATAGTGTTCTTCTATTAGAAGTAGCCACCTTAATATTCTGAACCTTTCTGTCACTTCTGTCCTCCTTGAAATGTAGGGCCAGTGTTTCAAGTGAATTGTCTTTTTACCAGTGCTGGTTTGTTGCTGGTATCTATGGTATGTCCCCCTCCTCCCAAAATCATAGTTATACATGACATTTTCAATGACATTGCCAAAGAAATGTGTTCCTTTACAGTAGATGTTAATGTGTATTTGTTCGTTTTGTGCTTTTTTTCTTTTACTAATGGTCTCAGTATGAAAAAACACTGAAGCAATTTAATAAACACGAATTTGTAGGCATCTTATATTAAAACCTTTCAAAGTTATTTTGTACTTGTAACCTGAATCATTGTTATCAACAACTTGTGACATGCATACATTTTTATATAAAACCTTTGCTGATAAATGTGTTGACAGGTTTAAATAAATCTATGATATTGTTACTCTTGCTTAAAAATCAGACACGCAGAAAATTGAATCGAAGTAAACAGTTTTGAAAAGCATATCTTAAACTGTAGCTGGGATTGATTGACAAGTGTAAAATAATAATTTTTTGCATCCCATGCACAAAGTAATGACTTTTGGTAACTAAATTATTTTGTTTGAGAGATTTTTTTTTTTCTTTTTTGAGTTTATACAGTGTGGTAACAATATGTAATAAGAAGAAAATAAAAAAGTGATAAGGAAAATGAAACGCATCTGAAACATTTGTCTCTGTAGATTTAAAACTCAATTCAGTTCATCACTTTTTAATTCATTTTTACTTTTTTTTATTAAGAAATGTGTCAGCATTATTTTGCCTACTGTGTATTTTATTACCTGATAAACTGGTTTATACTGTAGTATTTGAGTGGTTTATATATTTTGCAATTTCACAATTGATTAATGTTTATTTCTTTTGACAAAGAATACAATCAAACACTGAAAGCCCTATTGAGCAAAACATGTGTTACCATGTTTGATCTCATTCAGTTTTTTTCATTAAGGAGTAATTTCCTTTTATTTGTGTAAGTAAAATCTAAGATAATGTCATCATAGCAGAAACTCTTAACCTCCCCTTCAAAACTAGGCACAATGTCCTAAAAATGAAAGTTAGTAAAATGCCATATTTTACCATACCTTCTACCAATACTTTGGTGTCTGTAGGTGAAGTTGTAACTTTGGTTTAATTTGTGAAGAACATTTAGACAATTTGAAAACAAGCAGCTTCTCTTGAAAACTTCTCTTTTGGGAAAGATGGAAATACCTGTGTTTTATCATGTTTTGTTTTTATGCCAAGTGGAGTTATTGTATATACTGAGTGTCTAAAATAGTAAAATTAAGTCACTTGAGTGGTTTTTAAACATTTGACCAAATACTGCTTAAATGGAAGAGAATTGAATCAGCTGTGTCACATTTTGTAAATTTACTATCATTTTTGGTATGAAGTTGTCAAACCTGTCCTGTATATTGAAAACTCTTACATTGTGACTAAATTTAAAACCTATTTAAGCCTTTAAATCCATGTTTTCAATATTATGAAATAAACTTTTAGTGCATTAAATTCATATCCTTGGTTATTTGGAAAACCCTTTAACATTTTTAGTAAAACATAATCGAAAAACAAACTGAACAAATAGTTTGAGTTTTCAGTTACTATAGAATATGTTGAAATTTTTAAGATTTACTTTTAAAACAACAAAAGAAATTAAGGTAGTGGAACCACATTGCCTTGTTAACACAACTCTGTTTTAAAAAAAAAAAAAAAAAAGTGTTTTATGTTAGCAATTTTATTACATTACTAGCAAAATACCCGCGCTTCGCAGCGGAGAAGTAGTGTGTTAAAGAGGTTATGAAAAAGTAAAGGAAACATTTTAAAAATAACGTAACATGATTGTCAATGTAATTGTGTTGTCATTGTTATGAGTGTTGCTGTCATATATATATATATATATATATATATATATATATATATATATATATATATATATATATTACATATACATACAACACAATTACATTGACAATCATGTTACGTTATTTTTAAAATGTTTCCTTTACTTTTTCATAACCTCTTTAACACACTACTTCTCCGCTGCGAAGCGCGGGTATTTTGCTAGTATATATATATATATATATATATAGCAAAATACCCGCGCTTCGCAGCGGAGAAGTAGTGTGTTAAAGAGGTTATGTAAACATATATATATACATATACATATATATATACATATCTACATATACAGATATCTACATATAGCAAAATACCCGCACTTCGCAGCGGAGAAGTAGTGTGTTAAAGAGGTTATGTAACTATATATATACATAAACATATATACATATATATACATATCTACATATACACATATCTACATATACATACGTATATACACATATACACATCCACATAAACATATATATATATATATATATATATATAAATATAGACATACATATATACATACATTCACACATATACTGTATATATACATATCTACTTATTGGCTCCTGTATTTAGGATATAGCGGGTTGGATAATGGATGGATGGATATCTGTATGCATAGCCCTATTTGCCCGTTTTCGGTTTTTTTCTTTCTTCAGTAATATTTCAGTAAACCCGGAGCTTGTCAGTTCAAATCCTGGTACTGACACCACTGTGTGACCCTGAGGAAGTCACTTCACCTGCCTGTGCTGCAAAAAACAAAAGTAATGTAACAAATTGTACCTCAGATGTTGTAAGTTGGTGGAATAAAGGCATAAGTAAAATAGATAAATATGTATTATACACATAGGAACTATTCATTTATTTTCAGTTAAGTCATCTGCAGCAAACTTTTATAAATGAGGGTTTCTCATTTTTAGATAGTGCAAACTGTTTCTTCTTCATTGATGTTTTCTCTTGGAGAGCTTTTTTCATTTCATTCAAAATGAAAGCAGCAGCTGCCAAAATATGTAGCTTTCTTATTAATTTTTCAACATTGTGTAAAATAAATGTATAAAGTAACATAAAAGGTTTAAATACTGGTTATCCTTTTACACTAAAATATTACTAAAGAGATACAAAAAAAGTAAAATGGATATGTTCTTTTTCTTTAAGGAGATTAAATATTACTGAAGAAAGAAAAAAAAAATTAAACAGCCAAATGGAGCTATGCATACGAAGTTAAAAGGTTTAAATAAAACAGAAATATATGTTTTATTTTTACTTGCTTAACTTGTGGAGGGTGTATCCTGTAGTAAAGCCCTAACTTTTTTCGTGAAAGCCCGTTTCAGTCAATAAGTCTTAAAAAAACGTTTAAAGATATTGACAATAAGCTAAGCAAACCCAGGAAGACATGGAATCGTTTAAATCAAGTATCATTACATCTTCCTTTCTTAAAGAGAAGTAAGGCAGTACTTATAAGCTTACATATTTATATATAGACATACATACATGTGTATATATATATATATATATATATATATATATATATATATATATATACATACATATATATATATATCTATATCCATATCCGAAGCCGTGCAAGCACACTCTTGAGAATGCAACGTATAGTTGTACAGAAGAAAAGCAATCTTGCCTCAAATGAATGGCAACCTTTTGTAGGTCTATGAACTTAATTTAAACTTTAGGTTTACACGGTGCTTTCTTTCCGAAGTACCTGCACTCATGAATATGTCTGTATGTGTCAGTCGGTCAAATCCACGCGCTTTGCACCGGCGAAGTACCGCTTTTAAATTTTTATTAAGAAGAAATTAAAACCTTTTTAAATTGAGGGAAAATATACTAATAACAGTTTGTTAAGGATCTGTTTTTTTGTGAAGCTGCCTTTACTCGAGTGATCACTTCGACCTGACTTGGTGGCCAACTATAAGCGTTACCTGGTAGGTAACCACCCATACAATCAGATTGTGAATCAGACTACGAATGCCGTGAATGTAATTACACACTCACTGCACTTGCTTACGGTAATCGAACCTCGGACGTCAGCGCTAGAGGGGCTTAGCAGCGGTGAAGTATTGCTTTTAAATTTTAATTAAGAACAAAAGAAAACCTCAGAGGTTCGATTCCCGTAAGGGAGTGAAGTGACTGGCCGGTTACCTACCAGGTAACGCTTATGGTTGGACAGCAAGTGACGTAACATCAGCCACGGTGCCTTCAGTTGTGAGAAGCAGATCATAGAATGATTGAAAATAGTTTTGCATTTACCTTTTTAGTAAAAGGCGAGCTTTTAAGCCTGAGAAATCACCCCGTAAATGCACACGTTTAATTGCACATGTGTTAATATGTATGGTTACACAGTATTAAAAGACAGTGAACAACGTGATTTACCTTTGTTCCCGCATTTGATAAAAGGCGAGCTTTTAAGCCTGAGAAATCACCCCGTAAATGCACACGTTTAATTGCACATGTGTTAATATGTATGCTTACACAGTATTAAAAGACAGTGAAAAATTAACGTCATTTACCTTCGTTCCCGCGTTTGACTCGTGCTGTAAATCTCGTCCTTGTTTTTAATTCACGTGATTACATAGGAGGCGTGATGACGCGATACGTGACTCCGCCTCCTCCATTAGAGTATATGGACAAAAAACATGTTCCAGTTATGACCATTACGCGTAGAATTTCGAAATGAAACCTGCCTAACTTTTGTAAGTAAGCTGTAAGGAATGAGCCTGCCAAATTTCAGCCTTCCACCTACACGGGAAGTTCGAGAATTAGTGATGAGTCAGTCAGTCAGTCAGTGAGGGCTTTGCCTTTTATTAATATGTATAGATAAATTTAAAGAACTTGACTGTCTTTGAGAGAAGAAGGAAAACCAGTGATATTGAAAAGATTCAAAGGTCGGTTTTCATCTGTCATTATACAGGAAAATGCAAACCTATGTTTGTGCAGTTATTTACAATTAAAGTAGTGTCTCTGAACTGCCAATACCTATACGATTGCAAAGTGGCGTGTGAATAAAAATATACAAATTTAGAGAAAACTGAAGGGAGTGTGCAGTGTCATACACTTGGAAAATATAATTCTGTACCAAATGACCACACAAAAGAGTGTTGTTTTTTCATTACATTAATAAGAGTATTAGTTGTCCAACATGTGAATAGGCTGTTATTGAAGTGATGTGCTAATATAAGATCCATCCATCCATCATCCAACCCGCTTCATCCTAACTACAGGGTCACGGGGGTCTGCTGGAGCCGATCCCAGCCAACACAGGGCGCAAGGCAGGAAACAAACCCTGGGCAGGGTGCCAGCCCACCGCAGGGCACACAGACACACACACCAAGTACACACTAGGGACAATTTAGGATCGCCAATGCACTTAACCTGCATGTCTTTGTGGGAGGAAACCGGAGGAAACCCACACAGACATGGGGAGAACATGCAAACTCCATGCAGGGAGGACCCAGGAAGCGAACCCAGGTCTCCTAACTGCAAGGCAGCAGTGCTACCACTGCACCACCATGCCGCCCTAATACAAGATGGTGTCCTGAAAATTGCAGCAATGTTGAATAGCAGTAGGAATTAGAGAATGTTGATTGGAGAATTTTACAATAGGTTCACTTTTCACTAAAGCAGTTATTCATATTTGAATGTATTCTTGAAATTCTTTATAATTGTATCTCTTCCCTTTATTTCTTATGTGAAAAATTGTAATTTGTACAAAACTAAAGATAAATTCAATTAAAAAATCAATGTAAACCTAGTATACTAGTAAAAAGCGGTATTCTAGGCTTCCTAAAAACATGGTTCTCTTCAAATAAGCAACTTGCAGATATAAAATGCTTATGAAAATTAGAAGGCAATATTCTGCTTTAAGAAAGTAGGTTTCACAGGTGTTAGGCTTCTATACTGCTGATAATTGTACTGCAAGATATAAAATTACTAGAATCCAACACAATTGAATCCAACAAGTAAACAACACAAATGGCTTTCATCAGGATGGTGTGTGGCTCAAAAAGAAGGTTGGCATTGAGAAGAGAGCGAGTATCCTTGAAGCCATAAGTATAAAAAAGTAGTGAGACCTAGTCCTGTCCTGTTGCTGACTTTCATAAAAAAAAAAAAATTTATTTGTTTATTCTTTTACACTTGAAGTGCTCTTTAAGATCAGTAGTCCAGAACCTGTTTCTTGTCTCATGTAGTGACCCTGTCTTGCTAATGTGAACGTATTCTGCTGCTGATACTAATTAAGTGAACCCTTTGTTTCAGTTAGACAGCTGAGCATGAACATGTAATCTCTCTCCCTCTCACTCACTAGTTTTTGTCGGTGATTTGGACTTTGTGGCACCCAAGCCAAATCTTTTATTGCTCCTCAGGGTAAAGGTGTACAGTATGTTTTATTTTACTAAAGAATTTACTAAAAAAAATTTAAAAATGTGTTGAAGATAAAATTGTTTTTTTATTTGTATTTTTTAATATGTTCTCAAAGAACTTTTCTCCTGCATAAATTGTGTATATTTTTTTATCTAGTTTGTATACTTAAAATGGCTTGCATTATGCTATTTGGAGAACCTGATAAGAGCACTTAAGAACTTGTCCATACAGTTTGGTGTGTATGTGTACATTTGCATATCCATTTTTATACAGTATATTATGCTTGCTATGGCCTCCCTTATCAAAGCAAGTCCCCTTCAGACAGTAGCTCTTAAGGCAGTAATATTTAATGATGAATTGAAATAACTTAAAATAGAATTATTTTGCAGCAGGTGAGGAAACTGTGTAGAAAAATGAATTAATGGAATTATACGCAATATGAAACTGCTCAAAAAAATTAAAGGAACACTTTGAAAACGCATCAGATCTCAATGGGGAAAATAAGACGACGGATGGTGTCCTGGGGGATCTCCTCCCAGATCTGGACCAGGGCATCACTGAGCTCCTATACATCCTGAGGTGCAACCTGGCGTCGTCGGATGGACCGGCACATAATGTCCCACAGGTGTTCCATTGGATTTAGGTCAGGTGAGTGTGGGGGCCAGTCAATGGTATCAATTCCATCTTCCTCCAGGCACTGTCTGCATACTCTCGCCCCATGAGGCTGGGCATTGTCGTACACCAGGAGGAACCCAGGGCCCACTGCACCAGCGTAGGATCTTACAATGGGTCCAAGGAATTCATCCCGATATGTAATGGCAGTGAAGGTGCCATTGTCTAGCCTGTAGAGGTCTGTGTGTCCCTCCATGGATAAGCTTCCCCAGACCATCGCTGACCCACCACCAAACTGTTCATGCTGAACAATGTTACAGGCAGCATAGAATTCTTCATGGCTTCTCCAGACCCTTTCACATCTGTCACATGCGCTCATGGTGAACCAGCTCTCATCTGTGAAAAGCACAGGGCACCAGTGGTGGACCTGCCAATTCTGGTATACTATGGCAAATGCCAATAAAGCTCCACGGTGCCGGGCAGTGAGCACAGGACTCACTAGAGGACGTCGGGCCCTCGGGCCACCCTCATGAACTCTGTTTCTAATTGTTTAGTCAGAGACTTTCACACCAGTGGCCTGCTGGAGGTCATTTTGTAGGGCTCTGGCAGTGCTCATCCTGTTCCTCCTTACCAAAAGGAGCAGATACCGATCCTACTGATGGGTTAAGGACCTTCTACTGCCCTGTCCAGCTCTCCTGGAGTAACTGCCTGTCTCCTGGAATCTCCTCCATGCCCTTCAGACTGTGCTGTTACTGTTTTGGGGGTCATCTCATTGTTGCCCCTCTAGTGCACCTGTTAATTTCATTAACACCAAAGCAGCTAAAACTGATTAACAACCCCCTCTGCTACATAACTGACCAGATCAATAGCTCAGAAGTTTAATTGACTTGATGCTATACTCCAATTAAAAAGTGTTCCTTTAATTTTTTTGAGCAGTATATATAGCATCATATAAGCATTTGGAGACTACAGCACTCTAGTACTTTAGGTGATTAGGTAATGATCTATAGATCTAATGATTTATATGGAGTTTTAACATTATCTCATTTAAATATACCCTTATAAAATTTTGCCCATAAACAGCTGGGAAATCTGTTGGCCAAGGTCTCATCAGGACTGTGACTTTGTCTGTTACAGTTCATCTTGATCCTCTCCAGAGGATTTTCTCTTGTAATGTTAATGACTAGTTATTTTCTATCCTCCTGTTGTGAACGGTCTGTCTCAGTTATTATTTGGTATTTTTGATATTTGGTATATTGTAGTAATCCCTGATGGGAAATTTACCTTTTCGCTTGACCTTTGGTGGTCAGAGTGCAGAGTCAACCACTGTACAGCAGCCCAATTCAATTTTCAGGTTCAGGGTCTTGATCAAGGGCCCAGTGGATTATGTTAAGGAATTTTAAATTTGATTAATATAAGAAAATCATTTGACACAAATTGCTCATTTTACTATGCACTTAACATTATTTTTGTGTTCTTGTAAGGCAGTGTTGTATGATGTAGCAATTTCCTATTGATACATTGTTTTATTATTTATTTTCTAATCCGGTTTTTTTTTTATGAATGATACCGATCTTCAGTTTCATGTTACTGAATTGGCTGATGCAATTGCATATTTTTGTTTATATATAAAAAAAAATACAGCCCACAAACACTATATATCACTTTGAATCAACAAGTAAACAATTTGTAACTGTAAATATAATAACATACTCGCCCCAACCTTTACTTTCAAAGTTACTTTTTATGCCAGTCTGTGAAACAATTTATTTTTTCCACTTGATGCGGAGAATGATTACATTTTCTACAATAGATTGGTACTTTTGAGCTGTAATTCACAATCATTTCTTGCCTTATGTTGCAGTTGGCCCACAGGAGTTTAGCATGTTGTTTTATTTATTGTTTTTTCATTGCTTTTCATGTTTGGAATAAGTACAAACATTTTCCTAACCGCTTCATCTAGGCTATGGGGTTCTTCCCTTCCTGCCAGCCCTGGGTGCAGGGCAGGAAATAGACCTAGAAAGGGCCCCAGAGCTAGTTTCACATATGCGTAAACCAATTTTTTGGTTGCAGGTGACTGTTACTGGGTTGTGAATACATGAGACTTTTTCACAGTATAGTCTGGCCAATACCAAACACACTGAAAGGAACTGACAGAGCTGTGCAAGATTTTTTATATTCAAATGTCTAATGGTGCTCACTTCAACCTTCCCGATCCATAAAAGGCAGCTCTTTGATTTTGTTTGTAATTCCGCTTGTTTCTGCATGGTTAGTGAGGGGTTGCAATCTGGATTAAAAGCAAATAGAAAATATCACATGTTGCTGTCCATCTCTTCATTGCAGGAGGTGGAGGGGGTGGTTCTGGGGAAATTATACCCCAGAACAAGACAGTAGTTGAAATGGCTTTTTTTCTCTTCTCGTGTGCTTTTGATGCAAATGGCGTGATACAGTGACACTCATTTTCATGTGAGACGCCCCCCCCCCAAGAAGCACAGGTACAGCATAACAGTACTCACTGGTATGCTGAGAAACAGTGCCAATACTCCATGAGCTGAAACTGAAAGAGCACTGCTCAAAAATTAACATAGGGAGAATGTGGAGCAAAAATGTCTGGATATGGTAATTGAATCCATGAAGCTTAAACTGTAATCCTACATTCTGCAATGCTTCAAAGTTGCACTATAAGCAGTACTTACAAATCGAGCGTAGCATTGAGTTTTTCAGCAATAGAATGTAAAGTGTGATAGAATCTAACTTAAAGTCTGCTATTTTGTATCAGTTGCATTCTGTATCTTTTTCTATGAGTTCCCCAACTGTAATTTTTTTTTTTTTGGTTAAAGAAAACATTTCCGCCAATTTATTTCTTGCCTTTTATACACAGCTGCAACATTAAGTGTGAGTGGCCAATCATAGACAACGTCGTAATGCTCTGAACCTCCGCTGTGGTAAGGAGCCTTGTACAGAATGTGGCTTGACGCAGGTGGGATCTTTTATAAAGCAGATTGACTCAGCTTTTACAGATTTTACTAATGAGAGAGTAGACAACATGGATACCTATAATTTAGAAAAAAATACACCTTTTGGTATGTAAAAATATCATTATTGCTTTTGACTGGCTTATGGGTTTATTGCAAAGTACACAAACAACTTTGTGTACATTGTGTAGAATAAGTGCCAACTGTAAAGGTTAATATTCTTTCTTTTTTTTCTGGTGAAGTCTGCGTTGCTTCTGTCTGTTTACAGGACGTTCACTGCAAAAAAAAAGACACACGCACTAGCTCAACTACCATAATACCTCACATAAAGAAGTACTACAACTAAATTACCATAAATCTCTCTATATTATAAAACAAAATCTTGAGACTATTACCAAGAGATTTTTTCAAGGCCCGTGAGACGAGACTATTGCCAAGAGATTTTTTCAAGTTTCGCCCTTCTCTCAACCATGCCCACGGGCCTGCCTCTCACCTCTCATTCGTGTGAATGCTTTTGTCAGACACAGTTCCAGCGCTCTAAACTCTTATAAATTTAGTTTTCCTCACTTTAAGTTCCCAATAAAAGAAGACTTATGACCAAATCCTGTTGAAGAATTTCATCCCGAAGGATTATCAACAGAAGAAATGAGTACACGGGCAATCCTAGCACCGAGAAACGATGTCCAGTCAAATGAATTAACATGAAAATTGACGATCGGTTACACAGAAAATTGGTTACATCCATATCAATAGACTATGGTGAAACAATTGGTGGTGATGGTGCGGAAGATGAAAACATCAACTTACAATATCCCGTGGAATATCTACAACTGTTAACACCGTCTGGTCTTCCACTGGCTGAATTACTGTTGAAAGAAGGATGTATCGTAATGTTATTGCATAATTTATGTATGAATGATGGACTGTGCAATAGGACAAGATTAGTTGTATTCAGAATTGGTCGAACAATTCTGATATGTAATATTTTAACAGGTGACAAGAAAGGTAATTGTAGTACATCTTCCGCGGATAACATTAGACACCAAAGGAGATGTTGATATGCCATTTGTATTAAAACGTTTACAGTTTCCCGTTAGAATAGCTTTTGCTATAACAATTAAGAAATCACAGGGACAAACATTCGAAAAAGTCGGTTTATTTATTAGAGAGAAAGAAACGATATTCACTCACGGGCAGTTATGCGTTGCGTTGTCACAATGTAAGTCCAAACATGGAATCAAAATTCAGTGTGATATTGATGAAAAGTTAACAAAATAAATTTTTTACTGAAGTTTTACAGTAAAAGTGTAAGTTTAAAATGTATTTGAGTGTTAATTTCAAAGACCAACAGAAAGAAAGCGTATAAAACAATGAATACCTCTAACGCAACATAAAACCTAGTTTTCTTTCAATTTATTACGTTTTACAATTTTATACTGTGGTTAATTACTTGCTGTAATGTAAAATAGTTCTATTATGCATATGTAACAATTCCCATGAAAATGACAATCTTTTTAAATTGTATATCCGCTTCCCCAAACGCAAGCAGCAAATCTGCGAAGTGGCTAGTGCGTAGTGCCTGCCCGGGGGTTGGGGAGCAAAGCGAGAAAAAAACATGCTTGACAAAAAAACTTTTTGTGATAAGTCAATTTAATAATTACCAATTGAGTCTTTAGTAATAAAAAGTCTGATTTAGATTGGTGGATAATCGATTTGAGCATCACTGGTATTCATGGGTTTTTGCACACATTGAATGAAAGCTTGGTGTAGAACACTATGCAGAAATTGAATTGCAAATATTTCTATCAGTAAAGAAGAATCAGATTTGGATGAAATTTCTTATTTCAGTGGTGTGTGGTTAGCATTCCCATGGTTAAAAGTGTATGTAACCTAAGTGATCTATGACCCTAAACTTAAATAAGTAGGTTCATAAAATGGATTGATGAATGAAAGGAATGGTTTAAATGTATGATAATCCTTTCTGTAAGGTTAATATTAATGGGAAATATGACGCTCAGTAGAATGAATTTAATCTTTTTAGTCTGAGTGTATACCGTAATCCATGTCATCACAATCCACAAACATTCATAAAATGAGTCCATCAGAATTATTTTTTTAAATAGTGAATTCATTTTTGAACACTGTTGGACTTTTAGAGGAAAAGTATTCAATTAATTGTAAGAGTTGCTACATCTTAGAGAGATGTGGGAATCTGAACTAAACCTGCAAGCTAATGTAGCTGAGCAAAATGTATTAATTTGTCTTAATCTGATACTTTAACGGCTAATTAGAAACAGTTAATTTTTTAATATGTTGAAATACTGCATTGATTTTTTTCAATGCAATTTTTATTTATTTTTAAAAATTTTTGGTGACGTTTTAGTCGCTATTTTAGTGATAGGGTTAGGCTTTTACTAAACATGATAATGTAAATTTAGTACAATGCATTTGTGCTTGCCTGATTTAATAGGCCTTTGAATTTATATGCAAAACACAACAACAAATTATGAGTGGAACTAATCCTGTGACAGTTACCAGGTTTGGGACCATGCATTTTTTTTATTAGTTTGTATAACAATATATATAGATTTTGCTTCTATTCCATATGAATAGACTCCATGAATTGGTGAAAAAACCATGGATCTGGTTTTGAATTAGGAAGAACGTTAAACTCTTAAACATCTATAGTTAAACCATGGATCAGGGTGTTAAAAAGCCTTTTAATTTATATCTTGAGTACATTCTGTATAAAACAGTTTAGAATTGAAGCATGCACATAATTAGACTTGTGCTTAATTGAATGTAAAAAGAAGACTTCAGAGCATTCTTTCTAAAACCAAGTCCATTATTTGCTTTTGATGCGTAATCTTTAGTATAAATCTGCCCTGCATAGTGAAAGTACTGTAATTCTCTTTGGAGAATATTTAGTACTTTATAAAAATTAACCACTATACTTTATTTGCACACAAGTTAATGTAAATGGACTCCATTATGTATCCTTAAAACACATTTTGAACAAAAAAAATGCTTTATGCCTGCGTTTTACAGTCCTCCATTTTCTGAAGTCGCTTTTTCCATTACAGGGTCGTGGGGAGCCGGAAACTGTCCCGGCAGCATCGGGCACAAGGCTGGAAAAAGCTGGCTCTGAACATGGATGGATGTAAAATAAAGGCATGTAATAAGACTGCATAATGGCAGAAACTGTATTAACATTACAACAAAGATTTATATAAAGGATTTCATCTTTTGAGTAGTATACTGTTGGTTGAACTAATTACAAATTAGAAGTGTTCAGTTTATTAGACAGTGGTTTGGTAATTTTCTGACAACAGCATATTGTAGGCTTGTGCTTTTTCCACAATGAAGTATTTATTATGTCTTTATCAGTTTCCTAAAGTATGTGTAATGTTGCTAAATGAGCAAAATGTGTTAATTTGGTTGACAATCCTGATGTAGACATAAGTTATTTATTAACTCCCGGTATGGGAATCATTGTGATGCTTCTAGTCTCCCAATTAAAAAATAAAAATCGTGAATCTTCATTGCAGTTGAGCCTAAATTTTATTCTTTACTTGCAGGTAACTATTATGTGTAAAATTGTAGTATTATGTAGGACACATTTGAATCCAGCTTTTAGATGAAAATGACCTATCTTTAGAAAATGAAGATTCACAAAATTTGTATATTCTATTTGTGAAACCCATTCAAACCGATAATTTTCCAGCTTATATAAAAGACACAATGGCAGTTGACTTGGATATTGTAGCCTTTGGCAGCGCACACAAGTATTCCTGCAAGCAAGAATAAGGCGTTAATGAATGCTTGTAATATTTCTGATCTTGCTAAGATTTCTTCAATGGCAAGTTTATGTAGCACTCTTGACAGTGTGAAATATGTTCTTCTCAGCTTTAGCTTTGATTTCACTATTTACACAGAGAACTAAAAGTTTCCTGCCATGCAAAATTTTATTTCTGTACAATTTAATCTGTAAGCACTACTTTACCTGTAAGCTAGATAAGAAAACTGCATATCTCTGAGCTCCCAGAGAAGCTCATATTTAAAAAAGCAAAATCTCTCTCTCTCTCAATGAACAGAAATGTGCCAGTTTCACTGATAACAGTAAGACATCCAACCGAAAATATGACTAGATTGTTCCTGAAAACAGTCAGGTTGCAAGATGAATAATCTTGTATAGTTGCATGGCGGTTTCCTGATTAATATAAAGCTGAGTCAAAATATTTGAAAGTTTCACTTAAATCTTATATACTCAGTTTGTAATATGCATGTGAATATATTCAGTTTTCAGTTAATGTATTTGACAGTCGTAGCCTAAACCACTGCAGAAGAGAGAATGGCGTTTCTTAGTCTATGTATCTCTCTTTTATAGTAAAATAACTTGGGATGAGACGTGACTTTTTGAAGAAACTTTTTGGAATGAAGTCCTGTGAGATGGGACTTTTAACATGAGATTCTTTAAAGTCACGTCCTAATTACAACCATTTTCAAACAAGACCATGGTAATCTAACCTCTCGGTCGTGTGAATGCTTTTGGCAGATACACTTCCTGCACTCTCAGCTCTTATAAATTTTATCAGGACAATAATTTTATACGTTCTAGATAACACATCAACGACTAAGTGAAGAAGAAAGAGTAGTGCGTCGAAAAGAGACCCAAAAGCACTGGAGAGAAAAGAATGCAAAAAAGAACAATAATAATCTATGTGCAAATTGTGAAAATAAGAAAAGTAATAACCAGCCCGGACCAAGTGAAATTGAAAACCTCGCAGGTCCAATCGGGGTCAGAAATAAAAGACAAAGTAGAACTTCATAAAGACGTTCAAAAACGTCGGCTCGATACACATTCAGAGCAGGTTAGAGATTATGAAAGCAGTGGAATTCAAAAGGCACAAAAAAAGGCATGATACACATGCAGAGCAAGTTAAAGATTATGAAAGTAGTAAAATTTGAAAGTATCAAAAAACTGATAGTAAAGATCGCATTGCCGCTAACAAATGGAAATTATTACTCCGTGAAATAACGGAACAGCAAAAAGAGATAGAATATGAGGACATACGTGATATGTCAAATGTATGTAAGTATTGTAAGGCTTTAAAGTTTAAGTCGGAGACTTATAGATTGTCTAATTTGTGTTGCCATCAGGGAAAAGTAGTGTTTGTTCCCAATGAAGAGGCGTATCCGCAAGAATTAATTTGTTGTTTGGTGAAAGTGAAATCCACAAACACTACAGGCAAAATATCCGAATCTACAATAATCTATTCACGTTCGCATCATTCATTGCTATGCTATGAGAATCCCGCAGCAATTAAAGCCAAGACAAATTTAATTTTCGAAGAAACCACAATTTGGTCAGGTGCATATTTATGATCACGGAGAAGCAATGCAACATTGCATCGAAAGAGTTGAATTATCAGACGTATTAAAAATTATACAGCCAATAATGGATGCAAATCCATATGTCAAAAATTATCGCACTTTACACAAAATTTATCCGCAAAACACGGACAAAAATTTCCTTGGATTTCTATATGAATCTGAAAGATCACGGTCACATTTATAATAATCTAATGTGACGAATTGTCAGCGATTAATAGTTTTGAAAGATATCAGAGACAGAGTTGATATTCATGTATATCCAAAAGCAAACCACAATTCAAAAGGAGATCTTGAAACGCCATTCATATTAAAACGATTATGGTTTCCTGTGAGAATAGCTTTTGCTATGACAATTAAATCACAGAGTAACGTTTGAAAAAGTCTGTTTATTTATTAGAGATAAAGAAACAATATTCACTCACCGGCAGTTATATGTTGCATTGTCACGATGCAAGTCCAAACACACAATCAAAATTCAGTGCGATCTTGAAAAAAAGTAAATTTCAAATAAAAAAATGATGCATATGTAACAATTCTCATGAAAATAACAATCTCTTTAAATTGTTTATCTGGTTAACCAAACTCAGAGATTGGCGAGCGAAGTGAGCAGGGGCGGAGTCCTAGTATTTCCATATAAAAATGTTTCACGTTTCTACATAATTCTTTTAAATACTAATACACCTGTTAAAATATTTGCAAATTTTTCCTATGTTACTCAGATAAAACTTTTATGGACTTAGCTGGTGCAGCCTTCTTTTGCTAAATTAATGTCTTCATTGTTATCATCACATCTTAAGAAGGCAGCCATTAAAAAACTGTTTGTATTTGCATGCGGCTTAATGTGGAGAATAGGGTGGTTGGGGCATCTGTTCAAATCCACATTTTTGCTGTACACCCTTTATAAACCATGTAGTGAGAGTTGGGGGTGATGCCATGAAGTAAGAATAGGATTGTTGACAGCTTTCTTGTCACTTTTCCATGGTTTACTACTGCAAATACCAAAGCAAATCAACTTAATACAGACCAGTTATACAGACCAAATCGGCTTAATACTGACCAGTTATACAGATCTTTTGAGGTATTTTGTCAATATTTGCTACACCTTCAGCATAATTGAAATAAAGAAAAAAATTGTGCACAACCTCAAATTAGTAATGGCTAGGGATGCACCGATACCACTTTTTTGGAAAACGAGTACGAGTACTTGCATTTCAGTACTTGCCGATACCGAGTACTTAATAAAAACATGATTTAAATTTACAGGTAACAGCTTTAGTCATATAATTTAACAAAAAAAACAAGAAACTCTCGTCTGTCCACTGGGAGGTTAGGCTAATTAGCGACACGGGGCTAACACTGCTTGTCCAAATATCCGTGGTGAAACTAAACGCAGAGGAGGCTTGCAGTAGGCTGTGGATATGTTTTTTTCACGGAGTCGTGTAGTTTAGGCAGCTCCGTGTCAGTCATGTAGCAGCGGCTTGGGACATCATATCTGGGCTCCAGAACATGGAGGAGACGCAGGAATCCCACATTTTCTACCTCTGAGAGTGGCTGGTCACTCAATGCAATGTACTCGATAATTGCCTGTGTTATTTTCACAGCACGTGGATTGTCTCTGGACATTTTCTCTCGTCTTGCAAGAGTTTGCTGCAGCTTGTGGTTGTGTTGGTTTAGAAGCGTGGGTAAACTCTTTGTACTCGTTGTCGTGTTGGGATTTTAGGTGCTTGATTAAATTACTTGTGTTAAATGCGCTACCTTTTGAGCCTCCTCTGGACAATTTCGCTGAGCACAATTTGCAGTCCGCCTTTGTTTTGTCGTCTTCGTTCACTTTGAAATAGTTCCACACGGCTGACATGTCTCGCCTCGCCTTCTCCCCGCTCTGAGCTGCAGCCGGGGCCTGGGGGCGGGCACTCGGCACCTGTGATTAACCCCTTACACGCCACTCAAACATAGACATTTCTCAGACCGTGGTATCGGTCCCCAGTATCGGGGGACTTTTAACGAGTACGAGTACTTTAGAAAATGTGGTATCGAGGCCGATACCAGATACCCGTTTCGGTATCGGTGCATCCCTAGTAATGGCTTAGACCTTGAATTTCTTTGCCATTTGAGAGTCAAGATGCTTCTGTTTTTAGTATTGCTGCTTGAGCTCTGGGTCATCATGATTTATCAAAATTACGTCCCCAATTTTTTAAACACCCCTTAAATTTTTTTTCAGTCTAAATTTATTAGTTTGAGATTCTGCTTGGAACTTTGGGTGTGATGATGTTTCATTTTGGGGGTAAACATTAACAGATAATGCACATGTTTGTTCATGGAGAATGGGTTCTGCTGACTCATATTTAATCACTCTAGTGCCTGCTTAATTCTCTGTTACACTTAGATTGCTAATTATTATTTGGTCTGTAGTGGCAGCATTTTCTTCTTTCATTGATGACAACCCTCAGTTTGGGCAGCCATTATCTCAGAGAGCTGTTCTGCTATAATAGATTTCTGTCACCGATATCTGTGACTGTGGCCTTTGGAGGGGACTGGCTTTTGCTACATGACTATTGGAGGATTAATCTCTGAAGCAGTGTTGTTCTATAATGATATAATACTTCATTTTATGTTTTTTGCAATTCATGCTGAGTTGTTTCTGCGCCAAGGATCAAGTGTTATAACAATAAATGTTAAAAACTTATAATTCACAATTTTTGTCCAGTTACAAAAACAACACTGTAGAGTTAACATTTCTGATTTAGACTCAATGTTTTCATAGTCCCTCTTAACTAAGCCAGGAGTTCAATTCAAAATTCTTGTTTCTTTCAGAGTTTGCATTTTCTGCCCAGTGTTGGTAAAAGTTTCATCCAGAGTCCCATCAAGTGAAACACATTTGCCTCATTTGGATGTAATTAAATAGCTTCTACCACTGAACAAAAAGTAAATGTTACATTTTCTGTATATAAAATCACTCTGTGTAGGAATCCTTAGCTGTCTATGAACGCCCTGTGAAAATGCAGACTAAAAACATACCACAGAAGTAAGAGACAAAGTGATATAAATGTATAATTCGGGGAAAAGGGTACAAAAAGAAATCAAAATGCACGGATATCCAACTATCATCAGGAAGTGGAAGGTGTACATCACCAGCCAGTCACTTTGTAGTGAAGGTTGCCCATCAAAACGTAGTGCCCAAGCAAGACATAGACTGCTAGGGGAAGCAGCAAAGAACCCAGGCATTACTTTGAAGGAATTATGGGTGTCATTTGCTCAGACTAAGGTACATGTAAATGAGTCAATAATGTTAAGAGCTCTCCATAACAGTGACCTAGTAGAGGGGCTGGCAAAAAGAAGCCATTGTTCAGGAATATCTATAAAAAGGTATGTCTGGGATGCCACAATGCATACAGTATGAGAGGCCCAGGTAGGATTTGGAAAAAGGTTTTGTGGTCAGATGAAACCAAGGTGATTGCAAAACACCATCTCTGCAGTGAAGAATTGTGGTGTTGGCACAAAGCTGTGGAGATGTCTTTTATCTGCAGTGAATGAGAATCTTATAAATACTGATAGAATGAATGGATGGAACTAAATACAGGGAAGTATTTGAATAGATCCTGTTCCAGTCAGCTGAGAAGTTGAGTCTTTGGGGAGGCTTTCCCATTCTGGTAGTACTCTTATTCCAGTCACAAGGCCAAGGCAACACTGTTGTGGCTGAAAAGCTAAAAATAAATTACTAGGCTATTGTAGGACATTAAAGTCCTGGTTTCAACCCCAGTGAGAGATGGACACTCTTTGAAAATTGCTTTTCTGAGGTACCATCTTGTCAACATAGATAATCTGCAGAACATCTGCCTGGAAGAATGAAACAAAAATCAACCCTGAACAGTATGCAAAGCTGGTTCAAACTTGCCCCAAAAAACACAAGACTGAATACTTATGCAAGCAATATTTTTCCAGTTTTTATTTTTTAGAAGTATACTTTTGACAACTTACCATGGCTTTAAAAATAAACAGTTGAAACACTTAGATTGTCATTAACAACACACATTGGAGTATGTGCAAGTGTCTTTTGAAATTAGAGAATTGTGAAAACTGTCAAGGGGACTGGATACATTTGCAAGGCACTTTATATTAATAAATTTATGTATGTATGTGGAGGTGTTTATAGCTGACTTATTTCCATGATTCATATTTTTTATCCATAATTCGGATGCCACTTCCCCCCTCAATCTTTCATTACTTAGGGTTCTATACAAATATTATTTTATGTAAACCAGAATGCTAGGGCATTATTTTGTCTAGCTCTTTTCCTAGATAACTGACATTCTGCTTTAGTTCATACTATGTTTATAATTAATCCAATAAATAGTGTAATATATATAGAATTAATATGTTCATTTACTCTAGTTGTTTTTGGGAATGCAATAGAATGAATGTGCATTTGCTTCAGCCACTTTAAAACTAAGTATTGAGGAAATTAATGGTAGTCCTATTTAATTCTGAGTTGTTTTTTTTTTTTTTTTTTTTTTTGATAGAAGCCAGATTTTTTGCACTTATTGTTGAATTACTTTACACTGAATACCTCATTGTGAACTTCACATTTATTAATTCTGTTTCTAATTACTTGTAGGAGCCTCTTGGAGAGGCACCCAGGGAAGCAGACACTGGAGACAGCATGGGTAGCTCATTTATTCCTGATATGAAGATTAAGGATGAGCCAGTAGATGAGGAATATGAGAAAGCATTGGCACCACACTCTGGATTGATTGACAAAATCAAAGATGAGCCTGACAATGCAGAAGTAAGCTTCCTCAAAAATAAGAAACCTGTCTTTCTGTTAATTTGCCAGTTTCCATTCTTAATGTTTGTTTGGATGCTGAGTTTCCAGTAGCCATGACAAAAATACATTAGGTGTACTAGAATATCTTCATCTGATTGTGTTAAAGTAAGAAAAAGTTCACTAATTGGCTGTATATTCCTTTTGAGTGATTTTTTTTTTTAACACAATTCGTTCACTCACTGTATTTATCTATTGATTGATACTGAAGTTCTGCTTTAACATTCATTGAACAATATACTGACCACAAACATGATCATTACAGTACCATTGTTTCAGTTATACAGACACTGTGATTTTTTTTTTTTTTTGTCTAGTCATCTTCAAAAGCAGTGGTAAGGCCTGTATTGAAGAGTGCACATCAAATGTTTACTGTAGCACTTGGTTCTGTTGTTCAGTATGTTAAGCAAATTAGTGGGATTTTTGTGTCTGATAGTTGTTCAATACTTAGCCTTACGTTTAAGAGCAATACATTTGCCCTTATACTCTTATTTTCTGTTTCTATGTTGTACATTGTGGTTCTCACAAAACTACTGTTTAAACTTGTAAGATCAAAAAATTAACTGCATGTCACTATTTTACAAGCATAAAGAAGTGGTGATGATGGTAATGGGGAGAGACCCACAGGATCATAAATGGGAGGGCATTAATTCAGTAGAGCCTTCTGCAGTGACTGGCAGTGATGATGGCCAGCTGCTCCGAACTGTTTGCAAGAAAAATGAAAAGGAGTCTGCCTTTTCGACATGTGCTAGCTTGCTTAAACATGCAGTGGGGTGATCTATGCCAAAATTAAAATCTTCACAGGACATTTACGCTTTAAGCTTTAACCCAATGTTTTCTGTGCAGCAAACACTTTTTCAAAATGAAGGCATAAAACTTCTGCTTTATTTAATGGGATACACCGATCACCCTCATACAAACTAAAGACTTTTTGCTCTGTATGGATACTGCTACACATCTGAGCTACTAAATGGCTAGCTGGGTTATTGGAACAGTTATTCTCTTATAGGGCTGCAACTAGCAATTATTTTGATAATTTATTAGATTGAAAAAAAAAAATTGAACTTTAACACAAAGTACATGAAATTGATCTTTTCACCAAATAAACAGGTTGGTTTAAAATTTTCTGAAATTTGTAAAAAAAATTAACTACTAGTTTTTTTTTTTTTTTTAACAAAATCTGTTTTTGTGCAACATTTATATAATATATTGAACATAAATTGTAATAGAAATAAAACAGTAGCACTTAGTCTCTTGTTGTGCAATTAACACACACTCCCTTTCCTTATAAACAAAACAGTTTTCAATAAATTAACTAAACTCACAATGTGGCTTATGTATTCAGAATCACATTAAACCAACACTTCAAAATTAAACATGTAATTTGTTTTATTTTCTTCTTCAGTTTCTATGAAAGAGATGGTAAAGCATCATGTAAATATCTGACCACCACAGAAGAATCTATTGCACCATCATGACTTTATTTATTTTTTATGTCTACAGTAATGTATGAAGTTAACGCAGCACAATGAGCATAGTTGTCATGCGCTGGGGAAATGTCATGACTGTTTTCCTTTTGTAGCAAAAGTAGTTGTTTAATTTGTGTGGAACTCAGTTCTTCCTTTGCTATATAGTATACCATCTTTTGCATGCCTGGAAACCTTTTACCATTGTAGATTCTTTGGCACATTAGTTTGTAGCCAATACACCATTGTAGCCTGCTGTATGTCATTTGCTGTCAGGAGTGTGATCTTGGATTTTCATGTTTAAAACTGTGTGATCCTGCCACAAAATCAGTTTTACCAGCTAAACAAGACTTGCTGCAGCAGTATTTGCACATTATCATGTCTAACTCTAGATTGTATAAAAGCTAGTTGAAGTTCAGTAGCCAAACTAGTCTGGATCTTTCGCTTTTTCAACCTGCTCTCTTCTGGCACTTGCTTACTGTCTGCCTTTTTTCAAATGCATTCACAACTTAATGAAGTAGTGACACAGTTGCGTGGCACTATGTACTCAGCCTCCTGAAGTAATCAGCTAATTGATGGAAGTGATCATTGCCAATGTTTTTCATAATTGATTTTTATCAATTGACAATTAGTTGTTGTAGCTCTATTCACTTATGGAACTTAAATTTTTGCATTTTCATTTCTGAGTGGAAAAAAAAAGATGAATGCATGTAGGATGTGACTGCACTATATTTTTGTTCTTATGCTTATTAACCGTGTTTTGATATTACCTAGCTGAAGTTGAAGCCAAACAAATAGGCCAACTAGTGGATGTATGAGGGACCTTCAAAAAGTTTCCACACTTTTTTTTTAAACTCAATTATTAAGAATTTCAAAAACAAATTACATCACTTTTCTACAGTCACCTTTTTTTGCGATGCAATTTTCCCAGTGTTATACCAGCTTTTTAATACCATTAGCAAAAAATGTTTTTGGATGAGCGTGTAGCCACTGATCCATTGCTGCTTTTACATCTTTATCACATGAAAATCTTCTTCCCCTTAAAGCTTCTTTGAGTGGTCTAAAAAGGTGGAAATTAGATGGAGCCAATTCCGGACTATAAGCTGGGTGTTCTATAACCTTCCACTTACATTGTCAATTTCTTTGCTACAGAAGATGATGGATGCTTCCATTGCTTACACTGCCACTTGCTTTTGGGCTTGGAACCCATGTTTCATCACCAGTGACTATCTGCTGCAGAAAATTGTCACCTTCATGATAATGGGCCAAGTGTCGGGAACAAACGTCTAAGCACTTGCGCTTATTCTCCTCTGGCAGTTGCTTAGGTACCCTCCTGGTACACACTTTACTGAACTTATACCTGTCAAAATAAGGGCATAGGCAGATCCAACATTCTCATTCAGTTCTCCTGCAACCTCTTCAACTGTTGTTCTTCTGTTTTTACAAATAAGTTCCACGGTTCTTCATTCCTCATGGTCTGGCTGTAGCTGAACGTTCGGAGCACTCTGCATCCGTCACATTATTATGGCCATTTTCAAGCATTTCAATCCATTCATAGACGAGTCTGCGAGAGAGAGCTTTATCCCCATACTGAGCACACATGCAGAGATGAATTTGTGCTCCCCTTCTGCCCACAATAAACGTATGACAGAACGCTGTTCCTCTCTGGTGCAATTTATGTTTTGCAGCCATCTTTACCACAGGGTGACAACTCTCATTCTAAATTGCAAGGGCAGTCGGCTTGCCAGACAGAACCAGACCAGACACTCTCAGACACGACCAATTACTACTCTTCCCACCTTCACCATTTTCAACGAAATTATAAAAGTGTAGAAACATTTTGAGCGTTCCTCGTAGTTAAAGTGTTGCAAAATCTAATTCATATGCAGTGGCACACCTTTTCTAACTGGGGCTGGTTTAGGTTAGAACAGGGGCGGGCAGTGTCGGTCCTGGAGGGCTGCAATGGCTGCAGGTTTGTTCCAACCTAGTTTTTTTAATAAGTCAATTATTGCTAATGAAGCACTTATTGCTCAAGTAACATTTTGATGCTTCATTTTAGTGGTCTCACTTGTTGAGATTGAAAACTCTTGTTTATTTTAGTGTTAAACAGCTGCAATTCAGTGTTTTTAATGGCTCTTCATTAGCAATGAGATGAAAATGACAAATGAGCCAGCAGTTCTCCATCTAACTTGTTTCCATTCACACCTGTATGGGTCCATCAGGCACTATTTCATTTAATAAAACACTTGTAGAGAAAAATGTGACGCATTGAAAATGATCCATTTTAGGCATCAAATCATTTTGATGATATCTTTTTTAAAGGAGAAAATCTACGATTTAGGATTCTGTTAACATTGCAGCCCAACAAACACAAGCCATAAAATTAAATGAAGTCTGAGTTTGGCAAGGATTTGTTTCTAATTAAGCAATTGGTTAAGAACGAAAACCTGTAGCCACCGTGGTCCTCCAGGACTGACATTGCCCACTCCTAGGTTAGAAGAATAACATCAATATTTTATAGCATTTTTTGCATCAGGCATTTACTGATGGAAGTAGTCTGGAAACCTGTTGCATTATGAATAACTAAAATTCTTTGTTTTTTGTTTTATTTATAAATGTTTAACCTAGGAGTATAATCAGCAACAAAAGACACAGGAAGAACTGAGAATTAGTGCTGTCTTTTCTGTCACTGGCAGTCCTGTTAGTAAGTTTTCAAAGATTTTTTTTATACTTTCCTGTTAAAGGTAAGTATCTTCTTGCATGTCTAAAAAGATTACTTTCTGACTTAAGGTGTTCATATAATGCAGAGTTTGTGTGGCATCTTTGAAGAAGTATTCCGTCTCAAGAATTTTTCACAAGTTGTTTCTGTTAGACCTCAAAATTTTAACACATTGGAGTAATTCTTCCTTCACTAATCTATTAAATTCAACACATATATGAATAATATGTTTTATTCAAGAACATTTGTTTCTCCAGAATGATTATTTCTCATTTTCAAAAGCATTAATTCGCCTACCCAAGTTACAATACAGTACAATACAGTTTATTTTTGTATAGCCCAAAATCACACAGGAAGTGCTGCAATGGGCTTTAACAGGCCCTGCCTCTTGACAGCCCCCCAGCCTTGACTCTCTAAGAAGACAAGGAAAAACTCCCAAAAAAACCTAGTAGGGAAAATGGAAGAAACCTTGGGAAAGGCAGTTCAAAGAAAGACCCCTTTCCAGGTAGGTTGGGCGTGCAGTGGGTGTCAAAAGAAGGGGGTCAATACAATACACAGAACAGAACAAATCCTCAATAAAAAATAAAAAATAAAAATTTTTTGGAAGTACGGAGCAGAATTTAACAGTAGATGATATCACATAATAAGATTTGGATAATTTTAGACTCCTGGAGACCTTATCCATCAGGCTGCCTCCCCCATTTGGCCATTCCACGGCTGAAATAGTGTTGGGCCAGCCAATCCGATGAAAGGAACCCTCTTTCTCATGATTCCTGCGATCCTCCATCAGGGATGACTTTACCTTAGGCAGGCAAAACAACTTGGCAGGTGGGCCGTGGCACCAAGTGCCACATTTGAGTACCGAGAAGAGAAACAGAATAGGTGAGGGTTAGTATCCAATTCTAACTCATGTTACTTATGTTTTAGTGCTAATGACTAACAACAGAGATGCAGTATGTACAGTTAATCAGCAGCCCAAGTCAGGATATGCTAAACTGAAGTAGTGAGTCTTCAGCCGGGATTTAAAAGCTGAGACCGAAGGGGCATCTCTTATAGTAGCAGGCAGACCATTCCACAGTTTAGGGGCCCTGTAACTAAAAGCTCGACCTCCCATTGTTATTTTATTAATCCTTAGAACCATAAGTAGACCAGCATCTTGAGATCTTAATGTGCGCTCTGGTTTGTAAGTCATGATGAGTTCAGACAAGTAAGCCGGACCTCGGCCATTTAATGCTTTAAATGTTAAAAGAAGGATTTTGAAATCTGCCCTAAACTTAACCGGGAGCCAGTGTAAGGATTAAAGAACTGGAGTTATGTGTTCGTATTTTCTTGTTCTTGTAATAATTCTTGCAGCCGCATTTTGTATTAACTGGAGGCTGTATAAAGAACAGTTTGAACATCCAGTGAACACCGCATTGCAGTAGTCAATCCTACTAGAGATAAATGCATGAATTAATTTCTCAGAATCCTGTTTATTTAGAAAGCGCCTTAATTTCCTAACATTAAGATGGAAGAAGCATGTTTTGGACAACTTTGTAATATGCGCTTTAAATGACATGCTAGAGTCAAAGATAACTCCTAGATTGCGGGCTGATTCAGTAAAATTAATTGGGATTTCAACTGAGTTAAATGATGACAGAATATTGTGATCAGCGTCATTCCCTCCAACAATTAACATCTCTGTTTTATCTGTATTTAAAGACAAGTAGTTCTCATTCATCCACTCCTTTAATTCGCTAACACAACTAATTAAAGACATCATCGGAGAAACTTTATCTTACAGTTATGAGTGTTTGTCAGTATAACTGTAGGAGGTTTCACATTTACATTTTGGAATTTTTGCCCATTCTTCAGTGCAAATTTGCACC
The DNA here is from genome assembly GCF_900747795.2 of Erpetoichthys calabaricus. Classification (NCBI taxonomy): domain Eukaryota; kingdom Metazoa; phylum Chordata; class Cladistia; order Polypteriformes; family Polypteridae; genus Erpetoichthys; species Erpetoichthys calabaricus. The sequence goes on along the minus strand of NC_041407.2, from coordinate 91,556,861 downwards.
ATATGTGACAGATGATTATCGGTGGGTAGTCATTTTCAGAAAAATGGGTGAATAATCATCAACTAAGTAATTTTGTATTTTAATATGTAATATAATTCTGAACACAAAATATTTTATTGCATTGTAACATCATAAAGAATTACTTCTGCAGAAGTTGAAAAGGTCCTTTTCAAGTACGCTTTAATTTTAGTAGCAAATAGAGAAGTAATCAATGGGGGTAATTACTTTCTAAAGTATGTTGTGTGTATTTTGAAATTAAGACTCCTCATTCATTAAAGAAAAGATGTGACCATTTATTTTGTTGCAGTTGATGCAAGTGTTAAAAAAAGAGGGATTATAGAATGTCTAAGATTATACAGCATATTTTACCATTTGGCCATTATCTATCTGCTTGGTATATTGCTCAATGCTTAGTACATTCATTTTAGGTTTATTTTAATATGTAACTCTGCTCGCCAACCCAAGCTCCCCCCCACTCTGCTGCTTGCTTATGTGGATTTCACTTACACCAAACAACAAAACTTTTAATTCTCACGGATAAGCCACTTCATTCGGAAGAAACACTACTTTTCCCTGATGGCAACACGAATTAGGCAATCTACAAGTCTCCGACTTAAAGTTTGAAGCCAAACAGTATCTACATACTTTTGTCATATCACCTATGTCTATATATTCGATCTCTTTTCGCTTTTACCTTTTCATCAATATCGCATTGAATTTTGATTTCGTGTTTGGAATTGCATCGTGACAACGCAACGTATAACTGCCCGTGAGTGAATATCGTTTCTTTCTCTCTACAAGAAATATGTCTGACAATAGCATTCACACAAATGAGAAATGATTGAACCGTGTGCGTGGTTATGTGGGCAGGATTTTTTCAAATCTCTTTATATAAGCTCTTGTCTTGCCGGGCTTGAAATTTTCTCTTGCGGGATTTTGCATTCACCAAACAACAAATCTTTTAATTCTCACGGATACGCCTCTTCATTGAGAAGAAACACTTTTTTTTTCCCCTCTGATGGCAACACAAATTAGACGATCTACAAGTCTCCGACATAAAGTTTTAATCCGAACAATATATTCAGTCTCTTTTCGCTGTTCCGTTATTTCACCGAGTAATAATTTCCGTTTGTTTGCGCAAATGTGATCTTTACTGTCCATTTTTTGAGACATTCAAATTTTTGTACTTCCATTATCTCTAACCTGCTCTGCATGTGTACTGCGCCAACAGTTTTGAATCCTTTACAACGTTCTACTTTGTCATCTACTTTGTCTTTTATTTCCTGCCCAGGGTGTGGTTAAATCTTTTGGCACAAAGACTCATCTCGCGGAATGCGTGTCTCTCCGAGAAAATCCCATCTCATCTCCTTCAAAGATTTTTTTTTTTTTATATAATAGAGAGATTTTTTTTGTAAATTTTCAAGTAAAAAGTTAGAGTATCTTGATAAATGATATTTTTATTGGTGTGCTATTCAAATTTAGACCATGAAATGGGGAAAAGTAGTTGAGTGACTGTAAATCACAAGGTGCCACTGAAGTAATCACTTAACCTGAGAGTGCTTAAATTGTGCAAATATGTGAATAATTGGGCAGTGTCTCAATTCAATTGTAAACATAAAAGCAGAAACTAAATAAGCATGTACATGTGAGGTCATTTCATCTGTACTGCCTTTTTCGAAATATCTGGTTAATGTGTGATGTATACATTATTATTTTTCAGGCTCTCAGTATTCTCATGGAGTGATGACATCATCAACAGCAAGAAATGTGCCTAGTTCCCTTCCTTTGAAACCTGTACTCCAAAGTACCAATCCTTCTGTATCTTCTCCTGCTGGTCCTGCATCCCCTGCCATCAGAGTGTCTTGCTCAGGATGCAAGAAAATTTTACAGAAAGGACAAACTGCCTATCAAAGAAAGGGATCTACTCAGCTTTTCTGTTCCACCCTGTGCCTGACAGGTTATACTGTTCCCCCACTAAGACCCATCATCAGGAAAACCTGCCACTACTGCCTGAAGTAAGGGTCTTATTTTTGTTTTATTGCAGTTTTACTGATTGTTTAGTTACAGAATTATTCAGTTATCTTTAAATTCAAGTTAACATAGAAAATGCACTTGGGATTTAGACTGTTAACACTAGAATTACCAGAGCCTACGTAAAAACTTGTAGATCTGGCCCACCTTAAATCCCATCACACCTCTCTGTCAGTGTCTTTTGTCCTGTAAATCTGCTGATAAAGACAAGCAGCAAGCAGCCTGCTATTCCATCTCCCCCCACCGCCACAAAACGTGCACAAAATTCTCCAAGCTCAAGCCTTGATTATCTGGGAGTGAAGTGGTGGAGTTTTAGAGTGGAAATAATAGATCGTTATTTGGAACACATGCATTTCATGTGTGTTCCATTTCTACAATAATCTGTATAAACACATTGTTAAAACAGAAACGTTTTTCATATTGTAGTAGTAAAATGTTAAATTCATTTTAAATTAACAGTAAAATAACTTAATTTTGTTTTCCTGTTCTAAACTGTTTGACCAAAGGCATCCACTGCTGCATCCCACATTTTTATGCAATTGTTTTGTTCACCCCACTGAATTAAAGCTGAAAGTCTGCACTTCAACTGCATCTGAGTTGTTTCATTTAAAATTCATTGTGGTAATGTACAGAACCAAAATTAGAAAAAAGTTGTCTCTGTCCAAATATTTATGGACCTAACTGTATTTTCATACAGAGTTCAACAAAAACAGGTGTAAGCTTTTACTTTTTTAATATTTCTTGCTTATGTCTCTGAAATTGCAAGATATTCTTTTTTTTTTTTTTTTTTTTTAAACTAATGGAAATATAAAACTTTTGTTTTTATGGAAGGTGTTTTTGTTGTTTGAGTGTCTAACAGAATATAATGAGATTTGGGGGGGAAAGTAAATTTATAAGCAGCTTTTTATTGTTCAAACATTCATTTTTATTTGTTTTCTTATTGACAGAGAAATTCAAAATCCAAAGGATGTGATTATTGCTCCAGTTGATAACATTGGAACTATGAAGGACTTCTGCAGTCAGGCTTGCCTCACTGCCTTTGATTTCAAAAGGAAGACTGTGCAGTCAACTGTCTCTAATGAGGGAGTTACCATCAAGTGTAGCATGTGTCAGAAGACTGCTATTGTGCGTACTGGTGGATGTTATTTATATCTAAACAAACTCTCCTTGTTTTAAGTTATGACAGTTTCCATTTTTTTTTTTTTTTGCAAAAATGTAATTCCTTAGCAAAAAGAATAGGATATGCGATGTTTCTGCTGTTTCTTTTTTTCTCCTTTATCTTTTTAAGATATATTGCTACCTTTGTCATTTGGTACTGTACTCATTTACATGGTAATTTCTTTATTAGCAGTGTACAGTATGCATTTGGTAACTCTTATCTTTGTTAGTTAAGTCAACATTGTGATAACATCAGGCAACTAGTAACATCTTTATGGTTGGCTTTTTATGAAGTTGTTCATATGCTCCAGCATGACTGCTACTTTACTACCATGCTGTGTTTTCAGTTTGTTTATTTGTGATAATGTTGGTTTTTGTTTGGCAGGGCAGTTGATAGCCTTTTAGTAATCTTTCGTATTTCCTTCACAATGGTATGTTTTGACCATTATTGATTAATTTGCACATACTCATAGCAAAAAACGAGTATTGTACATTTTGCATTTTTTGGCAGATTTTGTAGTACTTTGTATCAGTGGTTCTCAAAGTGTGGTACATAGGTAAGTGCCAGGTGGTCTGTGGGCTGACCTAGTTATCTTTCTTAGAAGAACATTCTTACTGGTATGGCTTCATGAAGTGGCTCTTAAGATCCGGAGTACAGAGCACCCTATCTGGTTTTCTTGCAGATGACAACATCTTTTACTGTGCTTCTACTCTTATTTTTTCCCACTCCAATCATGTAGTCCGAACCAGCATGGCAGCTCAAAGAGTAGCAATACGAGAATTAGTCTGCAACATACAAATACACTTAGTAGAAATTCAGGGGGGTATTTTCCGTACGTTGCTTAAATCATCCGAGATCAGATGCTTCATCTTGGATGAGTTAATGCCGGTGAAACTCATCCGGGACAAGTCGGTTTTTCAAACGCAGCCGTGTAGTAGATTAGTTTAGCTGGATCTAATCATCCGAGATGAATGCGCATGCCTGTGCTGAGTGAAAAGCCCATATATATTGAGTCTAGAAAATATGATCAGCAAGTCTTTGATAGGCTGTAACAAAATGATGAAAGAACGGGCGCATTTTTTTTTTTTCACACAAGCAGAGCAGGACATTTTATTCGAAGGATATGAAGAATTTCAAGATTTAATATGCACAAAGGGTAACACTACAAAAGCAGCCCAAACCAGAAAAGACGGGTGGCAAAAAGTGGCCGACAAACGCTAAGTAGTGTGCATTGTACTTACTGAATGCAGCGTTTCATTTCCTATGTGTCAGATTAATTATTATTTAATATATCATAATTCCAGATCAAACGTGAGCACAAGGCGAACATGGGAACAGGTTAAAGTGAAGTACAAGAATATACTTCAAACTGGTAAATATTGGTATATAACTACTTAAAGAATTGTTGACATAAAGAATCATATATAATATAAAAAACATTAATTCTAAAGCTAATAAGAAGGCAGACAAGCAAAAAACAGGTGGAGGTCCACACAGTCCAGACCTAACCCCTGCAGAAGAGTTGGCTCTCCAACAAAATGCCCATCGCCCTGTTTCTGAGGGCATTCCAGGGGGAAGCTCCTCCTCGGAACCATTGGCAGGATGCAGTGGTCACTTCATTTCAGGTAAAGGATGGTCATTGCATATATTTGTCATTGATGTGTGTCATAGGTATGTTCCATATAGCCCTCTTTTTTGTTGGGTCAGTTGCAGGGAATGTCATATCCCTAGAACCTGTCTGACCATCAAATATTTGACCTTCTTCAATATCTTATTGAAGACACTGTGTCTGATTATTCATAAGGAGGAGAGGTATATTTTCCAAATCAAACTCCACTCTGATCAGTCCCATGTGCCCCAATCACATTTGGAAATCCTGGGTAATGAGAATGTTAGGCTGATTGTGAGATTCTTCATGGAACTGTGGGTGTTTTAGCCTGTATATTACCTACCTGCAATGGCATGAAACGCCTCTTTTATTGTCTGCATACGCAGTTGTCCAGGAAACACTATGGAAACCCGAAGGAAGTATTTCAGAGCCAAACAGACTTTACGAATTGCCTGGCAAACTGCACTTTTAGATAGATTTTCCGCATCGCCTACAGTATATAAAAAAAGTGCCACTTGCAAGAAACCTCAAAGCAATGCATACTGTCTGTGTGGCTGTGAGAGCCCGACTTCGCATAGTTTGTCTTTGAATATAAGGAGCTAATAAATCTTTGAGGTACAATATTATCCCTCAGCTAAAGCAGTATCTTTCAAAAAGAATTTCCTCCAGGAGCAAAAAAGGATCTTGCCGATCACGCAAAACCCTCTCTATATGAAATTCTCTTCTTATAATTTGTGCACCGATATCAATTGGTCGCTCATTCATGAAGGGTGAAGCCATGACTGAATGAATTCCATGCATGGACACTGATTAAGTGTGTGAGCTAATCCTTGTTTACATAGAACAAACCTGCTCCGAGCAGGTTTGAGGATTTGGATGTGTTGCTATGACAACACATCCAGCAAGAGTTTCGAAAAACCGACAGATCCAGAATCAAGCCAAATCGTCAACAATTACATCGGGCTAACCGAGTAATCCACGTACGAAAAATACCCCCCAGGTTTTTAATTTTGGGTTGGGCATCTTCCAGGGGCATTACTGAATGAGTAACTGAATCACTTAAATTGTGTTTTCTGATAAACAACCCTGCTCAGGCTTACTAACTCATTATCTGAGTTTATTTTCCAACTGTTATTCTTCTTTGTACAATATGTTTTCTGCCTCACTCCGCGCTGTCCGTGCAACGTGGCCGCAGAGAGCTTAAACAACTCTGCACATCCACATAAAAAACGACAAGGGGTGAGCGAGCTTTCTTGAAGGCTTTTACTGGACGTACCTCGTTGTAAACTGAAATATATACAAAAGAAACATACAGTCATTTACAGGTGTACAATCAAAGACGATAAAGAATGATTTACAAAGCAATGCAGTACATAGCAGACAGTGTACATTAAACAGTAAAGCTTTAAAAGACACTTACAAGGCGAGTGGTTTCCATGGTTGGATCAAGACAAAGAGAAGCGTGTAGACAGAGGTTCAAATGCTGTGTAGCACAACTAACCAGACCCAGGGGTTTATATACGCTAAGGATACGTTTTGGACGTGACCAAAACAAGAGATAAAGGGTTGCCTACGTGAGAGACATGGGGTGTATTGTATTCAAAGGCTTATTAGGGGACCTACGTGCTTTACGTGAGTTTCATAGACTTTTATAGCGCCACTGAGAGTGTGGGACGTGACTGACTGGTGTGTTAATAAATGACAAGATGAAGGGGGAGCACAGTTCAACAAATAACAGTCTTAACTAACAAGATATGGGGCAGAACAATATGTTTTTAGTGTTTTTCCACATGAGCACCTGGAAAAAAATGGGATAATGTTAAGGTACAAAATATACAGTAACTAGCAAAATACCCGCGCTTCGCAGCGGAGAAGTACTGTGTTAAAGAGGTTATGTAAACATATATATACATAAACATATATATATATATATATATATATATATATATATATATATATATATACATACATATATATATATATATATATATACATACATATACACACATGCAGACACATATATATACATATACATATTTGTATATCTACATATATATACACATATATATACATATTTGTATATCTACATACATACACATATATACATATATATATACATATACATATTTGTATATCTACATACATACACATATATACATATATATACATATTTGTATATCTACATACATACATATATATCTATATATATATATATATATATATCTATATATATATATATATATATATCTATATATATATATATATATATATATATATATATATATATATCTATATATATATATATATATATATATATATCTATATATATATATATATATATATATATATATATAGCTGATTACCCAGTGGATTCGCTCACTGAGTGCAAGAGAAAAAAATAAAATGTATGTATAAAATAAGTTTAATTGCCAAATTTATTTTTCCACAAATAAAGAGCACTTACAATAACATAGAAATCAATATAAACAACATTAACATCATTATCATATGAGAATATGAAGTAATATATAAGAAGCACATTGCATATAAATATAAATTATTAAACAGTAAAATGTTCTTCTATAATACGCTACCGTGGCTATTCGTTTGTCTGTCCAGGATTTTAAATCAGCTGTAGCTCGCAAACCGTTTCACCTATTGACTTGAAATTTGGTACACATATACTACGTCACGTCTACTATTCGCTTTCCCACACATATGAACATATATATATATATATATATATATATATATACACACATACATATACACACACATACACATATATACATATACATACATAGTGCGTTGCAACACGGGCTGTGATTGTTACATGGGAGGGAGAGGACAAATCACAGCTTCCCGCTTTCTAATCGGGCTTGTGATTGCTGCTTTGACGGATGCCCAGATCCCACAGTATTTCCCCTTAGGAGAGGCGTTAGGCAAGTGTAATTGAATAGCGGTGCTGCAAGTTATTACTCTTTTTATCTTTATTTTATTTTATTGTAGAATCAACTCACAGCTGCGCGCACCAGTGCGTGCGTGGCGGATGCGTACGGCTGACGTTTTCATTGTCTACCACCTTCGCTAATCATTGTTGAGGCAGATTGAAGACTTAAGTGCCAGCTTAACTGAAAAATTAAAGAAAACATAATAAGTTTTAAAAAAAAATCAGTTTTAACGGGAAAAGATGCCGACGAAAGGAGAGAAGCAGCGGGACGCTAGGGTGAAGAGCTGCTCATTAAGCAGCAAGTGCATCAACCTCTGAGCAAACGAATGGTAAACGTACAGAGAAAGAGGATAAATACTATGAATGGTCATGTCAAGTGTATTCACTCCACGTTATAGTGCAGTGCGCTGTTACTGGTATTTTGATAAAAGAATCTGAATAACATAAAAGAAGCGTATAAATTATTAAACAGTAAAACATTAACATTTAAGAAGTAAAGATACATTGAGTACTACTGTAGTGCTTTCGGGTATAGTACATGTTTTGTTTGCCCATTACATGCATAAATGTATACATTTTTTGGTGTACCTACCCAAAAACACGCGACATGAGCCGGCAGTTAAAAATTTATCGCTCCAGCAATTTTAACTCTGTTACAAAGTCATCTAATATGGTATTGCAAACGGCAGCGGGAGCGTTTCTATAAACTCAATTTAAACTTACTGTTTACACCGTGCTTTGAAGATGCATAGTATGCGACACGTGTTTCGCCATAATTGTGGGCTCATCAGGAGTACACAGTCACTGCACTCCCTTACGGGAATCGATCCTCGGACGTAGAGGCGAAGCCCCTAACGTTGTGCCACGGCGTGTGGTTCGTTCATTTGACAGCATGTAGATTGGGGTAATTACATTGCAGGCATTCGTAGTCTGATTCACAATCTGATTGTATGGGTGGTTACCTACCAGGTAACGCTTGTGGTTGGTGAGCAAGTCGGCTAACTTCTGCCACGGTGCCCTCTTTCAGTTGCGAGAAGCAGATCATACAATGGTTGAAATAGTTTAATATATATAGCAAAATCACCGCGCTTCGCAAGTCGGCTAACTTCTGCCACGGTGCCCTCTTTCAGTTGCGAGAAGCAGATCATACAATGGTTGAAATAGTTTAATATATATAGCAAAATCACCGCGCTTCGCAGGGGCGAATATGGTATTGCAAACGGCAGCGTTTGTATAAACTTAATTTAAAGTTACGGTTTATACCGTGCTTTGTTTCATATTCTTTTCCTACCTTATCAATTGTGTAATGTGTTTTTTGAACAGGTTTGATTCATGGAAGTGATCACTCCTGCTGCGTTCAGTCACTTCACGTGAGCCGCTCTCTTGTGTGATGTTGCGATGTCCACGGGTTTATTTAATGTTAGCTAAGACCCGGCAGTTAAAAGTTTCTCGCTACAGCAATTTTAACTCTGTTACAAAGTGATGCAAACTGTCGTTTATACCTCGTGTCTTCTCATTAAACTTGTATCTCGCGAATATGGCATTGCAAACAGCAGCGGGAGCGTTTCTATAAAGTTAATTTAAGGTTACAGTTTACACCGTGCTTTTTTATACCTCGTGTCTTCTCATTAAACTTGTATCTCGCGAATACAGTATTGCAAACGGCAGCGGGAGCGTTTCTATAAAGTTAATTTAGACTTACGGTTTACACCGTGCTTTTTTATACCTCGTGTCTTATGAAGATGCTTGTATGCGTCACTCACACGCTTCTTATTGTTTCGCTGCCTTGTCAATTGTGTAATGAATGTTTTCTTCAGCGCTCTTTGGGGCTCCTCCTTCTTTTCTACGTACTGAGTTCACAGTCAGTTCACGTGATTACGTGGGAGGCGTGATGACGCGACACGCAACTCAGTCTCCTACGGCCATCTTGCTGCCTTCCATTACAGTATATGGACAAAAAAGAGGTTCCAGTTATGACCATTACACGTTGAATTTCGAAATGAAACCTGCCTAACTTTTGTAAGTAAGCTGTAAGGAATGAGCCTGCCAAATTTCAGCCTTCCACCTACACTGGAAGTTGGAGAATTAGTGATGAGTGAGTCAGTCAGTCAGTGAGTGAGTGAGTCAGTCAGTCAGTCAGTGAGGGCTTTGCCTTTTATTATTATAGATGAGTGGCTATTGGCAATAGGTGGTCCTCCATATCTTTGAGTTTAACAAAGTGGTCCTTGGTTCAGAACACTTTGAGAACCATTGCTTTATATCTTCTTAGACTCTAATGAAGATGGGATTTTATTTTCAAAACAAACCATTGTACCTTGTCTAAATTCTTTTATAAATATTAATGAAATCTAACTGTGCATATATGAGATTAATATTTAATTTTGATTGTCTTTAGATTCGTCATGAAGTTAACTATCAGAATGTTGTACACAAGTTGTGTAGTGACACGTGCTTTTCCAAGTTCAGATCTGCCAACAACTTGACTATGAATTGCTGTGAGAATTGTGGAGGATATTGCTATGGTGGGACTGGGCAATGTCACATGCTGCAAATAGAGGGGCAGGCCAAGAAATTCTGTAGTTCCAGCTGCATCACAGCATATAAACAGGTAGTGTATTTAGCATACAAGTTTCCTATAAAGGTATAACTCTCTTTCAGTCAGTAATGCATAGAAATCTTGTTTGAGCAGCAGTAATTACTTTCTTTTTTTTACGATTGATAGTTGTATTTACTGCTCAGTTGTATTGACACATTATGATTTAACACTAGAATCCCTGAAGCCTACGAAAAAAAAGTTATAATGCTGGACAACCTTAAATTCCTTCGCAACTCTATTCATCAGTTTATGAAGGAATTTAAGGCTGCCTGGCATTACAGCTTTTTTCATAGGTTTCAGGTATTCTAGTGTTCAAGATTCTCTTTGAGAAAAATGTTAGCTCATGATCAGTATGTTACTAGTTTTCCATCTTGCTTTACAGAGGAAAAGTAAATGCAAAAAAATTGCATTGCCCATTACATACACTGAAACTGAGTAATATTTTATGTTTATTTTCATTTTCATCACCACAGCATTTTATCACATTGTTCTTTGCAAATTCCTTTAAATGATTTTTTGTATATTTTCTCTGTTTGTAGAAATCTGCCAAAATCACTCCCTGCACTGTGTGTCGAGCTTTGAGATCCTCTGCAGAGATGGTTGAGAACACAAATTCTCAAGGGAAAACAGAGTTGTTTTGCTCAGTCAATTGTCTGTCGGCTTACAGGGTTCAGTCTGTCACCACTTCAGGTATTTGACTGCATTTGTTTTTGTTCCATAACAAATTATTACTTATTACCCTGTGTCACAGTAAACGATGAGTAGAAACAATTCACTAACAGTTGCAGATCCGTCACACCTTAAATCTCTTTGCACCTCTCCGCCAGCGCCTTTTGTCCTGTAAATGTGTCGATAAGCAGCAAGCAGCCTACTATCACATCCCCCCACTGCCACACAGTTTTCTCAGCTCAAGTCTGTTTACCTGCGTGTCAGTTGCTTAGAGTTGTATAGAGTGAGAAGTCAAGTAAAATGACACCTTTTATAAATACTATATCGTTATTTGGAACACATGCATGTCATGTGTGTTCTGTGTCTACAACAATCTATGTAAACACATCGTTAAAACAGAAATGTTTTTCATGTTTTAGTAATAACTAGCAAAATACCCGCGCTTCGCAGTGGAGAAGTAGTGTGTTAAAGAGGTTATGAAAAAAAAAGGAAACATTTTAAAAATAACGTAACATGATTGTCAATGTAATTGTGTTGTCATTGTTATGAGTGTTGCTGTGTTTTATATATATAAAATACACACACACACATATAAACATATATACATATACATATACACATATATATACATATCTACATATATATATATATATATATATATATATATATATATATATATACATATACATATACACATCCACATATCAACATATATATATATACACATATATACACACACACACGCTTTATGGGTGATGATTGTTTTAGTCTTTTTATCTTTATTTTATTTTATTGTAGAATCAACTCCTATCTGCGCACAGCAGGGCAGCCGTGGGCGGATGCGTATGGTGTATTCACTCCATGTTATCGTGCATTGCGCTGTCAGTGGTATTTTGATAAAAGAATTTGAACAACATATAAGAAGCGTATAAATTATTAAACAGTAAAACATTAACATTTAAGAAGTAAAGTTACATTAAGTACTACTGCAGTGCCTTCGGGTATACCTCATTTTTTGTTTGCCCATTACATGCTTAAATGTATACATTTTTTGGTGCACCTACCCGAGAACACGCGACATATAACCGAGCGTGGGAGAAGCATGGATTTTAAACACGCGTTGAGTTCATCTGCTGGTCTCCCTCGTGGAATAACTGGTAATGTTTGACTAAAATCTACAGCGAGTAAAACGACATTACCTCCTATTTTTTTTTTTACGATCTCTGAGATCTTGCTTTTTTCGGTTCAAGGCTTCATAAGCTCTTTTATGTTCCATGGTGTACTTAATAAGTACTAATTATCCCAAACCATCATCTTTGAATGTTGCAAGACTTTCGCCTTGTATGTAGATCGGGGTAATTACATTCATTGCATTCCTAGTCTGAATCACAATCTGATTGTATGGGTGGTTACCTGGCACTGTAGGGTTGCCACCCGTCCTTTAAAATACGGAATCGTGCCGCGTTTGAGAATGAAATTGCGCGTCCCGTTTTGAATCAATACTGGACGTGATTTATCCCGTATTTTTTTTATCATTTTTTTTTTAAAGCAGCGTCTCATGCAAATCATCCCACACGCATTTTATGAAGATGCCTCCTTTCCTACTTTTGATTGGGTAATACTTGATGTCATCGTTAGTTTGATTGGTGTTTTTAACTGTCCAGTGAGGAGGGCGTGTCTTTTAAGTACAGTCTGCAAAGTGTTGGCACTGAGATGTGGCGTCAGCGCCATAGTTGAAGCCCCTAACGTTGCGGTCAGCAAGTCGGCTAACATCCGCCATGTGCCGTCTTTCAGTTGCGAGAAGCAGATCATAGAATGGTTGAAACTGTTGCCCCTAACGTTGCGCCACGGCGTGTGGTTCGTTTATACCTCGTGTCTTCTCATTAAACTTTTATCTCGCAAATATGTTATTGCAATCCGCAGCGGGAGTGTTTCTATAAACTTAATTGAAACTTACGTTTTACACCGTGCTTTGTTTCCCTGATGAACATGCTTGTATGCTTAACTCGCTCCGTTCTCAATTGTTTAATTAATTTTTTGCTGTTCGCTGTTTGCGGCTGTTCCTCCATTTCCCCCTACTTCGTTCTTTTATCTCGCGAATATGTTATTGCAATCCTTAACGGGAGCGTTTCAATAAACTGATTGAAAATAGTTTTGCATTTACCTTTTTAGTAAAAGGCGAGCTTTTAAGCCTGAGAAATCACCCCGTAAATGCACACGTTTAATTGGACATGTGTTAATATGTATGGTTACACAGTATTAAAAGACAGTGAACAACGTCAGTTACCTTTCTTCCCGCGTTTGATAAAAGGTGAGCTTTTAAGCCTGAGAAATCACCCCGTAAATGCACACGTTTAATTGCACATGTGTTAATATGTATGCTTACACAGTATTAAAAGATAGTCAAAAATTAACGTCATTTACCTTCGTTCCCGCGTGTGACTCGTGCTGTAAATGTCTTCCTTGTTTTTAGTTCACGTGATTACGTAGGAGGCGTGATGACGCAATACGTGACTCCGCCTCCTCCATTACAGTGTATGGACAAAAAATATGTTCCAGTTATGACCATTACGCTTTGAATTTCGAAATGAAACCTGCCTAACTTTTGTAAGTAAGCTGTAAGGAATGAGCCTGCCAAATTTCAGCCTTCCACCTACACGGGAAGTTGGAGAATTAGTGATGAGTGAGTCAGTGAGTCAGTCAGTCAGTCAGTGAGGGCTTTGCCTTTTATTATTATAGATTGACAAAATGTAGACATGAAGTGTATAATGTGTGAAGCCTGAAGTCCAAATATCAAATAAACACTTTCACAAAAGGTACAAATATAACAGAACAAGTGCGCTTCTATTCAAGAATATAACTGTAGAAAAAGAACCCGCATTAGGGTGCGGCATTCACACCCCTTTGATACGACCGCTTCGGTGGCGCAACAATATCAACTGTTGACTGGTAATCAAAACTTCACAGGTTCGACCCCGGACGAGTCCGTTTTGAGAAGTGAGCGGCTCTTATTCTTGCTATTTTAGAATAAAAACATACATTTGATTTGAGTCTGTAACAGCTGGTGTAAATTTTATGATACTTGTAAAGGTTAGATTTTTATTTTTTTTTTTTTTTTTTTTTTTTTAAGTTTTATTCTCTCAGTTGCATTCACGATCCCACAAACCCCCACCCCGATCTGACACTGCTGTTTTCACATAAAGATTAGCTATAATGGAGGTGAACTCAGATGATGACGACAGTTCTACATCGGAGAAAAAATCCATGTCACACTTTTGCCGTCGCTGTACTTTGTATATGTAAACGGCAAGCTCTGCAGTCTACTTGTGACTTTACGCTGTAGGAAAATAAGTAAATAAATCAAGGTAAATAACATTCAATCTGGCTCTTATATACAAAGTACAGCAACGGCAGCTTCCACCTGCAGCTTTAGACTCTTCAGTATGCGAGCGACTCTCCACGCTAGATCGAATGTTATTTACCTATTTACCTTGATTTATTTACTTATTTTCCTACAACGTAAAGTCACAAGTAGACTGCAGAGCTTCCCGTGTACAAGTACAAAGTACAGCGACGTGCATTCTTCCTCCAATGTAGAACCGTCATCATCATCTGAGTTCACCTCTGTTATAGCTCGTCTTTATGTGAAAACAGCAGTGTCAGATCGGGGGGTGGGATTGTGAACGCAACTGAGAGAATAAAACTGAATAAAAAAAAAAAATAGCTAACCTTTACAAGTATCATAAATTTACACCGGCAGTTACAGACTCAAATCAAATGTATGTTTTTATTCTAAAATAGCAAGAATAAGAGCAGCTCACTTCTCAAAACGGACTTGTCTGGGGTCAAACCCATGAAGTTTTGATTACCAGTCAAGAGTTGATACCATTGCGCCACTGAAGCGGTCGTATCAAAGGGATGTGAAGGTCGCACCCTAACGTGGGTTCTTTTTTTGCAGTTATATTCTTGAATAGAAGCACACTTGTTCTGTTATATTTGTACCTTTTGTGAAAGTGTTTGATATTTGGTCTTCATGCTTCACACATTATACACTTCATGTCTACATTTTGTCAATTATTGCTAAAACATGAAAAACGTTTGTTTTAATGATGTGTTTACATAGATTGTTACAAACACGGAACACACATGAAATGCATGTGTTCCAAATAATGTAGTATTTATAAAAGGTGTCATTTTACTTGACTTCTCACTCTATTCAACTCTAAGCAACTGACATGCAGGTAAACAGACTTGAGCTGAGAAAACTGTACGGTGGTGGGGGGATGTGATAGCAGGCTGCTTGCTGCTTATCGACACATTTACAGGACAAAAGACGCTGGTGGAGAGGTGTGAAGGGATTTAAGGTGGGACTGATTTACGAGTTTTTTTTGTAGGCTTTGGTAATTCTAATGTTAAGCTAAAGTGGTGAAGAGAAGTCGAGCATAATATTTTTGTGAGTGGGTGACTTGCATATTTAGCTCTTCGTTCATTATTCTGGCACTCATTTAACTAGCGTGTGCTTGAAATTCATCATTTAGGGTACATCATGGCACGTCTGCATCACTGCTGGAAGGAGGGAGGACTTAAAACTCATGCAGAACAGAATATTTCCCTTTTTCCTTAAGATTTGTTTCTAACATAAAACAGTGTCACAATAAAAATAATTTTGAATTTCAGTGATTACAAAAATCATAGCAAAATTTTAATGCTCCTTTTTTCTGTAAAAATGAGAAAATTGGACAGTGGACATAATACTTTTACAAGGCATTATATTCCCAAAAGATAAGTGTGTCCCATGAAAGTTCAACCATCAGCTATAATACCCACACATAATTTAGACAGATGGGAGTTTTAATAATTATGTGTTTTGGAAATTCTTTGGTGTTAAATTTATCACCAAAAAAACTTTGGACAAGTGGCAACATTTCATAGGTATATCCTAATCTCTTTTACTGGAAAGAGAAAAACCTGTATACGTAAATTGTTGAAATGCCATGTTGAACACTTTTTATTGGCTCCTATTGCTCAGTGATAGGTCGTCTTGTGATGGGGATTCAAAAACATCTGTAGCCAGTACATTCCATATTACTTAATGGGCCCTGCTTTAGTAATGCTGCTAATTTGCCTGAAGTGTAATTTTAGGTTTCAAATGTTAATTGGTTCCACCAAGATACCATACTTTGTGTGAAATCATAATAATTTTGTAAAACTTTTACATATGCTTGTTTTTACTTTAGGATATTTAACCAAATAATTGCAGAAGAAACAATTTTTGCATGCTTTTTTCCACCTAGGTGTTCAAGTTACATGCAATGGCTGTAAATGCTCTGCTGTGCCCCAGTATCATCTGGCCATGTCTGACGGAAGTATACGTAACTTCTGCAGTTACAACTGTGTTGTAAACTTTCAGGTACATTTAATTTTCACTAACTTAGCAATAGCTATATCCGTTTCCCTTTGTAATCTTTTTACATTTTTTTTTAAATTAACAGATTGTTACTATTTTTTAAAAATATTTTATGGACTAACTCTATACCATGGATTACTGAAAATAACTGAAATTTCCATATAGCTGGTGGATAGTAAAGTATTTGAGTATTAACCAAATTTTAGATAACTAGTTTATTTTTCAACATCATCTGTGGCTACTTAACAGCATATTGAAAATGCTTTCATACCAGAAAATGCAAGTGGTGAAACACTAGTCTGACATTGTCCCTATTTGCCAGAAAATACGGACAAGTAAACTTTCTCTTGACCTGGAAGGTGCTGCTACCGGTCTGTCTTGCATTTGAAAAAATATAATGGTTTTCTTTGTATCCTGTAAAACTGCACTGTATCAGACTAAATAGAATTAAGAGTTAGGAGGCCATAGTTTAGTATTATTGTCCTTTTGTTTCTTCCATCACATTTTTAAGTATATCTAATGCTTTTGAGCTATGCTTTTGTATAGAATTAGCCACAGTACATGTCCTCCTTGTGCATCTCGCACTCATTGGTCGCTTCACCAAAGCCTAACAGTTGTGGGTTTTATGCATAGTTCAAATGCTATGAGACAGACAGGAAATACAATAATAATAAATAGCATTTATAGAGCGCCTTTCACAAACCAAAGGTCGCTTTAAATACAGAAGAAAAAAAAATCACACAGAAGGCAAAAGTTAATCAAAGAGGAAAGTTTTGATTTGAGATTTAAAGGTGGAGAAAGAGGAGCAATCTCTGAGAAAGTGAGGATGAGAGTTCCAGAGTTGAGGGGCCATAACACTGAAGGACCTGCTTCCCAGGGTGGAGAGTCTGGTGCGTGGGACAGTAAGGAGATTACTGCTCAAGGACATGAGAGACTGACAAGAAATGTCTAGAGGTAGGAGCTGAGTGAAGTAGATAGGGGCAAGGTTATGTAGGGTTTTGAAGGTGAGAAGCAGAATCTTGAATTTAATCCTTGATAGAACTGGTAACCAGTGAAGTTGGGAAAGAACAGGGGAGATGTGAGCAGAATGATTTGTGTGGGTGAGGACTCTGGCTGCAGAGTTTTGAATGTACTGTAGCTTCTGTATAGTTATTTGCAGGGAGCCAGATGAAGAGGGAATTATAGTAATCAATACGAGACATTATGAAACAATGAACCAGAGTTTGAGCATCATTAAAGGATAGAAATGGTTGGAGGCGGGCAATGTTACGGAGATGATAGAATGAAATTTTGAAAAGAGGCCTAATCTGTAGCTCAAAGTTAAGTGATGAATCAAACAAAACATCAAGATTTCTGACAACAGGAGCAGGTTTGACAAGTGTACCGTCAATAGAAACCGAACAGTTGGATTCCGTAGAAAACCAGGAGTTTAGGCCTATCAGTAACACTTTACTTTTATTGGCATCAAGTTTGAGAAAGTTATTTTCCATCTGTAGCTTAAGATCAGTTATGCAGTCAGTGGGTATGCTTTGAGGCGAGTCTGTAGGAGAGTGTGTACTAAGATATAACTATCTGCATAACAGTGGAAGTTAAGGCTATATCTGCGAATAATCTGACCAAAAGGAAGGATATAAAGTAGAAAGAGTAATGGCCCAAGGACTGAACCCCTGAGGGACACCATGCGACACCGGTAAGGTGAACGATTTATATATCAGCCGAGTGTGACACTGTTGCCTATTAGAAAGATGTGTTGTGAACCACTGAAGGGCTAAGCCAGAGATCCCTACAGTGGAGAGACGCAAGAGGAGGGTTTCATGATTAAAAGTTTCAAATGCTGCACTTAAGTCAAGAAGGAGGAGAGTATTCAGTGAACCGCAATCTGCAGACTGGAGAAGATCATTAACTAATACAAGTTTTCCTGTGTAAATTTAAGTGAATACCCTTCAGAGTTGGAGATTGCAGTAGGATAATTTTGAGAAAACAATGCGATCTGGAATAGCTAATTTGTGACAGAATATTGACGTTTCACCTAATTCAGCAATATAGGAAATGATTACCAGGTTAGCAAGAAGTGGTATTTTTGCGGTCAGAATGTATTTGTAGTGATGGAATAAACACTTAAAACATTGACTTTAATCTTTTATTTTTACAAATTAAAAGTAGAGCTTGTCTTTAATTGCTTTTTATGTAGGCTGAATTACAGCATCCATATCAACATTGTGTTCCTCCAAAATTGCCAGTGGCAGTTGACTTAAATGAGGTGAAACGCCAGGCGGATATCCCAAGTATAAATACTTACACTGCATGAATGCAGCATTACAGTTGTGCTTGAAAGTTTGTGAACCCTTTAGAATTTTCTATATTTCTGTATAAATATGACCTAAAACATCATCAGATTTTCACTCAAGTCCTAAAAGTAAATAAAGAGAAACCAGTTAAACAAATGAGACAAAAATATTATACTTGGTCATTTATTTATTAAGGAAAATGATCGAATATGACATATTTGTGAGTGGCAAAAGTATGTGAACCTTTGCTTTCAGTATCTGGTGTGACCCCCCCTTTGCAGCAATAACTGCAACTAAACATTTCCGGTAACTGTTGATCAGTCCTGCACACCGGCTTGGAGGAATTTTAGCCCATTCCTCTGTACAGAACAGCTTCAGCTCTGGGATGTTGGTGGGTTTCCTCACATTAACTGCTCGCTTCAGGTCCTTCCACAACATTTAGATTGGATTAAGGTCAGGACTTTGACATGGCCATTCCAAAACATTAACTTTATTCTTCTTTTTAACTCTTTTAGGGCGGATGTCGACTTTTGTCGACAGGAGGGGTTGAAGGCTAATGTCGACAAAAGTCGACATCCAGGGATAGGGGGCGACAATCAGCTGTTAATGGCGACAAATCTCACTGTCATGTCACAGGCATTCCCTCTGTGCTTGGAGGAATGCTAGACTCGTTGACTCCGCAAATAAACATTGCGTGTGCGTGAGTTGCGAAATGTAAACAAAGGCAAGATGGCACCGACATGTGAAAAGGCAGCGAAGCAAGTGCAGAAAAGAAAACACTCGGCAGACGATGTTTTGCGCATTATCGCGGAGTCGGACTCTTGATTTTTCAGAATCGGATTTTATTGGCAGTGATCAGGAGATCGAGCAAGAGAGTGAGAAGCAGGCATCAGCTGATCAGACACCAGCCGATGCTGCGCCAGTGGATCTGCTGCCAGTTGAGTGCCTTTGCGCAGCCGATGCATCTACGGCAAGGTTCGTATGGGATAAATACACAGACATTGATCCGTTGAGAGCCGATCTGGCTACCGGAGTTTACAAGACGGCATGGCTTGCTGTTGGACACAACAGATCACCAGCTGCTGTACTTCAGGCTGCTCTCTCCTGATGCTGCTTTTCAGCTACTGTCAGATGAGACAAACAGGTAGGCAGAGATTTTTTTTGAATCACGGGCTGCGTTTGCATCGCATTCTCGTTTTTCAAAGTGGAAACCCACAACGAAAGACGAGATGAAGCGCGCTGTGGCATTACAAATAGAGATGGGACAGAACTGGTGATATAACTTCAGGGAGCATTGGTCCAAACGTGTTTTGTCCCCTGGTGGCTTAGGTACGTGCTGCTGCTAAGTTTTATTCACTTCTGTAATAAACAGAAGCAAATCCCATGGGGTGAGCCAGGCTATAATGCCATACATAAAGTTCATAAAGTTTCAGAAGATGAAAAGAGGTGACAATACAGTTTTCATGCAGGCAGAAAACTTGGTGGCAGTGGCATGGCACGATGGCAAATGGGTGACTTGTCTCTCTACAGTACACACTAACAATATATGTGAGAAAGTGCAGCAACAGACAATTGAAAAATAGGCACCAAAGCAACACATATTGTAAGGAGTGCAATGTGGCAATGACTGAAATTGGCTGCTTTGAGCGAGATCAGACTTTGCTGTGTAAAATGCATGTGATATGTATGTGAAATCATAGAGTATGCAGGCTCATACAACATGCAAGACAGTAACATTTGTCAAAAGTAAATATTTTTTGTTGATTTGATATGTTAAACAATTGCTTTGTGTTCTTTTTTAAAAAATGTTAGTTTTTGGAAAAATATTCAGCCCTGGGAGAAAAGAAACAAAAAAAAAAATTAGCCCTAAAAGAGTTAACCATTCTTTGGTAGAACGACTTGTGTGCTTAGGGTTGTTGTCTTGCTGCTTGACCAACTTTCTCTTGAGATTCAGTTCATGGACAGATGTTCTGACATTTTACTTTAGAATTCTCTAATCTATATTACTAAACCACAGTTTTAATTTATGCATGGATCCTATTTATCTCATAGTATTCTTTGGGAAAATGTGAGTTACTCTGTCCACTAGCTAAGGTGTGGCTGAAACTGAATTGGGCAATGATCCTAAGCACACCAACACCGCAGCTAAGTGGCTGAAGCAAAAATAAATAAAGACTTTGGAATGGTCATGTAAGTAGAGACTTCAGTCCCATTGAAATACTACAAGACACTGCACTCTAATCATTTAACCATATCACAGAGGTAATTAACAATGTTGATAAATGTTATGCTGATTTATTGCTTCAAAAACTTTTTTAGTCAAGATACTGTACAGCACATTCAAAAAGACCCCATAAGGATCATTGTGTGCAATTTTCTTTGTCTTTCTTCAAGAAATAGATGATCAGAGAACAACATCCATGTGCAACTGAAGGCTAAAGAGCATTTATTAGTCAGACAATACAAAGTAATTCAGTCTCTTCACTCTCCATTAGAGAAGTATGTAGTAAGAACCGGGCCCAGATTATTAAAAGAAATCTTTAAAAAATTACACAGAAAAGAAGTTAGGAACATAAAGCTTATTTATGTTATTGAATATTGGAAACATGATTTTAACAATTGTACAAACAAATTAATTTGGTGGACTGCAGTTATTGAACATAGTGATCCAAAATTATATCTTCAGTTGTTTAAGCAATTGAAATATTTTGGGTTTAATTTCATGTTTAAGGTAAAATCCACAGAGTCGTTTTTACTGCATACCATAAATTTTCATGCTAAAGTTTAATTTACTTTTTTCTTTCTTCTAGAACATGTTTAACAAACCTTCTGGTCAGAGTTCTTCAGTTGTACCTCTATCTCAGGGACAAGTGATTGTAAGTATGCCCTCTGCACCAGGCGTTACTGGTGGAGGTGCAACTGTCACCACAACCAACTCCAGCACAGCAGCAGTTACACAAGGCACAATGAGTACCCCAGCAATGGCAGGCTTACAGAGGCTAGCTGTCCAGTCACAGCAAGCACCCATGTCCCGTGCCGTGATCAAACTGAGGTGCCAGCATTGTCACCGCCTCTTTTCATCGAAGCCAGAGGTGCTTGATTTTAAGGTAAGTTTTTAGTATAGTTATCTGTATAAATGTACTGATGTTAGATCGAAATTGTTTGTGTTGACTATAGTATACAAGTCTCACAGATGTCACTTTTTTAGATAATACTCATGTATTGCTTTGTAAATGCACCAGTAAGAAAGGTGTTTTAAAGACCTTTGTTAACTATGTAGTGGGGAAGAGTGTAAAAAAAAAAAAACATTAAAGCCAATATGCTTTTCAGCATACTTTGTATTTTACTGTTAAAGCTCTGTAAAGGAAATTTAATTTTGTGTAACATTTCATGGCAATATTGTTTTGTTGAGAAATAGTGTATGCCACTGAATGGCTACTTTTATTAGGTTCACCAACATAACTTCCTTCTCAACCAGTGATTAAATCATATGTTCAGCTAATGGTACTGAATCATGTGCAGTTCAGCATTACTACACTATGGATTTAAGTGGCAATGAACATAGCATGGTAGTGTGCTGGCATAAATGTTTCCAGGATCTGCTAGGGTTTTGGTATGCAACTTGTCGGTGGTTTATTGAGAGAGGAAAAAATCTTCGTCGTTCTTGTGGGGTAAAGTCTAATAAAAATGCATGGCATACACCCTCAGAATTAATTTTAAAATTATTGTTATATTAACTGCGTACCCATACGTTGCTATTTCCTGAAATCAACCAGCTTTTGAAAAATATGGGATGCAAATATGATTAAATGACAGAAAAGCACAGGCAGTATTTTTGTAGACTTTACAAAAAGTAGCCTTGTGAGGCCAGATGTGATTCTCAAATGAGAACAAATGTCTGGGGACAACCTGTTAAAAGGTGTGTAGTGAATAGCTGTGAAATCCTGCAGTACAAAAGCTACACCCACAGGGCTCCTTTCTGAAACACCTGCCCCCAATTTCTTGTCTATGTGTTTTAGAGTGCCACTGGAGTTTCAGGGATAGAGCAAAAGGTACCAAATAAAGGATTTGAGGCTGAGAGAAAACAAAATGCTAAAATTGCTGTTATCCATTCAGGAGTTCAGTAGCATGAGGTAACTGAAACTTAATAATTAATTTACACGTTGTAATGAGAGCTGTGACAGTGGTGACGGACACACACGGACGGACCCCTGCAGCCACTGGGTTTCACACATTTGACAAGTGCCTCTGTCTGCAATGATATCTTTCTGTCATTTTGAGTATTTCATAACTGTATGACATAACAAACAAAATTTAGATAACCATTGTGGTCTGTGGATAGATAACATGTTTAAATGCGGTGGCTATTTTGTAGTGGCATGTTTGGATTTCCAGTTAAACGGTAATATTAAAATTCTTTAGTTCATTTAGAAATGAAATCAGAACATGGGTGTTGAGCTGCCTCATCTGTGTTTCTGCTGTTGGTGTTAGGAAGATTTGTTGATTTGGGTGTTTTGAGTACTGAAATCTGCATCTCCTGTGGCTCTTTGTTTATCTCTCTCTCTCTTAACGGCAGTTCTTTTGACAGAGTTTGACACACAGTTTACTTCAAATGCATACAGTATATTGCAGTTCATATTTTCATAAATATACCTGCCAGTTTTTTCAAACTTACATCAACTCCTACATTATTGTAACGCTGAACAACAGGGACCACACAACACTTGCAACAATGTATTGTTCACATTTACCATTCATCCATTTATGATGTTGAATGACAATATATATAATCTGATGCTACAGAAGGATATTCCCTTGCATCATGTTGTTTCTATTTTTGAAAGTTTATTTTTTAAACATGCAATGTGCTCTTTGCACTTGCAACACATTTATAAGTCTAATAGGGTTTTTTTTTAGGAGAGCTTTTAGCTGTTGAAGGTCTGTCAGACGAAGTTAACAAGAACACTTCTGCTTTTTTTTTTTTTTTTGAAGTTAAAAATCGGCACTCCTACTCCATGAGGCGTTGGATTGGTTTAGAAATATGACACTTAGTGAGCTATCTAATTGTTCCCAGTTTTAAGTAACATTCACTCATGGTTGTCTCCAGGCATATACAGTACATTATACTGTGGGCTTCAGTGAGACTATTAAAATAAGTGACTTGGATGTAGATTTACCTTATGATTTGATATCTGTACTTTGTGTTCAGCATTATTATGACAGATACATTAAAATTTAGAAATAAACCTAGGTGTATATTATCTAATGTGAAAGAGAAAAGATTGTCATTCAGTCTCAATTTCAGTTTTGAAAAAGTGTAACAACTTGGTGGAGGGACAACAGAAACAAACAAGAAATCAAATTTTGTCTTGCTGCCTTAAATTTACTTTACAAGTATCATTTAATACATTTAACATTTTCCATTGTACATGTACTAAAAGACAAGTTACTGAATTGGGTAACCTTCTAAACTGTGCAAAGGCTACATATTTTTAATGCAACTGAGTAACTACTACAGGGAAGGCTAGCACTGAAATGCTGGCTACAAAGCTCTGGATTACAGTTCACTTTAGTGTCAAACTAGGATGCTGTGGGACATGTTGTGAAATTGTAAGTGATCCCCTCCGTCTCTGTCCTTGTATATAGTCCAAGATGCTGAGAAATACATTGAAACTGTTATCTTTTGTATTTAAGGATACAAAATGGGTTCAGATCACATGAATAATGTCCTAAAATAACATTTTACCGATGAGCATTGGTTTTATAGTCTAAAATGAATGTAGACTATGGTAAATATAATGGATTGGAACAAAGTTTATTCTAGGAAAACTGCTGCTTTTAATGTTTGTTTTTAGTACATTGTGATAGCTAACTTTTTATACCTACAGAAGGACTGTAACATAATATTATGAATTACAAAAAACATACAATTTTAATAAGTAAACAGATTGATGTACAGACTTCATTTACGTAATTTTTGTAAGTTGGGGGCAACCTTGGGCTTTTTGTGAACCAAACTCATGTGGCTGTAATGTTTTTTTTTTTTGTTTTTTGTTTTTTTTTTAAGCTGCTTTAAAGGCTTAGCCATTTTCGCACGCAATCTGGTGTAGATTATTATTCACATTTGTTTTTACTTCTGCCTTCTAATACATGCAGGTAGCTGCACCTGGTTTTAAGTACTTTTCAATTTATATGGTTATCTTCAAGTAGTTTTTTTTTCTTAGTAGTGTACCTGTATTTCATGGCTTGGTTACTTTTTCCAAGTCATTACTGTATATAAAAAGTACAGTTTTTCAGCTTGATATGGTAGTTGTGCTTTACATATTTCAGGGTCGCATGCTACAGTTCTGCGGGAAGACTTGCTTTGATGAATTCAAGAAGGTCAGTTTTGTTATGGCACGATGTGAATACTGCAAGATAGAGAAGATTGTAAAAGAGACCATAAAGTTTAACAAATTGGACCGTTCTTTTTGTAGTGAAGGTGAGCTTTGTATCATTTGCCTTTTTATTGTTTTGGTTCTGTGATCAAATGTATTCAGTACAAGCAAAAAGTTTTTTGAATTGGACTATTTCAAGAGATGGCGAGTTATTTCCCACCTTTTGATATCATAAAAGTTAAAGGCAAATAAAGTATTATAAGATGTACTGTGCTTGTCAAATTTTGATTGGGGAAAAATGGCTTTTGCTTTGTTTACTGTATTTTAGGTTGCAAGCTTCTTTATAAGCATGACTTGGCCAAACGCTGGGGTTCTCATTGTCGATGCTGCACTTACTGTACAAATGCTTCTCAGAAGGTGGTACAGAATCACTTTGCAGGGAAACTGGAGGAGTTCTGCAGTGAGGAGTGCATGTCCATGTACACAGTTTTATTTTACCAGGTATACAACAATAGCAGCATGATTACTGATATTTGTCAATATTTAAAACCTTCAATAACACATTTTAGTTGGATATAAATTTGAAGTTTCTTGCTGTCCTTAATATATTAAAAATGTAACATTTTGTGTGTGTTTCTTATGTTTTTTAAAAAGAAAATGTAGAGCTTTAGTCTTAGTAATATCTGCTTTTGGCATTTATTCAGGGTGGCAGCATTTACCCTTTTACATATAGACTTTTCAGATTATTAACCATTAAAACAGAAATTTGCTTTTTGAGATAGCCTCTGTTTTTGTAGATAAGCTGTATTGGCATGATCAGGATTTCAAAGTATATGCTGTATTCATATTGTTTATTTTTAAAATATTGTGTTAAAAGTTTATAGGTCAATGTTTCCTTGTCATGAATCTGCTTGCTTTATCTTCACAATCACTAAATATGCCACTTAAATTGTAATTTGCAAAGAAAGTACTGTTTGAATCAGTGGACAATTTACGATGTTAAAGTTAATTTATGGGTTATGTTTAAATAATTAAATACATATACACATTTTCAGATTCACTTAGTACAGTCCAAGGTTGTGGTTTGTAAAGTCCTGTCCTAATAACACTGGGTAATAGGTGGGAAACTGAACATGGCACCAATATATCAGAGGACACACAATTCCCCGCTCATTCACAATGCGGTAAACTTAGAGTTGCCCATTTTAGGAGATACTGAGGGGAGAAAAAGGAAGTACCTAGAAGAAAGCCTACACAGTCATTGTGAGAACATGCAAGGTCATGGAATTTGAGCCCTGGACACTGGTACTACGGGAAAACACAGCTAATCACTTAGCAACTGTGACATCTTTTAAATAACGTGTATAATTTTATCTGCCAGTTCTTGCTTGTAATATTTTAAAAATATATAGTAGAATTCATATGTCAGAAGTTTTCTTCATTCCATCCAGTTTTTCAAAATTTCTTTCCCAAGATCACTGAATGTATTTCTTTAAATTAAATGAATCCAAAAGCTCTTCCTTAGATAAAGAGAAATGTGGTGGTTTAAGATAAAAGGAAAAATCACTCTTAAACACTGAACATTCTGTTCCCCTGCTTATAATATAGCTTGTGTTTTGGTTGATGAACTATAATCTACTTTTAACTAGCACATCCTCTGCATGTACATTTTTATAACAAAAGCGCACTTGCCCAAACGTGTCTTGCAAATGCAGCTTAAAAAAAATCAGGCAATTGGCCAGTATAGTAGTAAGCTCGATGGTTCCTCTTCAGATTGACCATTAGAGGGGAAAATTCTTATTTCCACAGTAACTATTTCCTTTTACATGAATGTTTTCCTTTCAGTAACCATGCATGCAAAAAATAAATATTAACTTCTTCACGCCTTACCTATACATCACTCTATATTTTTACTTTTCCATCTAAGGAGTATGCAATAGCGGAAATGAAATTTTAAATACAAATTGAGTCCTGCATACAAAACATCACTTTTTTTTTTTTTTAGCCACTGTCTGATTATTGCAAATTATCTCTACTTTGTATTTGCAGATGGCTAAATGTGATACCTGCAAACGGCAAGGAAAACTAATTGAGTCACTAAAGTGGCATGGAGATATGAAGCATTTTTGTAATTTGCAGTGCTTGCTGCATTTTTGCAGTCAGCATTGCTCCACTGATGTGCCCAGCAGTGTTGGTGTGTATCACTGTAGTAATGTTCATGTATTTGTCCAAAGGTATCAGTTTTTGCAACTGTTTGTGCCACTGCCTCCAACCTTGCAGTTGCTTTTAAGATTTTATGTGATTTAATTACCTGTTGTAACTTGTTTATTTGTAACTTGATTATGTAAAGCTTTAAAGAAAAGGTTTGTTAAAATCCACATAATTTCTGGTACATTCTGTTGGTCATCATGTGTATAGTTTACTTTTTCAATGGTTTCTTTACTTTTTTAGACTCCTCTATTAACTAGTTTTTATTTTTGAATTGAATTAACATGTAAATGAGGCTCTCTTAACAGTTGTATTACTGAAATAATTGTTTTAAGTATATTTACCTATTTTTGCAAAATTATAATAATATAACATTGTGTATTTGAATTATGCAGTTTTGTGTAATATAAAGGATTCATGCTTATGTTCTCTCTGTTTGCTTGTCTGCTTATTTTGAGTTTGTATGATTTCTTTGTCCAGAGAAATTTTTAAACCGGCATCATTCATATTTATTCTTTAATCTTGATTTTCTCAGTAAATACAGTTGCTACATCGCTTGGTGCCCCTGCTCCTTCTACACCTGCTGCCATTGGTCCTCAGATTCCTACAGCTATGCCTGCAGGGCCTCTACCACCACTGCCGCCACCACTTCCGCCTCCTCCCTCAACTGTGCCACTGTCCCCCTTGGCTCAGAAGAAGGAGGCTACCCCAGTAATTGCTAATGTTGTGTCACTAGCCAGTACTCCTACTGCTCAGCCTTCCATTAACTCCAACACAGCACTTCAAGGTGAGCATATTACCCCTGTTTGACTGGTCTGGATATGTGAACTGCTTGGAAGTTTTAGTCAACAATTTTATATATAGTATCCTTCATGCAACATTGAATGTATCAGCCAAAGGTGCAGTGAATTGTTTTTTTTTTTGTTTTTTTTTGTTTTTTTTTGTGCAATGGCCAATATGTTTTTTGCACATATCTTAAGATCCATTTAAACGAATCCATTCTGTTTTTTCTGGCACATTATTTGCAACTCCCAAGTTGAGATCCAGTAAGTTAAAGCATATTATGTTGGTGAAGACTTGCATTATTGAACTTGCTACTGATGCAGCTCTCAATTGTTTATTTCTCCAGGTTTCAGCATCCATTTATTCACAGCTGCGGTCAGCTCATTGTAAAAAAAATAGGGAATCCATAATCCCACTTAAATGGTGCAAAATTGTTAATGCTTATTTCTACATTTCAGTCATTATGGAGAAAAACTTTATTTTCAACTTGTGCTTATGTATATATGCAAGTTTATTTTTTGTGATTTGACAGGTGCAGTTCCAACTGTGCAAGCAAAGATTATTGGGGATGTAAGTTGTATTTATTTTTAATTTTAAATACTTACAATTTTATAGTTTTACTAATAATGACTTAATAATCTGTGAAATGTAGAACAGAAGGCGTGTAACCCCATCTACAGTTCTTCTCCATATTATGTTATAAACACACAAACAAGTTTACTAAATGTTGATTAACAGATTTGTTAAGAGTATCATAGCTGTATACAGGCAATGTCAAATGTATGCACACCGTTATTTGCATACTTAAAAATCTTTCATTGTTCTGGTTATTATTTATAATTATATTTCCTGAAAAGTGTCAATGTATTTTTCATTAAATATTTTCCATACATAATTATTTAAGGTGTTAAAGTTCTTACATGATTCATTTTAATTTCTGCCTTTAAATCAACTAAAACTGAAATTTCAGGAAGAGGGTCTAGTCTTTTTTTCAATCCACTGCATTTCACTGTTTTACCTAAATTGATGTATACTGTAAATCACCAGTGTGTAATAGTTATTTGTGTCTGTACAATGAAAGATTTTCTCTGAGGTGAATGTTAAACTTTCCAGATTTTATGGTCTTGTTAGTTTTCATCGTGTTCATTTACTATATATTGTGTTTTGGTTATGGGTATGTAGCATTTTAAATGATCTTGCACACTGTTTTTATTTTATGTACATTAGAAAGATCCTGTAGTTATTTAAACAATTGAGTATTTCATTTATCCATCTAGTGAAATTTTATAAAGCAAAAGAAGTACCCCTTTGTCTGGTTCATCCATTGTTTTAATTTTTCAAAATATATTTTCTGTAGGCCAGCACCCAGACAGACACGCTGAAGCTACCTCCTTCTGCCCCTCCTAGGATTCTGAAAAACAAAGCTCTGTTGTGTAAACCCATTAGTCAGACAAAGGCCACATCTTGCAAGCCACACACTCAGAACAAAGAGTGTCAGACAGGTAGCTGAACTTACTACAGCAAAGCAACCCATCCTGTCCTCTTCACTGGTTGCTTCTTTGCCTTTAAAAAATAAGGAAAGCACAGTTTGGTGTTTAATTTTAATAATTTATGCATTTTTTTTAAAGAGGATGTGAAGCCAGAGGTCATTGTTCTACCCATTCCTGTTCCAGTCTTTGTGCCTGTACCTTTGAATTTTTTTACTCAGTATACACCATATCCTTTTGGAATACCAGTACCGGTGAGTTCTTGTTGCTCTCTTATTTTAATATGGAGTGCCTTGTAGAATAAATGCCTTATTTTTGACAGATTCTTGCCCTTTTTTAATTTAAAATATTAGCTCCCAGTGCCCATGTTTATTCCAACTACTTTGGACAGTGCAGACAAGATAATTGAGACTATCCAAGATATCAAAGAGAAGATACCCTCTAACCCCTTTGAAGCAGACCTGCTGCAAATGGCTGAAATGATTGCAGAGGAAGAGGAGAAGGAGAAGCCAACATCACATGGTGGTTTGTATTTTGAACTTTTTTTTTAATTTCTCTAAATTGTACAATATCTGGGTATCAACAAATAGTGTTTATGCTGTATATAATATATAAAATAAAAAAGGTGGGCAAATGTAGGTTTACAGTTGTGAGTTTGTGGAACACAGTTTATTCTTGTATTATTTATTAATGAATGTACTATTTATTTGTATTTGTCATATTTTTATGAAAGTGTGCTTTAGTGTAGCAATCACACATTCTGTGTTTTACTCCCACTTAAGCCCTTAGACTGCTTCCCATGAACACGTTATATGGCAGCCCCCAGCCCAGACCCACTGGGTCGGGCAGCCTGAACCGACAGGTTGTGAATATGGGAAAGGGCATCGACATTGGCTTGAAGAGAACCCCTCCGATTTAAACTACAGAAAAACAATAGGGCTAAAGGTCCAAAAACCACCTTGTGACTTGAGGATTCGATTCCCTGTGTAGGGCCATCCACTGGAGGGTGGCATGGTCCGTAACAAGGGTGAATTCTGGACCCAGGATGTAGTACCTCAGCTGCGTTACTGCCTATTTAATCGTGAGGGCTTCTCTCTCCACCGCAGCATACCTAGTCTCCCGATCCAGCAGTTTCCAGCGTAGGTGCATGATGGGGTGTTCAGCACCATTGATGCATTGGCTCAGCACTGCCCCAAGGCCTGTGTCCGAAGCCACGTCTGGAGAGAAAAGTGTGGTGCTCTTAACACTGGTGCTGACGTAAGGGCCTGCTTGAGGTCATGAAATGCAGTCTCAGTCTTGTCGTCCCATACCACAGAATTGGGAGCCCTTTTCTTTGTTAAATTGGTCAAAGGTGCCACCCTCTCAGAGAAACAATGATCAAACTGGTGGTAGTAATGTAATAGCCCTAGGAAGGCTTGGACTTGCCATTTGGTTTTCGGATGTGGCCAATGAAGAACACTGGCCTGACGGTGCCCCTACCTACTAGGTAGCCTAAATATTTGGCTTCTGAGAGGCCGAAATGGAATTTTTTTTGGATTGATAGGGAAACCGGCTGAAGCTAGTATTTGGAGCACTGTCTAGAATTGCAATAGGTGTTCCTCTCATGTGCTGGAATTGATGATATTATGTCATCCAGATAGACAGCACTATAAGCATTGTGGGGTCTAAGCACTTTGTCCACCAGATGCTGGAAGGTTGCAAGCCAAATGGGAGCACACGATACTGCCAGTATCCACTAGGGGTACTAAACGTGGTCTTTACTTTTGCAGACTCCATTAAAGGAATTTGCCAGTACCCTATCAACAGTGGTTACGTATTGAGGCTTTCCTAAGCGTTTGAGGAGATCATTTACTCGAGGCATCGTGTAGGTGCTGAATTTAGGGAGACTTGGTTAAGCCATTGGAAGTCGTTGCAGAAGTGCCAACTTCCGTCTGGCTTGGGGACCAGGACAATAGGACTGGACCAGGGACTATAGCTCTCTTCAATTACTCAAAGGTCCAGCATACACCTGATTTGAGCTCCACTTCGGCTTGTTTGGCTTCCGGTATGTGATAGGGCCTCTCCCTGACTACTACTCTGGGTTCGGTCACAATATCATACTCAGAGAGGTCCGGCTGGATGTTTCACTTAACACTCCTGGTACTGACAGGATGGCTGCTTCGAGCTCCTTCTGCTATCAGGGTGTCAAATTGGAACTGAAATTAAGGTTAAAATTTTTGAGGAAAGGGAACTGTACTGATCGGAGGATGGATCGTGTTCCCTGTCCTTCCACGGTTTCATTAGGTTTATGTGGTTCATTTGATCGACAATCCGGCTGTTTTACTAAATAGTTGACAAGTACTTTTTGCACCGTAACTTTGTAGGGGCCCTGCCAATGGGCCAGTTATTTGCAGTGGGAGGTGGGAACAAGAACCATGACTTGGTCCCCCAGTTTGAACTCCTGGAGGCTTGTGCCACAATTATAACAGCGGACCTGTGCTGCTTGGGCTTTCTCTATGTGCTCTTTTAAGAGAGGTCAAATGTTTTTCTAATCTATTGCGCAACTGAACGATATATTCCAGAATGTTTGTAGATGAGAGGGCCTCCAACTCCTGTCCTTCCTTTAGGATGTCAAATATTCCATGGGGTTGTCATCCATATAACAATTCAGATGGGGGGAACCCTGTGGAGGCTTTGGGTACCTCCTGGTAGGCAAACAGTACGAGGGGAAATAACTGGTCCCAATTTCTTCCGTCCTCGCTAACCACTTTTTGTAGCATCAGCTTGAGAGTTTGATTGAACCTCTCAACTAAATCATCGGTCGTGGGGGGGTGGGATATACCGAGGTTTTCAGATGCTTTATTCTCAGCAACTTGGCCACTTCCTTGAGCGTTTCCAAAATAAAAGGTGTTCCATGATCAGTTAGGACTTCTTTGGGAATACCAACTCGTGCGAAGACCCCTACGAGTTCCCGTGCAATCGTTTTAGAGTTAGTTGAAAGCAATAGGACAGCTTCAGGAAATGGATTGGCATAATCAACAAGGACTAGAATGTATTTATGTCCTCATGATGAGGGTTCAAGGGGTCCTACAAGGGTCTACTCCAATATGTTGGAATGGTATATCAAGGGAAGTGGAACTAGAGGAGCATGGTCCCGCTGGGGAATCTCTCAATTGATACTCAGGGCAGGAGCTACAAAAGCAATGGACCTCCTCAATGATCCCAGGCCAATAAAATCGGAGCTTAATACGCTATAGTGTTTTTTCGGTTCCCAAGTGGGCACCTAGGAGCTTGGGTATGTGCTAGCTCACTGACCTCCCGCAGGAAGGTGCGTGGGACCAAGAGCAGGAACCGTACCTCTACCTCATGTTCGGCCACTCGATAAGTTAGATCATTATTAATAACAAAGTGGGGTCCTTGTGGAATATGACGACGTGTGCATTGGCCATTGACTGAGACAACTGGATTTATAGCATTCTTTATGGAATTGTCATTCCATTGCTCCCTTTTAGAGGAGCTTGGCGTTTGTTTAAACTTGTAGTGTAATGTATGGGGAGGATCTGAGCTGACATCAATGGGCATGGTGAAGGACCGCAATGCCGCCTCGTCATCCAAAGAGGTAGACGCTGGGTTGCCGTCTGACGAGAGTGACGTCACATCCAGACTTGATGACAATGAGGACGGTGTGGCGTCAGTTTTAGTTGCTAGCGAAGGTCACGGTGTGGAAGCAGTCTGGGACGTATGTTTAACGTCCATAACCAGGCCTATATATTTATTCGAAACGGCAGTTAGATGGCCGCTTATACTTTTCGACCAGTCTTGACCTAGTATCATGGGGTACGGTGGGTCAGGCAATATGGCCACCGATAGACTTCGGAGTTTATCCGCTGCGCTGATGACACAGGTGGCCATTGAGTAAGACCGAGTTTCCCCTTGAATACAGGTTATGCTGGTCGATTTGCAGAGCCACTGTCGCGGCAATACTAATTGGTGAGCAACAATGGAGATGTTACTACTGGAGTCGAACAAAACAGAAACCTTATATCCATTCACAACTGCCACACCTGTATTGGAAAGAGATACTATGCGTTTGTTAACCCCTTATATCTTTCTCCATGGGCCCTGCCACACTCCATCGGTTCTGGGAGGAGAGGGCAGGTAGTAACTGTGTCCAAGTTCCCCACACTTGAAACAGCAGGGGATTGTGGGTTTTTCCTTTGGTCTCATTCCTGGGTCGGCATTGCAGGCTGTGTTGTTGTTGTGGCAACTGGTGTCTGGAGGGCCGCCCCTTACCTGTTGGGCTTGGCGCATGGGCCTATCGGATTTCTCGGATTGAGACACCGCGCGATGCCACACGATGATATTGATGAGGCCATCCATGTTTTTAAACGGCTGCCTACGGACCTGTTGGGCGAGAAAATCAGATAAACCATGTATGAAAGCATCACAGGCCAGCTGCTCAACAATCCGCTGGATGTCGTTAGTTTCTGGCTTTAGCCAGCACCCGGTCTTACTCCAAACCTCAAAAGCCTATGTACAAAGCGCCACTTGTGCCATTGTCTCGCCTGCTGTTCTGTGGATACGCCAAACCTTTTGAGGACCTCACCGTGGAGTTTATCGTAATCAGCGGTGTCTTCCTTTCAGAGGTCATAATAACCACGTTGTACCGCGCCCTTCAGGAACGGAGCCAAGTTCCCCACAACCTTGCAGTGTCCCTTGAACAAATGCCCCGTTTGTCCTTGGTGAGTGACTGGTGATGCTGCAAGTGGTGACCCAGTTGTGGCTGAATGGAGGCCATTGAGTGTGAATGGGGTGGTGGGGGGCAGCATTGTAGTTTGCCACGGGTTAGCTGCCTGTTGTATGGGGCCGGTGGTGGGCGATTCATTACTTGCCTTTGGCCGCACCCTGTTCGTTCTCGGGGTTGGGGGGGGGGGGCTGACGCTGCAGGCAGCATACTGTATGCAAGTGGAGGTGACTGTGTGGTGGGCGGGTGGTCAACTGCCCCTCACTTTCCCCATTCATTCTCAATAGCAAGCCTACTTATACTATTACGTACATAGCTGGAAGTTGTCTCTCGTCAGTACGCCAGACGTGCTGACGAGGGGGTGCCTTCCTGCTGTGATAGTGTGTACAGTGCTGTGCATAAGAGCTCATCTTAACCTTTTGTCTTCACCCTTCAACGACGCCTCTGAAACACAAATCTGATGCAAGTGCTGGTGATACATACAGTAAAGAGAAAAAACATCACCATGGAAAATAAAGTAGAAATAATAAAAAGGTAAGAGAGAGGTGAAACTCCATCATTCATTGGCAGAGCACTTGGTTACAGTCGGTCAACAATAGCATTTATTAAAATAATGTACCTGTTGTGACTTACATACAAATTCAACTTAAGAACAAATCTACAGTCCCTATCTCGTACGTAACCCGGGGAGTGCCTGTATTCCTAAATTGAATGTCTGTGTGTGTATATACTGTATATATATATATATATCTCATAAAATGTATGTCTATGCTGTCATCCTTGAAAGTTTATCTTATTATACAGTTTGGTTTTTTGAAATAATTGCATTTCTAAATACAGTATATAAATGTATGGAATACAATAAGGTTTTAATATAGCAATTAAACAAACATATCAAAGAAAATTAAAAAATCAGTCAAGTCAAAAATACAAACAATACAGTAAATCAGAGAAAAACATGATTCCTTAATATTAAACAACACTCAATTACTTCCTTAACTAATGTAGAGAACTAGTTTAATAATGAAAAGCCCATCATGTTTGTTTTTTGCCTATTTGACCGGACAAGGTTATAAAGCTATTTTGAAAGGGTATAGAGTTCATTAAATATTAAGCCCAAAGTATATGTGTGGAGAACATTTAAAACAAAGGCAACCCTATGGAAAATGTGGACGTCTTTCTAAAATTTCACTGAGGTCCATAAGGAGAGTAGTAAGCTTGGCAAAAGGAAATTCTAAAGTTATCCAGAGATATACAAGCCACCTTAGCTTCATAGTGTAGTGGTGCATAGATCAACAACCACAATGAATTGAAATATGATTTATGAGTGGCTCATCAGTAAGTAACCCCTTTTCTCAAAAAAGAACAAAGCAACCTGTCTGACCTTTGCCAGAGACTACCTGTAAAAGCCTGACTGAAATTCTGTTCTTTAGAAATATGAGACCAATTTTATACTGTGTGCCATTGTTTAGCAATGGGCCACCAAACACAATCTTATCCCTTCTGTGAAGAATCATTTTTTATATATATATAAACTGTAGGGCTATGCAACCTGATGTCATCGACTGAATTCTGAGAAATACTAGTTCTTCCGAAAAATATTTGATTATAGGGTAATTATTATCAAATGTACAGAATATAGTAAAATTTATACTTGCATGTGTTAATCAACATGCAGCATGTTGCCATGCACGGGGGTGAGTAACAACCTTATTATTGAAGTCAGTCCATCAGTTTGAAAAGCAAGCTGGCACAAAGTTAATATTTCAACAAGACAATGGTTCTGCTCTTTCACGTCCATCCACTAAAAATGGCTTAGGAAGAAGAAATTTTTCCTTATTCTGGAAGCAAGGAAGAGAAGGTCCTGACTTTGATCCTATTAAAATGCTGTGATGTGATGGTAATAAAGCTGTTAATACAATATATCCTTCATCCCTCACATAGCTCTTAGCTGTTAAGAGTTTTGTAAAGAGGAAAGGGGTAAAATCTTTCTAATGAACATGTCACAGACTGCTAAATGGCTATAGGAGGCCAAATGTTAGGTTTTTGCATCTAAGGGAGGTGCCACAAGTTATTTGATTAAAAATGAATTCATTTTGTACTCGATGATTACAGTAGTTGGCGACTAGTCCTTTTTTTATGTCTTGAAACTTTTATTTAGGATTTTCATTATGTATATTCAGTGAGTTGAAAGTTTATGTAACATTTGTGTAGTATCTAAAATAAAGACTAACATAAAGAGTGCTTATTAGAAACTGTTTTGCTCATTTTGTTTGATTCTTTTTCCCCTTTTTCATGGAGATCAAGGAAGCACATATAGTGGTGATTTGGAGTCTGAAGCAGTTTCAACTCCACACAGCTGGGAAGATGAGCTCAATCACTATGCTTTGCGGTCCAGTGGAATGCAAGAACCTGACCCAGAGCTCAGGCAGCTTTCACAGATGGATCTAGAGCAGGATCTTGAGGCAGACTTCCCTTTAGGTCAGTAAGCTGAAAATGATGAGGCTTCTATGTACTTTGTAAATGACCATCTGGCACAAACTTTATATCCTGCTGTACTTTAAGATTATCATGAATGGGTTAAACTACATGATTGATTTATTTTTACCCATTTGCAAATTCACTAACATTTTAGATATAACTATATTTAGTCTTAATTGTTTAGTATCTTCCTTTGTATTTGCAGATTTGTTTGATCCCTTCAACAAAGATATTAGTATAACACCCCGACAAAGAAATAGACGGAGGCCTCGTGATGGATTCCCTCCTCGAAAACGGGTAAGAGGTAGCTGCAAAGCTCAGCTTAAGTAACTTTGAACATCTTATCTCTTCATTTCTACTGTATTATTCCTATACTTTGATGGTCAAACATCAGGCACATCTGAAGTATTTTTTTCTGGCACTGATTTAATGCAAGGAAACACACAAGCCAAACACCACATTACACAGGGTATAAAAACTGACAACTTAGGAGTCTTAAAGTGAGTATTTAGTTGTATTACAGTCTTCTGGATTCTAGAATTTTGTATAATATCGATCAGAGTTGAACTCTACTCATGTATTCCAGTATGTTCGTTTTATTTTTTCTTGTTTTGATGATTGTACAATTTTTTTAGCCTCTTGGCTGATGATCAGTTGTCCCTTGCCATATCTCAGCTGTACACTAACCAAATATTTAACTTTTAACAGTCATATTAACTGATGGATACCTCTGGAAAATTGGACTTAACAGTTTAATTACATATTCAACCTGATTGTCCTTTTTAGCTTTTTACAGATGCTCAATTAATAAATATTATAATAAACAATACCCACCCATACACACCAGACCTCTGGGAGAGATGGCAAAGTTTTTGTATATAAGGGTAACAAAGCTGGCAACGGGTATTTGTGCACCACAGCCTCATATGTGTCCTGTGAATGTGTATTCTCGAAGGCAGAGGGAATAATTTAAATAATTTGTCTAAGGCCTAATACAGCATTTTTTTTTTTAAAACAAAAATCTATAAAGTCTTCCTTTAACATTATTTGTTTTTCTCTTTCACATGAATGCCCTCAACAATGGGTTATGCTGGTCGATGCCTGTATCACGTGCTGCCAACAGGTGGCTGAATGTGTATGTGAAAAGTCAAGAAATTAACCTTTTTTTGACCCACTCTGCTAGAATGGTCCAGTGCTTCATAAAACTTCATGTTACCATCACTAGATTAAGCCTGCTTCTAAACATAACATCAAGTAATAAATGTACATTAAATAAATACTTTGTATGAATAATTTGCAATATTTTATCACAGCAGTTTTTAATAAACGTTCTTCAGTTTTTTATACAGTCATGGTCTATATAATTATGTTCCAAATTCATGAATAATAAAGTTGTTAATAACAGCTTGAATTAAAAATGTCCTATGTCTCAAGGTTCATTCAATTTAGGAATATATTTTTGAAGAAAAGAAAAAACCTATGTGAAATGTCTGAATGTTGATTGCTGTAGGAAATGTGAAATACTGCCTGATGTTTCATGGTATTCTAAGGTGTATATTTCTGTATTTTATAAAGGTAATGATTTTGCAATTTACTTGAATGCCTAAATATTAAAAAAAAAAAAAAAAAGTTTCTATTCCATGGTAAAGCAACATAGCTTGTGTGTGTGTTTTTCTTTGTCAAAAATTAAAGAATGTTTGAAACCCTGTCAATGAAGTATTATTTTTACTGTAGTTGTTCACCTTGAAAATGCCACTTTTCTTTTTATATGGTAATTAAGTGATCATTCAAAAGGCTTTGCCTACTTCACAGATGTATAGGTTTAAAATTATATTGGGGGACTTCTTAGGCAGAGCAACACTTAATCACAAAGGTTACTGTTGAACTAAAAATAAAATTAATGTTTTCAGTACATTGTGTAAACCTGGGCATTTATGGGCTGCATGTAGAGTACTCATGTGGATCATACAGTCCTGTGAAAAATAATAACTACCTGTATGATACATTTTTTTTCTGTAGTATGGCATATTTTTCAGTAAAGCATGTTCTCTGACCTTTAACCAAATGCTGGTATCAGAGAAAGAGACCCAAGGAGAGCAAAATAAGATTTAATATGAATTGTTTTGTTTTTGTTTTTTTTTTTGTTTTTTTAAAGAAATGAATTCAATACCCAGTGTTCCATGTGAAAAAATGTCATTGTCATGGACTCCATTCTGACTCTTCAATGGCTGGAATTGTATGAATGAAAATTGCTTCTTAATGGTTGAGTACGAGTATGCATTTTAATATTTTTTTTATTATGCTCCTCTTCTCTAGGGGAGGAAGAGAGCATCAGCAGTAGTGTCTTCTGGGATTTCACGTGGATCCTTACCAGCCACCCCTGAGCCTAGGAATACCTTGAAATACATGTATGGAGTTAATGCTTGGAGGAACTGGGTGCAATGGAGAAATACACAGACAGAAACAGAGGAGCTCCGATTTGGAGGTGGGTTAATAGTTTTTAAAATAAGTTGTGAGCCTGCTACAACATGGTATTAAATGTCATAAGTAATCAATTGTGCGTGTGCACAGCTCGTCCAGTGAAACCAAAGGAAGATATTCTACAGTGCAGCTCTGCAGAACTCAGCTATGGACTGTGCCAGTTTATTAAAGAGCTCCGCAGGCCTAGTGGGGACAAATACTCACCAGACAGTGTCTTTTATCTTTGTTTGGGAATTCAGCAGGTGAGTTTTCATTCATTTATTCTTAGTCTGAATTCTACAGGGCACATTTGTACTGTAATTTGGGCACCTACTGCATTTATTGTGAGAATGGGTATACAGAATAATAACTCAAGACAGCAGCATTCTGTTTTCCCCAAAGTATTCTCTTCATCAAAAACATATTAAATGTTGGATATTTCTTGCAAACACATGTACATCATGGAAATCCTCTTCCTGTTATGTCTCCATCCTTTACCCTGTCTCTGTGTTCCTTTGGCAGTATCTGTTTGAAAATGGTAGGATAGAGAACATCTTCACAGATCTTTTTTATAGCAAGTTTACAATGGAAATCACCAAGATGCTAAAGAGCTGGAAGCCAACTGTTCTTCCAAGTGGTAGGTCACATTTAACGTGTCATTTTATTCTTTACATTGAATTGATACTTCTATTTCCTTAGGTAAAGTGCTTATTTCTTATATTATAACATTTCTTTTAATGGAAGATATGTGTGACTCAGGACCCTGCCTGTCTGTTTCATGTCCTTAAACTGACATTTTAACAGCAAGTGGCCTGTACTGTGCTTGCCCCTCTTGTTTTACTCTTTCAGGCTTTCAGCTAACCACCGTCCCCTGAAATGCCCTCAATGGGATGTGAATTTGGGACCCTAAAATTCATCATCCTCGCAGGAATCTCTGTCTGACCTGTGGTGTCTGCCTGTAAATGTGACACTTGATGTGTAAAGATTAGTGTGCACTCTGACAACAGTTCACTAATCAAAACACAGTACTCGCTAGAGCGAATCCTCTCAACTTTGACAGTGAAAGATACAGTTTTCATTTCAAGCCATATTTCATGTTCTGTGTGGTGTTACTGAAGCAAATGTTAAAATAAATACTGTACATAAAGAAAAAAGCATCAAAAATCATTTGTCACTCTTAATTATTTATGCTCACATTTCATTGTGTTTGTTTATTGTCACATTTCACAAAACATTTGTTTTTGTGAATTTACTCCTTAATTTAATTTTGTCTGAAGTATGCCTTTGTATACTTCATGTATTTTGGGCTCCTGTATTTTTAAATACATATCTACATTGGTGTCACTTTTTAAAATACAGAAACAAAGTGTACACACAGTGATTTGCAGATGGCCCATTCACAGAGGTTAAATCTCCCCCCCCCCCCACCCCCCACCCCCCATTTCTCTTTCTGTGCTACAGGCTATCTGCACTCTCGCGTCGAGGAGGAGTATCTCTGGGAATGTAAACAGCTTGGTGCTTACTCCCCAATTGTGCTGCTCAACACACTTCTGTTCTTCAACACTAAATTATTCCAGCTAAAAACCATTAGAGACCATCAGAGACTGTCCTTTGCTCATGTCATGCGTTGCACCAAAACCCTTAAACACAACGCCAAGATGACTTATCTGCGGTTCTTCCCACCTGCTCAGAAGAAAGACCCTTCAGGTACAAGTACATCCATGTGGGTTTGGTGTAAAAAAGCTAAGGAGTATCTCTCTCCTTCAGTGTTCTGCAGTATGGCATCTTCCACAAAGAGCTCATTTTCCTCTTTTTCTGATTTTGGCAGAAAAAGGCCTCATTCTTGGAAAACGAAAACTAGGTAGTGAAGAAGAGGAGGAAGAAGTGATGGAGATGGCAGAGAACACCGATAATCCACTGCGCTGTCCAGTTCGTCTCTATGAGTTTTATCTTTCCAAGTGGTAATTCACCTTTTATCCTAACATCTAGAAGAGCATTTGTGTTGCTATTTTTGTTGCATTTTAAGATCTTTTTGTACATCATTCAAGCTTCACTCTGACAACATCAAGTGCTGACTCAATACTGTGCCTTTAGGTTGTTTTTTAAAAAATGATTCAGACACCCCTTTTTAGATGCCCAGAACATCAAGATTCTTCACCACAAACCTGTTTTGTAATGATTGCACATCTTAAATTTTACAACAGATTGTATTTATGGTTGCTTTATGGAATGTAAATAAATATCACCCTAAATGGAGAGTAAAATCTAGAGAGTAAAAAGTATATAGATATAAACGGTTCTAAGTAACAGATGTATAGGTAGGTATGAATGAATGGCTCTGTATGATAGATATATAGGTACCTATCAAGATATGAAAAGTTCTGTAGTATAAATAGATAGTAATTTATCAGATAAGTGGTGGAAAATTAATAAATGAATAGTTTATTTTTCCCCACTGGAGAGGTTTTTAAATTTTTTTTTAACAAAAGCTTAAGAAATGCACAAACCGGGCAAGTCAAAGTTAACCCGAAGGACATGACAGTGTTCAGAATGTTGTAGCAGCTGTACAAAAATGGTATTTGATACTGTGTTAAAAGCTAAAGGGTTTAAAACAAAAAGTACCATAATTCCAGTAATGGTGGATCAAAATTGACTCAAAAGGCATGGCAAGGTAAAAAAATGTTTAGAAGCTGTATAAATCAATGCTTAACTATTTTCATTTTCATTTATTTTGAGAGATGTAGGAAAAGTCACAAAATTTCATCCTGAACGATTTAAATTTAGGGTGCTTTTTACTGATTTCAAACACAAATTTGTGAAATTTGACCTGAAGAATTTGTAAGGGTTAAAGTTGGGTTTCTGTGACATCATCAGCTTTTTTTGCTCTTTGTTGACTTTAAGCACATCTCATTGTTTCTCTGGGTTTTTTTTTTTTTTCTTTCAGCTCTGATAGTGTGAAGCAAAGGACGGATGTGTTCTATTTGCAACCAGAGCGCTCCTGTGTCCCCAATAGTCCACTTTGGTACTCCTCGTTGCCAATTGATCCAGAGACACTGGAAACCATGCTGACACGCATCCTAATGGTGCGCGAGGTGCATGAAGAGCTAAAAAAGGCAAAAGTAGATAGTAATTCTGATGAGGGGACTTCGGGGTAACGGACCTCAAGAGGGTTTGGTTCTCTGAACTTGTTTATTTTTGCATCCCTTTTAATGGAAGTGTAGTGTAATCCTAGACCAGAATGGGGAGGGTTTCCGTTGTTCCTGCTGGTGAAGCTATTAGGCCTGGCATTGGCAAGCAGCACTGGCATGACTATACTGGCTGGCCCTTCCCCACGTCCTCTACACACTAATGAGCAGCAAATGTCAGCAGAAGATGGGAGTCCAGGACCTTGAATCCTCTAAGCTTAATATTTCTATAAAATAGCCATGCCCTTACAAAGGAGGAATTATCCGATTGTTATCAGTGTTTGCAAGGAGTTAGTATAGAGTTGTGTATGTTTTGAAGGTTTACTTTGTTTTGTTTTGTTTTTTTCCTCCCCCCATTTTTTTTTCTCCTTTTCATCCCACATGTGTCTTTTCGGGTTTTTATTTTGTAGCTCTTACAATAATATTCATACAGACAGGAAAGCCACTTGTCGGCACCAAGATTCAGATGACACTTGTGGAACATCAGTGGTGCTGGTGTAAAGAGTTTGTGAAATAAATAAACTGAGATGGGTAGCGGTATAGTGCCCAGAACTAAAGTGTGGAAGATTATTTTCATAACTGTGACAAATGGATGGTGCCATCAGTACCTGTGGAACACACAAGGTTTTTTGTTTTTTTTTATATATATGAAAGTTGGGATGTCACCTTATATTCATAATGAGTCAGAGAGTAGGCGCTGGACCTGCTATGTTTTGGCACTTGATCTAATTGTAGGAATCCTTTGGCCTTGTCATGTCAATTGGTTTACAGTTTTTAATTATTTGGCTTTTACATTTTGGAGAAAAATTTACATTTTTATATAGAAGTGCTCGTCAACATACATGATGCCATGCAAACAGCCGGCATTCATCTGTTTGTTAATTTTATTCCCGTTTGTTTATACATTTCTACTCAATTTTGTACATTTTGGGCAGTAGGAGTGAAAAGTGCTACAGTACTTTCAGCCTATTCTTACGTTGATAGCAACTCAAGCTATTTGACACAAGTCTTTGACCTTACTGACCAGCTCAAGTATTACCTTTAGGACCACTGTGAAATTCAGCATGAGTAATGAAGTTAGAATTGTTTGCTCTCTAGATCAGCAGTAAGGAAGTAGCTAGTACACTGGATTTATGCGTTTGGTGTAAGAAATCGGTTAGTGGTAGCCCAGGGGGCAGTTAGCTGAGGCTGTTGCCAAATGGAAAATGAGTTCACCCAGAGGGCATTAATTCTAAAATAGTCACAAATAGGGCACATGTGGTTAGGGGTCCGGAGTAGGATTGTGCCCCTGTGTGCCGGTTTTCTGTGTTTGGATCTTACCTTTTATTGGTTTCTGGAAAACCTTGTTTTAAACAAGGAGAGAAATCGGGTGCAAGTAACACAATAAGCTACAGTGTAAATATTAGTATTAATAATCACCTTTAGAAACCTGTTGTGGCTGGAACCGATATTCCATTAAAAACATTTTATTGTGAAGCTGCTTATGCATTCTGTCTTTTGTATCTTCCAGGCCACCCAACCCCCAGGGGGAAAAAAAAACCTCTTTGTGTCCATG
Organism: Erpetoichthys calabaricus; assembly: GCF_900747795.2. NCBI lineage: Eukaryota > Metazoa > Chordata > Cladistia > Polypteriformes > Polypteridae > Erpetoichthys > Erpetoichthys calabaricus. Next base: position 91,512,893 of record NC_041407.2, on the reverse strand, counting down.
GAGGGGGAGGGAAGCAGCCTATTGTGACCCAGTTGAGGTAAAGGAATATGTCAAGAAGGGAATGTTTACATGAGCCATCTATTAAAGTGTATCTGACAGGTGGTGCAGCTCTCTGTGAGTGGGCGTTTTATTGTCTGACAGCCATCCTAAACCAATACAACCCTCCAGAGTGCCAAAGGTGGAGACGTTAGGATAAGAAATTTGCCACTACAGAAAGAGTATATCGAGTTTGCTGGAGGAAGTGAACAGAAGAGCAATGTGTCTTCATGGTATCTCCTAGGGGAATCGGGAGGCATTGTCTCAGGCACTTGACTTTTGACTTTGTCTGTTGATAGAGGAGATTTGAGGTCCTTGGTGGATTGTCTGCTGCTTTATACTCTTAGGATAGTCAAATAAGAACACATCTACTAATTATTAGTTTTGGATCGGGTTGGCACATGCCATCTACCCTCTTGATCAACCGGCAAGTATTTGCCGCCTCATGGTCTTTAGGGAAGCTGGGGAGTTGACTGAAGCGACTATTACCACAACCCACAGTAATGTGGTGTTAATGCAGGTTTGGATGGATTTTGTATTTCACATTATGACAAAGCACTCCTGACTTGCATGGTTTACGAATAAAAACATTGTGTACCTTGCATACAGTGAAACATTATGGTTGACTGTGTCAATAGTTCAGATATTGAGTGCCCATTATAGGTGCAAATCTTAAAATGCTCAAACCCTGACTAGAAGAAGGTTCAGCTATCTGTGGTTTTTTTTTTTTTGGTTTGTGAAAAACTCCTAGTTTTGAAGGGAGAAGTTGTAATTATTTAGGCTTCATCTGGGCGGCTGGATTCCATCCATAGCCCAAAGTGCTGAGTGGTTAGCGACCCAAGATTAGCTCTGTGTCCCATGGAACATTGTGCAGTGTTCTGGATCAGTTGCTGGATTTGTGCATGTGACTTTCAGGATAAGGCGGCGTGTCTCCTAAATTGAACAGAAGAGTTCAAAAAGTGTGGTAAAATGGCAGCTTTACAGATCTCTCCCCACCAAGTGATGAAATGGTCCCGTTAGCTAGAATGCCAAAGAATTTCAAATGAAATGAAATCATCACTTATTTTTGGACCTCAGTAATTGAAGAGCTCAGTTCCAAAATCAGCTAAGTACAAAAGATAAATTTTGGAGATAAATAGGAAAATCTGGGTCCGTAAGCAGATTTTGAAACTAAATCCCTAAAACTATAGCGCTACACTGTTGCAATTAACAGGTTTTGAAGCTCAAACATATTTTCGGAGCATGACCAACTGCATGAAAAGTCACAATCACGTGTCCACTAAATTTTACCAAAAGGTGTAATTAGCAGATTTTGGAACTCGCATCTTCAATTTGTACCAAACCACTTCTCCACTTGTGCTGTTTACTTTCAGTGTCCATTAAAGTCCTGAGCAGATGGTAAGGTTTGACTTGCTTAGGCTCCAAGTGTGTCATACTGTTCTTTTGTTTTGTAATTTCATGCTTGACATAGGATCCTTAAAATGATGTTGAATATCATGTGTCAGAAAACTGAATTGCGCACAAGAATTTGATGTGGGACTCTGCTGTGAAAAAAAATGTAGGGGTAGATGGAGGACAAGTTGACCAGCTCTTGAGATAAGGCTGATATCAATGTAGGATTTGGCAGACAGATTTTTTGTCTTGACGAGCTGGAGTAGGTCTATTGACATTAGAACAGTTTTGATAAGAACAGGCCATTCAGCCCAACAAGTCCTGTCCCCGGGAGAACTCCAGTATGGTTGTCGAGATCTGCAGTGGCTGCAGGATTTCACTTTATCCAGTTTCCTAGATCCGTAACTAATTAATCGGTTTATTTACTATTAAAGCAATTTGTTAGCTTAGGTGGTGCAATGGTAGCGCTACTGCCTCGCAGTTAGGAGACCCGGGTTTGCTTCCCAGGTCCTCCCTGCGTGGAGTTTGCATGTTCTCCCCGTGTCTGCGTGGGTTTCCTCCCACAGTCCAAAGACATGCAGGTTAGGTGCATTGGCGATTCTAAATTGTCCCTAGGGGTGTGTGTGCGCGTGTGCACCCTGCGGTGGGCTGGTGCCCTGCCCAGGGTTTGTTTCCTGCCTTGTGCCCTGTGTTGGCTGGGATTGGCCCCAGCAGACCCCCATGACCCTGTAGTTAGGATATAGTGGGTTGGATAATGGATGGATGGATGTACATGCATCATGACACACTTGTGTTAATGGAATGGTTTGAAATAAATGATAGAGAAAGGAAGGTCCACAAAACATATGAATAAAGTTCTCAGAAAACACAATATATACTTTTTTCTGGGAAGAATGAAAGCAGTATCATTAAATTCCCAGTCTCATTATCTGCTAGGCCTGCCTTCTAATTACCAAACTGGCTGGAATGAAATCCTGCAGCCACTGTGGACCTCCAGGACTGGAGTTGAGTACCCCTGTGCTATCCACTTAACTCATTTAAACGAACCACTGGTCTAGTTTTGAACGTACCCAAAGTCCTACCATCTAACTGTTCTAACACATCATTTGTTTACATAACCAGCTTTAGAAATGAAGACTTTTTACAGCTGTGAGCACAAAACTGAGTGTACAGTGATCCCTCGCTATATCGCGCTTCGCCTTTCGCGGCTTCACTGTATCGCGGATTTTATATGTAAGCATGTTTAAATATATATCGCAGATTTTTTGCTGGTTCGCGGATTTCTGAGGACAATGGGTCTTTTAATTTCTGGTACATGCTTCCTCAGTTGGTTTGCCCAGTTGATTTCATACAGGGGACGCTATTGGCAGATGGCTGAGAAGCTACCCAACTTACTTTCTCTGTGTCTCTTGCGCTGACTTTCTTTGATCCTGACGTAGCGGGTGTGAGCAGGGGGGCTGTTTGCACACCTAGACGATACGGACGCTCGTCTAAAAATGCTGAAAGATTATCTTCACGTTGCTACCTTCTGTGTGCAGCTGCTTAGTGAAGCGACATGCTGCACGGAGCTTCATATACCCTAAGTTCTTGTCTATAAGCCGGACTCCTGTATTAGCCGGAGACCAAAAATCATACGAATTTTTAAAATAAAATCGTATCATAGATAAGCCGGACTCATGGATAAGCCGAACGTACTATAACCTATAACTAATAGAAGGGAGGGAGGTCAGTGGTCTCACTCGCGCCCATTTAATTTCTTTAAGGGGGGAGAGAGTGTGAGATATTGCCGTCTCTCTCACTCCCCGCATGGCGCGGTTGGAGCGGCCGGAGCGCGTTCTTTCTGCTCTGGGCGTCGCCGAGTCAACACGAGCGCGTAGCGGTCATTTAAATTGTGATTTTATATGTAAGCATATTTAAATATATATCGCGGATTTCTGCGGACAATGGGTCTTTTAATTTCTGGTACATGCTTCCTCAGTTGGTTTGCCCAGTTGATTTCATACAAGGGACGCTATTGGCAGATGGCTGAGAAGCTACCCGGCTTACTGTTCTCTCTCTCTTGCGCTGACTATCTGTGATCCTGACGTATGGGGATTGAGCAGGGGGGCTGTTTGCACACCTAGACGATACGGACGCTCGTCTAAAAATGCTGAAAGATTATCTTCACGTTGCTATCTTTTGTAAAGCTGATTCCTGAAAAGACATGCTACACAGTGCTTCGCATACTTAAAAGCTCGAAGGGCACGTATTGATTTTTGACTGAAAAACAAACTCTCCCTCTCTCTCTCTTTGTCTGCTCCTGACGGAGGGGGTGTGAGCTGCCGCCTTCAACAGCTTTGTGCCGCGGTGCTTCGCATACTTAAAAGCCAAACAGACATATTGATTTGTTTGCTTCACTCCTTTGAAGATGAAGATATGTTTGCATTCTTTTAATTGTGAGACGGAACTGTCATCTCTGTCTTGTCATGGAGCACAGTTTAAACTTTTGAAAAAGAGACAAATGTTTGTTTGCAGTGTTTGAATAACGTTCCTGTCTCTCTACAACCTCCTGTGTTTCTGCGCAAATCTGTGACCCAAGCATGACAATATAAAAATAACCATATAAACATATGGTTTCTACTTCGCGGATATTCTTATTTCGCGGGTGGCTCTGGAACGCAACCCCCGCGATGGATGTATAAGCCGGACTTATGTATAAGCCGATATTCTATTTTTTCATTTTCACAACTTTTTTCCATAGATAAGCCGCGGCTTATAGACAAGAACTTAGGGTACTTAAAAGCTCAAAGGGCACGTATTGATTTTTCACTCTCTGTTTTTATCTGTCTCTCTCTCTCTCTCTCTCTCTCTCTCTCTCTCTGCTCCTGACGGAGGGGGTGTGAGCTGCCGCCTTCAACAGCTTTGTGCCGCGGTGCTTCGCATACTTAAAAGAAAAACAGCCCTATTGATTTGTTTGCTTTTCTCTCTGTTTCTGACAGCCTGTGCTCCTGACCAGCACTCCTTTGAAGAGGAAGATAGGTTTGCATTCTTTTAATTGTGAGACAGAACTGTCATCTCTGTCTTGTCATGGAGCACAGTTTAAACTTTTGAAAAAGAGACAAATGTTTGTTTGCAGTGTTTGAATAACGTTCCTGTCTCTCTACAACCTCCTGTGTTTCTGCGCAAATCTGTGACCCAAGCATGACAATATAAAAATAACCATATAAACATATGGTTTCTACTTCGCGGATTTTCTTATTTCGCGGGTGGCTCTGGAACGCAACCCCCGCGATGGAGGAGGGATTACTGTATAGGAATGAAATGCTTTGCCAAAAAGAGGGGAGAGAAGATGCAGGCTGTGGCATCAGGCATGGTGTTGCAGGTGGTGGGATGGAAGGTTGGACTTGTGTCCATGTAAACCTGAAGTGACGTGGCCCCACGTCCACTGCTTTGCCTAATTTGTTTATTCTTTCCAGTTCTATAATTTGTGTTATTTTTGCACTTTGGCTGGCAAATCAGAATTTCCCAGGGTGTTTTATTTTTTTTACGAACTTTATAAGAATGATCTCAAGCTGGGACTGAACCGGTTGTGTGTTAATACTTGGTAACCAACAGTGGAAGACACCCAGCTAGTAGCACTGGGCATTGCAGTGTCCAACTTTACATGGTGGACAGAAGCTGTCTTTGCTTTATGTGACATCAAGCAGGTCACATCATCCTCTAGGGTACAAGGTAAACTAAACTACCTAAAGTGGTACTGGAGAGAATGACAGCAGTGTAACATGAACACATGGCGGGCGCCAAACAGAGTAAACGTGATGTCTTACAGAAAGTCACAGGGTTGCAGTGTTGAAGTGTACAGGTGGACATCTGCCTGCATGCAAGCCCACTCTATTGCAGGGACCAATTTATGTACACATTTATAACAATAATATATATATAAAATATACAGTTGGTATAGAAAAGAATCCCCCCCCCCCCTTCGAAATATTCACATTTTTTTTGCTTTACAGCCCTAAATGAAAACACACACAAAAATTTCTTCCTAGCTTTACTTACTCAATGCAACCAATAACATCCAAGTGAAAGATATCACAGCTACAGTTCAGAAAAATTATAAAAAAATATAAAACAAGACATAGTGAGATTAATAAAGGATCCCCCCAAAACGTCAATGTCATTTTGTTGAACCACCTTTTGCTTTAATGACACCCCTCGAGTCTGGTGGGGTATTTCTCTATCAGCTTTGCACATCTAGATTGAGCTATTAATATCCCCCCCCCCCTTCTTTACAGAACTGTTCAAGTTCGGTCAAATTGGATGATGAGTGTTGGTGGTCTGCTATCTTCAAATCTTTCCACAGATTTTTAGTGGGAAATAGGTCTGGGGTCTGACTGGCCACACGAGGACATTCACTTTTTTCTCCTTCAGCCACAGTGTGGTCAGTTTTGCTGTGTGCTTTGGGTGGTTGTTGTGTTGAAAGGTGAACATTCTGCCCATCTTCAACTTTCTGGCAGAGGGTAGCAGGCTTTCCTCAAGAATTTGACAGCGTTTTGCCCCATCCATTTTTCTTTCTACCCTAAAACCCCCACAACAGGATGCTGCCACCTCCATGCTTTACTGTAGGTATGGTGTGTTGTGGAAGGTGAGCTGCATTGGATTGCCGCCAGGTGTACTGTTCAGTATTGAGGCCAGATAGTTTGATTTTGGTCTCATTTAACTATAAGACATTTTTCCACTTGGCATCAGACTCTTCAAGGTGCATTGTGACAAAGTTCAAACGAACCTTAATGTGGCCTTTCTTGAGAAGTGACTTTTTCCTTGTTCCCTCCTGAACAAACCACAATTGTGGAGAGCTTGTGAAATTGTTGTCACATGCACACAATGACCACTCTTTGCCATCCAGTCCTGTAACTCCTTCAAAGTGCCCATTGGCCTCTTGGTAGCCTCTCTTACCAGTTTCCTCCTTGCTGTTCCATCCAGTTTGGAGGGACGGCCGGATCCAGGGAGGGTCCTAGTAGTACTAAACACTTGCCACTTCTTTATTATGGACTTTACTGAGCTCCTTGGGATTGATAAAGCCTTTGAGATTTATTTTGTATCCATCTCCTGCCTTATGTCTGTCCACAACTCTATCCGAGATCTTTTCAAAGTGGCTTGCCACCCATAGTCAGCTGTTTGCTGTCAGTTGCACTACCAAGCAAGGGAATGAATGCTCCAGGAAGAGCTTCACTAATCACACTCATTACAACTGATCACAGGTGGAAGGAAGCCATTAACCAGGGTCTGCAATGAAAATGGTGGGCACTGACACCTGATGGAGTTTAGTAGGGAGGTGATCCTTTTATTAATCGCAGTAGTTCTTGTTTTTTATTTTTTATTTTAATTCGTCTGAACTGTAGCTGTGATATCTTTCACTTGGATGTTATTGGTTGCATTGAGTAAGTAAGGCTGGAAAAAATATTGGTTTGTGTGTTTTCATTTAAGGCTGTAAAGCAAAAAAAAAATTGGAATATTTCAAAGGGGGGGGGGGTGTTCTTTTCTATACCCACTGTATAGAAAAAATAAAATATATGGAGGCAAAGGTATAAAACCCCCTTTTTGGCTAAACTCTTTAATATTTTTGATGAAACACACATATGGGAAACGCAGTGGGTTCACAAGGTCTTCAGACCCTTCGATTTATATGCATTAAGTTGCAGCCTTGTGCTAAAATTGTTTCAATTTACTTTTTCATCAAGCGAAACACAATGTGAAAACAGGATTTTACAAAATGTACAAAATAAACCAAAAAAACTGAAATATACCACTGACACTAGTATTAAGATCCTTTATTTGTTGAAACCTGTTTGGCACAGATTCTGCACCTCTTGGGTTTGATGTGACAAGCTTCACCCACCTGTTTTTGCACTTTTCTCCTCGACTATAGACTTTCTCAAGCTCTGTCAGGTTGGATGGAGGTCTTCAGTGGATAGCTGTTTTCAGGTTTCTCCAGAGATGTTCATGTGTGGCCACTCAGTAACATTTGCAGAGTTGTCCCATAGCCACTCCTGTGTTGTCTTTGTTTTGTGAACCTTCAGCCCAGTTTGAGAACCCAAATACACTGGAGCAGGTTTTCACGAAGGATATCTCTGCTTTGCTCTGTTCAGCTTTTCCTCATCCCTGACTCGTCTCCCAGCCCCTACGGTTACCACTGCCATGCTTTACTGTTAGAATATTATTGCACAGCTGGTGAGTGGTGCCCTGGTCTGTCCTGTTTTCATCTTGCCAGAGATTCTAGTTTCTCACAGTCAGGGAGTCCCCTAGGTGTGTTTTTGCAAATTCCTAGTAGGTTTCTGAGGAGAGGCTTTTGCCTGGCATCTCAAAGTCCGGATTCATGGAGCACTGCAGTGATGGTTGTATTTAGAAGTTTCTGTCAGGTTCTTGACCATCTCTTACCCCAGCCCTTCTGTCTTGATTGTGTAGTTTCACTTGACAGAATGTATTCTATTTAGGAATTATGAATACAACTGTACTCCAATAACCTTCTCCAATCCTTGCTCTAAGCTATGCAGACGATTCTTTGACTTTGTGGCTCGGTTTTTATTTAGCTGTGAGCCTTTCCCAATCAGTCCAGTCAACTGAATTGACAACAGGTGGACTCCAAACAAGGTGTAGAAACATCTGAACAGTGATAAATAGAATAGGATGCACCCGAGTGAAAGCAAAGGGTCTGAATACTTGTGCCATTTTCATTTTTTTTTTTTTAAATTGCAAAAATTTCTAAAATCCTATTTTTGCTTTGTCATTCTAAGGTATTGAATGTCATTGGATTGGGGGGGAGGGGGTTAAATGATTTTAGCACAAGACTCCAACATAAAATTTGAAGATGAAGTGACTGTGTGTGTGTTCCTGGGCTAAAACATCATCATGCATCATGGGAAAAGAGCCAATACAGCCCTCAACTCTCCACTGTTAACACCTGAGGTGCTCCGTCACCAAATGACACCCTGCTTGGCCTGCTCACCACTGCTAGCATATCATCACGTGCCAGTATATGATGAGCTTAATGAGGCTGCAAAAAAAATTCAAGTTGTCCCCCACCATCCGAGGGGGAAAAAGTCTTAAAAATACAGAGAGCTTCCATCCATCCATTTTCCAACCCGCTGAATCCGAACACAGGGTCACGGGGGTTTGCTGGAGCCAATCCCAGTCAACACAGGGCACAAGGCAGGAACCAATCCTGGGCAGAGTGCCAACCCACCGCAGGACACACCCACACACCAAGCACACACTAGGGCCAATTTAGAATCGCCAATCCACCTAACCTGCATGTCTTTTGGACTGTGGGAGGAAACCCACGCACACCAAGGAAAAATTTTTTTTTTTCCATGAGATTTCTTATAAGGTCCTTAACTTGATCAGTGACTCTACCTCAGGCAGACATTGTAGGAGTTTGTTGCCACTTTTATTGGTGGGCTTCCTACTTCTGCTTTTCATTTTTTGGATGTCAGTGGGATCCCCATAGAGGATGGACGAGAGGCCTGTTTTTGTACCATCTGTGTGCCTGCTGTTGCCATTTTATTTGTTTTCGATAGTTGGGGGGCAAATAAAAGTTGAACTAAAACAAATATCATTACACAACTTCTAATTGGCGAGAATGTCAAATTTGCTGGTACCATCGCCTGAAGTTATCTGAAGACCCAACTGTGGGAGGATATTCCTCAGTTTCACATTTCCAAAGTATTGCAAGCTCAGTTCTTTTTATGACAGCCAATACGGTGCTGTCTGCTGGAGCTGCTGTCCATACAGAGTGTTTACAGGTACAGTGAGATCAGCTGCTGTCGCTGCCGTCACCATCACACCCCCACCCCATCTTGGTGTAAAACATGCGACATCTGACAGACGAGTCTCTCCTCTGTTCGTAAGGTCCGGTGTTCCTTACTTCTTGCTGTCATGTTCTGTGCACTGTACTTCCAGCTGAGTGCTCAGTGGTTGTCAGCAATCACATGCACACAAAGCCCCTCCCCTCTATGACTTAATTCTGTTTGATTTTTGTCAAGGTGGGTTGCAGACTGGTTGGACCGAGTCACTGGGTATGTTGGACTACCTGTCGGCCGGGCACGGGGGTGGGTGGAGACTGCTTCTGACTTCCAAAAACTATAAAGTCTGCAACTGAAAATGGTGTCATGGGACATGGCGTTTAGATGAAATATGAGATCAAATTATAACAGTGCAAAAAAAAAAAAAGGTACCCCATCTAACCAAAATCTATAAATGTCAAGAAACATTTGACTACTTTTGAAAGGTCCCACTGCTTTCAGTACAGCACTCTTTAATGTGTCGTGATTTATCAAATGCATACATAATCCTTTATACACTGGTTTTCAATTGATGTAGTAAATTGACCACAAAGGGTGGCACAAGTTAAGGAGCACAGGCACCTACATGTCAAATACGATCAAGCAACGTCCAACCTTACCTGCATGAGTTACACCCTACTTGGAACCGCTAGCCTGGTGTTCTCAGCTATCTACTGTCCTAAAAACAAAAAAGGGTCAAAGATGAAACAAATCGTGGCAACTGCTTCAAGTTCATGCTGCACTCCTGCAAATTCCAGGGTGTTATCCTCCCCAGACTTTCATTATATTTACAATAAAGGACGTCCATCAGCCAGGTGTAAAAAAAAAAAAAAAAAATTCTACACACGTGTCAAATCTGATGGTCCACTTTACATTGAAATTGTTCAGTAATCTTGTCCATTTTATACACAACTGTACAGATCCATTTATCATAGATTGTTTCCCGCTCTCTACTGCTCATAGTCGTGTCCTTGATCGCTCGCGCACTTGGCCTCATGTTCTTCCCCATTATCGTCTTCAATAACTACAATTTCCACGTCGTGCAGCTGCTCTGAGTGTTCAATCTGGACGCTGGCAGTTGACATTTCCACTTCTTCCTCCTGTACGACCATCCGATCGGTTTCGTCTGTCCCATCGGCCAGCTCGATTCCCATTATGCAGGTGTCCTGGGGCTGTTCGCTCGTGTCTGGTGCTGGGTCAATCTCGATCACAGTCTGTGTTTGGGTCTCCGTTTCCTCTTCAGTCTCTGCAATGATGTGTCCTTCATCATGCACCAAGACCGTCCCCTCAACGTCATCTTCCACCCTCCCCTCATCATCTAAGCCATCTTCTTCAGCTGCTTGAACCACAGATGCCAGCCCTGGGTCCACCTCCACCAGTTCCACTGGATTAACGACTGCCCCAAGGTGGCTGGGATCCTGAATGGCTGCAGTGCTGAGAAGTGTGAGGCTTGAAGAAGGGTGCAGAGTGATGGTTTCCTGTGACACTGCTTTGCCATGGCTTGTGGGAACCATTGTAGCTGCTGTGTAGCGGGTGAAGAATTGTGAACCAGAGGGTAAGGTGTGCAGTGTGACGGGGCTTGACTGGTGCGCCAGTGTGGCTACTGGAACACCCCCAACGCTGAAAGGCTGACCCATGGAGGAGATGGTGATTGGAGAGAGAACAGTGAACTGGGTGGACTGCTGCACCTGCGACGACTGCAGCGAAGTGCTCGGAGTTAGTAGTGTGGCAGATGCTGGTCTCTGCAGGCGTGGCCTCTTTGAAGTTGGCTTGGCCGTAGCCAGAGACATTAGTACCACATTCTGAACGGGTTGGGAGCGAATACGCCACTCGGTGGCCTGCTTCTTTTGTTCCTCCAGTTGATTCTCCAAGTCTGGAAAACATCCAAGCAAAGAATGAGCACAGCAGCAAGTATGGTCTGTGGCCTCTTGGCCAACAACTCCTGTAAACCGTCTTAAACTAACTTGATGAGAATTTCATAAGTAAGTGGTGTCTGCATCAAGAGGAACCCCGCTGACTGTTTCTCAAACTCTCACATGCAAACACGACCATCCCTATGACTTAATACCTGTTTGAAAAAGCATGTACACCCCATGAAATGGTTTTTGTGTGTTCATATGGAGACATACCACGATTTGACCTTCATGTAAACAATATCTATAGATAAAGGTGATACAAAATAAGAAACATCAGGCCACGTTTACATCCTGTAATAAACATAAAGGCAAATTTTGCAGGTGGAAAAAGTAAGTCAACCTTTCCATTTGTTACTACCTCAAACACCAAGTTAGAATCAGAACATCATTAGAGAGGACCCTGTCTTATTAAAACCTCAGATAGGTTTATATTTAGTTTGGTTTGCTCTTTCTTGTTGAAGTGTGTTTTATCACCACATTGAGAGCAAAAAACATTTCTGGGGCCTTCAGAAAGACGGTTATAGATGCCCACAAGTCTGAGAAGGGATTAGAAAAGATCTGCAAACAACTGGAAATCAACCACACCACTGTCTAGAACAGTGCTCCCCAAACTCGGTCTAATCAGTGACAACACCTGATCTCATTTAATTAGCTGCTATTATTTTTCTTTTATTTTACATTCAGAAAAGCACAGCAGCCTGATTTTTACATTTAGAAGTAATTCTGCTTTTGCTATAGATTTAAATGCTTAACTCTCTTTTGTCGATTTCATTATATTTTCCCCTTCTCTGTATCTTATTAATGACAATTAAAACGAGCAGAGCAGACACGCAGGCAAACAACGCTGAATATTCAGCGGCTGCAACTTTAGCGTTAGATCCACTGATTAGTTGTTAATGGATTAATTAGAACACCTTGAAAAATAGAATGAAAGTCAAGATGAAAATATTGTTAAAAAGAAAAAAAATACATTATTCCTATATAACTGTTTGGTACATTTTAATATATTTTGTTTTTTGTTTTTTTACCAAATTTAGTTTTCTAATTTCTATATTGTTCCCAAAACACAGAACTTGGGAAATAACACATCACTTAATTAGCCCAGGAGTCCAATTAAAAACAGAAGCTGGTGGGAACAAAAACCTGTAAGTCACAGGGGGTCCCCAGGACAGAGTTTGGGAAACACTGGTCTAGAAGATCATCTACAAGTGGAGAAGATTTTAGACAGCTGCCAACTGGTCTGGTTTTCACAGCCAGATGGTATTCTAGACACCAGTCTCCATTAGTTGGCTTTTATGACAAGACGGCGGGAGGGTGATCTTATTTTAACGGCACGTCACGTGGGTGAAGTGATGCCCAGGTTAAAATCTGAAAAGTCGGGAAGAATAAGCATCAACGAATCACAATAAATGGGGACAATAAGTAAAAAACAGAGAGCTAAATGACACTCCTAGCTGCCCATCAGAATAGGCTAGTAGTGTAGTTCAAGACATTATTGTAGGTACGATCTGGGATGAGAGAAATAGGAAAATGTGTGGAGGTAACATGAAAAATTATGTTGAAATTAAGGCATGCAAGCGAGATTGGAATTTTCTGCTAAAGGCCACTAGTTATTTTAGACATCTTGCACTGGCAAGTATAGTGGACGGTTTATTTCAAAAGGTTACCAATTCAGACTTCACAAGTGACCCCTTGGTCACAGCCAGCAACTGCTCAATGCTTCATCTGCTAAATGAAGAATTATAAATGTTCTTAAATCAGACAGACAAAACCAAACTGAGTCTACCTAACTATCTGTGGCCCGGATTTTTCCATTTAATTAAAATGAATGTTTAGAATAATTACAAAATGAAACACTTTGGACTGAGAAACTGCAGGTTGGGGCCACTGAGATATGAGCTACATATTATAGAAGCTTACTCCCGCCACTGATTTTGTTCAAAAGTTCCATAGCAAAATAACAGAAAACAGATACTTTATTTACAGATTTGACACTTGATTACGTGCAACACTCTCTTTTCTGATTGGCTGTACGATTGAGCCCTGCAAGGGACAGGCCTGCTGTTCACCACATTTCCTTCTTGCCTTACAATCAGTGCTGCTGCACTAACCATTGGCTCCTATGACCCTAAACAAGGAGGATTACATTCACTCCTCAGCACATGCAGGATTAAATGTTTATTAAAATGATGTCTGTTCAGTTCTAGTCACTTGATTGCACGTCCTCAACTTCTTCCTCATTAGCTGTCACTAGAAGACTGGAGCAGTAGTTTTACAAAACAATGCAATGTGTTTTTGAGTGGTGGGAATAGATACTGTAGCAAAATGTAGACACTACCACCACCATGTCAGAGTAAATCCAACCCAATATGGAAGTTATTGAAATGACACCAAAGCGAGAAATATACTGCTACAATCTATGGCTTTTACAAGAGATAGGACAAGGACACAGAAACCTGTGCTGTCCCAGGGAAAAGCCAACCCTTTGCCACCCCGACTGCACCTGCCTGTTAGTGTGCTGTGGATCTGCTCCTGACTTTCATCCGTTTGGCTCTTCCGATTGTATAGCACTCTCTTCACCGTTTCAAGCAGCCCAAACATCTGGGCAAGATTATTCAGGAAAGCTGCATCTGTAAAGCACAATTAGCATCAGACTTTAATCCAAACTGTTTCGCCTCGCTTTTGCATTGTGACTCACCAATTCATACAAAGTTTTCGTAACATTTTTGGAACCCATCAAGCCCAGAAATTTGTTACAAATTGCTGGACCCTATTCTGGCAGTGGTGTGAACAAGGTAAGAGGGACTAAGGACCACTGAAGCATGAACATGTGGGAATTCTGTGAACTAAAACTGTCGCTGCCCATTAGAAGGCAAGGTTGTTCGCAATTTACTTCAAAAGATGCGGACTTATGGGAAGCCATTTTATCACAGGAAACTGTTTCTCACCGATCATCCATCATAACTACATACAAAAATATCCAAAGGCTGAATGAAGAATAGTCGCCATACCTGCCTCCTGGAGGGTAGACAGTCCACTACGTTGCTGAACACCTCGGAGAAGTGCAAGCAGCTCATTGCGGATGTTGGACACAACTTCTCCCATTAGGCCCACATCAGCAATGCCCTTCCAAAAGTTGAGAGTCTCCTCTGTGAGAGTGAAGGGAAGGGTATTGAAGGTTATGTTCTGAAAATTTTGTGTCTACTTATTTATACTGTATTCATCCAGTAACAACCACAATGTCTCCAAAGTCTACTCAGCACATTAAATACTCAAGGCATGCTTTGCTAAATCCTGTTAAATAAAATTTTCACATCTTGCTGCCATTTTGGATGAACCCCATTCTTGACAGTTCTGCAGTGTCGATAAAATGGAGCACAACATCAAAGTATTTTGAAAACCCAGGCTACCTGAACAAATCAGTTAAATGGATTGGACAAAAAAAACAAACACACAAGCAAACCCTGTTGATAACAATATTTACATTTTTTAATCCCTGACAGTATTAGCAATCTCAAAGTTATTGTCAGGTTCAAGTATTTATATATTTTTAGGGGGCTTCGCTAGCCCACTCCCAGGTTTGGCTATCCGGATATACAATTTAATGCGACTGTTGTATGCATGGGAATTGTTGCGTACTCTTTCGATTCTATGTTGCATCACTTCTCTGTGATTATAAATATACACCTGACCAAATTGTGGTTTCTTCGAAATTAACCTTGTCGTAGCTTTAATTGCTGCGGGACCTCAGATTCTCATAGCGTATGGTGAATTATTGCGTAAATCTACGTTTTGAGCACTGAATGATGCAAACGCGAAAAGATTATTGTAGACTCTTATTTTTTGCCTGTAGTGTTTGTGGATTTCACTTTCACCAAACAACAAATCTTTTAATTCTCGCGGATATGCCTCTTCGATGAGAAGAAACACTACTTTTCCCTGATGGCAACATGAATTAGACGATCTACAAGTCTCCAACTTAAAGTTTAAAGCCTTACAATATCTACATACTTCTGACATACAGTGCATCCGGAAAGTATTCACAGCGCATCACTTTTTCCACATTTTATTATGTTACAGCCTTATTCCAAAATGGATTAAATTCATTTTTTTCCTCAGAATTCTACACACAACACCCCATAGTGACAACGTGAAAAAAGTTTACTTGAGATTTTTGGAAATATATAAAAATAAAAACATTGAGAAAGTACATGTACATAAGTATTCACAGTCTTTGCCATGAACCTCAAAATTGAGCTCAGGTGCATCCTGTTTCCCCTGATCATCCTTGAGATGTTTCTGCAGCTTCATTGGAGTCCACCTGTGGTAAATTCAGTTGACTGGACATGATTTGGAAAGGCACACACCTGTCTATATAAGGTCCCACAGTTGACAGTTCATGTCAGAGCACAAACCAAGCATGAAGTCAAAGGAATTGTCTGTAGACCTCCGAGACAGGATTGTCTCAAGGCACAAATCTGGGGAAGGTTACAGAAAAATTTCTGCTGCTTTGAAGGTCCCAATGAGCACAGTGGCCTCCATCATCCGTAAGTGGAAGAAGTTCAAAACCACCAGGACTCTTCCTAGAGCTGGCCGGCCATCTAAACTGAGCGATCGGGGGAGAAGGGGCCTTAGTCAGGGAGGTGACCAAGAACTCGATGGTCACTCTGTCAGAGGTCCTCTGTGGAGAGAGGAGAACCTTCCAGAAGGACAACCATATCTGCAGCAATCCACCAATCAGGCCTGTATGGTGGCGTGGCCAGACGGAAACTACTCCTTAGTAAAAGGCACATGGCAGCCCGCCTGGAGTTTACCAAAAGGCACCTGAAGGACTCTCAGACCATGAGAAAGAAAATTCTCTGGTCTGATGAGACAAAGATTGAACTCTTTGGTGTGAACGCCAGGCGTCTCATTTGGAGGAAACCAGGCACCGCTCATCACCAGGCCAATACCATCCCTACAGTGAAGTATGATGGTGGCAGCATCATGCTGTGGGGATGTTTTTCAGCGGCAGGGACTGGGAGACTAGTCAGTATAAAGGGAAAGATGACTGCAGCAATGTACAGAGACATCCTGGATGAAAACCTGCTCCAGAGCGCTCTTGACCTCAGACTAGGGCGACGCTTCATCTTTCAGCAGGACAACGACCCTAAGCACACAGCCAAGATATCAAAGGAGTGGCTTCAGGACAACTCTGTGAATGTCCTTGAGTGGCCCAGCCAGAGCCCAGACTTGAATCTGATTGAACATCTCTGGAGAGATCTTAAAATGGCTGTGCACCGACGCTTCCCATCCAACCTGATGGAGCTTGAGAGGTGCTGCAAAGAGGAATGGGCGAAACTGGCCAAGGATAGGTGTGCCAAGCTTGTGGCATCATATTCAAAAGGACTTGAGGCTGTAATTGCTGCCAAAGGTGCATCGACAAAGTATTGAGCAAAGGCTGTGAACACTTATGTACATGTGATTTCTCAATTTTTTTATTTTTAATAAATTTGCAAAAACCTCAAGTAAACTTTTTCACGTTGTCATTATGGGGTGTTGTGTGTAGAATTCTGAGGAAAAAAATGAATTTAATCCATTTTGGAATAAGGCTGTAACATAACAAAATGTGGAAAAAGTGATGCGCTGTGAATACTTTCCGGATGCACTGTATCACTTATGTCCACATATTCAATCTCTTTTTGCTGTTCCGTTATTTCACTGAGTAATAATTTCCATTTGTTTGTGCTAATGTGATCTTTACTTTTTTTTTGATACTTTCGAATTTTACTGCTTTCATAATCTGTAACTTGCTATGCATGTGTATTGCGCCAATGTCTTTATGAAGTCTTTTCTTTCTGACCCCGATTGGACCTCCGAGGTTTTCAATTCCACTTGGTCCAGGCTGATTATTACTTTCCTTATTTTCAGAATTTGCACATAGCTGCTCTTTCTTCTTCACTAATATACATATATATTATACAGTATATATTATACAGTATATATTATATATATATATATATATATATATATATATATATATATATACACACATTTCCTTAAAACCTGAAAATTAATTTTAGCCAGTGTTAGGCTATTAAATATTTAAAAATCAGCTTGGTGTGATTTTGGATTACCTTGCACTAGGCAAGACTGCAAAATGGGAGACACGTGGTAGAATGTAAACCGTGCTGTAGTATAAGTAGTGAAGTGCATGTACACAAAAATGTCTGCTATGTGGAGAAGCGAACACTGGCTTTTTAGATTGGAGAAAATAAGTGTGTGGATTTAACATACTGAGTTGAAATGACCTAGTCACTATGTCTCCGGCAGTTTTCTCCAGCTCCTCGAGAAAATTCCCATACATTCACAGGTTAGTTAAGAGATGTCTCCTGTTTGATGGACAGAAATCAGCTTACATAATATAGTTTATATTATTTGGATGTACTTCTTTTTAAGCCTACACATGCTGGGTTCAAGTCCAAGTGTCTATTAATGGTGTTTTCATTAGAGAGCCAGATAAACGAATTGCTTGGGGCTGATGAGCTGTTTATGATACTAGAAGAGAGTAAATTTGAAGTGTATTCTTAAACCTGAGAAACTGGAAAGAAGAATATAATACATCTGAGATTTATAATCTAAAAATCTACTGACTGATGACACCTTCTTCACAAACGTGTACCATCAACTAGAGTCCATTTTACAAACATACTAGTTGAGGTAATCTGCCTTATTTAGAATATCTGCATATATGCAGGCTTAATAAGAAGAACATCCAAACAATAAAAAAAGACTTTATGACCAACACCTTCAGAACCCCACCTTATTAATCCACCCCCACTTACACCACCAGCTATATATTGCCTTTAATCATTTTCCTGTGATGATGACACCTGGTAGGTTGTTGAAAGCTTAGGAATAAAAAAACTATTTTAAGATAAGCGACTGCCTTTCTCCCTTTGTGGATCTCTAGCTACAAATATGCAAACTGTATCACAGACCTTCGCTTACATAAATATTTTAACTACACAATTTTAGAAAATGCAGTAAAGCCTACCAGAAATCTCTTCCGTGTCCTTCTTTCCTTCGGCATCACTGCTGACAGCAATGCCCTGGCTCCACTCCACACTCTCATCCTGGTTCACCTCCGAGACAGTCAGTTGGGATCCATTTCCTGTACACAAAACAAACTTACTGCACCATTGACTCGTGTAAGTGCCACGGAAGAACAAAACTGCAGTTTGGCACTTAAATCATCTGAGCAAAACAAACACTAATAAACAAAGCCCTTGAAGGGTTCACATTGTATGTGTTCTGTCTCCATTAGTATTATATTTAATAGTCTCATGTCTCATGCTTAAGAGATTGGAAATCGTGGAGGACATAAACTAAAACAAATAAACCATGCAGCAGCTTTTTTTCAGCCAAGGCAGGTATTCAGTTTCACAGTTTACATTGTGAAGGCATGATGGTTGTGAAAAACACATTCTCTGCATATAAGCCAGGAGAATCTTTGCATAATGTACTTGATAAATAAACTTACACTGAAGTGCATTTTCAAAAGTTCTTTGCTCCCATGTGCTGCTACTATTTTCTATTTAGCAATGGGACAGAACAAATACTGACATAACATAAAACAACACCATACATCATGCCGTGATGAAATCATTTTAATCAGCTGCTGCTCTTTATATTCCCCAATACACATACCATAATGTCCTGGCGATACACTAAGAACAAGATAAACATGCACACCCTCACCTTGAGGCGAAGTAGGCGTCTGTACCATACTACTCTGCTGTCCAGGAAATCTGGTGTTATTAATCAAAAGGTCAAATTTAGTACTCCTACACGTGTTGGTGCAGACTTGATTATGTTGGTAGAAATCAATTTGTCCCGAATCCATCATTTTCCTGGCATCAAGAGAAAAGGAGATGATTTTATTTATTCCTCAACACTGCTTTTTACAGGCATGTAACCCAGATATTTAGCAATGACAATTTCTGTTATTGGACTACAGACCCTAGTGAAGACCAACAACATGTTTACAATATGACATTTAGCACTAGAAACACCCCCGTTATTGGCTCAGACTTGTTTCTTAGGAACATGAAGTTTTGTTTAACTGGCTTCCTCCTGCAATGACCCTTACTGTCCATTTGAAAGTGTCTGGACTTTTTTCTCCTTATTAAGTTTACTTTACAATTTTGATTAAAGATTTAGTCTCACTCTTCTGTAAGTTGTTTGGGCTTTGTCTCTATAGTACTGCCTCTTGGTAGAGTGGTATTAATCAATACTAATCATTCTTCTTTACACTGCTTTGCAGATTTTATTAATTCCTGGCACCATCATGTGTATAAAAGTGTCTGGACAACAACACAATACTCCCACTGGTGACATTTTTCATACCGTAGCATGACTCCTTCTAAGCGAATGGCTCTTTTCCAGTCCTTCAGGGTCGCCTTGCCAGCCAGATGAACGAATTGCTTGGGGCTGATGAGCTGTTCATGATACTAGAAGAGAGTAAATTTGCAGTGTATTCTTAAACCTGAGAAACTGGAAAGAAGAATATAATACATCTGAGATTTATAATCTAAAAATCTACTGACTGATGACACCTTCTTCACAAACGTGTACCATCAACTAGAGTCCATTTTACAAACATACTAGTTGAGGTATTCTGCTTTATTTAGAATATCTGCATTTGTAGGATTGCAGACATGGTTGGCATGTATAGCATAAATATAAATTTGGTGATGCAGGTTTTCTCAAAATATTTGAAAAATAATCTGTACTACTGTATTTTCTCTCCGACTGATATAATTGTACTCATTTTATTCAGATATTGTAGATATGGGAGCTTTTTAGCATTCAGCACCAAACCCAAATGTACGATAGATCTGCCCAACTGCTGATGGCTATGCTACCTGGTCACTGAGGTACTGTATGTGATTTTTTTGAGACTTAATGATTTAATTGACTTTCCAGTCAACAGCTTGCCTTGTAAATTCACTCTGTGTTGATTAATTGATTTAATTTTAAGTGGAATTGGAAGAACCAAGCATTTTCGGGACAGCCACCACACACTCACTACTTACAATCCCAAAAAGTAACAAGAAATTGTGCATGCTACAGCAGTGTTTCTCAACCTTCAAGTATTTGCGACCCGAGTTTTCATAACAGTGCACACAGATGAATTTTATTAACTTTTGCACTGATGTGAAGCAATGTTTTCTTTATAATTGTCATCTTAGATATATCCTGCTATTATGAGGTCTTTCTATGTCAGTAGCCCCTAAACATACTATCAGTTTTGTTAAACAAGATAATATAATTTTATAATAATGAAATAATATATCCAGTAAAATCAAAGAGTTTAGCATTATTTCCAGTATTTCACTTGTTCACTATGCATAAATAAAAAAAGTAATATGCTATTTAAAATGCAATCCATTCGTGTAAAGGACTGGTTACCATTCACCTTCTACACTAACTCTGCGTTTAAATCCTCACAAATAATATACTCTGTACATTATAGTGTCCCTGAACTCACAGTAACTACAAGGATGCCCAGATATGAGAACAAAAAAATTATTTGAAAACTATGAGGCACAGGATTAGGTAGTGACAGAATGAACCTTACAATGCAAAAATAATAAGAAATAATCATCCTAGTGCCTCTCGGGGACATGCCTATAAACAACAATAGGATTGTCTTACTAAGCGATTGACTGCCTGCAACACTTACCCATAGAAAACTCTTTGCCTTCATTCCTTCCATCATCCCAACTCCACGCTCTTTGCCCTCCTGACCCTGAGGCCCTTTTAATCCTCAGGCCACAACTACGTCTGAGGACACCTCTGGTCCTCTTGGACACTTCCAAATGAAAACAGGCTAGCCTTTTCACTAGTAACAGAAACCAAGATACAGCTTCTCCTAAGAGAACCTGCTATCTGTGCAACCCCACTGAGGTTTGTTCAACATAAATAACAGCATCCCTTGAATGATACAAGGGTCTCTGCCACACCCAAGTGGGTAGGATCAAATAAATGATATATAGGGGTTACAATAAAGGAAGAGAGGGTAGTCGCAAAGTTAGTTCTGGAACTTCAGGATAAGGATCATTTTAAAGGGGTGGATGTTCTGATGCTGGATAAGATATCAATAGGCAACTCCTACCCAGTGGGATGCACATTCAACCTTTTTAACAGATAACTACAGACTGCAAAAGTGTAAGATGTACATGGTTCATAAAGTCTACTAGGTGGAAATTACTCTCTAATTATGCAATTTGTTGCAATATAAAAGCCTTCTGTTTAGTGGGTTTTAGCAACCAGACACCCACAGAAGATCCACAATCAAACCAGAAAATATTCTCTGGAGTAAACATCTGTTTAACTTTCAAGATCAATGGCATTTTATTTGTTCCCTTTAATACAAGCTATGAAGTGAGTGTACCTTCACACATTTGACATTTATCCCTGGGCACACAAACTTCTTCCAGATGAGCACTGCTTTTATATCGCCACAGGTGATAGGGTAGCCAAGCTCTACTTCCTCCCCACATGCAGAATTATCATCTGGAAAACAAGAATGGAGAATACATCTTTATTAATGGAGAATAACTATAGAAATACCACTGTAAACTGCATATACAAGGCACTGCAACATACAGGATTCAGTTTTTTATTTTGAGTGACTGATATCTAGTACCAGGAAAACAAACAAACATCCAAGGTAGCTCCAGAAGTAGAAAGTGCAAAGTATGTTAATATTTTAATTGATTTAAAATGTTTATTGAAGTATTTACATTCAACCTATATAAATATAGCTGTGATGGATTGGCACTCCACCCAGAGCTGTTCCTACTTCACCCTCGATGCTAGAAATGGATTTGAGAATTTTATGTTATATGATTATAATAGGTAAGCACAAATATAACATTATTTGCTCAGACAAACCACATTCTGTCAGCCAAGAGAGAAACTGTATTGATTGTGCTTCAAGACACAATAAAATTTAATTTCCACAAACTGGATAAAGGATAACCTGTTGAGAACTTAAGTGGATGCTTCTAAAATCATAAATACTGCACTGATGCAAGGTCTCTTTCTCTGTGTCATGAATCAAAATGTGTGTAATTGCCAAGAGATGTAGGTGCTTTTCCTGTTTTCTCTGTTTTTTTACTGAAATAAGGAAGGGAATTACTGCCCAAATATAAGCATTTAATCCTGACAGGACATTTTAACAACTATTTGATATGACTAAAACACTTTATTAGCAATCTAGTTAACTTCAAAACAAAGCATCCTCAAACAATATCACTGGCACAAATGTGAAGTCACACATATAGAAGCAAGTACGCTAGGAGAATGACCTGACCAATTTAAGAAAAACAAATCTTAATTCTTTGAGTGAACCATACATTAACAATCATGAAATGCTAGTTGTGAGGGAATGTGGGACATTGTGATATATATAGTGTTGGATTTAGCATATCACAGAGGTAGCATTTACAAGAATAGTAGCATTTTACACAACAAATTCTGAAAATTTTTACATGTGAAAAAACACATCTTTCACCTAAGGATCTCAATGTTAATACAGCATTTAGGCTACCTGTATGTGTTTCTACAGACACCACAGCTGCATCAGTCTCAGATGAGTCTTCGGATATCCTAAAATATAAGAAAGAAAAACAAAATTAAAAGAAGCCTTATGAGTTCTAATTATAAATAAAAATTAAACTACCAGTCTGTCACAGCCGATTATTCAAAAGATAAGATGAAGCATCATATCCAATACTTTTTCTGTTTAAATACTTATGTACCTGCTGCAACCGTTCAGCTTGGCTATTGAAACAGATCACTATGCAGTCTAAAACCAACCTATACCATGAATGTCACTGTGCCCAGGGTGTATTATTTCACTTAACCCTAGACAAGAGATTGAATACTGTCACTGAAATTGTTGAGACAACACATGTAAAACCATTGCAGGCTTGCTGTTTCCTTTTTTTAATAACAAAATGATTTTTCTTTCCAACATAATTATAGTCACAATGACAGTCTTGTGATTATGTGCTTATAGCTGTAAGAAATGCTATAACACTACAGCACTACTATTGCATCATACTGACTAGAGACATCCTGTTAATTTATGACTATGCTATTGGAGCCGCACTTGATGCAGATGGAATAACGTTTGTTAAGGATATGTGACATTTGCATCTTCGGCAAAAATACTAACGGTCCATTCCAATACATTTATTAGCAGCACCACATGTCAGCACAGAGCAGCAAGGTCTCCTTCTTGGTGTTCCGAATCAGATGATGTGTGTTAACTGCTAGAAGATGAATGTGCTCTTTCTGTTTTCTACAGCAAAATATATAATTTAGCTTGGTTTGTTTAATGGGACACCAGAAGGACCATCATTGTAGCCTTAAATATTAATTTTAGGCACTAACCAATATTACTGTGCACAGTTTTTTTTAACACTTCGCCAGTTTGAACTCTGTAAATGCCAGTAGTGATTCCTGCAATTGGTCCGTCCAGTATATGACGTTAACCTGAGTCCAGCTTTGCAAGCAGGTCCTCCCAACTTACAGGGAGAACTTGGAAGTTGGTGGCAGGATTGGCACTCCAGCCATTGGGAAAAAAAAAAAAACCTCACACTGTTCCATTCCATTTGAACTAGAGTCATGCTGAGGTGTCACCCATTGCATGGTTGCGCTAGGGTCCTAATTTGGGATTTTGAGGTGGTATGTTGTATGGTGGGTGCGGCAACACGCTGTATTAGTTGGATGCTCCCAACCTCCTCCTCTTCCTCCTTGAATATTTGATGTTAATCTGCTCTGGTTGCGCTCAGAGATGACAATGATCTGTGACTGCAGTTTCAATGATGAAAAATTCTGGAGGCAACAGATTATCACCTTTGCTACTTTTTGAACAAAAACTACCAATAACAAAAGACGGAAACAGGAGTGACTGAGCAAAGGGGCCCTCAGCATTTCACAGATGAAAGGGACAGAGATATTTTAACTTTTAAAGCAAAAGTAACAATGAATGAACTCACATGTGAAAAACCTAAGAAAAAAAAAAAGGTCTGTTTTAATGTCGGAAGAGCAGATCAGACTTCTAAAGCACATTTTCTTTTTAGAAGCAGTAAACTGATACTCTGCTATAGTGAATGGGAACTTAGACCTCTAACTCAAGAAGCCACTAACACCACACTGCAGGGCACAATCACACACTGGAGCAATTTAAAAAATATTAAACGTTAAATTTGAAATTCCTTAACTCAGGCAATATGATCACAGTACTACAAACAAAGCAATTCTCTTCTTCCCACATGGGATATAAAGACATGATGAGCTCCTCCAAACGTTCTCCTCCATTGGAGCCTTGCTGGATCTCCTTGTAAAAGTGAAAGTTCTCAGCTAGGGTGTAATATGCAATACCTCCAGAAGTGACATGGGCTTCGCAGTTTATTTTTAAGTTTCTTGGTAATATCAATTTAATGTCAACTTTCAATAAATGGTCACACTTCACTCTTTGCACTCTACACAACAACACCCTTTATACCTTGCAAGATGTTCTGCTATCTTTACTTCTAAAGGCCAGAATATGACATTTTATTTGTGCAGAAATTGAAGCATATAGGATTAACTGACACAACAACACTGAGTATTGGTGCAGGAAAACACAGAAAACTGACTGACCCTTGGGGCATTGGCTGTAACTGGAGGATAACTTGAGTCCTGCTGCTCTCTGCATTCCCAGGATCGTCTCCATCTGTCTTCAACAGCACCACGTCGCTCATGGACATGGTAACCTCTGTAGTAGACATGGTTGTCTGTGACTAACCTGAAAAAGAAGACCAACACAAACAGCATTTTTTTAAACATGATTTAACAAGGCTACTATTAAGCAAAGTAAAAGGAAAGAACCACAATAATCAAAACAGAGAAAATGTGAACTTTGTAAATTACATCAGGCCAATATTGCCACAGTGTCATAAACACAACTAATTTAACTAATCTAAATTGGACTGGACTGCCAATACTGATGCTCTGTGCAAGAAAGGACAGAGCCGACTATACTTCCTCAGGAGGCTGGCGTCCTTCAACATCTGCAATAAGATGCTGCAGATGTTCTATCAGACGGTTGTGGCGAGCGCCCTCTTCTATGCGGTGGTGTGCTGGGAGGCAGCATAAAGAAGAGGGACGCCTCACGCCTGGACAAACTGGTGAGGAAGGCAGGCTCTATTGTAGGCATGGAGCTGGACAGTTTGACATCTGTGGCAGAGCAACGGGCGCTCAGCAGACTCCTGTCAATCATGGAGAATCCACTGCATCCACTAAACAGTATCATCTCCAGACAGAGGAGCAGCTTCAGCGACAGACTGCTGTCACTGTCCTGCTCCACTGACAGACTAAGGAGATCGTTTCTCCCCCACACTATGCGACTCTTCAATTCCACCGGGGGGGGGGGGGTGTAAACGTTAACCTTATACAAAATTATTGTCTGTTATACCTGCATTTTTATCACTCTTTAATTTATGGTTTTTTATCAGTACGCTGCTGCTGCTGGAGTAGGTGAATTTCCCCTTGGGATTAATAAAGTATCTATCTAATTTTAATAAGCAGATAATGTGACCTGATGCACTCAGAATGAAAACTAGGCAGACCTAATAATGTCTCTAGACTAAAATGAGCATCTGATTTATTTTTATAATATCAAAATCCAATACTTCTACTTACAGTAACCATTTTGCTTTTTTGGTTAGAAAAAAAAAACATCAGTGCATTCTGCAGCTCACAGTACAATCATTGAGACAAGTAAGGCGTTAGGATGAAGTGGCTTGTATGCGCAAGACTTACTTAGTGCTACATTTCATAGGTCTTGTGCCTCTATCCAGGCATCCTTGATTAAAAACCCCAGGGTCTGTTAAACATTTTTTTCTTTCTCTCAACCCAATCTTTCCCTTTTTAGGGTCTTAGACACCCATTTCTTTTTGAATGTCTGGACAATTGTCAGTACGGTGGGTGGTTCCCTGGGAGAATCACGGCCAATCATCACTGCAGGTGGGTTAAGGGGATTTTTGAGGTTTAGAGTTTGCCTCTTGGAGAGTCGTTGACAATTGCCTGTGCGGAGGGGATTATCAGAGCAGTGACCATTGCTTAATCAATCCGCACCAATTCACCGCGACCCACTTCGCAAACCAAATCCTGAATTAGCCTAAGGGGAAAACAGCATCTACTTCTATTATAGTTTAATCAAAAACTACTGGAGTTTTTTCAGATATTGTCAATAATTGGCACACAGAATATTATATATATATATATATATATATATATATATATAAATTGGTGCCAATGATTGTCAATTTTTATACTCAGTTCTGTTTTTTTTCTTTGTTGTCACAGTTTTATGTGATGCACAACCCCCTTCTTCATGCTTATCTACATATATGTATTCATTATAAATTGAAGTTTCTAGATGACACTAAATGCTGCCTAAACTGTAATAATTGGTTCAATTTTATTTGTATTCCAGTAGGCTTGTAACTCCTTTTTACAGAATAAAGTGAGTTTTGCACATGATAAAATCACTTCATACAACAAAATCATCTATATAAAATGGTAATCACAACAACAATGCCTCAATTACAGCCTTATCATCTGTGTGACAACACAGTCTAAAAACAGTCAGTAACCATAATGTCACCATGACGTCTTTGAAAATATTCCCAGGTTAGCACAAGATTCACAAACTCAGCAGAAAGTCACTGAGCCACATAAATTCAAATTTAGTTCCGGAAAGCTTTGCAAGCAAAACAGAAATAGTCTGTTTCCATGTGGTGCCTGGCTATAGTGAAAACACTGGCCATGAAGAACCTTGTCAACAAAAGAGATCCTGGGACCCACCTCTGATATCCTGCTTGGTGATGGCTAGAAGCATAAAGCACAATAATAAAGGAACCAACCTACCCATTCATTATCTGCACCCATGTATCACATTACAGGGCAATGAGGAGGCACACAATATAACACACCTAAATGTATCGAACCTTAATAAATCTACAAATATTATTTTAAGTGAACATGCACACACACACACTAGCATGTGCTCTGATTTGTGTTATATTTATGTTCATACACACAGCACAATTATTCTGGACAGAACATTCAATCAAATGGTTATGACATCCACAAAAAAACAAGTTTTGACTTAAATTGGTTCCCCGTATAGCACTAATCTAACCAGTAACTGTTGATTTCAAAATTTCATTTTTTATTTCTTCATTTTACTTTTGTCAGGTTCCTTGCCAGAAATAGAAAATAATTTCAGGCTGTTCTTACATTCGCTGATTCACTCATCAACACTAGTCCTTCTCTATTTTCTACAAGCTACCATCTTGTTTTTTTCCTTCTTCTCCCTCATATATTTTCTTTTTCTTTTGCATG
This sequence comes from Erpetoichthys calabaricus, assembly GCF_900747795.2. Taxonomy (NCBI): domain Eukaryota; kingdom Metazoa; phylum Chordata; class Cladistia; order Polypteriformes; family Polypteridae; genus Erpetoichthys; species Erpetoichthys calabaricus. The sequence continues at coordinate 91,485,280 of NC_041407.2, read as the reverse complement.
GTGATATCTAATTTCATATGTCTCTTACTTCCCTGTATTAATTGAATCCATACTTTCCTTTCAGCTGCAATGTAAAAAATATTCTTAAGTGGTTTGAGAAAGTTTCTTGCTATAGATGTCTGCCTCATGATTCTTAATTCCTTTACTAAAAAATGTTCTCTATGAAGAAATCTTAAAACTCCTGATTTTTATTACCTTCTTTAACTTTCAAAACTGCTACAGTATCTTGCTCTTGCTTAAATGTCACCCTTTACTGTAAGCAGACTTTTCATAAATCGATCTAATATTGGGACTACTACTACTGACAGTGTCATCTCCAGACAGAGGAGCAGCTTCAGCGACAGACTGTTGTCACTGTCCTCCTCCACTGACAGACTGAGGAGATTGTTCCTCCCCCAAACTATGCGACTATTCAGTTCTACCCTAGGGGTAAACGTTAACATTACTCAAAGTTATTGTCTGTTTTTACCTGCATTTTTATTACTCTTTAATTTAATATTGTTTTTTGTATCCGTATGCTGCTGCTGGAGTGTGTGAATTTCCCCTTGGGATTAATTAAGTATCTATCTATCTATCTACTACTATTCATATTCTATTATACTCTCAACTCCCAACTCCAGAGCTTTATATTCTGTGTTTACTAACAATGATGGCACTATAAAAGAGATATTTAATCATATAAGCAACAATATAACTCACTTCTAATGATTTGTTTAATAGCTTCAAAGACTTTTATTATTGTAGTGTTTCTTTTTCTTTTGCTTCTGGGTGACTTCTTACATTTACTGCATACCCTGCATTAACTGCTCACCTGGTCATCCTTTCCCCTAAAACTTTCTTCTTCAAGAAGAGCGCTACAGCAACTGCTGTGGTGATAACTGGTGCTGTAACATTGGATTCCAACCACCCCAGATATAAACTGCTCTTGCCTTTATGGTTCAGTAGTTAATACAGCAGCCTCAAAGCTTAGACCATAGTATTTAGGTTAGCAAAAGTAAAGAAATGGTTTATGAGTTCCACCTTCTCATTAATATAAACAGCTTGCTCCTCCAAACCTCAATATGAACAGCATACAGACATGGTCAAGAGGCTTATTTATTTATTTTTCACCAAACATTAAAATGGACCAAATGCTTAGTCAGAGCTGCTCAGACGTTGGTATGATTATTTTGTGCCAGATATGGTAATTGCAGCAGCTCAGGAAGGTCTGCTCCTTATGATTTTCAGAAGTTATAGAAAGAAACATTTTCAAACCTGTAACCTGGTGCCAGGGGTTATTACAAAAACTACAATAACATAAACAATGAAGATGAATTTGCGCAAAACTGTATTATTTATATAAAACACAGAACAATGAGCAAATGTTTCAAGTGCTTCCTTTGGTCTTAAGCTTCAATGAACACATCCAGTGAGCATATTTCAAGTGTTTCCTTTTGCTATGACAAATGAATATTTAACTAGTGCAATAACTGAAATGAAAAGGCAAACTTCAACACTGTCATGATAAATACCTTTGTAAATAATGAATAACTTCCTTTATTCTTCACAGCAATGAAAATAATGAAATGAGAGTGCAATAACATAAACGACTAAAGGAACTGCAACTGAGATAGCTGGCAGATGAAGAATAATCAAGTAATGAAAATAACTGAAAAATAAAGTAACATTATGCCCCTTAACAAATAAAGTGCACGTTGTATTATTTCCTTTCTTTTTGGATTATAAAAAAAAATCCTGAAGCTAATCTAGGTTACTCCTTTTCAAACAATTGTCTCTTCCCTGAGCAGATGAACATGAGTATGCTGCCATTTCTGCAGGAGAAAGGACATTTGGCACTTTTTACAGCTTTTCACTCAAGTCAGTGACTGGTTGAGTTATTGTAAATGATAAGCCACATTCAGCAATAAATCTGGCAATGCGTATTTTTTGGTTGCACAACTGATCTGGGCTAGAGGCAGCAGTGGTTGTGGTAGCTGTTGCTCCTAGCAATTATGGTGTAAATTGGAGAGCATGAATGGCTGCCTTATGTATTTGATCTGTGTGATATAGTAACATTACCTTTTTCCTTTTTGTGCCATACTGTAGGTTCTTAGAACACACAGTGCACAAACAAGCACCAGGTTTTCTTCAATATATGGCACTTATTGTCCTTTACCCACCTTTTCCCACACCCAAGCCCAACAGCATTTATTTTTAACAAGTTGTTCTACAGCACCAGCATATTCTCCAGTTTTGGCTACGTTTGATTCCATCTTAAGAATAGACTTTGAAATTGTGCTCATAGACTGCTCACAGAAAACAGCTAACCTGCTTGCACATCATTGGTAATTGAGAAGCTACAATTACGCAATTGGTAAATTCAAATGTATCAAAAACAAAACCCTTGTTGCTGGTATTTTAATAAAATTGTGTAGTAGGCATTGACTATTTTTAAAAATTTTAAAAGCAGCCATATTCTAAAAATCTGGCATGAGGTCAGGGTAGAATGACTAGACTTGTCCAGGCTAACAGAAAGGCTGCAAATACTTCAATAACAGCTCTACACAATAGTGATCTCCAAATACCCAATATATTGGACATGATTACTGCATCAGAGGACCACACCTGATTCCACTGCTACAACCCAACAGGAAGGTGATGCTATAGTGGACATGCGATCAAGAAACCTGAACAACTGAAGATTGGAAAAATGTTGCCTGGTCTGATGAATTGTGATTATATGCTGCCAAGTTCATATAATAGAGTGAACATTTAGAAGTAAACAGCATGAATCCATTGATTCTATCGTGGTACAGGTCGATGATGGTAGTGTAATGGTACAGCAAATGTTTTATTTGCACACATTAAGTTTCTTAAAACTATCTAAGCATCATTTTAATACTACAGCATTGTTGGTGACTATTTCATTCCCTAATGGCTGCAGTCTGTCCTTTGTCCAGCAGAATAATGTGTAATATCACAAGGCACACATCATCTCAAGCTTGCTCGGTGGTGTGTATGGTCTTCCGATCTCACACCATCAGAGCACCATTGGGATGATGCTGAATGGGAGGTATGAAGCATGAATGTGTCGCTGAAAAATATACAAGATGTGCATGATACTATCAAGTCATCATAACCCAAAATCTTTGAAGAAGGCTTTCAGCACCATATTGAATCTATGCCTCAAAGACTTTAGGCTGTTCTGAAGCCAAAGGGGAATCCTGAATACTGCTTGACTGGTGTAACTAATAAAGTGACTGTTGATTTTATATGAGAAATGTATTGGCTTGCAGCATTTTTCTACTGAGTATATAGGCAGAATTTTCATTGTTTATACAACAAGGGTGTAAAACTGGCAGACATTATGAAACTACTATATTAGAATCTACCATATAACAAATGCTAAGCTATAACATAATTTTGTGTAGGCATTCAAAAGCTGCAATAATAATCAATAAAATATGATTTGTCGTACTGTGATTTTTAATCATTGATGTCTGTTTTTTTACCGTATATTTAATGAAATCCTTGTCTATCAAATGTAAAAGCATGTATTTTTACAGTTACAAATATGTGTAAGCATTCTGTAACTGTACTTAGTGACCACAATACAAGAATTGACTAAATATGATCTGACAAAAGAACTGGGCTTGTTTGCTGGTATAATTTAAAAATATTCTGCAATGCAATTGATTCATTGTATTTAAGTTGTGTACACTAGAGGATTCAGATGTTATTTTTAATATATTTAATCATAAATACATATATTCTCGATCAAAATATCTGTTAATTAGAATTTCAGGTGTAAGGAATGAAATTCAGTGATCCATAGAATATTCTTCTTTATTCTGTGCAGAACATACCATTATTTAGCCAAAAACTGAACATTGCTCACATAAATCTTGTTTAAAATTGTCTAAAATGTATCCAGGACAAGATCCAAATTGTAAACCGTTCCATCAAGCACCTGCCTTTCAGGATAATATGCTTTATAAATGACCCACACTTATATAAATATTTTAGCGCAAAATGGTCTACCTTTCAAATTACCCTTGAAATAAAATCACTTCCGTTAGTACAAAGATTAATTTTGCTTAACTGGGTGAATCCTAACACTCCCTTAGGTTAACAGAGAAGTTTCTTCTTATATAATTGCAAGACTTTCTTAATGTTATTTAAAATATGCACACCAGATTTGTGACAAATCTCTTCTACTCTCTTAATATAGACCATGTGTGTAGACTGTTTTCTCTTGTCAAATAGCTCTCTGAACTGTAGGAGGAAAGGTCAAGTGTTCAGTTTAATGCAATTTTTTGGAACACAATGTGGAATTACCATATTACAAAGGTATTTGACTAAACTGCTTAACTTTTTTGTTGTTATCTTAATAAAAAAAGAATATTGCATACTAGTGGTGAACAGTACATAGCTAGAAACTTGTCAAACAGGAGTCATTTTTATATCATCATTTTGACTGAAGTTCAGCACATCAGGAAGTTGCCTTTGTTACTTGTCACAAGTGAAGCACATGTTGTAGTGGGGTGGGTGAAGGTGGACGTTCCATTACCTTCTGATACAACACTGCAGGTGGCCATAGAACTGTGGAGGTGGGAAAAGAAGGCAAAGAATGAACAGCAGACACTCTGGTAAAAATGAAAGGGCAGATAGAATTTGGTACATGGTCATGAATGAGAGGACTTTAAGAAAAAAAAATTTTTTATTAAAGCCATCTTGAAATGCTGGTGCATATATTAAATCACATTCATGCCCTTGCATGTACACAATTTTACAGCTGAGGCGTACGCAAGCAAAAGAAAGCCAACTGCATTGTCACTGCATACATTGTCGGGTAGGCTGCCAGTGCACTGTAAAGTTTGCAAACACCTTGGCATACAAACCACACAGCCAGCATCAATTTGATGTGTGCTTTGCGGTGCAAAGCTGTTTACATGCATTGCTCAGTGCACACAGCTTGTTCTATTCACAGTATACCATCTTGTGTGTTCTCCTTCCCTCAAGTCAAACTGGTGCTGGCTGTGTACCTCATATACTTTGACAGCTTTGCTGCTTTCAGACGCTTAGCACACTTTGATGCTGGCAGTGTAATTTGTATTTCAAATTTGTATGCAAACACTACGCGCAAGGTGGGTTATTATGGACTTTCTGATATTTTTGCACTGCTAAAAGACAGGCTTCATTGTAAAATAATGTTTATTACCTGGTAAGTTTATTCTGGTTTGATTAACTGTAGTTTACATAAATCTTGTTTCATCTCAATTTAAATAAAAAGACTTCAATAATAACTTAATTATAAATGAAGTCAGAAGGACTTCATTTTAGGCATTTTTAGGACTATATCATGATATACACTGTTATCATCCAAACTTTTGTAAATATTATGATAAATAATTTTGCTTATATCGTCCTGTGGTGAGACAAAACTGTTGTGGTGTTTTATTACATGTATTTATGAATGATTTTAATGTTTTTTAGAGCCATCAATGGTACAGCACGATAGGCAATCAGTGTTGTAGGAGTTTTTTAAAATAAAAACAGTGTACAGCTCTGATTCTGCGGGTATGAGTACTTATGCGGTCCCTGGGAGTTTAATGGGGAAATTGGGGATAATCACAAATGCATGACTATGTGGTTAGTTCCAGTATCCTCAATGTCACTCTGTGGATGGTAATTATGATACCCACGGGTATAAATGAGAGCCCATGGAGTGTCAGGAAGAGGGCAAGACTGCCAGAATCAGGAGTTTGAGTCAGTGGCCATGTGAGGGAGCGAGAGGAATGGGGCTCCAGCGGTGGATTGTCCCTCGCTAACATTAAAGAGGGGTCGGGGTGATGAGGGGGACTCCTGGAGATCCTGTAGACAGCACAGAAAGTGTATAGAAGATGGGGGGCGGCTCCACGCGTTCCTGTAGACACCAAAGGGTGTTGGTTGCGGTGTGAGCCAGAGAGGACTACGGGATGGTATGCACAGTATCAGATAAGCTGACTAGTTAAAGACAGTACGTCTGAGAGTGGTGTGGAAGTTCCATTTTGTGGCCATGATCAAGTCTGCTATGCAGTGTATTAGATGTGATAGATAGGGGCCACCAGTGTCTGCTGAAAACAGGAGGACCAAGGTGTAACAGAATCTGAGTGAAGGGCAAGGCACCCACAGGGGAATTAGGAGTTACCAGCCATGGTGGCACTTTATCTTTGTGTGTCTGACCCTGTGTACTCAAGATTCCCAATGACCTGACATGGCTGATGAGAGGGAGAAAATGCACCTGAGGGCACTTTCTTTTATGGATTAACTTATTCAATTATTTATTGTAATGCATGGCTTTTGAACACTTTAACTCTATAGTGAAAAATAAAACTTGGCTATTATTCTGAGCAAAATGCGTTGCCTTTGTCCAACTAAGTCATGACTACTGATGTCCCAGAAGGGACAGTTGCACCCATGGGCTGTGAACACAGAACATTACATACCCATCTCTATGTACACACAATAACAGTACCCATTAAGCAATTATCATGTACATTAATCCTATAGTGCAAAACCAGCCAATTGAAGGATCCATTACAATCCGTGAATTTTAAGATACCAAATTTGCATTTTTCATGCGGCTACAACAGACAAGATCAACACAAAGCATCATGGGTAAGTAGTGGGATTCAATCTTCTTTCACAAGATATCGTTTGGAAAACGTCCAAACAACAGACTGATACATCGGGGAGAAATTTTGTGGAGTTCAATATGGAATGTCTGCTACTCTCGTGTTGAATGCCTGTTTTTGTCTTAACCTATGTTTAACTATATAGCTGTATAAATCTACCAGGGCGCTGGTGGGCGTTATTGGCATTTAATGGCCCCATTCAAGTATGATTTCCAACCATCTACTCTCCAAAACACGCTAAATGTTCGATTCACCAGTAATCTCTTCTGAGTTGCTTTTCATAATAAATAAAAGTGTTACGGCTCATTGATTCATAAAAAAATTAAGCCCTTGTTTTGAAATATATAATTACACTGAAGGGCCCAAGCAATATCACTCAAAACGCCACCAGTATCTAAATACTTGGCACAGCCAGGCTCTCGGTGTGTAGGCCCTTTTAAGGAAATCCCAGTCCAGTCCAAACGCGCCCATTAGTTGAGGCTAAAGGGTCAATGCAGCTATGGGCTGGTGCCATTACACTAAACCGATATTCCAAAGTACAGAACACGGACAGCACTGTGCGATTATCTCGGTGCACAAACAATCCGCCTGTCGCTTCCAGCAGGCCGCCATGACGCAGTGTTCACACCATTCGCCTGCATTTCGCCAGGGCGCCAACCCTTCCGCTCAGGCCTCGACCGCCTCCAACACAATGGCCGTCGGCTCCGCTCCCAAGCAGTGGCGCAACGCACATTCACGCTGCGTCGTTCGCACAAAACGCCGCCACGCCACGCAACGCAACGCAACACTACGCCACGCCGAGCGGCGCAGCCCGGGTACTTGGGCGCCACGTGCCGCCGCAGCTCCCCCGCAAGTTGACGTCGCCCCGGTGCGGCGGCACGTACGCGGAGTAGAGAACGCGGCGTGGTGTGACGAGGGTGCCACAGTGAACGGGGACCCAACGGGTCTGCCCCTCGAGTGCCAGACCTGCCCCTGCGCGTTCGTTTCCCTTACCCGAGGACTCGCGCCCACACCTGACTTCCATTACGGGCGTCAGAGACTTACCGTGTCAGTGCGGCTTCATTCCGGGCTTCTGTAAACCCGCGTACCGCTTCTCGCCGCCGCCACTTCCTGCCGGCAGCGCTAAGAGGGAAGCGAGGCGGCCGATTCCTCCGTGACAGCTGACGCTGCTGCGACTGCTGTGAGCGGTTTTAATTCCAGCTCGATGGGCTCGCGAGGCGACTGTTGTTGCTGATCCACCTCCCCTCCTGCAGCGCGCAGCCGAGTGCCTGTGCTGGCGACCTCGTCGGCGGAGCTCTGTGTCGTCTGCACTCCGCCAGCTCGGGCACATGTGCGCCTCCAGACTGCCGCCTTTGTCCAGATTCCAGCGCTCTGGTGCGCTAAGGATCATAGACAAGAAGGGAGAGACAGACAATTCCCACTTGCGCCCACTTTGGTAGCGAACACGGCTGTGGATGGAATGGCACTGCAGGTTACACATGCGTACACATTTTCTCTAGTTAGGCGCATCGTCTGCCTATTTTGAAAACGCGATGTGTTCTAAGTGATGTCATTGTTCAATCGGCTTGTGGCTGCCGGCTTTTTTTTTTCCAGAGCAATCGTTTAAAAACTGAAATGAGAAAATCCTACCTTTTGCCATGTCCTTGCCAGTGGGTGTCGCTACAGCGGCGCCGACAGTTTATCAAGTCTTAACAAGAGAAAAAAAAATGAACACCTTTATGCCCAGCAGCCTTTCTAGTGTTGTCATTGCCAAGGTGCTTGTTTTGATTTCATGCCAGGACATTGCAAGGTAGAATGCTAAAAGAATGGCTTTTACTGTTACCTAACATTATTCATCATCTTTACTTTGTTTAGATCCGTGGGTAGGACCGAGCTTGTCCTGACAACATCAGGAACAACTGCTGGATGGGGTGCCTGTCCATCACAGTACACACACACTCACACAGAAGCTGGTTTCCCAAAATGATGGCTTCTATTGCCTTTAATGGTTTGGCTTAGTCCTCTGATTCCCATGGTAAATGGCAAAAAATATGAAGCCATTCTAAGCGATGCTTTCTTTGCACTTATGTTTAATATACAGAGCATTGAGAAGGAATTAGATTAGATGAGCTTTATTAATCAATTGGGGAAATTCAGATGCATACAGTGGCAGAAGCATAAAATAACCAAGGATACAGACTCGCAGGAGTGATATTACATTCAATAAATGAATCGATAAATACATAAGAAACATATACCAGGTGGAAGCATTGAATTGTCTGATAGCAGTAGGCAGAAAAGTCTCCCCAAAGGTGCTTCTTTGCACACCGTGGTCGAATGAGCCCGTGGCTAAAAGCACTCCAAGAGAGCACCTTCTGGAGGGGATTTTTCACAATGACCTCCAATTTTGCCATCATCTTCTTTTCAGACCCTTCACTTTTTAAAATTTTCTTGTATTATAGCCTTATGCTAAAATCATTCAAATGAATTTTTACCTTTATCAAACATCACTCAATACCCCAGAATTATACAGCAAAAGCAGGATTTTAGTCATTTTTACCAAAAATCTAATAAATAATGATGGACACTATTGCAGTTCTTTCACTAACGTTAAGCACAGGTAAATCCAGGGCTTTGCTCATAGTCATCCAGTGAGACAACAGTAGGGAATGAAGATGGAATCTCACTCTTTACAGTTCACCCCATTAGTTAATGGGGGGCCCACTTCTTATTATTAGTGGCAAGCATAAGGGGTCTCCCCATCAGCATGCATTTAGGGTTAATCTGGCATTTGTATGGGCTACAAATCTAGAAAAATACTTCAGTTCCCTTAGATGGTGTTCTTTTGGAATTACAGCCATACTTAATCTGATAAATCCTTCTCCCCCAGAGCTGAGGTACGAAGACAAAGCATTATGGCATGAATGGAAAGATACTTACAACTTGCTGTTAATGTGGCTTTCACTCCTACATACATACAAACAGTTGGAGGAATTACATATGAGCCTATGATTGTCTTATGATATTTCAGTAGAATCTTTGACTATCTCTTATCCATCTTCGGAGGAGTTTCAGCTGCAACAGGTCATCCATCTGAAGCTAAGTATCTATGGGAGACCATCTAGGAAAAGCTTGGGTTGCTGCTGGAAGAGGTGTTGTTGAGGCCAGTAGGGGGCGCTTACCCTGTGGTCTGAATGTGGATCCTAATGCTTCAGTGCAGTGACGGAGATACTGTGCTGCAAATATGGCGCTCTCCTTCTGATGAGACGTAAAACAGAGTTCCTGACTCCCTGTGGTCATTGAAGATCTCTGGGCATCTTTCAAAAAGAGTAGAGTCCATCCCAGTGTCCTGGCTAAATTGCCCATCATGGCCTTGTCCATTCTGGCCCCCTTATCATCCCCTGTCTCTGATTTGCTATGTCTTTCACCCCTTCACCATCTAATAGCTAATGTGTGGTGAGTGTACTGGCACAATAATGGATGTTGTTGCATCATCTGGGTGGGTGCTACACATGGCTGAAGTGGTACTCCTCTGTCTAAGTGCTTTGAGTAGCAAGAAATTATAAATGTAATTAATTATTATTATTATGATGATGATGATGATGTCTTCAGACCATTCATTCACAGTTATTAGTTACTTAATATTCTTAGGACAGTCGCTTTTTTCCAAATGCAACCAATCACATTTTCTGCTAACCACCTCTTTATCTATCTATCTATCTATCTATCTATCTATCTATCTATCTATCTATCTATCTATCTATCTATCTATCTATCTATCTATTTACACGTCAATAGACAATTTAGCAAATTGAACTTTCAGTAATGTGAAACTTACCCATTAACATTATGCTCTTTCATTAATGTTATGCATTCATTAATCTGAATCTCCTCCATTAACCTTATTGCCCATCCATCCAGCCATCCATTTTCCAACCCGCTGAATCCGAACACAGGGTCACGGGGGTCTGCTGGAGCCAATCCCAGCCAACGCAGGAACCAGTCCTGGGCAGGGTACCTACCCACCGCAGGACACACACAAACACACCAAGCACACACTAGGGACAATTTAGAATCGCCAATCCACCTAACCAGCATGTCTTTGGACTGTGGGAGGAAACCGGAGCGCCCGGAGGAAACCCACACAAACACGGGGAGAACATGCAAACTCCACGCAGGGAGGACCCAGGTCTCCTAACTGCGAGGCAGCAGCGCTACCCACTGCGCCACCGTGCCGCCCCTTATTGCCCAATTAAAGCTTAAGTTGTCTTTTTTTAGTTGTAATAAAGTGGAAAGTCCCCCATGTATTGGTTTCAGTTAACATGCTTTAGCTCCATTAGACATGAGAACATGGAAGCAGGAGTAAGGACTACATCCGATAAGCAGATCAGTGCTTTCTCTTAATTAAAATGAAGTTATGTGTTCTTGATTCTCATGGAGCTTGTGAGTGGTTGATGTATTGCAGTTTGGTCAGACGTGCAAGTAAGGTAAGAATTTCACACTATTCTGTGCATGTGGTAATGCGTCATCCTACTTTTTCTGTATAAACATTTTGTTAAACAGTAAGTACAAAGTACAACAACATTCACATTTCAAAGCATTTTTTTATTTCCATCATAAAAATAAAAATAAAAGTCCATTCCAGTATAGAATAAAAAAATTCATTCTCATTAAAATGTCATTATTATGGAAGCTGAGCTGTGAGAAGCATTAAAGTGACCAGACTTACAGATCGATCATAGTGCTGCACTGATCACCATTTCCACTAGGGGGCCACACTGCCTGGTATTAGGACATGCTCAGGCTCTGCCACAGCTTCTGTGGTTGGAATTAAAATGGCAATCTTGAGGTTTACATTTCAACATTTTAGCCATCAGGGAATTACACTATCTTGCATTAGGACTCAGTTAAGGTCATACTGTGCGTCCGTGGAGGACACTGAATCTGCAAGTTCATAATGTACAGTTTAACACTTTTGTGACTGGTGGGCCAGTTGGGATCTCACAGGGAGACAGTGGTGGGGATTAAAGAGGCGACTGTTGCTGCATTTACAGTAACAGCTCTTGGTAACCAGCTCCATATTGATGAAGAAATCATTCCAAAGTCAGTGCTGTTTACATTGCACAGCTTAAATAAACAGACAGAACTTTATTTGTCCCCAGGAGGAAATTTGTCTTTTTACTGAAGTTATTCACCCATCCATCCATTATCCAACCTGCTATATCCTAACTACAGGGTCACGGGGGCCTGCTGGAGCCAATCCCAGCCAACACAGGGCGCAAGGCAGGAAACAAACCCCGGGCAGGGCGCCAGCCCACCGCAGGGTGCGCACACACACACACACACATACAAAGCACACACAATTTAGAATCGCCAATGCACCTAACCTGCATGTCTTTGGACTGTGGGAGGAAACCCACATAGACACGGGGAGAACATGCAAACTCCATGCAGGGAGGACCCGGGAAGCGAACCCAGGTCTCCTTACTGCAAGGCAGCAGCGCTAACCCACTGCACCACCATGCCGCCCACTGAAGATATTTCAATAATTAAATAAGTAAATAGATACAGTAAATACACATATATAACACACACACTATGGATTGAACACACACCAGACTAGCTAAAAACCTTCTGACTTGGCAGTCCCAGTCACAGTGGGCATATTGCTATTGGTATAAAGGACCCCCTGTCGTGTTTCTTGACATATTTCTGCTGAATGATTAGTTGTCTGAAAGTCCTCAGTGTTGCTGTGTCACAGAGAGGATGTGCAGCGTTGTTCATAATAGCACTCCATTTTGTTTTTTCTTCCACTACTACTTCCAGGGGGTCCACAGAGCATTCCAAAACTGAGCCTGACTTTTTAATTAGCTTGTTGATTCGGTGGACCTCTCTTGGAGAGATGAACGCAGCCCAGCACACCACAGAGTAGAAAATTACACTGGCCAGACATAAGGACACACTTAAATGTGTGCGTTTGTGGTTTGTGCAGTAGGTCACTTCAGGTAAATAAACAGGCCACACTAAAGGAATTCAGTCTCCTGAGAAAAAAGAGCCTGCTCTCTCCTATCTTATTGAGTTCCTCCGTGTTACGAGACCAGTCCAACCTGTCATTGATGTGGACCCTCAAGTACTTGTAGCATTGCACCACCTCTACAGCTACCTCTTGAATAGTGACCAGACATAGAGGCTTCTTGGTACAGCAAAAGTCAAAAAGCAGTTCCTTGGTTTTGCTGATGTTGAGTTTCGGACAATTCCCATAGTTCTCCATCAGGATCAGCTGAGAATCTCTGTAATTCACAAGACCTGCTGTTATGTATGTAGAAGGAGGTGTACCGAGTGAAGAGAAAAGGAGACAGGCCTGTTCCTTGTGCTGCTCCAGAACTGTTACATGTTGTAATGTACAGTAGTGACGTGACTAAGTCTTCACCTTGGATCTTGCATATTTATTTCTGCTGATGCTCTTCAGTTTTCCCCGCTTTAGAAACAGACTGTACTTTCTAAACAAGTTCATTCAGTGCAGAAGCACTATGGCATTATATACAGTGCATCCGGAAAGTATTCATTCCACATTTTGTTATGTTACAGCCTTATTCCAAAATGGATTACATTCATTTTTTTCCTCAGAATTCTACACACAACATCCCATAATGACAATGTGAAAAAAGTTTACTTGAGGTTTTTGCAAAATTATTAAAAATAAAAAACTGAGAAATCCCATGTCCATAAGTATTCACAGCCTTTGCTCAATACTTTGTTGATGCACCTTTGGCAGCAATTACAGCCTCAAGTCTTTTTGAATATGATGCCACAAGCTTGGCACACCTATCCTTGGCCAGTTTCGCCCATTCCTCTTTGCAGCACCTCTCAAGCTCCATCAGGTTGGATGGGAAGCGTCGGTGCACAGCCATTTTAAGATCTCTCCAGAGATGTTCAATCGGATTCAAGTCTGGGCTCTGGCTGGGCCACTCAAGGACATTCACAGAGTTGTCCTGAAGCCACTCCTTTGATATCTTGGCTGTGTGCTTAGGGTCGTTGTCCTGCTGAAAGATGAAGCGTCGCCCCAGTCTGAGGTCAAGAGCGCTCTGGAGCAGGTTTTCATCCAGGATGTCTCTGTACATTGCTGCAGTCACCTTTCCCTTTATCCTGACTTTATCCTGCCACCACCATGCTTCACTGTAGGGATGGTATTAGCCTGGTGATGAGTGGTGCCTGGTTTCCTCCAAATGTGACGCCTGGCATTCACACCAAAGAGTTCAATCTTTGTCTTATCAGACCAGAGAATTTTCTTTCTCATGGTCTGAGAGTCCTTCAGGTGCCTTTTGGCAAACTCCAGGTGGGCTGCCATGTGCCTTTTACTAAGGAGTGGCTTCTGTCTGGCCACTCTACCATACAGGCCTGGTTGGTGGATTGCTGCAGAGATGGTTGTCCTTCTGGAAGGTTCTCCTCTCTCCACAGAGGACCTCTGGAGCTCTGACAGAGTGACCATCAGGTTCTTGGTCACCTTCCTGACTAAGGCCCTTCTCCCCTGATCTCTCAGTTTAGATGGCCGGCCAGCTCTAGGAACAGTCCTGGTGGTTTTGAACTTCTTCCACTTACGGATGATGGAGGTCACTGTGCTCATTGGGACCTTCAAAGAAGCAGAATTTTTTCTGTAACCTTCCCCAGATTTGTGCCTCGAGACAATCCTGTCTCGGAGGTCTACGGATAATTCCTTTGACTTCATGCTTGGTTTGTGCTCTGACATGAACTGTCAACTGTGGGACCTTATATAGACAGGTGTGTGCCTTTCCAAATCATGTCCAGTCAACTGAATTTACCACAGGTGGACTCCAATTAAGCTGCAGAAACATCTCAAGGATGATCAGGGGAAACAGGATGCACCTGAGCTCAATTTTGAGCTTCACGGCAAAGGCTGTGAATACTTGTGTACATGTACTTTCTCAGTTTTTTTATTTTTAATAAATTTGCAAAAATCTGAAGTAAACTTTTTTCACGTTGTCATTATGGGGTGTTCTGTACAGAATTCTGAGGAAAAAAATGAATGTAATCCATTTTGGAATAAGGCTGTAAAATAACAAAATGTGGAAAAAGTGATGTGCTGTGAATACTTTCCGGATGCACTGTATACCCTGGCATTTTCCATCTGATTTCTTCTATCTCCATTCAGAGAAGAATTTAGATCCACTGCACGATTCACGAGTGGTGAGGAGGTATTGTTAGTTGCTTTGATGGCTCCCAATGGCTGGAGTACAGAGTTAAATATTTGTGCAATCATCTCTCCCCACACCTCTCTGTCCTTAAAACATATCACGTAATGCATACAAACTGCGTGATCAAGTCACATCCTTTAGCAAAAATCAATTTTGAATATTTAAAGTCCGATTGAATATGGATGATCAGAATTGAAACAGAATTCAGGGCAACATGTGAAAGCCGACTGTATCTGATCTTACAAATCTGATCCCATGTGGTCTTTGGGTGTTTACATCAAATCCGATTTGTGTCAGATGTGTGAAAAAAATCCAAATCTGGTCATATCAGAATGGTAGGGTGAATGTGGTCACTTGGGGACATTAATAGCTCTCGACAGATCTTACCGAGTTAAAGGAGGCAGAGGGCTTGAAAGAAACAGTTAAACAATTAGTTAAAGGCACAGAAAAATGTCCCTGCTTTACATGGGTAATTTCTCTGCACGGTTTAACGTATAATTATTTCTTAAACCTGGAGTCCCAAAACAGCAATATTTTGAGGGCTTCCCTTTGCATAAATACTAATAAAGAGTGAAATGCAGAGCTCCAAGTTAATGCGTGGTCTGTTTGAAAGTAGTCTTTGCTTCTGGAGAACTTGTCACCAAGTGGTAGCAGTAAACAGTGTTTTAAAGGCTCACACTGCAATTTACCGAGGGGATGATTACATGCGGCATAAACAGTTATCTGGATCATGCTTGCTGAGTGTTCATTTTAACTGTGACTAATTTGGAAGAGTTGATTGTACAACATCATTTATCCAGATGCTACCCACAAAGAGATATTTAAAAAGCATTTACATGTTGACTCCAGTTGTGTTTCTATGCATGCGGGAGGCTTGGGGCTTTTTTCTGGAGGTTTGTATAGCAATGAGTGGTCAGTGCTGCTGCTGCCTTACAGGTCTGGGGTCCTGGGTTCAAAACTCTGTGTGAATGCTCTTACCTGGTTCTCTAATATTCACCCCAAAGACCCCAACCTTAGGTTACTTTTTGAGTTTAAACTGGCCTCTTATGTGTGAATGCACAGTAGTTTCAGAAAGTATTCAAATCTCTTCACTTTCTTCACACTTTATTGTCTTGTAAATTTATTTTTAAATGGAAAAATTTGCCATTTTAATTCATCGATCTATACTCAATAACCCATAATGTCAAAATGGAAACATGTCTTCAGAAAGCTTTGCAGGTTTGGGCTTTTGTCATTGCCGGCTGTCCCATCCATCATCTACACTACCTCTCTATCAATGTATCTGCTCTAATCCATATCCATATTACTAATCCATATTATTAACCGAGAATAAACCGGATTAGTAAACCGGATATGGACGCAGGTACATGGCATGCCCATGGACGCAGGAGACATAGTGCGCAGGCGCCGACAGTGAGCACTAACGGAAATACGAAATAAAGCAACGAGCACAGACAATACGGAACCCTAACCGTCCACACTACACAGCATAGTCAAACCCAACATAGTACGGAAGGTGCGTGCGCCTACAATGCGCGTCTAACACACCGCAGGCAGACCCCCGAGATGGTACAGAAGCCCCAGAGATACGGACTCCACAGCATATGTGAATCACATTACAGTAATACAATAATATGAGTACTCACAGACAAAACAAACACAACAGGCTTCGGCGTCCCGCCCCACAATCAAACCGGAGAGAGTACGGCGTCCCCAAATGTCCACAAAACACAGCATAGTCAAACCAGAGATAGTACGGAGGGCGCATGCGCCTACAACAACTACCACATGCAACACACACACGGCACCGGAGGTATAATATTAGCTCAACTAACGTAAATAAGCGCCTACAACGCGTCACGACTCAAAAACAAAGGAGCTCAACTAACGTAAATAAGAAATGAGGCAACGCGCCCATAGGTAACGACACAGCCACACAAAAAAGAGGATTCAGCCCCCCGCCCCAGAGTGAAACAGGAAAAAGTACGGAGTCCACAAAGGTCCACCATACACAGCATAATAGTATGGAAGGCGCGAGTTAGTACGAAAGCCGAAGGCGCCTACAACGCGAAATAAGAATAAACGAACGCTCCGTTGTAAACGTACGTCATCCTCACACGTCCAAACTGTAATAAGAATAAACGAATGCTCCGTATTGAACGTACGTCATCCTCACACGT
The DNA here is from genome assembly GCF_900747795.2 of Erpetoichthys calabaricus. Lineage (NCBI taxonomy): Eukaryota > Metazoa > Chordata > Cladistia > Polypteriformes > Polypteridae > Erpetoichthys > Erpetoichthys calabaricus. Next base: position 91,468,252 of record NC_041407.2, on the reverse strand, counting down.
CCAAACTATACAGCATAAGTGAATCACATTACAGTGATGCATTATTAACAGTACAACCACAGAAACCGCTCCGTATTAACAGTAAGTGCAATTATTCATATTACTAACGGTAAACAACAGAGAACTAATGGAGTCACGATCACGGCTCCAAAACTATACAGCTCCACTAACGGAGCTACAAACACGAGCCCGCATGGACAAAAACAATAGACGTCGGCGCCTACAACGCGCGTCTGAAACCGCGGAAGCAAAACTGTCTCGGCTCCAAAACCAAACAGCTCGACTAATGGAGCTACAAACATATCTCATACATTCATCAATGTATTTCGGGTTACCCAACACCGGGGGTAGGCGAGCGAAGTGAGCAGGGGGCGGAGCCCCCTTGTGAGTCAAGAATTTGTTCTTTTTACATCTGATTGGCTTCCATAACTGCCGTAGCTCCTTTCTGGGTTGGACCCATGAATGCATCTTCTTCTTCTCCTTCTTTCACAGATATTCACATTTTTAATTGGACTTCTCCAATAGAGGGTCCAGTGTGATTTTTATGACTGGATGACTTTCCAGATGCCATACCCCTCCCATATATTCAGGCTTTGAATGCTACTTCTTTGTATTTCCTTCTTTACTCTGCTTTCATGGTTAGATGTTTAACCCCACATTACTAAACCGGATCGCTTGTTGGTGTTATCTCTGCCCCCAGTTCTCCATCATGGGCTACCACTGCTCCGAGATATTTCAATTTCTTCGATTAACTGTAATACACATGTAAGATGATCATCCACTCAGCTTCTTTGGAGTAAATGAGTGTGTTTACTCGTGTCAACCTCCCATCACGACTTCCAGATGAAATACTTCAAGCACCATGAAACTTATATTTTAAATGACATGTATATTAATATAAATCCATGAAGTAGACATAGCCATTTTTGAATGATGCACAATTTTTGCAAAATGCAATCTGAGGGTTAAAATAAGGACCTTGGTGTGCAAAATGAAATCTCTCTTTCTTCTTCTTCATTTTCTCCTTTGCTTTTTCCCACTTCTATGTGGGGTCGATGTGCTTGATCAGCCTTCTCCAAACAGCTTGGTCCTGCACCTCCTCGCTAGTCAGACCCTTTTCCTTAAGATCTTTTCACTTTCTCTAACCACTTCAGCTTTGGCCTTCCTCACTTTCTCTTCCTCATTCCCATCACTTCTTGGCCTCCTCATGACATATCCATACCACTCATCCTGCTTTCATGTACTTTCTTAGACATCTCTCCCACTTTTGTTGTACCTCTGATTGTCTCAATTTGTAATCTGTCCCTTTTTGGTACTCAATATTCTCATTTCTGCCACATCCAACATCTACTCCTGCACTCCCTTTATAGCCCATGTCTCAGCTTCAAACATCATTGGTGGTCTTCCTATTGTCTTAAAAACCTGACCTTTAACCTTCATCTTAATTCTTCAACCACATAATATGCTCCTGCTACCTTCTTCCAGTTGTTCCATCCACACAGCACTCTGCGGATTGTCTCTGCATCCAGTTCTCCATTTTGGGCTACTACTGATCCTAAATATTTCAGGTTATCCATTCTTTTCTTGTGTTAAATGTAATTAAATCACATCAAGAAAAGTCAAGAAAACCAAAAGACAGTTCGAGGGTATTATCATTTTATACATACAACATCTTTAAAAATACAGCTTGTTTGGTTTTACTGTTTATTTCTTTTTTTAGGTTAGACTCACAAAGTGTTTTTTAATGAACCATCATAAATCCTGAACAGTAGGCAGTGTAGCTGTTAATGGCTGATGTACTTACTGGACTTTAATACACAAGGATGTCACTTCAGTCCCTGTCACTGAGTAAGTAACCTAACCACCCGGGGCTTAGAGGCCGGACATAAGGACACACTTAAATGTGTGTGTTTGTGATTTGTGCAGTAGGTCACTTCAGGTAAACAAACAGGTCAGCTGAATAACATAAATGTCAATGACATCGAGCTGCACCTACACTTGACCCTTGGCTGCTGCAGAGCTGGCACGTTCCTTCTATATGGGAGAAGACCTCTAAAGAATGTAGATGGGTTTCAGCAATGGAAAACATATTATATTCTTCTTCTTCTTCTTTCGGCTGCTCCCGTTAGGGGTCGCCACAGCGGATCCTCTTATTCCATATCTTCCTGTCCTCGTCATCTTGTTCTGTCACACCCATCACCTGCATGTCCTCTCTCACCACATCCATAAACCTTCTCTTAGGCCTTCCTCTTCTCCTCTTGCCTGGCAGCTCTATCTTTAACATCCTTCTCCCAATATACCCAGCATCTTTCCTCTGCACATGTCCAAACCAACGCAATCTCACCTCTCTGACTTTGTCTCCCAACCGTCCACCCTGAGCTGACACTCTAATGTCCTCATTTCTAATCCTGTCCATCCTCATCACACCCAATCAAAATCTTAACATCTTTAACTCTGCCACCTCCAGCTCTGTCTCCTTCTTTCTGGTCAGTACCACCGTCTCCAACCCATATAACATAGCTGGTCTCACTACTGTCCTGTAGACCTTCCCTTTCACTCTTGTTGATACCCGTCTGTCACAAATCACTCCTGACACTCTTCTCCACCCATTCCACCCTGCCTGCACTCTCTTCTTCACTTCTCTTCCACAATCCCCATTACTCTGTACTGTTGATCCCAAGTACCCTGTATTTAAACTCATCCACCTTCTCGAACTCTACTCCTTGAATCCTCACCATTCCACTGACCTCCCTCTCATTCACACACATGTATTCTGTTTTGTTCCTACTGACCTTCATTCCTCTCCTTTCCTCTCATATCTCCACCTCTCCAGGGTCTCCTCAACCTGCTCCCTACTATCGCTACAGATCACAATGTCATCAGCAAACATCATAGTCCACGGGGACTCCTGTCTAATCTCGTCTATCAACCTGTCCATCACCACTGCTGCTATAATAAAAATGGCAATACTATATCAACACTGATACTAATACTGTAACTGTATCACAAACATGATGGCTGAATACTACCAACAACATTAATAATAAAGCAGTGTGGCGTAGTGGTTAAGGCTCTGGACTGCAAACCCTGAGTTTGTGTGTTGAAATCCCACTACTGACACTGTGTGACCACGAGCAAATCACTTCACCTGCCTCGGCTCCAATTGGATTACCTAAAGAAATGTAACTGACTGTATCTCAAATGTTGTAAGTCACCTTGAATAAAGGCGACAGACATAAAAGTATAAGAGGACAGTCTGGATGACACAGGTGTCATGTTTCAGGAAGCATTTCTCCCCAACTGAGGTTCAAAATCGTGTCTCTGGTCAAATTTGTGTTGTTTATTTGTATTAATGTTTCTTTTGTTTATTATGTATATTTTTCTTTGTCTTTATGTGTAGGTGGATTAGGCCTAAGTTATGACTCTTGTGTTTTTGGGTGGTTCCCCAAGGGGCGGGGGCCACCTGCCAATCACCACCAAGAACGGCCTTGCACCCTATTTAAGGGAGGGCCTTCCATTGTTCCTGACGGTTTATTTCGAATATTCTAGGGAGTGGTGAGTTATTACGAGTTTCTGTCTTTGCTGTTGCCATTTGATTTTCTGGAATTTTGAACCTCTGCTCTGTTTTTGACTGCGCCTCTGCATTTTGTATTAGGATGTGTTTATTGATACTTTTAACCTATGCTCTGTTTCGACCACCGCCTCTGGATTCTGTGTTTGGGACTTTGTTCACTGTGGATTGCCTTGCCTTTTCAGGCAATTTCTTGTGCTCTTTGGAGTTTTATGTATGGCAGAGCCTTTTAGGAAATAAACCTTTTATTGTATTAAGATTTATCAAGGCCCATTTTGGCTTCTATTTGGGGTTTTTGTCTACTTGTGGACAACTTTGGAAAGTGTTTTGGTACCTGTGCTTTGGAACTCTCCAGTTTCATGACAACAAGGGCAGGTTGATTAAAATATTAATAATAATAGTAAACACTACTAAAGATAAAATGATGCATCAGTGTTACAACTGATAAAAGAGAAAGGTAGATTATAAGCATATTAATAAAAAACAGTTAATGAAATGAAAGGATGGACAGAAAAGTAGTTACAAAAAAGGATTGATAATAATAATTGTTATGGCTAGAGGGAGGTAATGGAGTATTCCAGTGTACTGCCGCCTGAAGCCACTTGAGGGAGCAGCTGAGTATTTATGACTGAACTTACAAAGAGAGACTGAACAAGTGTCCTGAATTTGTATTGAAGAACTAAATTTGTGTTCTTCTCCTGAAGCTTGCTGCTGTACCTCCTGTCTGCTTTGCCAGCAATCTGAGCAATAATTACGCTTTTATTTTGGATATTACTTTTGAGAATCAGCACATGCTTGTATATCTTTAAAAGGCTTCCTCTTATTTGAATTAGCAGACTGGGGATGTCAGTAGTGATCAGGATTAGGGGAGCGCAGTGGCAGCCAGGGAGTGTTCAGTCCTTTACTATAAATGGGTCTGGCTGGCCAGAATCAGAAATAGGCAGTATGACTGTCTGGACCAGGGTTCAATTGACTTTGGATAAAAAAAAGTCGATCCTGTGGCTGTCTCAGGTAAGCTGGCTGACTCTTTGGAGTTTTAACTTTCTGAATCTTATAAATAGAATTAATCAAGATACAATTTCTTAAGTAAAGCTGGCATAAAAGACTGTGGAATTGCACCAAGAAAGAGATGTGTAAATATGCTCCTTTAATTTGGTCAAGGGCGGCACGGTGGCGCAGTGGGTAGCGCTGCTGCCTCGCAGTTAGGAGACCTGGGTTCACTTCCCGGGTCCTCCCTGCGTGGAGTTTGCATGTTCTCCCCGTGTCTGCGTGGGTTTCCTCCGGGCGCTCCGGTTTCCTCCCACAATCCAAAGACGTGCAGGTTAGGTGGATTGGCGATTCTAAATTGGCCCTAGTGTGTGCTTGGTGTGTGGGTGTGTTTGTGTGTGTTCTGCGATGGGTTGGCACCCTGCCCGGGATTGGTTCCTGCCTTGTGCCCTGTGTTGGCTGGGATTGGCTCCAGCAGACCCCCGTGACCCTGTGTTCGGATTCAGCGGGTTGGAAAATAGATGGATGGATGGAATTTGGTGAAATGTGACACAGTAACATTACCTTATGTAGCTGACATGATTACCTAATGTAGGTGACAGTGTTAGAATTTCTTTTTTCTGTGGCAGTATTGGTGGCACAGTGATTGTAGTTGCTGGCAGCAGCAGTGATCAAGCGTTCATTTAAAATACCTCAATGGATGTCACAATGTAATGTTAATGTTGGAAGTACAGTAATAAACAACTGTAAATATACTAATAAAACTTTCAAAAACAGGGCAAAGACTCCAGGAAGGCTACAACACATAACAGATGGAGCCTACACAGACAGCAAGGCAGGCACCAGTTCTAAATAGGGTGCCATTCCACCAGTGTGCCAACTCACACTTGGTGTTGGTCACTCAGTTTATAGTCACCAGTTAAACCTGCTGACATACTTTATTAGACATGTGGAGAACATACACACCCCACAATGACTGGGCCAGAATTGAACCCAAACACCTGCAACTGTTATGTAGTATTTTTAGACACATAGACACTGGGCTGCCTGGGTTTTATATTCATTTTTATTAATGTTAGGTTATGGAATCCTTACAAATAGAGTCCAAAAATAACAAGCACAATTAAATACAATCGATATATAAAAAGAGCAAATGGCAGTATTGTAAGTACATAAATGAACAGTACAGTAGTTTCAAGCTCAGGTTTAAATGTATGGTCATGCCTGCACTGTACAGACTTGTGACTTATATTACATCGCCAACAACAGACAGTGACTACTGCATTAGATGGCACCTATAAGAAACACTCATGCATCAGTCAGCGTGTGTGGTTGTCAACCAGCCTTACATGTCAAGTCACGATTACATAGTGCACATGAAGGATTCTCTTTTTACTGATTTAATAAATCATTTCAATCTTAAAGCGGTTGAGATGCTTTTCTTAAAGGAACATTCCAACTCTCCACAGAAGATCACAGCCATTTTAGCTCTCTGAGAAGGGGCGGAGCCAAGTAAACAAATTAAAGTGACTGACAGCACGGTGAAGAGGAGGTGGAGCCGAAACAGAAACAGGCCAATAAGCAAGAGAAAAGGGACAAGTGATCACATGGTCTCAAAACTGTAACACTTTCGAATGGGTGATTTAAAAGCTCGTCGCATATAGCTACATAACACAGACAGAGAAACTCTGTAATGGTCTTGTTACATAGTAGTAAGTGACTTTATTATGAAAAAACGTCCCTCTGGGATAATAAAGGTTTAAGTCAAACTAACCTAAAAGGTGCATTATCATAGACTGGTGCATTGTAAGCTTCCAGACCACACAAAGCCATTATTAAGGTCTATTATACAGCAGGACCTCACCAATAGATTCACTTAGGCTGCCATTTTTCTCAAGTAGTAGTAGTAGTAGCCAGTGTTACCCCAAAAAAAGAATGTGTCAAAAAAGAAATGAGGAAACAGAGGCAAAATTATAAAGAAGCGATCTACAAATTCCATCCATCCATCCATCCATCCATCCATCCATCCATCCATCCATCCATCCATCCATCCATCCATCCATCCATCCATCCATCCATTCATCATTTTTCTAAAATGGCTTATTCAGAGCATGACGTGAGGAAGCTTGAGCCTATTCCAGCAAGAATTAGGCACCGGACCATTGCAGGGTGAACACACACACATCAGGAGCCAATTCAGCAATGCCAGTCCTCCTGGCCTGCATGTCTTTTTTAAGTGTGGGAAGAAACCCACGCATTGCCAAAGGCAAGTGATTAGCATATCTAGGGATGTGGCACGGCAGTGGACACTGCAACCATTGACAAAGATGTTTTTTTGTATATTCTCCATGCAATAGAATAAAATAATTGTTGAGTACATCAGGAAGTTACTTTGACATTAAATTAGATTAAATATTGGACTCTGTAAAGAAGCACTGCCTAAATAATGTGTGGCTAGCAGGCCAGATTAAGCCTGAGAGCAGCACAAACGGCTCACCTGTTTTTGATTGCTTTATGCCCCTCTTAATCAACTTCCACTGATTTGCAACATACATCATATTTACAATCTTTGTGCAGGCTTATTAGACATAAGTGAGCTTAAAGACCACTTGGGGCTGTCAACCCCCACATTGAAATAGGGTGAAGAGGGGTTGGAGCCGACAACAAATATAATTTATGACTGGCTAGAGCTACCAGTATGTCATCTGTCCTCATCCTGCTAGATCTCTCATCTGGCTTCAGCATGGTCATGCCATCACTAGGACTAACCCTAATGTGGTTTGAGTCCTACCTCTTTGGCAGATCCTACCATGTGTGCTGGCAAGGAGAGATGTCAAGGGTGCACCAGGCATGTACAGGTGTGCCCCAGGGATCAGTGCTGGGCCCTCTCCTCTTGTCTCTTGACACCTCCTTTCTTGGCCATATCATGTAGTCCCATGGTTTCTCTTACCGGAGCAAAGCCAATGAAACACAGTTCTAATAATAATTAAAATACACTTTATTTATATAATGTCTTTCAGTTGTACGTGTTGTTCCCTCCACAGCACCCCACGATATCCATTTGAATCTCTGTATGTCTCACTGATATTATAACTTGGATGAACGAAGACCATCATCTCCAGCTCAACCTGGCAAATACGGACCTTCTTGTTATGTCAGCGTGTCTGTCTCTTTATCACTCCATCTCTGTTCAGCTCAATTCACTGTCACTAACACCCATCAATACACAGCCTTGGGAAGGTGATTGATGACAACCCGTCCTTTGCTGACCATGTTGCAGTGGTATTAAGGTCCTGCAGATTCAATCTATACAGCAAGATAATACGGTAGATAACATAACATGCATCACAACTCCTGGTCTAGGCTTTGGTCTTTGGCTTTGGGTCACATCTGCTCCACTGCAACTCTCTGTTGGCAGGAGTACCTGCATGTGTCACCAAGGCACTGCAGATGTTTCAGAATGTAGTGGCACATCTGGCGCTCAACAGGTTGAGGCAGGCACATGTCACTCCTCTCTTTAGATCGCTGTAGTGGCATGTATTACGTTCAACATCTTGACGATTACTTACAGAGTAGTCAATGAGTCAGTACCCCATGTATTTGGAGACACTTTTGAGATCCTCTGCTCCTTCTCGCCCACTCAGGTCTGCTGATGAATGGTGCCTGGTGATGCCAACTCTGTGTGGCATAAAATCTCAATCAGTACTTTCGTCATATGTATCTCCTAACTGCTGGAATGAGCTGATCAACTCCATTTCGAAATTCTGTCTCCCTCAATGTGTTTAGGCAGCTTTTGATGGCTCTCAGGTTTGTGAATTTGGGATATTAGCTGTTAGGCTTATGTACCCTAGGAATTGTCACTCACTTGTATTTTGTTCTGTACTTTTCACTTGTGATGGTCAATTTTGAACCCTTGTCCTGTCACGCTTGTTCCATAACAGTCCCACATACTGATGTTACACCATTATGTTGACATATTTTGTAAATTGCTTTGGATAAAAGTGCCTCCTAAGTACATAAATGTAAACAATGTATTGGGCTACAAAGGCTGCAAATGGCCCTACTTATACTGCGCTCCAGTTGAACTGGGAAGTCAGAATTTCCATATTCTCAGCAGGAAGTTTCAACTTCAATGCCCCCACAAGTTGGATTTCCCACTTAGAAAGTCAGGAGAGCCTCACCAACCCCGACCTCAAATATCCAAGATGGCTGCACTGCGCATCGACTGAAGTTAAAGCTTATAATGTTAATTAGTACTTCTGTCTATTCATGTCTCATTAAATCAGTCATACTCAACAGATAAAAGTCCAGCTGCTAATTGTGGACATGTTGCTACGGAGTTGGGATGTTAAAAATGTGGCATAAGGTATTGGTCAGTAGATGCCTGTATTCTGAAAGAGCACAACAAAGGTTTTTGTTGAGGTGTTTGTATTATTATTGTCAACTCTGGGGTGGCGTCATTAAGCTCTGACATCTGAGATAAATACAATGCAGTATTAGACAACAGTGTGCTGGCCTCTTTTAATGCCAGACTGGGAGTACTTCTGGTGCCACAGCACTGTCCTTCGAAAGCACTTCTGGGCCAAGCAGAAGCCCACTAAAGTAGGGATAGCATTCACCTGCAGCTCCCCCAGGTGGCACCCAAGTTCCCAAACAGGGCTGCTTATTAGGACTACAGCTCCCAGTATGCCCTGGGGGTGTAGAAATGAGAGTTCTACCAGAGGAATGCTGCCACCCTGTGAGTAGGGGGAATACATGGCCCCTAGAAGTAGTCTCTATCTGTCCTTCTGTTATGACCTCATGACTGGGAAAGGTTCCAGCAACGAACCCGGCCGGGATGCCTACCCATCCACATCCTTTCACTACAGCCTCCTGGGCAGGCAAAGAATCACCCTCTGTCCCAGTTGGATGCCAGTCCATCCATTATGGCATTCACAGTAGCCATTTGCCAACTTTGGGCATGTGTACATTGGCGGAAATGGGAAGAGGGTGTTTCCTCCACACAATTCATTCATTTGTAGCTTTTGCAAAGAAACAGATTGATTTGTTTGGACTGACAGTGAGGAGGAATTGTTACTGAACTGCTGAGAAAATTAAATGAGCAAGATCCATTCACAGAAGTACCCCATAATATGCATGAACCAATCAGAGTGCGATTAGAGCAGGGGTCTTCAATCACAGTTCTGGAGGGCCACAGTGGCTGCAGGTGTTTATTCCAACTAGTTTCCTAATTAGAAAGCAGTCCATGCTGATAATGAAACTGTTTAGCTGGTTAATGATTGCATTCATCCAAAGAGTCATTTTAATTGCACTGTAGAGTTTCCTTCTGTGAGAACATTATCCAAGTGTTTTGTGGACCAGAATAGATTTAAACTTCATGGTCCTTCCAATTCCTCTCTCATTCATTTCTAAATATTTTTATCACACATACTTCATGCTAAGCACATGAGCTGGAGAGCTGCTGGTTTATTGGTTATCTGCATCTCATTATTAACTAATGTCTGCAGTTAGGAGACCCGGGTTCGCTTCCCGGGTCCTCCCTGCGTGGAGTTTGCATGTTCTCCCCGTGTCTGCGTGGGTTTCCTCCGGGCGCTCCGGTTTCCTCCCACGGTACAAAGACATGCAGGTTAGGTGGATTGGCGATTCTACATTGGCCCTAGTGTGTGCTTGGTGTGTGGGTGTGTTTGTGTGTGTCCTGCGGTGGGTTGGCACCCTGCCCGGGATTGGTTCCTGCCTTGTGCCCTGTGTTGGCTGGGATTGGCTCCAGCAGACCCCCGTGACCCTGTGTTCGGATTCAGCGGGTTGGGAAATGGATGGATGGATGATTAAGAAAACAGGCAACAATTAAAAATGAAATGCAGCTGCTAAAATCTAAAGTAGGCAATTAATGGTTCTGAATGGTAACAGGCAAGAGAACTAAAATTAAGCCCAAAAAACATATAGCTTTAGTAGTAAATAAAAGGTATCTAATTAACAAATTAGTTAAAGTGAAAACCTGCAGCCATAGCAGACCTCCAGGACTGTAACTGAGGACCTCTGATCTACAAAGTAACAAAAATTTGTCTTTGATGAATAAAGGCACTAACAAGGCATAGAGTTAAACACCAACTTTCATTATCAGCAAGGACTGAGTTCTAATTAGGACACTGGCTGGAATGAAAACCCGTAGCCACTGTGGTCCTCCAGGACCCCTGGATTAGAGTCTACACTTTCAGAAGTCTTTGTCCACACTGAAACGCTGAGCCCGCATTTTCAGAAGTAGACATCTCCGTGTAGCGTTTTTAAATAGTCTCCATTTTCAGGGGTTAAAAATTTTGGGGTAGTTTGAACAAAAGATGAAACTAATGTCTGTGTTTTTAAATGAAAACATAGTAGCATGGACCAGGCTTAACACAATGGTATAAAAGCGAGCGTCGTGTATTTCCTGGTTGTCGAAATTTGTGGATACAACCTGAGATGCCTGAGGATCACCTTCATGGCTCTTCCAAGATATGCAATACTACGCCAGGGCACGAGCGGCCGCCGTCACTAATGGTCTTGTTTCTTCCCTCCGCAGCTCTGAGGAGGCACTCAATGAGGGTGTTTGACCCGCCCCCAGCATCCAGAGAAGGCTCCGCCCCTTTTGGCTGGAGTTCTATAACTGCATGAGCGCACTAAAAAATAAGAAGCCAGTTAAGGCAACTTACGTGGGCAGCTAGCCTGAATTTTTGTTTATGTGCTGCCATTGTGCACTCGTTTTTGTTTGCCAGAAAATAAAATGATGTGCCCTTGTTAGCTACTCAACTATTTCTTGGGATCCCTTTGAGTTAATTTGGGACCACCACAAATCCAAAAGCTCTAATGTTTCTTTCTGTACTTCATAATTGATCTCTGGTGGCAAACTTTTTTGGACCTCCTCCTTCGGTTTGCGTTTTTTGCTCAGTTTGCTTGCTTGTGTTTTGAGTTTATTGCCATGTCCCCAGCTATGATTTTTGTGTTTCATGTACTAAGCTTATATGTCTTGATTTTGAATCTTCTGGTTTTGACTTTTCTTCCCTTTCCCCTCATTCCATTCTCCATTCAGACTGCTGCCGCTCAGTGCAGTGAGCACAGATGTGTGACCAAGTCAAAGCTGAGAGACAGTGGACCTTCTGTTTAGCACATTTCAATCAGTGCACCACAGCCTCCACCTCAAAAAACAAAAAATGGAGTCATTGCATAACGTTTAAAAAGATGCAGCTTTTTAGAATTAATGTAAACCAGATGCCTAAACCCTCTGTGGTTGACTTGGAGGTGTTTTATGCACAGCACTTCTTGATTTCTTGCCTTTTTTTGCACTAATGACCTCATTTATATATCAAAATCTGTCATTTTTAGGTCTTTTTACCAGGCTTATCATGGGTTAAGTCAGTTAACCTGCATGTTTGCTGCTGGACTTGCATGAGTTCCCAGTTTTTTTTATATTTGTGTGCTTATGATTTGTAAGTCACCATGGATGAAAGGGCCTTCTAACAAAATAAACATGAACAAGGAAGTAAAAGACAAAGCTTCAAGTCCTGTTGTCTTTTCCAACATGTAAAAGAATGAGGAAGGAACTCTTCTCAAAATTCAAAGCCCAGGTCAGGCATTTCCTTTTCCCCACCAACACCAAGAAATTTCCTGTTATACTGGAAGAAATGGAGGAGGCAGCTGGACTAGCCGGCCAGTTGATGTAGGCCTGCCACCAGAGGGTTCAGTGGGAAAACCAATAAAGGGAACGTGCGGAACTTCAAATGTGTGCTTATGGCCAGACTTGTGCTTATTAAATGGACACTTGTGCATGAAGTGCAAGGAAAAGGTAGTTGCTCACTATTTGCACATTTTATTGGTGATGATATAGAATGTTCATATTTTCAACGTTGCTATTGTTTTATCAAAAAAAAGGGCTTAATAATGTCTGACTCCAAACCTGGACACAAATAAATGAACATACACAGGCTTGGTCCGCAATAGAAGTAAAATCCTGTAGTACTTCTTTATACTCCCTGCTCTGCTCTCCAATAAATGCAAGTTATCGCAAATATACTAAAAACCAATTGCGCTTTACTCACTCAGAATATGGAACCAAATTAGAAAGCATTATAAGATGGAAAATCTTTTATTGGTGGCACCTCTGCAAGAGAACCACTTCTTTCAACCCTCGCAAACATATCCAGTTTTTAATACCTGGAAAAGTTTTGGGATTAAAATGCTCAGAGATCTTTATATAGACAACATATTTACATCTTTTGAACAATTACGTTCAAAAATTCAACCTCCCAGCTACACATTTCTTTCACTATCTTCAAATTAGAAATTTTGTTAAACAGAAATTGCCCGATTTCCCCCATCTCGCACCCTCCACAATGCTGGAAAAAATACTGCTCAGTCTCGAGGAATTAAACACCATTTCCGCATTATATAAAATCTTATTAGAGTCCCTACCTTTCAAAGATCCAAGAGGATATTGGGAAGAAGATCTCTTAATATATCAGAAAAGGAGTGGAAGGTAGCAAAGCAGAGAATTCACTCCAGCTCCATATGCGCAAAGCAGAGAATTATTCAACTAAAAATTATATATTGAGCTTGTCTGTCTCGCTTAAAACTGTCCAAAATGTTTCCAGGCCAGGATCCAACCTGCGAGCGCTGCAACCAAGCTCCTGCCTCACTGGGTCACATGTTTTGGGCCTGCACCAAACTAACATCATTTTGGACCAAAATTTTTAAGTGCCTTTCAGACAGCCTTGGGGTCACAATCCCTCCTAACCCATTAGCAGCTGTGTTCGGTGTTCTTCCAGACGGACTTGAAGTGGAGAAGGACAAGCAAACGGTGATTACATTCATTACACTTTTGGCACGCAGACTTATTTTGTTAAATTGGAAGAATCCTAACTCTCCTCTGATAAGTCAGTGGGAAACCGATGTTTTATATTATTTGCAATTGGAAAAAATCAAATTCTCAGTTAGAGGATCTGTACAAAATTTTTTCAAAACCTGGCAGGATTTAATCAATATTATTTTAGAATAAGAGAAATAACTATTACCGCATTTAATTCCCTTCTCCATCTCTTATTTACATAGATATTTATTTCTCCCTTTCTTTTGTTTATTATTGCCTTATTAAAAAGCCCTAAGCAATTCTCCTTTAGCTAAGCTCTCCTTCTCAGGGGTGGGGTTTGATTTGTCTTCAATTTTTTTATTTTTTGTTATAAATTAATCTATTTGTATGGAATGATTACAATAAAAATTAATAAAATAAAATAAATAAATAAATAATGTCTGACTCCAAAATTGAACTTCTTCTAAAATAAAGGGATACATAACCTGAATTGATTATTAAAAGGGTGAATCATTTTATACAAGTGAGTGCAAAAAGGGAGGTGACTATTATATGAAAAAAAGGAAAAAGGAAAGAAAGGTCAAAGGGGTTCTAATTATAGCCAAACTGACGACTTACAAGAACTAAAATAGTCTGACTGGTGTAGAATCACAGGAATACATTATCCAACACAAACAATTCATAACACAAAAATTAACAATAGTCTTTACATATAATACGCTACCGCTGCTGTTTGTTTGTCTGTCCAGGAGTTTAAATCACCTGTAGCTCACAAACCATTTGACCGATTTGACTTGAAATTTGGTACACATATACTACGTGGCGTCTGCTATCCACTTTCGGGGTGATGATTGACCTCCAAGGTTATTCCTCTTTTTACATTTATTTTATTGTATGGTAGAATCAACTCTCGGCCACGGCCAGCAGGGTGGTCGTGCGTCACATGCATACGGGCGCCGTTCTCATCCCCACCACGTTTGCCGTCACTTCCCCTTCCTCTTCATGTCTTAAATCATTCTTGAGGCAGATTGAAGACTTGAGTGCCAGCTTAAGTGTAAAAGTAAAGAAAACATACTAAGTACTTGCAACACAAACACTGACGTAATCAGTTTTAACACGAAAAGATGCCATGGGCCGCTAGGGTGGAGAAAAGAGGAGCTGCTCAGGAAACAGCAAGTGCATCAACCTCTGAGCAAACGAATGGTAAACGTACAGAGAAAGAGGATGAAGACTAGGAATGCTCACGTCAGGTGTATTCAGTGTATGTTATCGTACAGTGCACCATTACTGGTTTTATTATAATGAAACTGAATTCCTAGGAAATATAATGAGTGACAAGAATAATATCAAAAATAACGACTGAGATTTTAAACCGATTACTTCATTAATATTATAGCAGACATGTTACAATCAAAGGAGATACTGTCATAAGGCGCAGTGAATAGAGGGGTGTACAAATAACAGTCCCTGAGCAGGGTTTTAATTACCACTCTACTAATGTTGGGTGGGATCTCCTATTACTCTCAGAAAAGCCCCAGTTCTTCACGACACAGATGCCACCAGATGTTGGAAACCTTCCTTTGGGATTCTGGTCCACGTTGACATGAGCACATCACACACGTTCTGCACATTTGTCAGCTGCACATTCACGCTGAGAATCTCCTGTTCTGCCAAATCCCAATGGTGTTCAACTGGGAAGGCCATTCAAGAACATTGAACTTACTGTCATGTTCACAAAGCCAGATGACTTGGAGATGACTTTTGCTTTGTGAGACAGTGCATTATCATGCTAAAGCAGCCATTGGTACATTATGGCTATGAAGGGATGTACATGGTCAGCAAAAGTGCTCAGATAGGTCATGGCATTCAAGTGACTGGCATTAACAGGCCCTACCATCTCAGCATACCTCAACAGAAATCGAGATTTATCAGACTAGGATACGTTCAACTGCCCAGTTTTGGTGAGCCTATGACCATTGCAGCCATGGTTTTCTGTCCCCGTTGTGGTCTTCTGCTGTTGTAGCCCATCCACCTCGAGGTTCAACGTGTTGTTCATTCTGAGATGCTTTTCTGCTCACCACAGTTGTACAGACTGGTTATCTGAGTAACCATTGCCCTTCTGTCAGCTCAAACCAGTCTGGATATTCTCTGTCATTGGCAAGGCGTTCACAGTTACAGAACTGCTGCTCTCTGGATGTTTTTTGTTTTTTTGCACCGTTCTGAGTAAAATTGTAAGACTGTTGTGCGTGAAAATCCCAAGAGATATCAGCAGTTACAATAATACCCACTCCAACCCCATCTGGCACCAACAATCATGACCTGGTCGAAATCACTGAGGCCACATTTTGTCTCCATGCATTCTGATGTTTAATGTGAACAGTAACTGAAGCTCCTGACCTGGATCTGCATGATTTGATGCATTGTGCTACTGCCACACGCTGGGCTGATTAGAAAACTGCATGAATAAGTAATCCCAAATGCATACCACAGGAAAAACATAAAATGCATAGATATTGATGCAAGGTACAATATAACATCATAGAATAAAACAATATTAAAACATTAGAACATTCTAGACGAGAACAGGCCATTCAGCCCAACAAAGCTTGCCAGACCTATTCAATTATTTCTTCCAAAAAACATCAAGTCAAATTTTGAAAGTCCCTAAAGTCCTCCTGTCTACCACACTACTTGGCAGCTTATTCCAAGTGTCTATCATTCTTTGTGTAAAGAAAAACTTCCTAATGTTTGTGCAAAATTTACCCTTAACAAGTTTCCACCTGTATCCCCGTGTTCTTGATGAACTCATTTTAAAATAACTGTCTCGATCCACTGGACTGATTCCCTTCATAATTTTAAACACTTCAATCAGGTCACCTCATAATCTACTTTTACTCAAACTCTAAAGGCTCAGCTCTTTGAATCTTTCCTCCTAACTCATCCCCTGTAGCCCTGGAATCAGCCTAGTCGCTCTTCTCTGGACCTTTTCTAGTGCTGCTATGTCCCTTTTGTAGCCTGGAGACCCAAACTGCACACAGCACTCCTATATAATACTATAAATCTTATGCCAACGTAACTGTAGTATACATTCAGTCTGTGCTGTCTCCTGTAGAACAACACACTGGCTACTATGGACTGGTAAAATCTTCCCAGCAGCCTGGTGGACGCATCAAAAGTCCGTAGACTCCTTGGGACACACAGTCCACCCTGGCCCTTCTTACACAGCACCACCGTGTTGTCAGTCCAGTCCAGTTTGCTGTTCATGTGGACCCCCAGGTACTTATCATCACTTTGTATCACCTCCACATCAATGGTTATCAGGGGTTTTTTGATATCCACCAACTCTTGTCTTGTTGATGTTGAGCTGGTGGGGTTTTCCCTGCGCCACAAGACCAACAAACTGATCAAAACTAGGAATCCAATAGCAAAATAAGAAGACATTTTTAACAAGAGAAGGGATAATATAATAATTTAAAAGGTGTAAAGAGTAAGAGGCAGGAGATAACAAAAAACAACAACCTGCTGAGGACACCAATATCTACAGTAGTCACTTCACTTGCTAGTATTGCATTTTGTTGTGTGCCCAAGGATTAAAATTTTTGTGTTATGCAATGCATGTGTAGGTAGTCATTTGACATCAGTAAGTCTATTTTAGCTTTTGTAGGTAATCAGTTTGACTATAATTACAAACACTTTGATTGTTTTACTTTATCCTTTACATCTTTTCTTTTTTCATATAACAGCCACCTGCTTTAAAATAGTCGACTTGATATTTGCAGGTTTAATTCTAATAGTTATTAAGGTGGTGTATTTAATTGGAATAATTGTATAACCACTTTATAGATGTACTGCATTGGATTTATGTGCATTTTTATTAGTTATCATTTTCTTAACCTTAACTGTTATAACTTTCTATGTGTGTTGCATTATCTTATTCTTCTTTATTTAAGAAGCGGCCGCGCTCTTTCATTTTGCGGGTCGGGACGCGCCTTGAGGCAGAGATGGTTGACATGATCTCATCAGTTCAGGTGTGCAGTCTACGAAGTAGTCTTTGTATAATACTGGACTGGAAACCACCAAATTACAGGTTTAAGTCCTCCCTTGACTCACGGGGTGACCCTACTGTAAGTCGCTTAGCCTGTCTGGGTAGGCAGACGCTTTGCAGTTTTTAAATGATCGTGAATACTCCCTCATTTTTATCAAGTACGGCGGGATTCTTATTTGTGTTTTTTTGAGTAGTATTCCTAAAGAGATATAAATCAGTAAAAGTAAAACAGGAATACATCGGCAGGTAAATAAAAAAGGTGGTGCAATCGTACCCAGCAGGCCGTGTACGAGTTACGCTCTTCTCGGTTACAGTCAGTCAGAGAGAACTTTAATAAAAAACATCTACGGTTTGCGGATCAAAACTTTTATCACGTCATTGCTCTGATAATGGATGCTTTGGCATCAGTAGTTGTCTAACCGTCTGTTTAAAACTCCACATTTCTACTTCACACAGAAACGGGCAGAACGCCAAGCTACATTCTGTTTACAAAGAAAGACACTATACAGCTATGAAAAGACGCATTCGGTTTTGCGCAACTATACGATGACGATTCCTTGAAACCGCGTCAAAATCATGAGTAAGTTTGGGAACATAGCGCACGTTTTAACTGAAGACATGATTCAGTTCCTTGTGTCTCCTGTGAACTCTACTACTCGTCTGACATCCATTCTTCCACATAAATAAACAATAAAAGTTATAATTGCAATTTTCCGTGGCAGCCCGTCCTTATTTGGAGAAGGATTTCTCAGAGGCTGACTTTTTGAGCGATTTCCCAAGCAGCCAATAAAATGCCGACTAGCCAGCGGTTGTCCAATCAGTGAAACCCAAAGGCCGGGCCGCGTTCCATCGTGAATAATTGACCGAGATTCTTTTTTTTTTTTACAGCCTGGTGGATGAAGCGCAGTTTTCTCGATTTCCTCTACTCAAGTCCCGTACTTCTCAACTGAAATGATCGTACGAAAATGGACTCTCTTTACGCTCTTCTTATTTTTCCGGTGGTTCCGAATGATCGCTGTCCATGAACAAATAGGTAAGTCCTTTCGTTTCTTGGGCTATTTGGGGAAACAGCAGTGAAGTTCGTACGGCGCATTTCACACTTTTATTATTTGCGCACTTTTTTTGGTGCTCGAGTTGTCGCTGTGTGTTTAAAGTGCCCAACTATGGAGTGTCTGAACCGGTTTGTTAATTTGTACCGGAATCTCTGAGTGATTTTGCGTTGTGAAGAATGCTGCTCTTTAAAGCCGTATCCATCGTCCATGTTTTAAAATCCTGTAACGTACGCATTGGAAAAGTGCTGGCTGTATAAGGCGCTATAATACGTGAGGACTGTGCAGAGCATCATTTTTAAAGTTGCTGTTTTCACACTTCTCCACCACGTTGCAACTGAAGTGCTTAATTACGCACGCATGGATGGATGGATGGATTCACCCTTCCGTCTGGTTCCTTTTGCTGCTGTAAGGCTGAGCACTCTAGCACTGTCGTCCGATGTCATTGTCGTCGTATACTGCTGTCGCTGCTCTCTACATTTCCACCTTCATCCATTTTCTGGGGCAGAGTCAGCGACATCGGGAGAAAAGCAGGAGCCAAACCAGGACGGGTCGCCATTCCATCTCAGGTGACACTACTATCAACTGTAGTAGAAATCGAATGGTAAATGTTGGCCTGGTGTAGTGGTGTGTGGCTGAGTGTGCCCTGCGATGAACTGGCACGCCATCCTGGCATGCTGTGGCTCCCTGCCATCATATATTCAATCGTTTTAGACAGTTTATGGATGGATAGTAATCTCATTCTTAATGTACCACGGCATACAAATGCACCTTACAACCTAAAATTGTCTGTGTCAGATCAGCACTGTTGGCATCATTTTTCTCTCTCTTGGTGCTACATCAACTCTTGTAAGTTTTAAAACTGCAGTTTAAAAAACCCACTCTGGTTAAATAAAGAGAGAGTGTGAGTTAGGAGCTTATAAAGCAAAAAGTCCCTGATTCATTAAATGGCGCATAACCCAGTGTCTGTTCTCCTGAGGTCCAAGCAATGCATCTCCTGGACACTTGGAGTCAGTTTTGATGACTTTGGTCTTGGCACATTCCCATCCTTAAGGTCCATCTCTGACTTTTCTTCTTCCTCTTCTCTTTTTGTAGCATAAGCTTACCCCAGTCCAGGACACCAGCATCGGCCCACATTGCACTTTTGTGAGTTGCCTCACATCATACTTTGTCTATTTAATCCATTTGGCAACCTGATCTATCCATGGCTCCCCTCTCCAATGGTCTGTTATTTTTTTAGAAGCTTTACTATCTCAACTAGAAACCCTAATCTTGAAAATCTTCAATTTAGATTTGTACCTGAATAATATTCTGCCCCATGTGAACGATTTATTATGGACTTCACCTCCATCCCTGCAGCAGACACTTTTCTTCACATGTTTTGGGAATGTCCATTCATG
This sequence comes from Erpetoichthys calabaricus, assembly GCF_900747795.2. Lineage (NCBI taxonomy): Eukaryota > Metazoa > Chordata > Cladistia > Polypteriformes > Polypteridae > Erpetoichthys > Erpetoichthys calabaricus. Next base: position 91,448,364 of record NC_041407.2, on the reverse strand, counting down.
GCTACTTTTTGGTCCAGTGTTTCCAGTTTTCTGTCTTCCATTCTTGTTATTAAAATTCCTCTCCTGCCTTACCATTTTCTTCTGCTTAATCTTTCTTTCATCTTCACAAATCTTCTTCAACAGAGGTTATTGCATTCATAAGAATGAGTGGTTTGGAAACCACTTCTATTTTTTTTTTGTCTGGTGCATCCTGAGGATTCGTGGGATTCCTTAGAAGTTGCTAGATATCATGGCCGGCCTGTATACTGGTACTGTGAGTGCTGTGCAGAGTGGAGGCAGAACCTTTGTGTTTTTCCCAGTTGATTCTGGGGTTTGTCAGGGGTGTGTTCTGCTCCTACTCTGTTCAGTGCTTGTATGGACGGGGTGTTGGGCAAGGTCATGGGGTCCAGAGGCTGTGGGGCATCTGTTGGTGAAGAAAGATTCATGGATCTTGACTTTGCTGATGATGCTGTGATCTTCGCGGAGTCTAAGGGAGGCTCTGATCGGGGCGCTCGAGAGACTGAGCGAGGAGTCTGAGTGTCTGGGCTTGCGAGTGTCCTGATAAAAACCAACATCTAGGCCTTTAATGACCTCTTGGGCACAGCCAGCAGCAGTGTGTCTGTCTGCGGAGAGAGTGTCAACCTTGTTGAGAGGTTTACTTACCCCGGCAGTGACATTCATGTGTCTGGTGACTCTTCCTATGAAGTCAGTAGACGGATTGGGAGAGCATGGGGGGGTCATGAGGTCGCTGGAAAGGGGTGAGTGGCGCTCCTGATATCTATGCAAAAGGACGAAGGTCCAAGTCTTTAGAGTCCTGGTGCTTCCTGTCTTGCTATATGGTTACGAGACTATGGACGCTATCCAGTGACCTGAGATGAAGACTGGACTCCTTTAGTACTGTGTCTCTCCGGAAAATCCTTGGGAACTGTTGGTTTGACTTTGTGTTGAATGAGCGGTTGCTCATGGAGTTCCAAATGAGGCACATTACCTGCATTGTGAGGGAGCGTCAGTTACAGCACTGTGATCCGGCTCATAAGATCCTCATTGTTAGGGGCACGAGTAGCTGGACCAGTCCAAGGGGTCGTCCACGTAATACCTGGCTGCGGCAGATGGAGGGTCATTACCGGACGCTGAGGGAGGGTAGTTACTTCATTATATCAGTTATTTATGCACACTGTTTGTCTGCATTTGCTTGTTTAATAAATAAGTGATCATAAAAAATTGCTTCACCATACTGGCTGTATATCATTCTGTAGCACAAGTGTGGGTGTGCTTTACTAGTAAAAGTGAATATTAATTCCTAAAAATGTAAATAAAAAGATGAAATAGAAATATGACACAGCAGCAAAGTAGATTGCTTGCTATTATTCTTTTTAACAATACTAGGGGGCTCTGCCCCCTGCTCGCTTCACTTGCCCACCCTCCGGTTTGGTTAACTGAATTTTCACATACAGCATTTGATAACACCACGGAGAATTAGAACAGTGCTTAGTGCCCCCAGGATCAGGGTTCAAGTCCGAAAGCAGCCACTGTCTGCTTATCACGCAGCTGGTTTTCTCCTGGTTCTCCAGTTTTCTTCTGCATCACAATAACTTTCAATTTCAGATGGCCAACACCTCCAGATTAGCCTTTTGTGAGTAGATGACGGTGTGCCGCAGAGGACGTGGTTGGTTCCTGACTTGATTACTGAGCTTTTGTAAGATAATGGACGGAAAGCAGCGTCTAAGATGTCTTCTCTTAAAGATGTGGATTATGACTGCAGCTACCTCTAACACAGTGGGCTCGTGATTGTTTTCTTCTAATTGTTCTCCTTATTTAAATGATCAACTTTCTTTCTTTCTTTCTTTCTTTCTTTCTTTCTTTCTTTCTTTCTTTCTTTCTTTCTTTCTTTCTTTCTTTCTCTCTTTCTTTCTATCACACATTTGGCATTCAGAAAAAGGACAGTAGTGTGACATTTACATTTATAGGAAATGTTAATAATATTTAAAAAACTTTTTGCATTGCTTAAATCTGTTTTGTCATCCATCCATCCATCCATTTTCCAACCCGCTGAATCCGAACACAGGGTCACGGGGGTCTGCTGGAGCCAATCCCAACCAACACAGGGCAGGAACCAATCCCGGGCAGGGTGCCAACCCACCGCAGGACACACACAAACACACCCACGCCAATTTAGAATCGCCAATCCACCTAACCTGCATGTCTTTGGATTGTGGGAGGAAACCCCCACAGATACGGGGAGAACATGCAAACTCCATGTAGGGAGGACCCGGGAAGCAAACCCTGGTCTCCTAACTGCGAGGCAGCAGCACTACAACTGCGCCACTGTGCCGCCCTGTTTTGTCATTTTCTTTTTAATTTGTTTTTCTGTGAAGTGTGTTTATTTGAATTTTATTCCACTACTGACTAATCAATCATGAGCTGAGCAGACACACATGGAAACCGCATGGATTGTTGTTGGGCAGTCGTTACACTTTTACCAACTTGTGTGCCTGTTAGTAAATAAAAGCTTAAATAACCGGGTTATAAAAAATAATAAGTTATTATCCACCTAACATACATAAATTCCAGCTTCATTCTGCAAATATTTAGCATATCTAGAACTGTTTATCAGAAAAAAAAATTAAACTAACAAACTGGGAACTAACAGCTTGCTTCAAAGGTCAGGTTTGAATTAAAAGCAGAAGTTGGTTGGCATGAAAACTTCCAACCACAGGAGGCCTCAGGGCTGAAGTTAGGAATCAGTGCACTAACAGGCAGGGAGGCTGGTACGTCTTGCTCAAGAGAGGCTCTTCAGCTATAAACAAGATCCCCCACATGGCCCTGGGTGACTTACCTCCTTAACATACAGTAGAGTTGACCACACTGCGACACTGCGTCATTTAATGCCGCACAACACTTCTCACTCTTGATTTTGGTGTGAGACTTGGTGTGGTGGTGGGGGGTACTCAATCATTTTATTGTGCCCATTGGTCCACTTTGGTCATTGCACCTCACAAATACTCGTTCGTTTCATCGAGTAGGGGATTGGGGTATTGGTGAAAAGGTCTGTTGCTGCCACAGCTCCCTGGGCGCACATGCAGAATGCCCCCCTGGCTATAAAGATTTCTATAGGAGTCCCTGACAAGTCTGAAAACATTTCAATAGCTGCCAGAGGATGTGAATTTGCCACATAAGGAATATATGAGATAAATGTTAGTGCTGTGCTGATGATATGCAACTGTACCTGTTGTTCCCTCCAGAGGTCCACATGGTCTCAGTTAGGATCTCGGCATCCACAAGATCAGACCGCATCTGATGGAGTATTCATCACAACTTCTTGGTCTTGTCACATCTGGATTAGTGCAACTGTCTGCTGGCAGGTGTACTTGCATGGGTCACCAGGCCACAGCAGATGATTCAGAATGCATTGGCACATTTGGTGGGTGGGCACGTGTCACTCTTCTTTTCAGATCACTACATTGGCTCCCTATTGCAGCACACAGTAAGTTCAAATCCTTGATGCTTGCCTACAAAGCAGTCAACGGGTCAGCATCTGTACATATGGAGACTCTTGTGAGGTCCTCTGCTCCTTTCTGCTCATTCAGATGTGCTGTTGAATGATGTCTGGTGATGCCACCTCCATGGAATGAGCTGCCCACCTCCATTCAAACTTCTTACTCCCTCAGTGTGTTTAAGAAGCGTTTGAAGACTCTCTTGTTTGGCGAATTTCTGTCTAACTGATATTACGCGTTCATTTTTTGTAACTTACAAAGTTTAACTCGCTTGTAGTTTGCTCTGAGCTCTTCACTTGTGATGATCAATTTTGTACCCTTGTCCAGTCACACTTGTTCCCAAACAGTTCCCAAGGCTGACGGTTACTCCATTATACTGACCTCTTTTGTAAGTCGCTTTGGATAAAAGCATCTGCTAAACAAATAAATGTAAATGTTGTGGAATACCAGGGTGCTCCAGCCTCCCCAACCCCAACACAGACAGCCAGAGACACAAACGTTCAACAGCACACGTTTATTTTTTCCACATGGGGAAGGGCTTTCTTCAGTCCCCACAAGAGCGCAATATCCATAACACCAAAACACAGTCCTCCACCTCCTCCTCCTCCTCCTCACAGGCTTTGTCCGTCTTCTTCCTGACTCTTGCGTCGGAGTAGTGGCTGCTGGCTCCTTCTATAAGGCACCCAGAGGTCCTCCAGGTGCTCGTTGATCTACTTGTGGCAGCACTTCCAGGTGTGGCAGAAGTGCTGCAAACAAGGGCTCAGCAGTTCTCCAGGTTGGCCCCTGGCAGTGGGCATGGGCCCCAGCGACGTCAAACTTCCATGCTTCAAACCTGTGGCACTGCTGCATGCCAAGGAGGTAATGGTCTGGATATGCTCTCTCCCCTGGACCTTCCATTATTGGGGCATTCCGGTGGTCCGCCATAATGTATATAGATAGGGAGATGCACTTTTTGTTTTCTGTGTTTTAAGTAGCAGGCTAATTGGTTGTACTTTGTTCTTTATTTTCCTTAATAATAAAAAACTGAACTGCCTGTGTACGTGTCTCCTAACAAAGACTGGCAGCCATATCGACCCTGACATTATCTGTCTCTGCCATCTCCATTTCTGATTAAAGTGACTCAGTTGCGTACTAAAATAGAGCAATGGCTGCATGATGTCGCGCAGGTTCATAGGCTAATTATTGCCACTTGCCCAAAGCACGGAGAAATTCTTAATCGCAAGTGCTATCCAACATGCCCCACGTCATCACCTCATCTTGAAACTTCTGTCTTCTTAGCCTGAAAAGTCGTATTTGTCATAACAGATAATAATGTGCCAATTTACAGTATCTCGGAATGAGACCGTGCTCTTCATAAAGTAACTATGTATGTCATTTTATTCAATGCACTGAATGTACTGAATGATGAACATGATAATTATTGGATACTTTAATAAAGCTTACTGTCAACATCCATAGAAAAGATGACAGAAAAGGAATCATTTGTAAACAATGCAATTGTAATCTTCAATTTTTTTTTAAATGTTGGATTACTGAAAGAAAGTGTAATGTTTCTGCTTGATTGTGGCACATAATTTAGTTGTTGAATGCTGAGGGTGCACTGCAGAGTGGGCAGATTTCTATAATTCACTGCTCTTCTGTGACTGATAGGGCCAGGAATACCGATCTGGATATTCCTCCCATCCTAGCTAGCTGTGTCATCTATGTCCCTGAATGTGTACAGCTTGGCATACTCTGTGTAATATATACACTGATCAGCCGCGACATTAAAACCACCTGCCTAATATTGTCTAGGTCCACCCCATGCCACCTATTGAGACTCCACAAGACCGCTGAAGGTGTCCTGTGGTATCTGGAACCAAGACGTTCACAACAGATTCTTTAAGTCCTGTAAGTGGTGAGGTGGGGTCTCCATGGATTGGACTTGTTTTTCCAGCACATTCCATAGATACTCAATTGGATTGAGATCTGGAGAATTTGGAGGCCAAGTCAATACCCTGTACTCTTTGTCATGTTCCTGTGATGGTGCAGGTTGGCTCCACACTCCTGTTGTGCCCGGGAGCCTCTCAAACCCGCCATCATCAATAGTCCTGAAACTGTGATGAACTGGGCATATGAGGACACATGCATCCAGATAAAGGGCAGGGGCAAAAGTGAACAAGTGTTTTTATTAAAATCAATCAAATGAACAGTGTCCAAATAGTCAGTCACTTTCCAACCTACTAAATCCTAACTACAGGGTCATGGGGGTCTGCTGGAGCCTAATCCCAGGGCGCAAGGCAGGAACAAATCCCGGGCAGGGCGCCAGCCCACCACAGGGCACACACACGCACAGCACACACCAGGGACAATTTAGGATCACCAATGCACCTAACCTGCATGTCTTTGGACTGTGGGAGGAAACCCATATAGACACGGGGAGAACATGCAAACTCCATGCAGGGAGGACCCCGAGAAGCGAACCCAGGTCTTCTTACTGCGAGGCAGCAGCGCTACCACTGCGCCACCATGCCACCCTGTCCAAATAGTGCAGTGCATAAATAAATAATCAATAAAAGCAAGTGACGGTGGAGGTTAAAACCAAGTCATCCAATGAATAATTCTTTAAAATCGAGGTTACAAACACAGGCAAGTATCTATCCCACTTGCTGATTCCTTCTCCAGTTCTTCAGTCCTCACTATCTCGACTCATCCCACCGCTGCCACCAAATGTGACCATGCGGGTTGGACCCTTGTCGCAACAGAAGCATGGAGGCAATCCGCATGGTCACACTTGGTGGCAGCGGTGGGATGAGGTGTGGCAGTGAGGAACGAATAATGGGTGCAGAAACAACAAGCAGGATAGGTGCCTGACTTTTTAAGTTCCTAAAAACTCAAGCTAGAGGAGGGCATTTTAGAATTGAGCCTTTTAATGGAGTATATTTATTGAACAGTTGCTTATTTAATGTCCGTGTTTTACAAAGGGGTTTGGGTTTGTTTTATGGAAGGGTCTGGTTTTAGTGTTTTTGTTATTGTTTTTAGTGCCGTGTAGGACCATGCCACAGACATGGGCCACCAGTTGCACTGGGTTGGGAGAAGGTTAGAGCCTTAAAGAAAAATTGTGGTCTTGTGCTGTGGGGAGGTGTTGTGTGATACGTGTGATTTATTTAATTTTAAATAAATAATCGTGCCCCAAAAAGTGTAGGCATCTACACCCAATTGGAGAGGCAGTGTAAAGAGGAACCTGTACAGGACAAAGGGAGAGGGAAGAAGATTAGGAAGAAAAGGAGGTTAATGAAAAGAGAGAGATTAGCAGGCAGGAAGGTGGAGAGAGCCAGAGCAAGCAAACGAATGAGAGAGAGAGAGCAGAGGCTGGCAGTCGAGAGGATAGTGTGCAGCTGACGCTCAGCAGGCTGAAGGTGGCCACTCCAGCTGAGCAATCAGGGAGCTGGAGTGATTCTTGCATAAGTTCAGGAATGCAGCAGGAATTGGGGAGGCTTGGATGGGGCGCCCTACTGGGAGACAAGTCTGCTTTGTTGTCTAATGGATTGACCAGCTATGCTGTAGAAGACGTATGGAGAATAGATGGATGAGATCCTCCAGAGGTATATCTTAAAGAGCTTGATTTGGAGACATAGGGACAGATGGATATTTGGGTGGTTGGACCAATCAAATCTCATTAACTCAATCTTTGTTTCATTTAGAACAATCTGTAGACTACACCAGGTGTCCAGTAATGTCTTTACTTTTCACGTAACACCCAAATTATGCTACTGCTTTTCTGTGTGTGATGTTGCACCTCTCTTTGTTCTAGTACACCTTTACCAATCACCTAAGCTCTTTTGGACCTGTGACCATTGCATGGCTCACAATTATGTTCTCTTTGCAGGAGATGGATGTGGTCACACCATTCTGAGAACCCATAGTGGCACCCTAACCTCTCTCAACTTTCCTGGCACGTATCCCAACAACACACACTGTGAATGGCAGTTGTCAGCCCCAGATGGCCTGGGCTTCATCCTCAAATTCGGGGACTTTGACTTGGAATATTCTCCAAACTGCACCAATGGCTCTCTATGGATTGTGATGACTGGGAACAACAGAAATACCCTGGGTAAGACACAGAAGCTCCACATTTCATGGTTTTTGGTTTCCCTGTTTTTTGTTTATTATTCTATTCAGCAGAACCAACTATGAATTAAAGAGGTCTATGTTTCATGAAATGCAACCATCAAGGCTTGCTTAGTTCTTTTGGTTTCAATGTCCCAGATGAACGATTCATTCCATCTTTGGTTCTACTAATTTCAACTGTGCAAGTCATCATATTTGTTCTTTCAAGAAAGGTTCAGGTAGAAACAGCCCATAATTAGTTACGTTTAGTTTGCATTCAAGTTTGGGCGGAAACAGAACATTAATTAATTCAGTTCATCTCACATTTAACTGAAACTTTGTCACCTCTGTTTGGGTTTTATTCAATTCCTTCTTCAGAGCTTTACCAACTGAATAGCCACTGTCTTTTAGGTTGGCGATCTCATGCAAATGGGATCACTTGTCTTATTATAGAGACATTCCAAATATGGACCTCTAAGAGAGACGGACACTCACACTGGGAGTCGGAACACAGCTGTTTGAGTCAGTGTGGACAAACAGAGGCTGCCACGAAGAAGTGGGCTCTGTAACCATAAGCAGTGTCTGAAAGTTCAAACTTTTCAGTGTACCATAGAAAAGGCAAGGGAGAGGCCAAGGTGTAGAACTCCTCCAGGCCAGCAGATGGCAGCAGAGATACCTCAAAGACAGAGAGCAAGACCTTAGGTTTTGACTTGGCGCTCCCAGTACTTGTGCACCTGATTCTGACTCTCTTAGCACATAACCTGGATGGTATACTGGGATAACAATGATTTAAGAGTTAAGTGGTGAGCTGGAGGGGAAGAGAAGAAGCTGACACTGGCATAGAGAGATTTGAGATATATAAGGAGAGGGAAAAGTGGATGAGCCACCCCGCCAGATAGTCATGGCTACAGGTCTGCATAGAAAGGCTTTTCTTTGGCTTCTCTGTTCCTTTGTTAAATTGTGGTCACCTTATAAAAGTCTCTTTCTTGTTGGTTTGAGATATTGTCGACCATTTTGTATTCTGGACAGACACCTAGGTGGTAGTCTCCTGTTACCAAATAAATAAATTAAAAAAAACAAATAAAAAATACAATTACACATTACTCAGGTTAGCAAGGTGGCCTTTACACTTGGATAAGCAAAAGAATGAACAAGTTATTCAACTATAAGTGGAAATAAAAGCTGAAGAGAATTGAAGACTCACTTCCTGTGGTTTGAAGGTCTACTTGACCACCCGGTTTATTAGAGCAGTTTAGATAAGTTTTATATGATGAGAAACATGATGATGTGTATTAAATATGGGGAATATGGAGGACAACAGAGTGGAGAGTGAAGATCCTGTTGATGACACTATATATATATTTGCCTTCTTTTCCAGTCGTTTACTTTCATTATATTTTACTTAAGTAAATATCAATTGTGAAAGCTGTTGGGCTTCACTGAACCCCCAACACGAATGCACAAAACAGTCCCAGGTTCAAATCAAAGGGCTTTTATTACACAAATGCCTTGTATAACAATAAACAGGCTGTCTCTACTCTACTCTACTCTGCTCCCCACACTATTACTCCCCTGAGATGAATGTTGCCTTCCTTCCTCTCAGGTCCTACTCATCGAGCTATGGAAGCAGGTTCCTTTTATGCTGGATCCGGGAGCACTTCTGGTGATGTGATGTTGCCAGTTGGAAGTACTTCTGGGCCATAAAGAAGCTGGGGATGTCCTTCCCCCAGCAGTGCCCTCTATCGTCTGCCAGGGTCCACTACATGGCTGCTCCTCTGGACTCCAACTCCCATGCAGCCCTGTGGATGTCCAAACTGGGACTCTATATGAGTGACACTGCCACCCATTATAGTGAGGGGATGAACTGCTCCCTGCTGTCCTCTTTTGCTGATTCCTGTAGCCTTTGGGAACCCCAATCAGGATGGGAAGCATAAGGCATCCTGGCCAGATATTGCCCACGCTTAGTCCATCATTCTATTTTGGTATCCTGGCTGGGTAAGGATTTCATCTCCATCCTGGCAGGATGCCCAACCGTCCTCTTGGGCATCTACACAATCCATTTTCATATCATCTCGGCAGCACTGGGTACAAGAAGGGAGCAAAGTGTGGACATGGGACCAGTCCACTGCAGGACCCCATCCCCTACATTTACTGGTATGAGGGTCACTTTAGACTCATCAGTTAACTTAACGCATGGGCGATAAAAAATTGGAATACCTGGAGCAGGGGGTTCTCAAGCTTCTTAATCCAAGGACCCAAATAAGAAAATCAGTACCATACTGGGACCCAAGAAGGTTATTATTAATTACCACAATAAGAGCAGAGCCATACATATAGTAGAGACATAACAATGACCGTAGAATAAAAAAGGAGAGGCTTTATTTCCATACAAGCGTATTTCTCACATAATATTATTAAAAGAGAAAAGTAGAGTGCAATCATATTGTTTATAAAGCAATAATTATCATTTAAAACAGGGAAATAGATTACTGTGGTATAATAGTAATAGGTGGAGTGGTGGCTCTGAGGTTAGGGATCTGCACTGGCAATCGGAAGGTTGCCGGTTCGAATCCCGTAAATACCAACAGGGACTCTGCTCTGTTGGGCCCTTGAGCAAGGCCCTTAACCTGCAATTGCTGAGCACTTTGAGTAGTGAGAAAAGTGCTATATAAATGCAAACAATTATTATTAGTGTAAGATTTAGTAAATCTATGGGAAATAACTGCTTCTTTAAAACAGCACTGCAAAAATATGATTATTTTTAAAAGGATGAATGGTCACTTAGAGTAGTCACTTGACTCATGGCACCACATAAGGAATAAAGTAGTGAAAAGATAATTAATTTAAGTAATGCTATTTATTTAGTCAGTCATTCTCCAACCCGCTATATCCTAACACAGGGTCACGGGGGCCTGCTGGAGCCAATCCCAGCCAACACAGGGCACAAGGCAGGAACAAACCCTGGGCAGGGCTCCAGCCCACTGCAGGGCGCGCACACACACACACACACACACACACACACCAAGCATACACACGGGACAATTTAGGATTGCCAATGCACCTAATCTGCATGTCTTTGGACTGTGGGAGGAAACCCACGCAGACACGGAGAGAACATGCAAACTCCAGGCAGGGAGGACCCGGGAAGCAAACCAGGGTCTCCTAACTGTGAGGCAGCAGCGCTACCACTGTGCCACCATGCCGCCTGCTGTTTATTTACCTTGCCTTAAATATCATTATTATTTATAAATAAGATTGTTCAAATCTTGTCTAACAACACAATAACGCTATACAAGAAGGGCCAGAGCAGACTGGACTTCTTGAGGAGACAGGGATCTGTTGTTGTATGCAGCAAATTGCTGGTGATGTTCTGTCAGTCAGTTGTAATGTTCTACGCTGTGGTCTCCTGGGAAACAACTTGAGCTGCAAAGAGGCACAATGCCTGAATAAACTCATCAGGAAAGTCTGCTCCATCACTGGGCCAACCCTGGACACCCTGGAAGCTGTTGTGGAAAAGAGGATGATGGCAAAATTGGATGCCATCATGAAAAATCCCCACTAGGAGGCGCTCTCTGGGAGCACTTTTAGCCCCAGGCTCATTCTACCAGGGTGTGCTAAGAGGTTCCTTTGGAGGTCTTTTCTGCCCTCTGCCATCAGGCAATTGCTTCCTCCCGACACTCCCAGCTAAATCCTGATGCTCTTTAAATTCACTATTGCAGTTTTATTATAATATACATTATTTATTGACTGCGGTGGGTTGGCACCCTGCCCAGGATTGTTTCCTGCCTTGTGCCCTGTGTTGGCTGGGATTGGCTCCGGCAGACCCCCGTGACCCTGTGTTCGTATTCAGCGGGTTGGACAATGGATGGATGGATGGATTATTTATTGATTGATTCATTGGCTGTATTATTTGTCCTGCGAGTCTGTATCCTCTGTGGTGGGCTGGCACCCTGCCTGGGATTGGTTCCTGCCTTGTGCCCTGTGTTGGCTGGGATTGACTCCAGCAGACCCCCGTGACCCTGTGTTCGGATTCAGTGGGTTGGAAAATGGATGGATGGGTGGATGGATGGAGTCTGTATCCTTGGTTTTCATGTTTCTGCTCCTGTATGCATCAAATATCTAAAATTTATCTAATCTGAACAAGTGAGCTCTGCCATGAACAATGCATTTTTATGAACAATTTCAGTAATTGCTCAGCATGTTTGGGTTTTCATTTAACAATTCAATAAAATGAATAAGGGTGGCACGGTGGCCTTACTGTAATGTGTCCAGGGTTCATGTCTTGGTAGTGGAGTTTGCATGTTCTCCCCATGTCTGTGGGTTTCCACCAGGTGCTCTGGCTTCCTTCCACTATCCAAAGACGTGTAGGTGAATTGGTGACGCTGAGCTGGTCTTACTGTTTGACCCTGATCTGGATTAAGCATGTTGGAAAATGACACAAAATAAACTGAATACAAAAAGCTGAGCTATGTAGCTAACTTATTCCTTAAAAATGTTTGCACTATTTGTATTTACACTGGTGATATGATAAACCATGACAAACATCCATCCATCCATCCATTTATTATCCAACCCACTATATTCTAACTACAGGGTCACAGGGGTCTGTGACAAACAATTCTTTTGAATTTATTTTATTTCACTTGCTCTTGAAGTCTCAGACCCCTTTTTCCTTAATTAGCAGCCAAACAATAAAAAGATACAAAATGAGCCAAAACATGACTAGCAAACTGTGTTTATCACACAATATCTGAAAAATATAGAAAGATGAAGGTCTCAGGAAAGCTGATCTGCTCAGGTCCACAAAACATTTTGACGCTGGTCTTAGAAAAGAGAAACTCAACAATTTCTGAAATGTCTAATATTTCACAATGAGAGCAGCAACACGCCATGGAATTGAAAAGCAGGTTTAATGAACAACAAGACTCGGTGTCTGATGAAGCAACTGGTTGGAATGAAATTGGTTGGAGTTTGAGGCCCTGACTTAGCTGGTCTTCTGTTGGCTCACTCACTTCACATTGCATTTCTGTTTGGGTGCCAAGTAAGGAAAGAAATGAAGAAATTCAGGGGAACAAATCTTAAAAAAACAAGTCAATTAAAAGGAAAGGTAAAGGAGTTAATCCATCCATTTTCCAACCCGCTGAATCCGAACACAGGGTCACAGGGGTCTGCTGGAGCCAATCCCAGCCAACACAGGGCACAAGGCAGGAACCAGTCCCAGGCAGGGTGCCAACCCACCGCAGGACACACACCAAGCACACACTGGGGCCAATTTAGAAATGCCAATACACCTAACCTGCATGTCTTTGGACTGTGGGAGGAAACCGGAGCACCCGGAGGAAACCCACGTAGACACGGGGAGAACATGCAAACTCCACGCAGGGAGGACCCGGAAAGCGAACCCAGGTCTCCCAACTGCGAGGCAGCAGCGCTACCCACTGCGCCACCATGCTGCCCAAAGGAGTTAATTATTTTTTTTATTATTGTACATATATGAATGTAATTTTTTCATGTAACGTGGAGCCCCTTTCTGTGGAACCTGGTTCAGCTGCAACATTTTTCCAGTTTTTCACCATATGGCCCATGGTAATTCCAGCAATGGAAAATTTCTGTGTTGTCCCACTTCCCTTGATGCCCTAAGATAATTTTGCTTAATTCTTAATCCAACCCTGATTCCGAGTTGGAAATACTGTAATTTTTCAGCTACACTGTACCAAATTTTTCTGCATGATGATCCCTTGATAATCCTTATTCTAATGATTATACAATCACAGATCATCAGACGTGGTTTGATAAATTACTGTGAATAATAAAATCATCTATAAAACACAACTGTAGCACACATTTTCCAGATATTATTCTGCTTGTCGTCATGAAGGCCCCGAGATATTCAGTATCAGAGTTGTGGTAGAATGGCAGGTCATCGGCTAACACATCATGAATCACGTTTAGCATTCTTTTGCTTTTTTTGTGCATGAAGGTCCTCCTTACAATCAATATTATGATGGTGACATCATTGCAAATTATTTTGATATATTCTACTAGATAATATTGTCGTCTTTGTTTAACTGCAGCCTTGGTAGGTCATTTCTTGGATCGACAGTGTGGGTGTCATTTGCAAATGTGTTCTGTAGAAATGCACAGAGGTGCCTTTGTGCGTCTTGTTAATTAATTTGCCCTGAATGAACATTGGCAGTTGTATTATTTCTCTTTCAGCTCCCTCCCTGTTTAATAAGAGATGAATACATTTCATGGGGTGAAGTAATGGCATTCATATATCTGGAGACGTCTTCTGTAATTTGCGATAAAAATAGCCTCTGTCTTGTCAGAGTGCTGGCAAGTATGACTGGAATTTAGCTGCCAGCATCCATCTATAGCTCAGGAAGGTGATTTCGAGTTGCTGTTTCAAAAAAGGCAAATCAAAAGCCTTAGACTTAACAGAGGATACTGTCTCTCAGGCCAGGCTGTAAACTTACACTGTCTTCCAGATGTCTATTCCTAATTCTACCTGCATGGACTTTGTTTATTATCCTGTGGCTCTGCATCTCATTTATTACTCCAACCTGATGGTCCCACCAGGACTAAACATCAAACCACTGAAATCCAGTCAAGGGCCAGGCATTAAAAAAAAAAATAGCTTGTCCTCTGGTTGGCTTCTTGTTCCAGCTCCATCCTTGGCTCTTAGACCTGTAAGTGTAAGGTTAATATAACCCAGATAAACGGGGAGGGTTGGTTTTAGGAATGCATCCAGCTGTAAAAATCTAATGGAGAAGTATAGTCAAAAAAAAAAACCGTGACCCCATATAAAAATGGGAATGGCTATGGAAGAAGAAGAAGAAGATAATACATAATAAAATATTAGAAAATGATTAAAAGACTAATATACAACAGTCTAACCGAACATTATCAATTTTAGACATCCTAAAATAAGGGGGGAAGAATCAGGAGCTTGGTATCCTTAAACTGAAAAAAGTGTTTTCAACTAACCCTGAGGTTAACAAAATGAAAGCAGTTCCTGAATCTAATTTGGATGGGAATTATGCATTGACGATCCTTAAATTGTCCCTAGTGTGTGTGCTTAGTGTATGTGTGTGTGCCCTGCGGTGGGCTGGCTCCCTGCCCGGGATTTGTTCCTGCCTTGCGCCCTGTGCTGGCTGGGATTGGCTCCAGCAGACCCCCATGACCCTGTGTTAGGATATAACAGGTTGGATAATGGATGAATGGATGGAGTATGAATTATTGAACCTTTTAGTCAGAGAAGCTTCCATAAAATCTCTTAAAGATGATAAGAATAACAAAAATTCTCAACTTTATTAAAAATGTAGCTCCTAACCTTCAGTTTAAAAATAATGTTAATACCAATTTTGAGTCGGAAACATCAGACAATATAATTCCTTTTGTGACTGTTTGTTCAGCCCCAATACAAAAGTTATATAGAAGCTGTCGGTCATTTTGTAACCTGCTTAGTTCTGAACAGGGTAGTGGGGTTTGGGGGAGCCAAAGCCTATCCCAGCTAGCATAGGGTGCAAGTGATGAGCAAACCCCGGACAGGATGCCAGTCCATCGCAGTATCGCCAATCCTGCATGTCTTTGGACTGTGGCAGGAGACCAGAGAACCCAGAGGGAACTCACACAGACATGAGGGGAACATGCAAACTCCGGGCAACCCTGGTCTCCTTACTGTGAGGTGGCAGCACTATCACCGTGCCACTGTGCTGCCCTTTATATAGAAGTAGTAGAAGTCATTTATTTGAATACCAAAATAAATATCATTTGTTTCCAAATCCTAGGCCTATAGGCATGTAAGAGAAATTAGAATCTTAACGATCAGGGTGAACTTTCATAAAATTGAACTGAGAAATGACTTGAAATCAGAAGACTTTATACAAGTAGATTATATAAAGAACAAATATTTCAGATTAGTGGCTTATGTTTTGTTTAAAGCAGGGAGTGAACCTAAAAATTGTTATCTCCTATACTGTCAACAATGTGAAATGTTGTTTATTGGCAAAACTAAAAGCAAGATTTCTCCAAGATGTATGCAGCATTATGAAATAAACAGACAGATTCAATTTTTATATAAACATTATGTAATGTTACAGCACTGTCCAGAAGTAACATAGTTACAACCTAACAGCTGCTGCTCGAGGAGACTTAGGTTGTTTGTGGAGTGATACGTTAGGCACTGGGTTTGTAAGGAGCGTAAATGAGAAAAAAATATCATTGGATTTCTAAATTAGAAATCCAATCTCTTTTTACATTTCTTTTTAAACTATTTGTGGTAAGTATTCTGTAAAGGAGCATTTTGTTGTATGTTTAAGTGCTTCTTAATTCATTCTTAGGGCAGCACTGTGGCGCAGTGGGTAGTGCTGCTGCCTTGCATTTAAAAGACCCGGGTTCGCTTCCCGGGTCCTCCCTGCGTGGGTTTCCTCCCACAGTCCAAAGACATGCAGGTTAGGTGGATTGGCGTTTCTAAATTGGCCCTAAATTGTGTGTGTCCTGTGGTGGGTTGGCACCCTGCCCAGGGTTGGTTCCCTGCCTTGTGCCCTGTGTTGGCTGGGATTGGCTCCAGCAGACCCCCGTGACCCTGTGTTTGGATTCAGCGGGTTGGAAAATGGATGGATAGTTCATTCTTCTTGTGTATGTTAAATTATGAGTTTATTTATGGTTTTGTATGTATTTTGTATGTATGTAAAATGTATTTATTTAATGATTTGCAAATTAATAATAGGGATGTTTCTTTACAGATTGTTAGATCCCGATTGAAGGACTCACCCCTGTATTCTCTTATAAAAGTATAAAGTATGTTTGTTGCCAGGGCTTAAAATCCTTAAGAATCATTTCATTTTAATTGCATAATATAAAGGATTTATTTTGATCCCCTTCCCCTAAACCATCATTCTCCCAGTGCCCCATACTAACCCTAATCACACCTCATTCTGGTTTTCAAAGATCACCCATCTCTTCTCATCCGTACTTTGCTGCCCAGTTGCTGTTGTTAACCTGAACAGGCCTCCACTTATAATAATAATAATAACTTATAATAATAATGTGATGCCATCTTGGTCCACCATTCTTATTTTAATTTCTCACAGTCATCCAATCCTCATCACTAACTCAAATTACACTGCTGCCCAGTCATCAATACAATCACAACGATATAATGATCTGTTCATTTCTTCTTAATATTCCTAATCCGTTGCACTCTATCAGCCTGCACGTGTATTTGCTTCTCACATGCTTTCAAGCAGCCATGTGTAGAAGCGTCCACAAAATAAATTTCTAAAGGCAAATGTTCGGGTGATTACATTATTCCTTCTCCAGGCTAAAATAATCTACCTCAATATTTCAGAAATTGCTACATTTATGTTGATGAACATACGGTGCTAAACTCAGCAACAGAATCTCAAGAGCAGCAGGGTAACACATTAAAAGTAACTTGTGTTACGCAGTCTGATTACTTTTTAAAGTAACGAGTAATCTAATGCAGTACTTGTCCTTTTAATGTAAAGATATCTGCATTGTAATTATTGCAGCCACACTGGGTGTGAGGCAGGAGGCACACGTACCGGGTCAGGGTTCAATCGCACAGCCAAGCAGAAAAGAGTGGGCTGCGAGCAATCTGACAATAGAAACCAATAAGTATAGAGTCAATTTGACTAAACATATTTAAAAACTCAAGAAAATGAACACTGGCGTAATGCTTATTGTTGAATTGATGGTGGTCAATGATGATATTTAACTCTTTCTTTGCATAGTTGAATGACGTCGGAGTTTTTTACCAAAGCAGAACTCCAGATGATTACTTGGGCGTGTAAATGCAGATTATTAAGAAACCAGATTTCTGCCTTAATCGTGTTATTTACCTTAAACCTGTTATGTGTGCGTGTATGTAAACGCACTGAATGCCGCTCAGGCGCCTGTACTCATCTTAGTTGCGCTTCTTCTCTGTCACCAGTCAAACAAACTCTCAGCCACCACTTCCCATTCTTACATCCTAACTATCTGAGTAACCTCAGCCACAGTCCTTTCTGGTCCACATTTCTTGGTCTTATCGGTTATACAAAGTATGTCTATTTTAACATGTTAGACTGCAGATGTTTTTCTGTTGGGTCAGGTGGACTACAGAACTGAATGATCTTTAATCCAAATGCAATTTTTTATGACTTTTCATCAGGTCCTTTCTGTGGGACTATGCACATGATCCAGCAGAAGATGATACTAAACTCCAGCGAAGTGACCATTCGTTTCTCAAGTGGCTACCATCGGTCTGGGAGGGGATTCCTCATCTCTTATGCCACTGACAGACATCATGGTAGGACTTTGTGCTTTATAAATTGTATGTAAATATGCAAACAGTGAAGCCTAGGGACTCAAGTGTTGGCCCACAATCCATGAGCTGGTTGGCTGAATCCCAACTTCCTGTTCTCACATTGTAGAAATATAGAAGTACTAGTCATTTAGCCCGTTACAATAACGGGCGCTAGAACAGTAGTGCATAAACATTAGTAGGAACAGTCTATATTAAATGGCAAGGGACTTTGACCTCATTCTTTTTGTTGGTCGTATTTTTCTTTCTTTCAGCCTTTCTTTTGTTGATGTTTACTTGCTGAGCTGACCGTTCTTCGTGGGCTACTGCCGTGTATTGTGTGTCTTTAATTTTCTGTGACAGTAATACTGTCTTGTACGGTTCTATTCAATAAGGGCGCGCACAAATAGGCAAGCTTCAAAAGGGCGACCTCAATTGAGCGCGGCGAATAAAGGCGTTCGTAGATAATTTAGTTCAAATGGCTCTGGAATATGTGAAGAGCAACAAAGGTGCAGATCTTTATTTACGTGCGCCTTTATTCGCTGTGCCCAATTGAGGTCGCCCTTTTGAGGCTCGCCTTTTTGTGCGCGCCCTTATTGAAGGATACCGTCTTGTACGTCCGATGGTTTGTACGTCCGTAATATACCTTTAATTTTCTCTGGCGGTAATACAGGCGTGTGCGTCAGTAATATGCCTTTAATCTCCTCTGACAGTAATACTGGCTTGTATGTGGCTGTAATATGCGTCACTGTATTGTGTACCTTTAATTTCCTCTCGCAGTAATACTGGTTTGTATTTCCATAAAACACCTCTAACTTTCTCGGACAGTAAGTCAGTCGCGAGTCGCACCATGCCCCGCGCATGCGCACTTCATCAGAAGACACCCACACACGGACACCTGGACGCACATAGGGATTTTATATATATATAGATTTATATATACTGCGGTGGGTTGGCACCCTGCCCAGGATTGGTTCCTGCCTTGTGCCCTGTGTTGGCTGGGATTGGCTCCAGCAGACCCCCGTGACCCTGTGTTCGGATTCAGCGGGTTGGAAAATGGATGGATGGATGGATTTCTATATATAGACTTATGAACATCTTAGCTGAGGAATGATTATTCTTATATATTTGATTGACACCTTTATCCAAGATCAGGCTCTGTTAGAGCTGTCTACAAATATTTTTTACAGTTCAAGCACTTGAACTGTTCAGGGTGAATCACTTCACCGGTGGAAACTGAACCAGCAGTCCTAGCGTTTATAGCGTAATGCCGTGGCCACCACACCACAGTGTCTGTGTGCAGAAGCTCCTTGTGGTTTATTTTGCAGGTGAAGATTGTTAAACACGTTTGGTTACAAAGCTCAACTTTCAGTTTTTGTATGCATTTTGGTTGATATCTGATCTCTTTCACTTGTAATGCTTGATTTTTGGTGATTATACAGCGTATTGAGAAAATATTCAGAGTCCTGTACTTTTTGCACTCCTTCTAGTGTTGTAGATTTCATTTTAAATTGATAAATTTGCCATTTTAGCCCATCAGTCTATATTCAATAACCCAAACTGATAACATGTTTTCATAAAGGTTTGCAAATTTTTTAAAAATAAAATGCTGAAATATTCCAATGACACCAGTATTCATACTCCATACTCAGTACTTTGTTGAAGCCCCTTTGGAAGCGATTCCACCCCAGGAGTCTGATGCTACAAACTTGCCACATCTGGATTTGGGCATTTCCTGCCTTCCTTCTTCTTTGCAAATCCTCTCAAGCTCAAGTCACGCTGGATGGAGACCATCAACGGGCAGCTGTTTTCAGGTCTCCAAGAGATGTTCGATGGGGTTCAAGTCCAGGCTATGGCTGGGCAGTTCAAGGACATTCCCAGAGTTGTCCCTAAGCCACTCCTGTGTTGTACTTGGTTTATGCTTCAGGTCACTGTCCTATTCGGAAGTGAACGTTCTGCCCAGTCTGAGGTACGGAGCACTCTGAGCAGGTTGTCATTAAGGATATGTCTGTACTTTTCTATTTTCAGCTTTCTCTCAACCCCTTCAAGTCTACCAGTCCCTGATACTGCCACCACCAAGCTTCACCACTGGAATGGCATTGCACAGGTGATAAGCGGTGCCTAAATTCCTCCAGACATGATGTTAATCTTGGTTTCATTAGGCCAGAAAATCTTGTTTCTCGCAGTCTGGGAGTTTTTTAGGTACCTTTATGGAAGCACCAAGTGGGCTTTCAAATGTTTTTTTTACAGAGGAGAGGTTCCTCTCTAGCCACTTTGTCATAAAACTCAGATAGGTAGAGCACTGCAGTGATCGTAATTCTTCTGGAAGTTCCTTCTATCTCCACATAGGTTCTTTGGGGCTCTGCCAGAGTGACCATCAGGTTTTTACTTATCTGTCCTATCAAGGCCCTTCTCCCATGCTTGCTCAGTTGGGTCAGCTCTAGAAAGAGTTGTGGTTTTGCTAAACTCCTTCCATTTAAGTGTTTACTAGGGGGCTCCGCCCCCTGCTCGCTTCGCTCGCCAACCCCTGGTGTTGGGAATGAGAAAGAGCGTGATGTATGAATGAGATATAGAATAGTGTGAAGGTGTAGATGATGCAGTAATGTAATGACTTGGGTAGTTATGTTTTCCACATTAATATTTTTTGGACATAATATAGTGCGTTGTGTTAAAAGGGGCATTTGGTCTAATGAGATTGCTGTTCCAAATCTGTCTGTAACTAAGTCGGCGCAGATAAAGGCTTGAGAATTGTAATAATATCTGGGTGAAGTCTATCTGTATTGGTGAGTGTACCATCTCCCAGTTGTAATAACCAATTGTTATGATCTGGATGTGGACATCGCATGTTATGTACTAACTGTATGTTTTGAAAGCAATGCCAATTGTCTGCGTATTGTAAGGTGCACTGAACAATAGCTGAGTGCATGGAATGTGAAACAATAGCTACGCACTGTGTAAAATCTCCTCGTAATAAAAGTACCTTTCCTCCAAAGGGAAGATCATTATTCATAAACGTTTGTAGAAGTTTATGAATGGTGTGGAGTAAGTGAGTGGATGCCATTGTACATTCATCAATAATTAACAGTTTTGCAAGACGGATGTCATGTGCAGTGCCACTGTTAATGTTCATAGTGGATATCGATTTTTAGGATCTAATGCAGTTCATAAAGATTTCACTTTCAGGTACATCGTTAGTTAGAAGCTTCTGTAGATATTCAGGATATGAATGTAAAGCAGGCAGTCTAATTTGACCGTTTTGATAACAACGTGTAAATTCATTACTTGTATTGCCAGTTGTTTCTTCAGGGAAGTTAAGTGAATGACAGTGATTGCAAATGACATTCATTAATCCCAATGAATTTTCCTGAATAGTGGACTCATTATTGAACGCGTTGTCAGCTAACTGGCGCAATCGTTTAGCAGGTGTCTGTCGTTGATCTTCCCTCGCTGCCGTTTCTGTATGTCTGAGACGGGAGGTGTTTCGTTTTGAAGCTGTGCCTGTTTTGATGCAGTACTGTGAGACGCGCGCTGCATGCGTCCACGTTCAGTGTGTCTGTCCATTTGGGTTCGTCTCTGTAACTGTGTTAGTTGAGCTTTGCATTTTTTGGAGCCGAGACATTTTTTCTTCTAGAGTTTCAGAAGCGCGTTGGAGCCGACGTGTATTGTTTTTTTTCATGCGGGTTCGTGTGTTTGGTCCCGTGATTGTGAATTCATGAATTGTTTGTTCTTCAGCGTTAGAAATATGGATAAGTAATAAGTAGGATCGCACTCACTGTTAATATGGAGCCTTTTCTGCGGTTGAACGGTTAATAGTGCCTTATTGTAATGAGATCCACCTATGCTGCATAGTGTGAACGTGTTGAGATGACGCATGTTTAATACGGACGGTTCATTTAGAAATGGGACTTTGTGTGTAGATTTGTGCATATTTACGTTGTTGATTTGTTTCAGGGTGTACTGTTCCAATGCGATGCAATATTTGTACACATATGTGAAAGCAGTATGGGCCATTGCTTTTTGGTGGCCTGATATTTACTCCGGTAGATGCAAAAGCAAATGAACTATTGTAGGATCTAATGCAGTTCATAAAGTTTTTACTTTCAGGTACATCGTTAGTTAGAAGCTTCTGTAGATATTCAGGATATGAATGTAAAGGAGGCAGTCTAATTTGACCCTTTTGACAACAACGTGTAAATTCATTACTTGTATTGCCAGTTGTTTCTTCAGGGAAGTTAAGTGAATGACAATGATTGCAAATGACATTCATTAATCCCAATGAATTTTCCTCAGTAGTGGACTCATTATTGAACGCGTTGTCAGCTAAGTGGCGCAATCGTTTAGCAGGTGTCTGCGGACGGTTCCTTTAGAAATGGGGCTTTGGGTGTCACTTCTTATTGATGTTAGTGTGTTTGTGGGTCTGAATCGTCGTTGTTGTGAACGTTTTGTGTGCCATGTCCGTAGTCTGTCCCGTTTCGTCTCTAATGGGCTTGGTGTGGCGGTCACGGCTTCTTTTTTTTGGTGTGGTAGGAGCTTGTTGAATCCTACTCTTTGTGTGCGTCCCGTTTCGTGTGCAATGGGATTCGTGAGGCGCTGTGTGCTTTGCCGGAGTCTGGGGGGGGGGGGGGCATGTTGCTTGGAGGGGGTGGTGGGATTGGTGGGTCGCGAGCGTCTTCTTTCTTTTTGTGTGCCAGGGGCTTGTTGAATCGTCCTCTTTGTGTGTGTCCCGTCCGTTGCTTGTAGGGGGGGGGGGTGCTTGGAGGTGGGTGTGGGATTCGTGGGGCGCGAGCGGCTTCTTTTTTTTGTGTGCTAGTTTTGTGTGCAATGGCTTTCGTGCGGCGCTGTGTGCGGCGCCTGCGTTTGACTCCTTTTTTGTGTTCTGACTCCTTTTTTCTGTGGTTGCGGCTTTTCTGTGGTTGCGGCCGCCTCTCGCGGCGCCTCATTTCTTGGGGCGCCTGCGCAGTACGTCTTTTGCGGCTACGGCCCATGGCCGGATGTCCCTGCGTCCATCCGGTTTAGCATTCTCGGTTAGTAATATGGATAAGTCAGCTGTGCCCTTGGGGACCTTCAGTGCTACACACATGTTTTTGTAGTCTTCCTCAGATCTGAGCCTTCCTCAGATCTTTAGGCGATTCTTTTGTCTTCATGTCTTGGATTTTGCTCAACTGTGGGACCTTTTACATATACACAGCTATGGGCCTTATTTAGTCATGTCCAGTCAATTGAATTGGACACAATTACAGTATGTGAAGGTGATATTTGAGTTTTTTATTTTTTTTTAATTTTCACTTTGTCATTGATTGAAATGGGACAAGTGAATCTAAATGATTTTTAGCACAAGGCTGCAACATAACAAAATGTGAAAAAGTGAAGGGATCTCAGAATTTTCTGAATCCCCTGTAACGGATGTGATGGATGGGCACCATTTCCAGGATGCAGGATAAAAAGGTGATTGAGAAAAAGGATGAATGGATGGATGAACAGAGTGGCATTTTCTTGAGTGAACGTTTTTTCCTTGTGTACGTCTGTAGGGCTTCATTAATTCCTTATTCATTTTCCTTTGTGTTAAGCTATGTCTTGTGTATCTCCCCAGCACTTCTACTATTTATCTCATTCCATCAATTTATTATATGAGTAACCCTGAGCATTCTTAAATGCATCCATTTATCCTTCCGTGTCTGGGAGGCAGCTGCTCTGTACTTGTCCACTGGGTTGCGTCAGATGCTTTCATCCTCGCCCACTCTTTTTTACACTGCGATTTAAGCCACATGTCTGATCTTCTGAGCTCCTCAACATGTTTGTGTTTGTTAGTCTGCGGTTAACATTTATCCAGTCAAATCTTCTGGGAAAATAAAGCACTTTGCATAACATAACATTACCAGACCTGCTTAATCCAGTTTAGAGTTGCAGCACTGGGAGCAAGGTAGGAAACATGTCTGGTTGGGGTGCAAGTCCAGTGCAGCACCCGCTCATCACATTTAGAGTCCCCCAGTTACGTAATCCAGTATGTGTTTGGGGATGTAGGGGGACAATCCGAGTACCAGGAGGAAAACCAACACAGAAAGCAGTGTTCACGTAGACAACAGCCAGTCGGACTCTGCCTCCATGATCAAACGGAACTAACTTCTGGGCTTCTTCTGTGTGTTTAATTTTCTCTAAGCAGATCAGTTCCTCCAGGAACATTGTGCTGATCTTCACAATGTCCCACATCTGATGCAAGTATAAGGCTAATCTTTCATTTATTCTTTTTATTAAGATGTGATTTTTCGTTTCAGAAAAGAGTGCAGGATTACATGGAACAGCGAGTCATTCTTCCATGATTGCTTAGTCTTGAATAGGAAGTAATAGCAAGTCGTGACCCAAATGACAATAGTGCTGGTCACAACGCAGTCTCTCAGGAAGTTGTTACCATCACAATTACAATGTTGTACCTTTCGTCTGTCCTCGCTCTTGGCTACACTTCCTACTTGCGATTACTAAGAACAGGAGGTGTTCTGTCATCATCTGACGTCCATTTCTGCTCTCAATCAGGAGGCACTTGTTTGTGAGCTTGTAAGTTCCACGCTTCATTTTTTGCTCCTGCAGCCTTACCGCATAACCCTTTAGACAATGATTTTGCTTCCTGTTTTGCCCAGCTGGATTACTGGTCATTCTCCAGCTACCTGTTTTACTACTTTAAAAATGCTTTTAAACCAGTGGCTTTGTCCATTACAGATTTTCAATTTCTTGGAAAGCCCACTCTGTAGTACTACGCCAATGGGGAGGTATCTCCTGGTGCAGAATGTTTTCAGCAATGCCATCAGCCCACTGCAATGTGACATTATGAAAGAGGCAGATGAACTGGATTAGCATTCATCTTTTGACTCATCAAGCCTATGTGGATAAGTTAGTCAAGACAGACGGTGTGACAGACACCAGCACTATCTGTCTTGACTAATGGTGGTTGTCATGCTGGTATTGGGTTGTGCTCTGTTACCCTTTCTCATGATGTTCTATTGCTTAGTGGTGGCTGTAGGTGAGTACATATGATCAACAGACCCTCTTAAATTTGTTATGATTTGTTATGTTATGTTCACCTGAAATAGTAAAGTTATGTGAGGCCTCTAAAAGATCCCTAATCCAGGCCATCTTCCCTAGCAGACCTAAAATAGGCTTCACCCCAGATAGCCCAATTCCCAAACTCCACAGACAGCCTTCGGCCTGCACAGGCCCAAAAAAGGGGATTTGGCTTTTGAACTTACAAAATATCCTTAACGTTCAAAATGTATCTAAAATGCTTTTCATAGGAGACAAAACTGTTAAAACCACTAGCTTAAAGGACTAGGCCAATGGTGAGTCTTTATAAATAAAAAACTATTTATTTCTTGTAAAGGAAAAACAAAAAATGCCAAAGAAAATTAAAGCAAAAATAATACAAAAAAAATGCCAAATGGGGTTGTTTGTTTGAAAATGCAACCTTAGGTAAACAAGTCCAATCCATAAACCAATAGGAAAATCCAATAACCAGTAGCAAAAATTCACAAAAAACAGGAAATCAAAAAATGCTCACTTTACTTTGCAAGGTCTGGTGGCTCCTCTCCTGACATACTAATTTTAAGGGGATTGGGCACATAACTAAACATAAATGCATTACCACAAAAATGAAAGTAACACACATAACAAATAAACAAAGTAATATTCAAAACATAACACAGAATAGAACAGAACACTCTGCCAATAACAAAAATTATAAATGAAATCAAACATTACTTGAGCCAGAGAGAAAACACCAGCTAAACCGTAGCATCTTCTTTGTCTGGATTGTACACGACTGCAGTGAGACATGTGCTTTGTACCTTCTTCTTTGCCTTTATGCTTCGTTCACACTACTGCATTTTCATTTAAAAACACAGATATTAGTCTTAGGGGTTTGTCCATCCCACCTTCACATTTTCAGCTATTGAAGGCTCTCTCTTCTTCTTCTTCTTTTGGCTGCTCCCGTTAGGGGTTGCCACAGCGGATCATCTTCTTCCATATCTTTCTGTCCTCGTCATCTTGTTCTGTTACACCATCATCTGCATGTCCTCTCTCACCACATCCATAAACCTTCTTCTGGAAACACCAGCTTGGTTTTGCAGTGTGGATGGGTAAAACATAGATTTATGATAAACCAGACTTTAATCACACTCTGATTGGTTTGTGCTGATTACGTGACACTTCCCTGATTGGATCCTGCTCATTACAGCGTCTCATTCCCTGACTGATCACCCTTTATGGAAGAAAGACATACTCCGACATAGCAAACAATAACAGCATTTTTTTCTATAGCACATTTTCATATAAAAGATATAGCTCAAAGTGCGTTACAGGATAAAGGAAGAGAAAAAAAAAATATATATATAGTAACAAAGGCGCTATATAGGCGCCCGACCCGACACAGATAGACACAGAGGCACGTACCAAATACAACCAGACTTTATTATTTTCTTCACACTTGGGCACACGTCTTCCTCGTGACCCACAGGCAATACACAGTCCACAAGCACTATTCCACAACACAATCCTCTCTCCTTTACCACCACTCCTCC
Source organism: Erpetoichthys calabaricus (assembly GCF_900747795.2). Taxonomy (NCBI): domain Eukaryota; kingdom Metazoa; phylum Chordata; class Cladistia; order Polypteriformes; family Polypteridae; genus Erpetoichthys; species Erpetoichthys calabaricus. The sequence continues at coordinate 91,421,929 of NC_041407.2, read as the reverse complement.
TCAGGCTTAGTCTTCCTCCTCCTGACTCTGGCTCCCCGAGTAGTGGTGGCTGGCCCTTTTTATAGCCCACCCGGAAGCATTCCAGGTGCTTGACCACCTGGTCCCAATTGCACTTCTGGGTGGGGCTGAAGACTCGTCCAGCCAGGCTGCTGACTCCATGCAGCTCCCCCTAGTGGCCATCCAAGCCCCCAACCAGGCTGTGGAGGACTCCATCTCCCATGGAGCCATGTGACAGGTTGGGGGATCACTGTCCGCCAGGTAGGCTGCCACCAAGCGTCCCGGAGGGAGGTATTGAGCTGCCCATGGTTGCTCCCCCGGAACAGATGCAGAAGGGGTGTCCCTGCCAGGCATGGGACCCGGCTGTCCGCCACAATATATATAAATAAAATTAGGCAATACTAATTAACATAGAATAAAAGTAAGGTCCAATGGCCAGGGAGGACAGTCAAAACAAAACAAAACTCCAGACGGCTGGAGAAATAAAACAAAATCTGCAGGGGTCCCAGGCCCAGAGACCACCCAGCCCCTACTAGGCATTCTACCTAACATAAATGACCTCAATCAGTCCTCATGGTTTTCAGGCTTCACATGGAAGAACTTGATGATGATGGCCATGTGGACCTCTGGCCTTCAGTCCATCAATGTAGGGACAGCACGGTGCTCTGATCAGGTGGTGGGGGCGCAGATCACACCACAGAAAACCGGAAAAGGACAGCAGAGAAAGTAGGAGTTAGTACGGATTTTGGAGCCACCATGAATAATAATGATAATTAAATACATATACAGAATATCCATGTTAAAATAATGTGTTTTGAGCAGAGTTTTTAGCAAACACAGAGGAGTTGCTTTCCAATGGTGTTTGTTGTGTTCCTTAACTGTGTGCACCTAATTTGCTTTTTGCACAGTTTGAACGCTGCATAAATGCGCAAAAGGCAAATAGTTTACTGGTCGCTACAGTTTTGTGATAAATCCTGTAGCTGTTTGCAATACTATCTCTTCAAAGATGTGTGCGCTATGTTGTACAGTTTTTCGGTTGTTTTAGCGTGGGCAGGAGGAACCTTTCTAAACAATGTGAAAGCGTTAGTGTAGACGAAGATCATTTTCACTTAAAAACACTATTTTTAACTTAAAACATAGTAGTGTGGATGTTCCATTTACCTTAGAAGTCAGATGTCGGAGCTGGGAATGATGTCACACCCGAGTTGACCGCATTCCAATAAAACCAATATGGACGTGCCCAGGCAAACCTTTGTTGTGCTCGCTCCATCCAAATAAACAGTAGTTGATAACAACACATTATACAGTATTTGGTGAATCCAAACACTGCAGCAAGATGTCCACGGGTCGAGGTTGGACAGTACTGTGTGTACGACTGATTTAATGAGACACAAATAGACAGACGTGCTAAAAACCGTATAATACTACAGCTTTCACTAAAGTTTTGCTGTGTATGTCGCCATTTTGAATTGATGTCTTGATCTGAAATCGGACAAATTCAGGCTTGAGAGACCATCCCTGATTTCCCAAATGGGAAATCTGACTTAAGGGAGCATTCCAGTTGAAAATTTCCGACTAGGAATGTGGAAATTCTGACTTCCCACTTCAAATGGAACGCAGTATTAGACTGTCCTCATCAAACCGGTCAGCTGGTGACATTGCCATATTTATATAGCACAAATAGATACATACTTAGTTATTCTACAACACGAGAAACCGTTTTTGATGCTTTAGCATTTCAGCAAAGTTGTAGCAGCATTCACTAATAAAACAAAAACTTGAAAAACATGTTTACCGTCAATATCCATTTTATTTGTTCATTCAGTCAGTGCCCTGAGGCAACAGCACTTACAACTCTACAGTTTTCACAAAGGATGGCATTACATGAGACTTCACTGCAACCATAAAGCAAATTGTGGCTTTCTAATTACAAGTTATGTTTAAAACCACCAACTGAATACCTGACTCACTTAAGTCTTTAAAGTTTCTATTTAATTTGTAAAGGAAAACTGAAATGTGTGGGAAATTTTAATTTTTTTGTTTTTATGTAAGACGTGTGAAAAATGGAGAGCATGCTCTGTATTGCACATTCGTACTTTATGTCAGTAAGCTGTGCTTGAATTCTTCTTGCATTTATTAAGGAAATGTGATGTTTGTGTTATTTTTATAACATATTTAATGTACAGTATATGTCAGTAAGATATACAGTGCATTCAAAACTTGGATGGATAGACTGAGCTATTAATTTTAAGAGGTGCGCATCAGAGGCGCTGATGCAGTCCATTTTGAATAAAACAGTATTGTACAGAATAGAATTCAGAAAGCACTGAGACTCCTTCACTTCCTGCACACGTTATTATGATGTAGATTTAATTTTAAATGTGGATAAATTTGCCATCAATCTACACTCAATAATCCATAATGGCAAAGTAAAAACATGTTTTCAGAAACCTCTCATTCAGACCATTTATTGGGGAACCCCAACTTGTGCTCAGGTGCATCCTGTTTGCTTTAATTCGCCTTGAGATGTGTTGAGAACTTGATTGGAGTCCTCCTCTGACAAACTGAGTTGATTGGACAATTTACAACATGTGTCAGGACAATAAACGAGCCATTGAGTCCAAAGAACTCTCTGTAGACTTCTGTGATCAGTTTTGCTTTTCTGCATACAATTCTCCAGGGGCGGCATGGTGGCGCAGTGGGTAGCACTGCTGCCTCGCAGTTAGGAGACCTGGGTTCGCTTCCTGAGTCCTCCCTGCATGGAGTTTGCATGTTCTCCCCATGTCTGCGTGAGTTTCCTCCGGGTACTCCCACAGACCAAAGACATGCAGGTTAGGAGCATTGGCAATTCTAAATTGTCCCATAGTGTGCGCTGTGTGTGTGTGTGCCCTGCGGTGGGCCGGCACCCTGCCCAGGGTTTGTTTCCTGCTTTGGCTGGGATTGACCCTGTAGTTAGGATATAGCAGGTTGGATGATGGATGGATGGACACAATACTCCAGGTGAGGCCTCACCAGTGGGTTATAAAGCTTAGGCAGAACCCCCTTGGACTTGAACTCCACACATTAGGGCGCTATATAACCTCACATTCTGTTAGACTTCTTAACGTCTTCTGAACATTGCCTGGCAGTTGATAGTGTAGAGTCCGCTACGACCCCTAAGTCCTTCTCATAAGGTGTATTTTACATTTTTAGACCTCCCATTGTATATTCATCCTTAACATTTTGACTTCCTACATGTAATATTTTACATTTAATGACATTAAATTTCATATGAATTCACATGAATCTTCTCAAGCCTATATGCTGACCAAGTCCCTCTGTGATGGTTCATCAGATTCAAGATTATCTGCCAATCCAATCTGCCTAGCTTGGTATCATCTGCAAACTTAACCAGCTTGATACTTATGTTACAATCCAAATCTATATATATATAAACCAAATACCACTGACTCACTCATCACAAAATTTCCCTAACCATGAGGACGGGACTTGAAATTTGGAATGTAGGTTACCCTTGGCCCATAGGTGCTGGCTAAGAAACGGTTTTAAAAATTTTGTGGTCCAAGTGCAAAATTTCTTTATAGTTTTTTAGACCCGTTTGTATGTCTGTCCTCTTTTCACGAGAGAACTACTTAACGTTTTTTTTTTTCTATAATTTTCTTAAACACTCTGTTGATTTTGCAAGTTTCTCATCATGCTAAGTATCATAGTTTGCTTGTGGTACCGATTTATTAGCGCGAACCTGAGAGAGACTCATCAGGCGGTGGGACCCTCCTCACTCACGTGTCTGCCTCGGGGTGTAACCTTAACTCCGCTTAGTTAGCGAACGAGAGAACTACTTAACGGATTTAGATCTTTTTTTTTTCTATAATTTGCTTGAACATTCCGGGTTGATTTTGTGACTTCCGTCATTGCACTAAGAATCATAGTTCGCTTGCAGGAGCGATGTATTCGCGCTAATCCGAGGCAGAGGCTGCGGGCCGAGGGGAGGGGGAAGAGTGATGTCAGGAGTAGAGAGCTGGGCCGGGCCCTCCTCACTGTCCGGTTTCACTACTTCGAGGGCGAAGCCACGGGAGATGGCTAGTCATTTATATACACTATATGGACAAAAGTATTATTTATTGAATTCAGGTGTTTCAGTCCAACCTATTGCCACAGGTGTATACAATCAAGCACCTAGCCATGCCGTCTCCATTTATAAACATTTCTGAAACAAAATGGGTCATTCTGAAGAGCTCAGTGACTTCAAGCGTGGTGGTACTGTCATAGGATTGCACCTTTTGACAAGACAGTTTGTTAAATTTCATCCTTGCTGGATATTCCATGATCAACTGTAAGTGGTATTACTGGAAAGTGGAAGCGTTTAGGAACAACAGCAACTCGGCCATGAAGTCGTAGATCACATAAAATCACAGAGTGGGGTCAATGACTGTTAAGGTGCATGGTGCGTAAACGTCGCCAGTGCTCTGCTGATTCCATTGCTGAAGAGTTCCAAACTTCAATTGGTATCAGCTATACGGAGGGAGCTTCATAGAATGGGTTTCCATGGCCGAGCAGCTGCATGCAAGTTCAGTGCCAAGCACTGGATGGAGTGGAGTAAAGCACACCACCACTGGACTGTGGAGCAGTTGAAACGTGTTCTATGGAGTGACAAATCACACTTCTCTGTTGGCAGTCAGATGGGTGAGTCCGGGTTTGGCAGATGCCAGGAGAACATTGCCTGCCTGACTGTGAAGTTTGGTAGAGGAGAGATAATGATGTGGGCTATTTTTCAGAGTTTCGGTTTGGACCCTTACTTTCAGTGAAAGACAATCTTAATGCTTCAGCATACCAAGACATTTTGGACAATGCTATGCTTCCACCTTTCTGGAAACAGATTGGGGAAGACCCTTGTCTGTTCCAGCATGACTGTGACTCAGTGCACCAAGCCAAAGTCCATAAAGACATAGTTGGATGAGTTTGGTGTGGAAGAACTTCACTGGCCTGCACAGGGCCCTGACCTCAACCCCATCGAACACCTTTAGGATGAATTGTAGCAGAGATTGTGAGCCAGGCCTTCTCGTCCAACATCAGTGCCTGACCTCATAAATACTCTACAGAATGAATGGACACAAATTCCCACAGAAACACTCCAAAATCTTGTGGAAAGCCTTCCAAGAAGAGTGGAAGCTGTTATAGCTGCAAAGGTGGGACCAACTCCATATTAAAGCCTATGTATTTGAATGCAGTGTCATTGAAGTCCCTGTTGGTGTAATGGTCACGCATTCCAATACTTTTGTCCATATAGTGTATATAAAAAATAGCAGCGGCCCTTGCACTGACCCCTGAGACACACTTCTCTTAACGTCGGCCAATTCTGATAAGGTTTCTCACATCATACACCCTTGGTTTCTGCGTCTGAGCCAATTCTGCACCCATCTACAAACATCACCCTGAACCCCCACTTCTTTTAGTTTGATACCCAACCTCTCATGTGGCACCTTATCAAATGCTTTCTGAAAGTCAAGATAAATAATATCATATGCTCCAGTGAAACACCACATGAATTGGGGAAAGTCAACCGTTGATCACTCAAAGTGGGCATTTGGAAACAGCGAGTGAATGGATGAATGGAGGACAGATGGCGCGAGCTCAACACATAATAGATTCTGCCCAAAGAAAATTAAATAGTGGGAGAAGAGCAGTTGCTGGGGCTACAGGAAACATCTTTGCGCATTTATTCACAGGAAAGCAAACCATTTTGCCACATTCTCCCCCAAGAGACGATTGTAACAAACATGTCTCTCCAGGCAGAATATCTAATTGATTGATTCTGGGAAGCCAGACAGCAGTTGGTGACTCAGAGTTCAAATATGTCTGGTGGGTGGAAATGGCAGGAAGCACTGGACACTGGTGAGGCATTCCTATGCATGTTTCACAAGAGAATGTGGCCACTTACTGTAACCCCTCCAAAAATCTTTCCCCATATCCCGGAAGCTGCTGCAGATTGGATATACAAAAGTTGAATTTAGCGTTTTTATCAACTGACCCCCCAGAACAATTCAAGAAGTGAGGATTTTAATATATATTTAGATTAAATGTGTGTAATTCTGTATCCATTTTGGAATAATAACACCATAATTGAGCACACATTGAGTTCTGATGAACCTGACCTTGAAATGTGACTAAAGTAGAGACACCCTGCAGTTTATGGCAGCACAGTGGTTATTGCTGTTGCCTCAAGGATTCAGCATCCCGGCGTACATTTCATGTTTGCGGAGTCTGCACGTCCTCCTAGCTATGCATGCACTATTTTGGTTTTCTTCTCTCATCCACTGATACATGCAGGTCAGGTTGATTGGCACTGTCGCCAGTCTGAGGGAGTGTACATGTGTTTGCCTTTGTGAAGGTCTGGCACCTGGCTTAGGGTTGTTGTTTCTGGCACCATGCAACCCTCAGTTGAATTATGTTGGTATTAGAAGATCTGTGCGCATGTACTGTATGTAAAATTTAGGAAAGGATGGTAGGTGTGAACATTCTCAGTTTGATATCTTCCAGCACATAATGGCATCTAATCCTTTGTACTTGAAGCCTAACAATACCACTGGAGCAGACTGGTCCTTTCTGGGCTTGACCAGTATGGTTGATTGAAGAATTGAAGATCCACTAGCTTAAATGTTGGGATGCCAACCCCGTCGTTACCATTTAATCAACTGAAAATTATTAACAAAACACACACTTGATGCCACTAGAAACAAATAAAAAATGGGTTGACTTAGGCTAGAGAACCTCCCTGTGCTAGGAGCTCAGTCCTGCAGTGTACTCTTATATCAAGTGACGCCTCCTTCTGGGGACCGCAGGGTATATAGCTGGGGGACCGGAGGGGGTGGACTCAAAATCCAGTCACTAAGAGTCTTCTCAGCACCATGGAGGGAACAGAAGAGGATAATGTTATTGTCAGTGCCCCCTCTCAAACCAGGGTGGCAGTACATACCTCAGATGAGCCCCGAGTACCCATGCGTGAGACCAGCTAATCATACAAGCCAAAGCTTCTTTAACTGCGCAATCAAGCAAATAAAGTTAACTTCATTTCATCTGTCCATTTTCTAACCTGCTGAACCAGTTTAAAGTCCTAGCACATAGCCTGGCAGCATTGGGCACAAAAAGGGTCCATTGCAGGGTACATTAAAGGAATGTTCCAACCAATATTTTTTAATGTTACTTAATGTAGAACACATGACTCACAAATGAGAATACACTTCTTGGGACAACTTGCTAAAAAGGTTGTAGTGAATGGTGGCAAAATCCACAGCTGGAAAGGCTCCGTCCACAGGGTTTCTTCTTAAAAGCCCGCACCCAATTTGTATTGTATAGATAGATAGATAAAAGGCATTATATGATAGATAAAAAGATAGATAAATAAAACTGTGTCCTAAGGGGAAATGGATCTTTCTTACATTTCCTCTAGTTCATGCACTTTAAACATTCGGGGTTGCAGCGTCCCCTTTCTACGCATGCATTTGATGAATTCCTTAAAATAACTATGGAAGGACAGGAGTGAGAGAAAAAGAAACTAAACAAAAGCTGAAAGAAAACAGAAAGATAACATTGCCGTTGTCAGTTCACGAGGACAGTAACTGAAGCTTAATGATTCATTTATAGATCTTGCTATCATTTAGACTGTTGCATCACTGCATGGCATAACGGCCTCAAATAGTGTTTAGACAAGCAGTGCAGTCTGCGTATATGTTTCATGTTAAAACACTTCGACCATACAGTATTCCTGTATTAGATGTTTGGCATTTCCTATTAGACCATAGTGTTAACTTAGTTTAGTGATTTGCGTAGATGTGTAGTGAGATGTTGGGTGCTGTGAAGCCTCGCCTGTGATTTTGTTGGAAATGTGTCAGCGTTAGCACATTTACTGTTTTGAGCATACTGAGTACTGAATATTACATCTCCTGTGGCTCTTCCTTAACAACTCACTTAATTCCAGTTATTTTCAGCTTCTTTTCAGTTAATGTGATGGTAAACCATTTAGTTCGACAGCATATTTTACAGCTTATCTTCTTACAAACGTAGCTGCCATTTCTTTTAGCCTCACATTAACTACAACTGTATTGTTCTAACTGTGTGCCAGAGCTGTCCCTTCCTGTATGCAGGTCATACATTGTATGTGGGGCCTGTGATTGGAGGACTGATATTGGAGGTGGGGGTGGGGTGTCCGTTTGGGGGTTCTCAGACCTCGGTGACTAAAGAGCTCCGCTGGACAGCCAATTGAATTGCACATTTTCGTCACTTGGATTACTTGACTTGAGTCAGATACCTCCGCCCACACCCCTAATCTTAAGCATATTGTGTTACATCACTGACGTATAATTTAAAGTGACAACCTCCTCAATGGAGCAGAGATCTGGATGTCTTCAGCTTAACTCAAATGGAGCTATTGCTGTGTTCGTGAATCATCAATTTAACATCGCTGACAGTTACCTGCTGTCATAAGTTTTGATTAATGAGTAGAGAGATGGCTTCAAGTCAATGCCAGTCAAGAGCACAGAAAAGAAAAAAAATGAAAGCATAAAGAAGCAGCTCGTTCTGCACTTGCAGGTGTGTTTAGAAATCTAAATTTGTATAACTTCCAGTACGCTAGCCTACGCTACATCTGCTGCTACTACTCTAAAGCTAGCAGTTTACAGGAGTAACAAGGGAGTAGCATTTTGTGTAATAGTTTTGATTTTGAGTGCTTAACAGATATTGCCTGATGTTACAGTGCCTAGCTGGCACGTGGTTGTGGATTATTTTTTATTGCCATTTAGACCTCAGATCCCCTGTGGTAAAGTGAGGTCTGTGGCTGTGTTGCATTTTAAATAAGTAATCACCACATTCACGTCTTTGTGTGGGGGGGGCGTGGGACTGTGGACAATTTGGACATTGTTTGGATTTGCTGTTTTTTTAATAAAAGCACTGATCACTTTTACACCACCCCCTTGCTTCGTGTGTGTTTGTCCTCATCTGCCAAGCTCATCTCGGTTACGGTACTGACGGTGTCGGGTTCAAGACGCTCCCATAATAGAAGAGGGAGCCAGGAGCCGACCCGCACTGTCTCATCCCCAAGATGATTCTACTTAGGGCGTCAGTTTGTGCTCTGCACTTAACTAAATATGCTCCATTGTTTTGCAGATTTGATATCCTGTATGGAACGTGGCAGCCATCTGCATGAGCAGCATTTTAGGTAAGTTGGTATCTGTTGGTCAGTCAATCAATCAATCTTTATTTCAAACTAGCAGGGGTACCCAGTGATGCCCAGGATGGAATAAAGTGCAGCTACCATCAAGGGGAAAAAATTTGTCCCCAAATCAAAATTTCACTGACCAAGCCAACTGTAGTAAGCAACTTATAATGCCTGTGCCAAGTTTGTAAAACAGAGCCGGTCAATCCATTGAGCAACATAAGGGCGCTGACATTATGAAAGTTACGTGAGGGACGCCGTTTATGTAACTGAAGTGGCACAAGCTCTGTACTTTTCCATTACACCTGCATTATGGACAACATGGAGTGCCATTTTAGTAAATCAAGATTGGGGTACACGCTATAGGGGACTTCAATGACACTGCATTCAAATACATAGGGGGGGCTCCCATCCCAAACCCCCTTTGAGTTCAGTGTTGAGGATGTATATTCTGGATAAACCCATAAAACATAAATTCAGCATTATATATTAAAAAGCCCCTTTAAATGTGAAAACAATCAAAAAGCCCTTCACTAGTGCTAATTGTATGCATGGCTGTTTTCCTTAATGACTACTGTCGCAAACATTTTGTAAAAAACAAAATCAAATGAGATCAAAAATCAGACTTTATTTGTCACTTTCAGTTATACACAAAGTGAAAAATGTAGTGAATTACTTAGTTACAGAAGCTCAGGTAAAATATAATATTATAAAAAACAATAACCCCTCAAAAGCACAAACAAGAACTTCTGGCTTGGATAATAAGGGAACTGCTGCCATCTGGTAACAGATGGCAATAAGATGGTCAGACCTGCCCAGTGGTGCCACAGAGTTACATTTAAAGGCATTGACATTAACATTTGAATTAAAGAGTACTAGGGGGCTTTGTCCCCTGCTCGCTTTGCTCGCCAACCCCCTGGCCAGCGCAATGCGCCAGCCTCTTTGCGGTTTTGCCACTCACGTATGGGGATGTGAATGTAATTCAAACAGATTTTCATTTTTAAGTGTTACATTTGCATCCATGTGATATATAACTGCCCATGATTGCATTTTGTTTCTTTCTCTCTATTAAATAAAATGGCTTTTTCAAATGTTTGGCTCTGAGATTTGTTAATTGTCTTTGCAAAAGCTATTCTAATGGGAAACTGTAAACATTTTAATACGAATGGCATATCAAGATCTCCTTTGCTGTGTAATGTTATCCGCAGGAGATGTACTACGTTACCCTTCTTGGATACATCCTTCTTTTTACAGTGATTTGGCCGGTGGAAGACTGGATGGTGTTAACGGTTGTAGATATTCTTTGTAATATTGTAAGTTGTTGTTTTTATCTTCCGCACCATCACCACCAACTGTTTCAGCATAGTCTATTGATACGCATTTAACCATTTTGCTGTGTTACCGATCGACATTTCTGGCGTAGATTCATTTGACTTCATCTTTTCTCGGTGCTAGGATTGCCCATGTACTGATTTCTTCTGTTGATAATCCTTCATGATGAAGTTCTTCCATAAGATTTGGACATAATACGTCTTCTTTAATTGAGAACTTAAGGTGAGGAAAAGGTTAAAACTTATAAGAGCTGAGAGTGCAAGAAGTGTGTCTGACAAAAGCATTCATAAGACTGAGAGGTGAGAGGACCGTGGTCTTGTTTGAAAATGGTTGTAAGTAGGGCGTGACTTGAAAGAATCTAATGGTAAAAGTCACCGTCTCGTGGGACTTCATACCAAAAAGTCTCTTCAAAAGATCACGTCTCGTCGCAGGATAAAAAGTCTCGTCTCCCAAGATGTTTTTATTATAGTCAGTCAGTCATTTTCCAACCTGCTATATCCTAACACAGGGTCACGGGGTTTTTTATTATAATAGAGAGAGATATGTTTTTATTGCAGTAGTATGGTAGTTAATTTTACAGCACTCGGGACCCAAGTTCAATTCCCAGCATTGTCTATATGTAGCTTACTTGTTATTTTTGACAGAGAACTCCAGCTTCCTCTCACCCTCCATAATATGCAAATAGATGGCTCCAAACTTGTACAGTAGCTCAGTGAGAATACTTGCCTTTTCTCCCAGGGTCATATCCCTCCTGGGTGGTCAGAGGTAACACCATCTGCACTCAATTACCCCCACTTGGTCAGTGGATCCAAGCCAGAGACCTTCCAAGACCACCAGCAGGCCAAGTAGTTTAAGCTGAGGTGTGGATCTCGTAAGTTCTGCCCTTTTAGTGCTTGGTCGTCTCTCTGCCACTTTGTCCTTCTTACTCGAAACAACGGCAACAACAACAACTTTTAGTTGTATAGCACATTTTCATACAAAGCATGTTGCTTAAAGTGCTTTTACGAGATGTTAAAGAAAAAAGTGCAATTAAAAAGAAAAAGAATACCTTAAAAATAAATGTGTTTATGAATGAATAAATAAATGAAATAACAAAAATGGTAAATAAGAATAAATCAATAAGCACTTCCTTTTTACAGATAGACAAGTAACAGATAAAGTAAAGTAGAGCCTTTTAATTATGGATTATACTGCTAAGTCTCTAATGATTGTAAGAAGAAGTCCAGTGCTGTGGTCAGATGGGCATGGAGGACAAAACAGTAAAAAGCTAAGCTGGCGGGGAGTTGATGCCACTCACTCTTCCACGTTCACACACACACACACCCTCTGCATGGCGTCTTTGGATGGCTCCGCTCCTTCTGGTAGTCACTCTCTCTCTCTCACCCCAGTCCATGTGACTCCACCAGAATGTTCATGCCAAAAGCGCTGTAGCCCTTAAGTGCCTCTCTTATCTACTACATCGGGGTAAATGCAAAAGGAAGTAGCTGTGCCTCTTTTCTGTGGCCTGTTGCACATTATAATTGCCTACATCCGCATCCTATGTAATGCTTAAAGCTGGAAGAATTTTCCCATTTTACATTTAATTAGCCTGTCTAGCTTAATAGCTCTATATGGGTTTGGTGGTCTCACCATGTCTCAACACAGCACAATTGACCTTTCTTTTAATATTTTCAAAGCTGTGAGCATCTTTTAGTTTTATTAAGAGCCTTCTGAGTTAAAGCAGCCACCTTTCCAAACATTGGTGTACATTAAAAGACCGTTCGGTATACAGCGCCTTTCATAACAGCTGGTATTTCATGCCGGCTTTCCAAGACTTGGAAGCATGAGAGTGCAGGCAGGAGCAAAAACGACTCCTCTCTCCAAGTGGTGTATTCCCATTCCCCAAATGCACCAAACTGGAGACTCCAAAAACTGTAATCTTATTATTGAGTGTGGAAGTGTCTATGAAGTTGCTCTTCAATGTACTGGTGTCCTGTCCAGGGTTGTGTCTTACCTTTTGCCTCCACTTAACCCTGCAATGGAATCACCAAGTCCAGGAGCTGGATGAATAGATGGATGCTAATGAAATGCATTAAATGACTGTCCTTAACAGAAAAGGTGCTATAATGAACAAAATAAGGCATGCTGGTCATTTCTTTTAGACTGCCCTTATAGTTCCGAGATCCTAGGTTCATTTTGGGCCTGGTCACTGTTTGTGTGCAGTCTGCATGTTCTCCCCATGCCAGTAAGAAGTTTCTTCAGCTCCTACTCAACACACACACACACACACATTCCAAAGACATATTGTGATAAGAGATGTCTGTGGTGAAGCACAATTTTAAATAAATAATCAGGAATCCCAGAGCACGCAGGCTCCAGGGGGGTGCAGGGCATGGATATGTGCCACTCTGAGTTTGATTGGGGTGCTTGGCTGATCGCTCATACCCATACAAATGTGACTGGGTTGGGTCAAGTGCTTCATTCACACCTCAGAGCAGGTGCTATAAAGGGAGCCTGCATAGTGAAATCAGGGTCAAAAAAAAAAAAACAGTGAAAAAATGAACGAGAGTGGGAAGTTAAAGGGACGGCTATCAGAATCCAGGATTGGGAGAAGAGCCGATGTGGGAAGGAGTGGAGGCAGGCAGCCAGGAAAAGTCCCAGAAGGAGGAGCGTGTGGCCGTCGCTCACGAGGTGACTGAGGGTCACTCCCGCTGAGCGTTTTGGGGAGCAGGAGTGACTGACCATTCAAGGAAGGCTCTTGATTAAGGCCGAGGAGTGGCAGTGGGAGTCGGAGGACCAGGGGCCTGAGCCCAGTTAAAGGGGTGGATATGCCTGTCGGAAGGACGTCTCCTCAGGTTGATGGATCACATTCGGGGTACACGGAGGAGACGTTGGGTTTTAGAAAGCTGCACTGGGACTCGTGTGTTTGTTTTAAACTAATGGACAGATTTCTGCCATGATTGTAACGTTGTTTTTTTTGGAGTTATTCATTTGACATTTTAACCTCCACTTTTCACATCATTTCATGGATTTTTTATTTGAAGATACAGTATCTGCACTGTACTTTTGGACACAGTTTGTTTTGTTTTTTTTGCACCGCCCCTTGCTGACTGTGTCTGTGTCCTCATTTGCCTGGCTCATCCTCGGGTACGTTATTGGCGGTTCTGGGTCCAAGTGGTTCCTGAAGCTCCTAAGGAGAGTGGAGCCGACCCAGACTGTCACACATACGAGGGTTGTCTGGGTTCCGCGCAGAATTTTATCGTTTGTCGAGTGTCAGCCTGTCGAAACCTGTTCTGCTGTGTAGAGGGATTATTCAAGTGGTTGCATGTTTTTGTTCAGATGTTTTGCTCCCTCTCTTCCTTCAGAATGAACACGAGAAGCAAACGAACTGAGAGTGTGCAGCCGGCGCTAGCAGCGAAGCTCCCAACTCCGTGCGTGCGTGACTTTCGAGTGATGATTTTTTACGACTTTTCTGATGGTTTAATCTGCTCGGTGGAACGCACCATGTTTGCCATCTTTTTCAACATCGATGGCATTGTCGCGTCAATTCCGCTGATGGAGAGGAAAACTGTGACATCTGAGTGGTACACCACTCAGTGCCTGCCTGACGTTTTTTCTGAGATGGCTAGAGGCCGGTCCAAGAACTTGCGAAGGCACTTTTTGCATCATGATAATGCGCCAGCCCACACGGCTAATGCGACGAAGCATTTCATCGAAGACAGTGGTGTCAACGTTTTGAACCCGCCATCCTACTCGCCTGATCTTGCACCATGTGACTTTTGGCTCTTCCCGAAGGTGACAGAACCCCTGTGAGGCCACAACTTCGAAACTCGAGAAGAACTGATTGCAGCTGTCAAAGAACAGCTGGACAACCTCCCAAAGACAGCCTTTCGCGAGTGTTTTGCGGCGTGGGTCAGAAGAGCCCAAAAGAGCATTGATGTTGGCGGTGAATACTTGGAAAAAGTTTAAAAAATGATCGAAGTACATGAGAAAGTTAGAAAAAAAAAATCCTTGGCTACTTATTTCGAGTGATTCCGCGCGGAACCCAGACAACCCTCGTATGTGTTAGGCTAAATGTCCGTTCTCAGTTTTCTCTGTGTGAATGACTAAAGGTGTGATCATAATCTCTGATGAACTTACATCCCATCCCTGATAATTTACCAGATAAGCCACACCATCCTGTGGGCTTTGAAAATGGATGGATAAAAAATGTGCTAAAAGTGGTGCCTCAGAGGTCTGATAGCTACAGGACTAGGCTTTGAGATCTTCTGTCTGGGTGGAGTTTGCACTTTCTTCCCAGTAAATGTGTGGGTTTTTCCAAAGAATTCTGGTTTCCTCTCTCAGGTTCAGACAGAGTGTCAGAAGTGTGCCCAGTATGCCCAGTCATTCTACTTCAATAATACTGGAATTCTCGTTTCAGCGCTTACTGCCCGGCTGGCTGTGGGAACGTCAGTGGTGATGTGTGGGGGACGCCGAATCCAGGATACCGCGACGTGAGTAAAAGTCTTTTCTTTTTTTTTTATTCTCCATGTGAGCTGTGAGAAGGATGTTAATGACTGTGTTTGTTTAAAGAGCTTAAAGGTTATGAAATCTGAATGGTGACTCATGGTGAGTGGTGATTTGAAATGAAACACATCACACCAGATGACAAATAACTAACATAAATGGCTGGCGGTAGATGATTTCATCAGTTAGCCCCTTTATTGTGCTTATTTTAGCTAAAGGGAAAGCTACTGTACTGAGTTTCCTTTTGGGTTTGAATTGGTGTGGGGTTAGCATTTCTACATTGGTTTTCCAAATGGTAATGATATGAAGGTTAAGTTAACAGGACATTGACCCCTGTGTCCGGGTGCCATGCCATAGACGGGTGCCCAGTCCTGAGCCCCTCAACCCTAAATCAGCACTGAGAAAGAGGTGAGATGAGATAATTAAGAGTATTTATATTATATTTATAATCCCCTGCCCTTAAGAACCACCTTTTATTCTCAACAACCAATCAATCAATTGATTTTTTGTTAAATGAAAGATAGCCTTTAAATAAAGCCTTAGTAGAGATCAGTAATACAGGGTCAAGTCAAGTCAAGTTGGGGAGCATGCACTGGTACAGTGCGTTGCTGCACCCACTACACATCGAAACAGCTTGGGATCCCGGTTGGCAACCCCCCAGGCAGACACGCGGTCCCGTGCTACCCTCCGGAAATGACCCTCTATCTGCCACAGACAGGTGTTACGTGGGCGACCCCTTGGCCTAGTCCAGCCACTTGGGTCCCCAACAATGAGGATCTTATGAGCCGGATCACCCTCGGGGAAACGCGCCACATGGCCTTAGTGCCGTAACTGACGCTTCCTCAAAATGCAGGTAATGTGCCTCATTCGAGACTCCATGAGCAACCGCTCATTCGACACAAAGTCAAACCAATGGTACCCAAGGATTTTCCGGAGAGACACAGTACCAAAGGAGTCCAGTCTTCATCTCAGGTCACTGGATAGCGTCCATGTTTCACAACCATAAAGCAAGACAGGAAGCACCAGAACTCTAAAGACTTGGACCTTCGTCTTTTTGCATAGATATCGGGAGCACCACACACCCCTTTCCAGCGACCTCATGACCCCACCATGCTCTCCCAATCCGTCTACTGACTTCACAGGAAGAGTCATCAGAGACATGAATGTCACTGCCAAGGTAAGTAAACCTCTCAACGAGGTCGACACTCTCTCTGCAAACACACACACTGCTGATGGCTGTGCCCAAGAGGTCATTAAAGGCCTTTTTTTTGTAATACAGGGTGGCGCACAAAAAACCGAACCATCTCCGACTCCAACTTCGACGTACGTTTCTTAGCCCGTACACGAAACGAAAGATATGCAATACAAAAATCTGTACTTACTGGTTAGAGGTGGTGCTGGAAATGATTTCCTTGTACGTCAATACACTTTTCTGCACATCGCACCATATTGTCATAGATGCAACACAGCTCAGCTGCTTCAATTTTTCCTATTTCACTCCGAATATTGTCCTTCAGTTCCTCTAATGTCTTTGGATTATTGACATACACTTTTCCCTTCAGATTGCCCCACAGGTAAAACTCGCAAGTGGATAGGTCCGGTGATCTTGGTGGCCACAAACCTTTGCTGACAGTTCGTTCCTCTGTGAAGACGTTGTGAATTCGAGAAAGTGACTCGCTAGAAGTGTGACATGTCACTCCATCTTGTTGAAAGACGGTGTACCCACTGGCTCACAGCTTCCTTACTAATGTACAGTTGGGGCTGTTGGCCATTGTGACGGCACCCGCCTGTATAATAGCTTGAGCCAGCCGGTCAGAGACGGTTCGGTTTTTCATGCGCCACCCTTTATAACAGCGGAAGTCAGCAAGATATCAATGAGCACAAGGATAGGATGACAGTGTCACACATTTAAGCAGAGGAGGATCTACCTTTAAATTAATGAAGCTTAAGCTTCAGGGCCCCAAAAAGGGACTTTGAATCCACATTGCTTTAAAAGTTTGGGTGCTTACTGTATGAGAATGGGTTTTTAAAAAAATAATATTATTAATATAGTCTAAATCAATACAAAATAATAGTTAAAATATAAATTAAAAGGTTATTCGAGTGTCATATAGGCTAAGCTGTAAACTAAATATATGGTCAAATTAAAGATGTTTCATTCTAAAAATATTTAATATAAAATAATTATAAATAATTTAAAAAAAAATTTACACATGAGCTGTGAAGCAGTAAGGAATTTTTCAAAGCTATCCTTTATAAAGAACAAATTCCGGTCTGCCATTACTGCAGAGTGCTTAAATTCATTATGCATATTGTCATTAGAGAGTGACATTGCAAGGAAGCCGTCATGTGACAAAACTGTGAAAATGTTGACAGAAAAACCAGAAAAGGTCCTTGCCTGGCCGGGACGCCTCCACGCTGGGAGGACTGGGGGAGCAAATGTGGTCAGAACGTTACCTTCCCCGGAACGCTAGACAGCAGCCCCCCTGGGTTGCAATGGTGCCTTGGACTTCTGCAGGGCTTCATGGGAGTTGGAGTTTGGTGCAGCCCTGTTGGGATTCAGGGGTGCCACCAGGGGGTGCTGCAACAGCTGCTGAGCCCTCTTGGATGGGTTTTCCGCCACACCTGGAGCACTTCCGGGGGTGTTATAAAAGGAGCCAGCAGTCACCACTCCGGTAGCCAGAGTCGGGAGGAGGAGGACGAAACTTCCCGAGGAGGAGTGGAGGAGAAAAGAAAAGGACTGAGAGATAAAGAAAGAGAATATGAAAGTAAAATAAAGAAAGGAAAGTGTGTGATTGGGCTGTTGGGGAGACTGTATATAAATAAATTCACATGTGCTTTTTGGACTTGTGCCTCTAGTGTCTGTCAGAGTCGGGTTAGCGCTTTATAGCGCCATCTATCTTCCACTACATGTGCTTCATGTAGTATGTAACCTCATTGGTGGCTAAAATAAAAGATTGTACAGACGGTGGTCTTTTCTATGTTTTATGACTTCATTCTATGATACATCATGCATGTAGACACCACTTCCCTAATTTTCATCCCCCTATAACTCAAACTACACTCATCGGCCACTTTATTAGGTACGCCTTGCTATTACCGGGTTGGACCCCCTTTTACCTTCAGAACTGCCGTACTTCTTTGTGGGATAGATTCAATATGGTGCTGGAGACATTCCTCAGGGATTTTGGTCCATATTGACATGATCGCATCACACAGTTGCTGTAGATTTGTCGGCTGCACATCCATGATGTGAATTTCCCGTTCCTTCACATCCCAAAGGCGCTCTACGCGACTGTGGAGGCCATTTGAGTACAGTGAACACATTGTCACGTTCAAGAAACCAGTTGGAGATGATTTGAGCTTTGTGACATGGCGCGTTATCCTGATGGAAGTAGCCATCAGAAGATGAGTACACTGCGGTCATAAAGGGATGGACATGGTCAGCAACAATACTCAGGTAGGCTGTGCCATTTAAATGATGCTCAATTGGTGCTAAGGGGCCCAAAGTGTGCCAAGAAAATATCCCCCAAACCATTACACCATTACCACCAGTCTGAACCATTGGTACAAGGCAGAATTGATCCATGCTTTCATGTTGTTGACGGCAAATTCTGACTAAACCACCTGAATGTCAAAGCAGAAATTGAAACTCATCAGACCAGGCAATGTTTAACTAATTTTCTATTGTCTAATTTTGGTGAGCCTGTGTAAATTGTAGCCTTAGTTGCCTGTTCTTCGCTGAAAGCAGTGTCACCCACTGTGGTCTCCTGCTGCTGTAGCCCATCAGTTTCAGGGTCTCATGTGTTGTTTGTCTCAGAGATGCTCTTTGGTTGTAACGAGTGGTTATTTGAGTTACTGTTGCCTTTCTATCAGCTTGAACCAGTCTGGCCATTCTCCTGTCACCTTTGGTATCAACAATGCATTTTTTCCCAGCATACTGCCGCTCACTGGGTATTTCCCCTTTTTTGGACCACTCTCTGTAAACCCTGGAGATGGTTGTGTGTGAAAATCCCAGTAGATTAGCAGTTTCTGAAATTGTCAGACCAGCCTGTCTGGCACCAACAACCAGGCCACATTCAAAGTCACGTAAATCACCTTTCTTCCACATTCTGATGCTCGGTTTGAACTTTTGCAGGTTGTCTTGATGACGTCTATGTGCCTAAATGCATTGAGTTGCTGCCATATGATTGGGTGATTAGATATTTGTGTTAGCAAGCAGTTGAACAGGTGTACCTAATAAAGTGGCCGGTGAGTATATGAAGTATAGGAAATGTGCATTCACAATTTTGATTATGACATGTGAGATAATCCAGTTCAGCAATTTTAATTAAAATCTAGGATGTAGTACTTAAATTATTTATACATTTGAGGTGATCTGTTAGGGGACAACCCCGTTGAAGAAGATAACGGTAGTTACCCGGACTTTGTTGCTAGTCGTGAAGGGGCCCCCATAACAGTTCAAGCTTCAGGGCCCCAAAAATGAAAGTCCGCCACTGCATTGAAGAGTAATCCATTGTTTAAAGTGCATTATCGTGAAGGAAAGAGTTTTGCCTGGCTCCAACTGAGAACATCTCAAAGTCCTTCAGAATCTACAATTTGGAGCTTCTAAGGTTTAATATGTTCAGGTGAAAAAGAGAAGAGAGCATGGGTGACACATCTGGCCTGCCTCGTTTAATGACAGATTACTTCTTTAAATTAGCATCTGGAGAAAATTTGTGAAATTTCAGTAAAATACTTGAGAACAGAACTGAAAGGTTAGAGATGCTTGGGAAAAGTTTCAGGGAAAAAGGCTTTGTCGTTAACTCATCATGTACACTCACTGAGGAAGGCCTGTACACCCGCTTATCTGGCAATTATCGGATCAGTCAATTAGGTGGTATAAAACCATGCAGGTACAGGTGAGGAGCTGCAGTTAATGTTTACATCAAACATCAGAATGAGGAAAAAATGTGGGCTTAGTGATTTCAACCCTGGCATGATTGTTGGTGCCGGAGGGGCTAGTTTGAGCATGAGGCTCAGCCACACGAGAGGTGATGATCAAGAAGTGTTTTTATAAATTACAGTTGAATCTGTATGTTCAGTAGGAGGTCAGCATTTTACAGGTAAATTAATTTTATGGGATTTTCTGAAGCTATTTTTGCACATGGACTGATCGGTTTGGTCTTCACGATTGGAGAGTTCATGTCTACTTAGATTTCTGTATTACGTTAGAAACGATGGATGTTGGAACATTTTCTTTGATAAATGGAACAAATAAGTAAAACTACATCAAGGCAGGTATGAGAAATTGTGCTTTACTGAAATCAACAGAGGCTGACAGCTGTTGGGGCTTTCGTTTTTCTCTTACTACAGACTTCGGTGTTGTGCAAAGCTGCCATCCACGCAGGAGTGATCTCGGATGAGCTAGGCGGTTATATCTCCCTGACCCGAGAGCGTAGCCTTACTCATTATGAGTCTGCACTTGCCAATGGAATTCTGTCCAAAACGTAAGTAACCCTGGTAAATTAACCCAGAATGTTTTTTTTTTTTATACTGTGATGGATGGCTGGCTAAATATTCCGGCCCTCACCTCCAGGCCGCCAGGTGGAGCTCTCCCGACAGCATGGAGGTTCCCCGAATTCCAGCAGGGCCTCATGGACCTTATAGTTTGTATGCACAGCCCTGCTGGATACCATGGGGACCACCGGGAGTCGCTGTAGGGAGGATGACAGACTGTTATGTGCCCTATAACCTGGAAGTACGTCCTGGTCACAAGAACAGGAGAAACGACGTGCTTCCAGGTTGAAGAGAAGGACTTTTACTCTGACCCGGAAGTAATGAGGACTTGTGGATTGTTGGACAGGAACCACTTCCGGGTCAGGGGGTATAAAAGGATGCTGGGAAAGCCCAGACATGGAGCTGAGCTGGGAGGTAGGGTGGCGAAGTGTCTGGGAGAGGAGGAATGATTATTATATTTGGATTATTGATTATTGTATGTACAGTGTGGAGTGGAGGGTGCTTAGTGCACACTATTATTATAAAATAAATAAGTCTTGGACTTTTACCTGGTGTTTGGCGTGGTACCTGAGGGTTCAAGAGGTCGATAAAAGCCTCTACTGCTACAATACTTATGTGAAACAACATCAAAGATTGTTGAACAAATGCGACAGGGTGGTAACTGCTAACTCTCCACCATTTTCCAGTAAGTCTCAGGATCCCAATCCAGGTGGTTTGTCTTGTGGTGGGTTGGCAACGCATTATAATCAGCGCATGCTCCCAACCTCCTCCTTCTCAGTAAGGGACCTTAACCTTCTGCAATTGTTTTACTTTTAGATTTATTTCCACTGTGGGTCACCACCAAGTTGTAAAAAACAGAAATGCTCCAATTTTGTGAGCAAAATGTCTTACTGCATGTTATTAGTGAACTATAAAAATGAACATAAAGTCAATGGTGTCACAGGTAGCTGGGTGTGGTTGGCAATCAGCTGCCTATTTAAAGGTCTGCCTCCCGACAATCAAGGCTGGAGTCGGGTGAGGAGCTGGACGAGGTCGGTGAGAGAAGGGGGCGAAGAGAGGCCCTGTGTGTGAGAAGAGTTTGGGAAGAAGAGAAATGACTAATGAGAGCCAGGACTGTGGGGAGTAGTGTTGGTGCACTTATTGACTTTGTAAATAATAGTGTGTATAACAAACGTGTGGTGATGGACTTAGACGTGTCTGCCTGCCTGTGTCCGGGTCGCCCTATTCCACAATGGCCACATGCTCCCCATTCCAAATGCAGATGTACATGGCATGCGACAATGTTTTGTGATCACTACTATAACGTCAAGACACATTTATTTGTGTTAAGGTGACCCTAATTTCCTCAGACCATAACAGCATACCCCACATCCCGTAATCTTACCACACTGTCAGGATTAACTGCAATTGTACTTCATCACTTCCCCCTTTCTTTTACATTAGACCAGAGTGCAAGAACAGCAAGGACAAAAGTTAACACATTTATTTATACTTTATAAATAACATGCCCAAAGTAATACAGTAAAATGAGGGAGACAAAAATATCATTGCAACCTGAATAGCAGTTCATCATGTGGCTGTATACTTACTACCAGGTGGCTCTCTGTCTTATTAGTCTCTGGTCCAGCTTGGTCTTTGCTCCTGCATGACGTTTGAATGAAGTGAGTGATGGTTTGGTAGAGAGGTCCTGTCAAGTTTCCGCCAGCATTTCTCTCCGATTGAGTTTCAAAGTCGTATTCCTCCCTAGAAGGTAATTTTTATCAGCTGGCATGAATTAGCCTTGAATCCATCATCCATCCCATTCCTTGTGCTCTGTAAAGTGTCTTGTACCAAATGTCTCTCTTTGTTGTTTAGGCAGTTATTTTCTAAGGGTCTTTAAAATATTCCATTAGCGGACAGGCACCTGGCTACTGCTTATGTATAATTTGCATGTTGCTTCAGACCCTAAGAAGGTTTTTCTCTTGAATTCTCCAATTTTTTTTTCCACATTCTGAAGACTTGCATATTAATATATTAACATATTAGATGTTTCAAAGTTTGGCCCCATTTGAGTAAGAGTTGAGCATGTGTGTCTGTGAGCAAAACCCTGTGATAGACTGCTTCCCTTTTTCAGTGTTGCTTCCTTAATGTTACTGGGATAGGCTCCAGTCCCCTGCAACAATGAACTGGATTATCTGGGTTAGAGAATGGCATGTTATGTTATCCCAAAGACATTCATAGGCATGTCCCACCACAGGAACTTTGTGTTTAGGAACCAATGAGTAGGCCCTGGGCTACTTGTGGTTCCTGGCCATTTTTGTGTGCTGCATTCCAACAGCACAACAGGAACTGTAACTTTTATGCAAAATATGAAATGCGCAGGAAAGAGTGATGCGGTATGAAGTGAGGTGCATTCAGGAGTTCACAGGGCACCCTACCCCCTCACCTTATTTTAGGAGATTATTGCTGCTTCAATGTGGTGTGTGGTGCAGAGGATTAGGGAGAAGGTTATGAAAAGTGTTGAGGTGTGTATGGTGGCACGTTGGAGAGTTCATGTGGGACTTATTGCTTTGATGTGGTGTATGGTATGGCGCACCAAGGAGGCGGCTATGAAGAGTGATGTGGTCCGAAGTGCACTGAGATCAGGAGTTCATGGGGAGATGTATCTAGCAGGGGGCGCTCTTTCTTACCTGGGATGTGTTTTTTGATGCAGAGTTGACTAGAACCAAATACCATACCTTTTGTACCCATGGCAGAAAATAAATGTATGAGAGAAATATGGTACAAAAAGAGATATATGTATTTAACTTGCTTTAAAATATAACATTCATTCCTAATATATAATGCATAATCCTGTATACATGCATATTCATGCCAGAGAGAAGCATAGGGACATCACAGCCAAGTGGGAGAATGCTGACAAATCAAATGTCCTATCCTGCAGCTAGGTGGCTTCTGATGTCGTGCTGGATCCTTATCATTATTAACACTCACATAATTAAATATTAGTAGAATTCATGTCAGAACTGGCTGGTTATTAATACCTTCACAAACTCTGGGTTTTGTAACCATATCGGTCGAGCAGATATCAGCATTTCCCAAAACAACCTGCTCGTGTCCTTCACATGTTTTCTGCTTTCCCTAACCTGACTTACAGCTGTCATTTGTCAGTCTCCCTGTCAGTCACTCTCTCACTCTCTCTCTGTCTCAGCTGAATTGCATAGATTTGTGATATAAACTTCCCAAATTACATTTGTCACAAATAACCTTCTTGCTACAGGAGATTATTGCTTTGATGTGGTGTATTGCGTGGCACACCAGGGTGGCAGCTATGAAGAGTGATGCTGTGTGTACTGCGGTGCGTTGGAGAGTTCATGTGGGACTTATAGCTTTGAAGTGGTGCATGGCATGGTGCACCACGCAGGTGGCCATGAAGACTGATGCAGAGCAAAGTGCGGTGTAGTCATAGGGAGAGACTATTGTTTTGGTGAGGTGCGTAGCGTGGCGCTCCATCTTCGCTGATAATCACTGAAGTCCAAACTACTAACAGATTTGTAAAATGTCACCAGTGCTTGTGGTCAACCAATTAGCACAAGTAATCAATAGTTCCTGATTGAATAAAAACTACATACCCTGGAGTAGAAGCTTAAAAAAAAATACCAGCGACTACACATGGCCTGAGTTTCTGTGATGGGCATGTACAAAACTTCTTGAGTTTCAAAAAAGTTCCTGGTTCCTGAAAAAAGTTCCTGCAGCGGTAAAACGGCTCATGTTAGGTTGAAAGGCAATTCCAAATGTGGCCCTGCATGTGTGTGATTGGGCCCTGCAATGATCTGGTGCCCCATTGAGGGTTACTTATTACCTTGGACCCAGTGGTGCTGGGATAGACTCCAGCCCCCTTCAGCCATGAACTGGATTGAGAGAATGATACTGTATATTCTATGTCATGTTTTGTTATATTATCCCAGAGTCAGGGATTATTTCTAGTCGTAAAGCAGATTAAGCATGTTGGACAATACTATGTTACATCATGTTATGAGATTTATGGTAGATTGAGCCTGTATGAATTTAGCTCTATCTTGTTCCACTTGTCGAATTCAAGTTCAAAAATACTTCAAACAGAAGTAATCTACCAGCTCGCACGCCATCTGGGAGAAATTACAGTATGGAAGGTTGGACTAGAAATGTGGATTATTCCTAAAAGAAAAAAAATGCATGTAGACTGAGGAAACAGCTCAGTCTTGTCGCTGAAGTGTGACAAACGTTTGGGGCAAAGTTTAAAAAATTGCATATAATGGAAGCCACTCCAGTGCAGCAGACTGTTTAATATTTATCATCCCATTTTCAGATTTTTGCTTCTGCTTTTTGCATTACAGGACTATGATGAGCCATAAGACAGGAACCAACGCCACATGAGATGCCAGTCTATTATGGGGCATGCTCACACTTGCTTCCACTCTATGCTATTTCTGTTTAAGCTTACACAAGTCAACCTCTTTAGGATTAGGAAGGAAAATAGTGAAAAACACACACAAACATGGGGAGAAAATGCAATTGCCAAACACAGATGGTGGACAGGCCAGAATGTGAATATGAAGATGTTCAGTGGCAGTCCTAACCCTTGTTACCTTGTCAATTTTTATTTTACCCATCAGTTTTGGGTCCTAGTCAATCCCGTCTCAGTGACCTGAAGCTATTCTGCAGACTTGTCCCTGGACAGGGTTCAAGTCAAGCAAAGAGCCACACTCGGGCATATTAGAGTTTCTATTTATACAACCCCACAGCTGTCTGGACTATGGTGAAAAAAAACTTGCACAGGCTTGGGGGGAATCTGCAGACTTCACATAGATCAGGCGTTCCCAACCTGGGGTGCCCGTACCCCCCAGGTAGCGTGAGATGGCATTTCAGGGGGAGCGACAAAGAGGAAGGCTGTGTCACGATTCACCAAAATTGAATGAGGTGCATTGTCCGACTTTATCCTGGTGCAATCGGTGTCTTGCAGTCTGCCATGAAGTGTAGGGCATTTATTAGTAGAACTGGCTGGTTACTAACGCGCTATTGGCACCTGTGAAGGAGCCTCAGAAATGCACGTTCTTATTGGTTCGTTTGCTATGGCAAACAACTTTTTTTAAGAGAATGAAATTTGGACCTCACAATCTAGAGAAGGGAGAGGTCTGGTATTCATTTCTGTGCAAGCCCTGATCATGAAACGTCACTGATTTTGGGGTCTGATTGGCATTTTTGCTAGGGGTTGGACAAGGGGGACTGAATTGGATGGAACACCTGCTGTTTACACTCAGTTCATTTCTCCTGCTGATGGTTCTGGCAGTAGCGCAGTAGTAATTTTAACTGTGCGACGTGGCTGTTTTTGAACAGCAGTCCAGGTGTTATCAGGGGAACAAAACTTGTTGAATGTGTTTTATTGCTTAGAGGTGAGCCAGCACCCAAACCTCTCGATTGTTGTGTCATTTCCTTGATACTTGAAACCTCAACCCCTGGATCGTCAACTGAGTGTCCCAAGTTTCACATTTACAGGATTACTGAGATTTATAAAAGTGAATTGCCCAATTTATACTTAAATTATATGCACTGAGTTAAAAGCATATTGTATTTGAGTTCAGTTTGTTTACCCACAGTACTGTATATGGTTCAAAAATTAGACATTTAACTTCTTCATCTTCAAATGCGATATTATTTTTGAAGGTGATGTGAGCATAAATCAAACCTTTTCTAGGCATGCAGGGCATTAAAAAGGTTGGGACACACTGACAAAAATAAGGATATGGCAGAGGAATCAAACCATAAATCTGCTACTGTGAGGCAGAAGTGCTAATTGCTGCGTCCTCCCCCCAGCCCTGATCAAGTAGCAATGAGGACAGAATTTAGAAAGCTATTAACATAAGAAAATGTTCAGAGCAAAATGGTTGAGGACATCAAAAACTGCACACTCCATAGCTAAAGGCAGTGAGGTCAAGTACAGACTGGCCTGCTAATCCATAGTCTGGACGTGTGATGTAGTTAGGATGAGAGGACAGTGAAGTGTAACCTTTAAGCTCCAGCCCAAAACAAAGAAATCAGTCTGTGGTGATGATGCTTCCCAGTTTTATATAGTGGCATTCATATTGATTGTCTAATTAGACAATTAGCTTGACAGAACAAGATGAGCATGTCTGTGCATGGCATTATGTTAAGATATTTGTTTTCTTTTTTTCTTTTTGGTTAACAGGGGTTCACTCTCTGAAAAACGACTCATCATCAACAGAGGTAAGACTTGCTGAAGTCATTGTATGATTAGGAATCTTTACTGAGCCCAATGTCACTTTTTCCAAATCCTTATTAGACACATTAAGGCCAGGATGGGGGACACTCAGGCTGACATGAAAGAACTTGAGAGAAGGCCTGGTGCAGAACAGTTTTAGGATGGGGGGGGGGGGTAGTTTGTACCCCAGAATGATGACAGTGTGGGCTTCCCAGGTGATCAGGTTCATTACTGGTTCGTTACTTAGAAAAAATAAGTGAATGTCAGTGCCATGCAGAAAAGCAGAACAAACTGATTATCTGATTTAAGAATCAGTAGGACACAACATTTTGAGGGAGTGTTTCCAACGCCATGTTGAATTCGTGTCTCAGAGAATTCAAGTTGTTCTGGAGGCTAAATGGGGTCCAACCTGCTATGAGATTGATGTTCCTAATAAAGGTGCCACTGAGTGTGTGTGTGTGTGTGTGTGTGTGTGTGTGTGTGCGCGTGTGTGTGTGTGTGTGTGTGTGCAGATATAAACACACACATGAACAGTATACTCTACAGCAGAGAAAGTACTCAGACCCCTTCACTTATTGAACACTTTATTGTGTTGTAGATTTAATATTTAATGAATACATTTTCAATTTTTCCTCATCATATTACACTCAATAACCCATAAGGGCAAAGCAAAAATATGTTTTCTGAAAGGTTTAGAAATTTATTAAAAATCAAAAACTGAAATCTCTCATTCTTAGAAGTATTCAGACCTTTTGCTGTGGCACTCCAAACTCTGGTCCTGTGCATCCTGTTTGCTTTAATTCTCATTGAGATGTGTCCAGAACTTGATTGGCATTCACTAGTGGTAAGCTGATTTGACTCGACATCTTTTAAAAGGGCACACATGTCTGTGTATAGAGGGTCCCACAATTCACACTGCAGGTCAGGACAAAAACCAAGCCATGAAGTCCAAGGAACTCTCTATTGACCTTTACAATCAAACTGTGGTGAGGTGAGGCACAGATCAGGGCAAAGGGTTAAAACCATTTGTAAAATTTCGACTGCTTCCAGGAGCATAGTAGCTGCAATGATTGTGAAATGGAAGAAGTTTGGAAATTTTCCTTGAGTTGGCCGTCTGGTCTGAGTAACTGGACAAAAATAGCCTTCATCTGGGAGGTGAGCAAGAATGCAATGTTCACACTTTAGAAGTCTTCTGCTGAGATGGGAGAACCTTTTGAAGGAGGACTATCTTAGCAGCACCCCATTAATCGAGCATTTACAGGAGTTTTCCAAACAAGGACGCTGAGAACCTAAGGAAAAAGATTCTCTGGTCTGATAAGAGAAAAATTGAACTTCTTGAGCAGAACTTCAAGAATTATGTGTGGCATGGACCAGACACAGCTCATCACCTGCCTGACACCATCCTTATAGTGAAGCAGTCTTGATGGCAGCATCATGCTATGGGGTTTCTTCTCAGCAGCAGCAGGGACAGACTGGTCAGAATTGAGGGAAGAATAAATGCAGCCAAATACAGAGATGTCCTTGAAGAAAACCACCTGCTGATTGTGTGCCATGACAAACTGGGGTGATGGTTCAACTTTCAGCATGACCATAACCTGAAGTATATAGCCAAGACAATGCTGGAGTGGCTTTAGGACACGTCTGACAAGTCATCTGAAGCCCACACTTATACAGTATATTCTAGAATATCTGTGGAGAGACCTGAAGATGGCAGTTCACAGATGCTTGAAATCAAATCTGAGAGGGCTGGAGAGGATCCGCCAGAAAGAAAGGAATAAACTGGCCAAATCCAAGTGTGCAAAGCATGTGGAGACTTACCCAAGAAGTCTCAAAGTTGTAATTGCTGCCAAAGGGGTTACTGGATTAAGGGTCTGAATACTTATATGAATGAGAGATTTCAGTTTTTGATTTTTAATAAATTTACAGATGTTTTTGAACAAATGTTTTGCTTTATCATTATCTTAATACTTTCTGAATACTTTCTGGGGTCTGAATACTTTCTGAATCTACTGTACAGTACACTATATTTATATCTTATATATAAACATCTACATGTGGAAGTGTGTGTGTCTGTCTGAAGTGAGAGGTGGAGTTGGGGTAAGGGCTCCACCTCTGAGGAAAGAGAAAACTCACTTAGCCGCTAATAACACAGGCAGGACCAGCATGTCGGCAAAACAAAACCTCAGAAAAGAGACAAAGTCACTGAGCTGCTAACATCAGCAGAATGGTATCCCTTTTACTTTTCCTCCCACCGCAAGCGAGGCGAGCATGTCGGCAAAACGAAACCTCCTAGGAAAGAGATGCCCAGAGTAGTTCCTTTCAATTACCAGACTTCTCTACATTTCAATTTTTTTTCTGACTATTTCAATTGTTTTTAGGACCCCGGGCTTTTTACAGCACAGGCTTACACATCTAGTATATACAGTATATATATATACTAGCCGACGCCCGCCGTAGCATACGCCGTTGTAAGAATAGGAATGGAAAACGGTGAGAAAGGAATTCAGAAATCAAGAACAAATAAATACTTTTTGAAAGACACAGTGTGCATGTAGAATTTCCGGCCAAGCAGGATTACATGTGAAAGTGATGAATAAATCAGGCTTTCCGAATTTACATACTATGGCCATGGCATCCTGATAGTTTTGTTGCATGTATCTCGGACTTCCTGGAAATGTGGACGGTAATATGATCATTTTGCCTACATGAATGTTGTTATTTTCAGCGTTTGCTTGCAGTGATAGTTCGACGCGCAGATCTTTTTGATGTAATCTGAGATAGTTGAGACGCGCGCCCTCTGTTTTAACATACGCATCTACGACGTACTGTTGGAATAGTTTGCCGCTGGAGTGCAAAATACTAAATGTATTCCTCATTGCTAATGTGTACGCATAAAATTGGCATTGAGTAAGCCTTATTCGCTTGGCGGTTCTTTTATCAGGAACATGTTGTAAATCTCTGTGCCAGTCAATGTCTCCATAAGGGAATAAAAGTGAGTAATAAAAGTGGGTAAACCATAGGATCGCAATTCATACTGAGCGTGGAAATCTGTTTACAGGAGTTGTCTAAGGGATAGATGCAAATGTCCCTTACGGCAGGCGTTTCGCCATCTTCTCCGACGAAAATCGCTGCAACATCGGTGTGACACGTCGGGGCATTGTATCGTTGTAAATCCTGCCTAGGGGTTTCCTTGAAAACCATTCGTACAGATGCTGTTGGATTGGGCTGAGCGATTTCATGCATGTGTTTGTATGATTTAGCGAAGGGGTTGATGGTTCTGAGCATAGAATCCAGCTGGAGAAGTACATTTTCGCTGCATGCAGAATTTGCTTTATTTTGTAAGCGTACTTTAGTAGCTTGCGCTGTGTCAAAAACATACAACTATCCATATCCTGGAGAGGTAGAAGTGTTAGCGTATAGTGGAGCGATTTGGTGATAAATTTGCCTGTGTATTTTAAAACAGTATGGTCCGTGGCCAGGAGGTTGAGTTATCTGTGCACCCATGGAAGCAAACGCTAGACAAGGGTTGCATTCTCGAATGTGTTCACGATAATTTTTAGCTTCTGATGTTTGCTGTGTAAGAAGCTGTTGTAAAGACACAGGTGGCTCCCGCAAGGGTGGTAAAGCTACTTTACCGTTGTGGCAGCACCTCGAGTACTTGTTGGATGTATTACGCTCAGCAGGCCAGTATAGTGCATGACATGGAAGACGACGAATAGGAATCGGAAAATGCCTTGTCGGCTGTGTGTGGGCGGAACCGGTTTTGAAGTGGAAGCAGGACGAACCAGAAGAGAAATATATATAAGATATATATATATATATATATACAGTATATATATATATATATATATATATATATATATATATATATATATATATGCTATATAGTATACACAGTTTCACTTTTTGTAAGACAATGGGCCTCCATTATAACCAGGGCTGAATTAACCATTAAGAAAATAAGCACGCTGCTTAGGGCATCAAGGGAAGGGTGGGCACCACAGAAATTTTGACCATCAGCAGATTTACCATGGACCATATGGTGCAAAACTGCAAATGGTGCTGCTGAACCAGGTTCCACAAAAAGAGGCTCCCACATTACATGAAAAAATTACATACATATATAATAATAATAATGAAATAGTAGTGATATAGATTAATGATATATATTAATCTTGGGGAAACAACAAAATTAGAATCTGGTAACTGCCACATGGTCCACAGAGACTCACGTGATCGTTCTTGTCTTGGTCATGTCGACTGTCCCGTTCAGTCGTCCACTGAGAGTGAGTGCAGTGCAGCATTGTCAGACGCAAAATAATTTTATGGCATGTACAATAATACATAGTGTACCTTTCTCGTACGCATATTGCATCATGATTTGAAGAAGTTTTAATTTTGTTCGATTAATTTTATATGAAAAGAAAATAAATATTTTAATGCCTTGTGTTTTGAATTTCTACACAGAGATTCCTCTTATTACTGTACACGCATGTGGTGCTATCGATAGATGTAGTCATGTATAAACAATTTCATTTTGAAAAATAACATTTTTGTTTTTGGTTTGTTATTGTTTATACAGTGTGAGCCAAAAAGGTACCACATTTTAAACTTTTATTCTAAAAAAATTTTACAAGATAAAAAATGTCATTATGACACAAGAAAGGGTATACAAAGTAGATTTTTTCACTGTGTTTTAAAAATGATGTCTTCAAGATGGTGGCCATCATTAGCGATACACTCTTCGAGGCGATTTCTGAACGCTTGCATGACTTGTATTGCCATTTCAAGTGGAATAGCGGTGATTTTGTGGCGAATAGTGTCCCCAGGGGCTTCAAAGTTGAGATAGCCCTACAAGAAGAAATCACATGGAGCGAGATCAGGCGAACATGAATGCAACCCAACATCGCTGTACAGGGAGATCAGCTTCCCAAAACTTGCATGGATCTCTGTGCCATATGAGCTGTTGCTCCATCCTGTTGAAACCAGGCATCCACCACATCCATTTTTTACAGTTGGGGCTGTGAAAAGTTCTCTAGCATTTCAAAGTAATGTTTTGAAGTGACGGTTGCTCCCCCTCCTCAAAAAAGTAAGGGCTTACAATGCCAAATTCTGCACCAAACTGTAACACGCGCACTGTGCAGGGGTCTCTGCTGAACTTCACGAGGGTTGGTTTTGCTTATTTACGTAAGCATTCAAATGGAAATGTGCCTCGTCGCTGCAAATGACGATGGCATTTCGATGAATGATTTGCAGAATGTTCACGCACAACTCTCTACGGCTCTCCCAGTCTCTCTCAGTGAGTTCCTGCACTACTATCATTTTGTACGGATGGAAATTAAGGCCCTCCTGCAAAATCCTCCTCAAAGACGTGTTGGAAATGCCTAAGGCAGAAGCATGTTTGTGCACTGAACGTCTAGGAGACTGCAAAATTGATGCCCTTACAGCGTGGATGTTTTTAGGCGTTCGTACAGTCTGAGGATGGCCTGGAGATTTTCTTTTCAATGTTTTACGTGTCTGTCTAAATTTAGCCACCCACTGAAGAATTGTTTTCCGATTTGGGACGTCACCATTAGGAGGAATGCTGAAGTGCGTTCGGAAGGCGCGTTGCGTTGTGATGATGGATTTGTTGTTTTTGAAGAACGCTTCGACAGTGAAAGAATGTTGCGCACCGGACCAAGGCATGTTGCTGATTGAAAAGTACAAGGGATCGCCTATCAAAAGACCCCCACCAACCCACTCGGCTGCCTCTGCCTCGTGCAATGACCTTGAGAAATGTGCTACTTCATTTTGGCTCACCCTGTATTAGATACATATGGGGGCATCAAAATCTTTTAAATGCTTAGGCCCTCTAAAGGTCTTAATCCTGCCCTGGTTATAACAATATATATTGTCTGATATTTTGTATTTATATATACGGGTATATATTTTTTTTTCTGAACCTTTTCCAGGATATGATTGAGGTAAAACTTGTAAAATGATTTTGTGAAAACTTTGCTTTTGAAAAGGGAGATTCTAGACTGAAATGGGCTGCTCACTTGCAGTGCATATGGCTTGATTTTCTACACCCCTTCTTCACTGCAGTCTAACTCCAGGTGTAGGTATTACATCTAACTGTACCATCACACTTTGGGCTGATTCCTGTTTAGTGCCCTTACTGCCAGAATTGTCTTCAACCAACTGAGACCCAGTGGTAGAAACAGAGCAGAGAGTGAGTGGGCCTCGGTCAGATTTAAATATGTGCCCGTTGGGGATAACGCTGCTCTTTCTTCTTTTCTTTTTGCTCATCATCTTTTGCCCTCACCTTCCAGAGTGTACAGAAACTCTTCCTGTGATTCACTTCAATGCCTCATCTGTTTGGACGGAGGTGGACAACTTAGGAAACTATGTGACTTGGTTCCCAGAGAATGCTGACCCAGGCACCCAGGGTCCTCCGTGGGCAGCAGAAAGTACAGATAAACTCGTGCAACTTGATATCGATCTGGGAGAGAAAAAAAATGTAACAGGTCAGTTGGAGGCCAACTTCAGCTTTCTTTCTTTCTTTCTTGAATCAATAATGTATACTTTGGCCACTAAGTTGCGGTACAGACCCCTCAACCCCAGACACAACTGCTCTGTCCCCAGTCTGGGTTCAAAAGATTTTTTTATTTTAAAGAAAATGCCTCTCAACAGGCTTCTTCTTCCCACAGTCAGTACAACCACAATTCCTTCTCTCTTCTCCACTCTTTCTAGGCAAGCTTTGTCCTTCTCCTCCTAACTCTAACCCTCTGGGTGACATGGAGGGCTCCCTTTTAAACCCAATGACAGGAGTACTTCCAGTGCCAAACCATTGTCTCCAGAAAGCACTTTTAGGTCTGGTGGAACCACCACCCCCAGTACAGTAGATTCACCTACCAGTAAGTACCCACAGTTCCTGACAGGGCAGCTCTTTGGAACCACAACTCCTATGCTGCCCTGCGGGTGTACAGACAGGAGCTCACCTGCCACTCGGTGAGCTGGGGAACAATCTGAGCACAGAGAGCTCTCTCCCAGTGTCCCTCACTCATACTGGCCTCCCAGTTGAGAAAGGGAGCAACACTAACCATCCCGGTTGGGATTCTCCTATATCCCCAACCCACTACACTGGCCTCCCAGCTGGGCAAGGAAATCTCCTCCATTCCTTCTGACTTGCCAGTCCTGCTGCATCTTCTGTCATACTGGCCCTTCATGCCAGCCCTCCTAGCAAAGACCATCCATTATACTGGTCTCCCAGCCAGGAAAGGGAACATCGTCCAGCCCATCCATGACAGTACATAAGGAAACTATAAAAAATTAAAGAAACTTTAATGCAGGTGTCTTTTTACTATTTAACATGTTTTTAAAAATTCAGTTTAATAATTAAGTAATACTTTCATTTAGGTATCCGCTGTTTATAGGCTTATTGTCACATGTGAGGAGCACAGTGAGATTCTTACATTATTTGCCATTAAACGTCTGCATGTTAGAGAATGTGCTCTAAGTATTTTGAACTTCAAATAATAAAAAATGAACAATTAAGAAGTGTATTTCAAGTCTTATTATTTGTCACGTAACCTATAACTATTAATAGTGTAGTTAATAAAATGTTTATAGACTGAGTATAATGGATGCCTAAACTAAAATATGGCCAATAATTCTTAAAAATTTTTAAAGGCTAAAAACACACTTATAAAAGCTTTCATTTCAGTTCAGTTGCTTTTTCTATAGTGCCCTTCACTGGGCACAAGTTCACAGTGTGATGGGCGGTGTGCAGGGACTGGCATTCTGGATGAGAGAGGGGAAGACAATTTATTCAGGTTGGTTTCCTCCCCAAAACACTGGGTGGCAGTCTACCCAATCTAGGATTCCCACATGGACACCCGCAGGGCATGCTGGGAGCTGTAGTCCTGTGGGGCCACCCTTTTGGGTTCCATAGGGTCTGCCAGGGGAAGTAGTGGGGATCACTGATCCCTACTTTGTGGGGCTTCAGACTTACTCAGAAATGCTCCAGAGGGACACTTTCACAACACTTAAAGGTACTCCAGGGTCCAGTATAAAAGAAGCAGCACCGCTTCAGTCCAGTGAGCCAGAGCTGGAAGGAAGCAGACAACGCTTGCCTGGAGGAGCGAAAGAGAGGAAAAGGAGTTTGAAGAATATTTTGTGCTTACTTGTGCCATTTGAAACCTGTGTGCAGGGTATTCGCACGATTAAAACCTTTTGTTGTGTCTGTACGTTTGTGTCCGGAGATTAGGGTGCTGCAACGCCCTCTGGCCGTCACAACAGGGAGACGAAAATGTAATAGTACAAATGACTGATTATGTAATGAGTCCACATAAAGACACAAGAGTTGTTTAAACACACAGGAAATATGACAGTTTAAGCTGATTAATTGTGTATATCAGTCCATTAATTATGTAATTATTGAACTATGGCTAGTTGACAATGGAGGAGAGGAAAATAAAAACTCCAGGCAGCAGCCATCCTGGAAAAAATAAACGATTGTGGGGGGGTCCAATATCACTAAACATGCAGGCCTTTCTTACTTTGCCATCTTCTAAGTGTGCAGCAGCCTGTGTCTTTGCTTTCTCTGATGTCCCCTCTGACTGACTCGCTGAATATGGACATGAGAAGAAGTGTGGCAGCCCCTCAGTTCTATGTGCTTTTTGACTAAGGCCTTCCACTGTACACTTCTGCCTGTACCTTTTGTCATGTAATAAAATTGGCTTTCCAGTCAATTGTAAATCTGACATTGCGTTTTATAAGTGAGTGGGTGAAATTCCACTTTACAATTTGGGCTTCTGTTTAATGCAGGCATCATCACCCAAGGGTCAGGAGACAGCCATTACTTCTATGTAACCAGATATAAGATCTTCTGGAGCAAAGACAGAAGAAACTGGAAGGTCTACAAAAGCAGTGGCAACAAAGAGGAAAAGGTATTGGGAGTCTCTTAAACTGAACCAAGAATGTTACAAGTTTGACAAATGAGAGGAGACCATTCAGTCCATTAAGCCCATTTGTTTAGCTATAATAATTAACAATAATTCTTTACATTTATATAGTGCTTTACATAGTGAGTGGAGAGCCACTTCAACCACCACTAATGTGCAGCACCCACCCGGATGATGTGATGGCAGCCATTTTTGTGCCAGTATGCTCAGGTGGTAAAGCGAGAAAGACATTTAAAGACGGGATGATTAGGGGCCGGAATGACTAGGCCATGAAGGGCAATTTAGCCTGGACATTGGGATACACCCTGCTGTTTATGAAGGATGTCCAGGGATTGTTAATGACCACAGAGAGTAAGGACCTCGGTTCTACATCTCTGACGAAAGATGGTGCCATTTTTTACTGCATATAATCCCCATCACAGCACTGGAACATTGGGATCAACAACCAGACCACCGGCAAGTGCCCCCTGCTGGCCCAGCCAACACCTCTTCCAGCAGAAACCCAAGCTTGTCTTAAATGGCTAAAAGCTAAGCTGTCCCAGTATCTCATCAGGATTCTTCTTAAACGTTGTCAAGGTTTTCGGCTTCAACTGCATGTCTCAGGATGCTTGGGCTGTGCACACTTGGACCGTTGTTTCTGGGTGCACATTTTTGTTTTACCTGAGCCCATTCAGCACACTGATAGATAGATAGATAGATAGATACTTTATTAATCCCAAGGGGAAATTCACATACTCCAGCAGCACCTTACTGATACAAAAAACAACAATATTAAATTAAAGATTGATAATAATGCAGGTAAACGATATGAAGCCTAAAATGGAGGAATAATTCTCAGTCCTTTACTTTTCTTCCAAGTATTTAATTAAACCAAATTGTGCACACAGGTGTCAGTGGAAACACACAAAATATAGAAATGCGGTTTTCTTTTGTCATTTGCATCTTATTGGTAATAAGGAGCCATTAAAAACCGAAAATACCGCTGTTTAAGACTAAAATATGCGATAAGGGTTCAAAATCTTAAGGAGCGAGACCACTAAAGTGAAGCAGAAGTGTTACTTGAGCAATCAGTTCTTCTTATTAGGCCATTAGGTTGGAACAAAAACCTGCAGCCACTGTGGCCCTTCAGGAACGATTTTGCCCATCCCTGCTGTAGAATAGCACTAAATATGTATTAAAAAAGAGAAATGCAGCATAGACACAAACTACTGTGCCATATATACCCTACTGTATTAAACATTCAGTAGGCAGATTTCATTTTGATAGAGGACTTCGGAAGTCCATCATGCAGAACAATGCATCAGTTTCAAAGTCCATCATGGATACTGAGGAAGAAATAAAATGAAGAAGGCCTACTAAAGGCAAACACTACAATTAATTAAAAAGAAACATAAGCATGTCATAGGAAACATCCTCAGCAGCCACCCTAAGAAGAATAAACTTCACCAACATATTGAGCCTTGATTTAAATGCTCAGGTCGATAGGGCGTCTCTAATATCCGTAGGTACGTCATGCCAGTTTGGGAGGGGGGTGGTGTCCTAAAGTTAAAGACTCCTACGCTAGCTTTATTTATCCTCAGAATATTAAGGAATCCTGCATCTTGAGATCATAATTTATGCCCTGGAGTGATGACACTAATGAGTCCTGTAAAAGAACAATGACACGAACCATTTATGACTTTAAATGTGAGAAGGAAGATTTTAAAATAAGACCTAAACATAATTTGGAAGTCAATGAAGTGATTTAAGAATTGGAGTTAAAAGGTCATACTTGTTGGTTCAAGTTATAATCCCAGCTGTCGTGTTTTTGTTGTAACCACAGAGCGGTAAGTGATAACATAAAATTGTACTTAAATAAAAGTCTATTCAGACGGGATTTGTTTTACACAGGGATCTGAGGTAATGTAATTATTACTGGAGGACCTCAGTATTTGTAGTCCCGTGCAAATCACTCAAATGATGAGATTTTACTGACATGACGACTCACACCAGACTATTTTAACCTGGGCTTATTTATTACAGAATTTGTAATAGAAGGTTACAGGGTGGGTGATCTTTACGGAGTCTGTAAAAAGATACTGTGGCCTCTTGAACACCTCCATGACCAAAGCCCTTCTTGTACTTTTACTTTGCTTGACTGGAAGAGTCCTGTTGGGGCCAAACATCTTCCATTTCACAGTTATTGAGGGTCACTGTGTTCCTTGCAATGCTCATATCTTTAGAAATGGCTTTATAACTTTGTGATTTGATTGCGGAGATCCACAGTGAGTTCTTTGGACTTCTTGGTTTGGTTTTTGTCCTGCCATGCAGTATGAATTGTGTACCCCATATACACAGGTGTGGGATTTTCTAAAAGATGTCCAATAAATTCAGTTCACCACAGATTGAATTCTAGTCTAGTCTAGTAATTAAAGCAGAAGCATTTGGAGTGTCACGGCAAAGGGCCTGAACACTTTTATGAGGGAGAGATTTCAGTTTTTGATTTTAAATAAATTTGAAAACCTTTCTGAAAACATCCTTTAACTTTTTTATTGTGGGTAATCAAGTGTATATTGATGGGCAAAAAATTGCATATTTATTCATTTAAAATGTAATCTACAGCACAAAAAAGTGTGCAGAAAGGGAAGGCATCTCATTACTTTTTGAATACACTGCAGTGCCAAAATTCATTTAACCTCTTGAAGACCCTGACACCATCCTGCCATCCATTGCTGCACCTGTTTAATCCATTTTGAAGTCATGGAGGAACATAAACCTACCTTGAGAGCATTAGGTACAAATTCTAAAGTACACCTTTGGAGAACGTGTCCATCATGACGTCACCCACCTTCACTCGCCAATTTATACCTAACACCGCATTCTGTGGGTGAAGGAGAAAATCGGGTTACCTCGAAAACATATTCATGTGCATATGGAGAACCTACAAGCTGCTCACAGATGGTAGCTTGGTTGGGGTTTGAATCCCATCTCTTGTATCTGTTGGGGTGGCACTACTAAGCACTACACCACCTCACGGCCTTTTTACACCCCTGTTTAATAAAACACTCAGAAAGAAATGAGACAAAAAAGAAAGCATAGTGGGACTGCTGGGTACAAACCCACAGAGGTTCAATATACATTTTATCTATTAAACAAATTAAGTTCTGCCCCACGATTAAAAATGTTACTTTGAATTAAAACTTTTACATCTTTAAAAACTTCTAAAACTTTTGGGACTCTGAGGACCCTGATCAGGGTTGCCAGATTTCCAAAATCGCAGATTGGGACAGCCACCATTTCAAACGACCAAAATAAAAAAGGCGTTAACAAACTAAGCTAGACAAAAAAAATAGGTCATTTTAATTCAATTCTAACTGAACATATATAAACATGTGTAATCTAAACAAGTAAGTACATATGTACAGTTAGGTCCATAAATATTTGGACAGAGAGAACTTTTTTCTAATTTTGGTTCTGTACATTACCACAATGAATTTTAAATGAAACAACTCAGATGCAGTTGAAGTGCAGACTTTCAGCTTTAATTCAGTGGGGTGAACAAAACGATTGCATAAAAATGTGAGGCAACTAAAGCATTTTTTTAACACAATCCCTTCATTTCAGGGGCTCAAAAGTAATTGGACAATTGACTCAAAGGCTATTTCATGGGCAGGTGTGGGCAAGTCCTTCGTTATGTCCTTATCAATTAAGCAGATAAAAGGCCTGCAGTTGATTTGAGGTGTGGTGCTTGCATGTGGAAGATTTTACTGTGAACAGACAACATGCGGTCAAAGGAGCTCTCCATGCAGGTGAAAGAAGCCATCTTTAAGCTGCGAAAACAAAAAAAACCCATCCGAGAAATTGCTACAATATTACGAGTGGCAAAATCTACA
Organism: Erpetoichthys calabaricus; assembly: GCF_900747795.2. Lineage (NCBI taxonomy): Eukaryota > Metazoa > Chordata > Cladistia > Polypteriformes > Polypteridae > Erpetoichthys > Erpetoichthys calabaricus. The sequence continues at coordinate 91,382,353 of NC_041407.2, read as the reverse complement.
GTTTAGTACATCCTGAGAAAGAAAGCAAGCACTGGTGAACTCAGCAACGCAAAAAGACCTGGACGTCCACGGAAGACAACAGTGGTGGATGATCGCAGAATCATTTCCATGGTGTAGAGAAACCCCTTCACAACAGCCAACCAAGTGAACAACACTCTTCAGGGGGTAGGCATATCGATATCCAAGTCTACCATAAAGAGAAGACTGCATGAAAGTAAATACAGAGGGTGCACTGCAAGGTGCAAGCCACTCATAAGCCTCAAGAATAGAAAGGCTAGATTGGACTTTGCTAAAGAACATCTAAAAAAGCCAGCACAGCTCTGGAAAAACATTCTTTGGACAGATGAAACCAAGACCAACCTCTACCAGAATGATGGCAAGACAAAAGTAAGGAGAAGGCGTGGAACAGGTCATTATCCAAAGCATACCACATCATCTGTAAAACACGGTGGAGGAAGGCAGTGTGATGGCTTGGGCGTGCATGGCTACCAGTGGCACTGGGACACTAGTGTTTATTGATGATGTGACACAGGACAGAAGCAGCCGAATGAATTCTGAGATGTTCAGAGACATACTGTCTGCTCAAATCCAGCCAAATGCAGTCAAATTGATTCATGATACAGATGGACAATGACCCAAAACATACAGCCAAAGCAACCCAGGAGTTTATTAAAGCAAAGAAGTTGAAAATTCTTGAATGGCCAAGTCAGTCACCTGATCTTAACCCAATTGAGCATGCATTTCACTTGTTGAAGACTAAAGTTCAGACAGAAAGGCCCACAAACAAACAGCAACTGAAAGCCGCTGCCGTAAAGGCCTGGCAGAGCATTAAAAAGGAGGAAACCCAGCATCTGGTGATGTCCATGAGTTCAAGACTTCAGGCTGTCATTGCCAGCAAAGGGTTTTCAACCAAGTATTAGAAATGAACATTTTATTTCCAGTTATTTCATTTGTCCAATTACTTCTGAGCCCCAGAAATGAAGGGATTGTGTTAATAAAATGCTTTAGTTGCCTCACATTTTTATGCAATCGTTTTGTTCACCCCACTGAAAGCTGAAAGTCTGCACTTCAACTGCATCTGAGTTGTTTCATTTAAAATTCATTGTGGTAATGTACAGAACCAAAATTAGAAAAAAGTGGTCTCTGTCCAAATATTTATGGACCTAACTGTAGAAGAGGGAGAGGAGGTTGGGAGCATGCGCTGATAGCACGTTGCTGCATCCACCACACAACGGACTGAGACCACAGTGCAGCGGGTGACACCTAAGCTATATAGAAGGGATACATAAAATAGTCACAGAATAATCACAATGGTACACTTTGAATGATCATTCCCAGCAAACATACGACGACACAAGCCCATGATGTACACGAACACAAGCGATTCAAACACTCGGATTCAGCTGACAGTTACAAATTTTATTCATGAAAGGTGGTACGCCAGGCTCCTTACAAGATTTAATGAGCCCCTTTAACTAGATATTCAATATAAAAATTGAATTATTCTACGTACAATTTTCATTCAATCAGGATTTTCAGAGGCAATGCGGGACTCGGGATTTGTCTGTTGAACTTGGGACAGAGTCGCTCAAATTGGGACCTTTGGCAGCCCTGACCCTGATTTAAATAAATGAACACAGTGCATTGTGATACAATGGACTTTCGATATAAGTTTCAAAAACTCATGTTATTAATTAGTAGTATTTCTATTTTTTCTTTTTTAATATTCTATGTTTGATTCATTTTAAAAGTTGCATGAGTACATCCATGTAACTAAGGTGTCCAATACTACATCTCATTCAGAACAGCTCAAGTACTCATTTCCCCTACTCTGTGAGCCAACAAAGAAGCTGAATTTATTTTAACAGAATTATTGTGTGCACAGCCCAGCCATGAGGAGTGGCATCTCTTCTGAAGGAGCTTTTAACTGCTTGGTGAGAGGACCAGCTTCTAGCCCGAGAAGGTGCCCAGTGACTCTTTCCTTTCTCTTATTTCTTAGGTCTTTGAAGGAAACACTGATGCTGAGCAGACAGTCAGGAACAATTTCTATCCACCCATCCTGACACGGTATCTTCTCATCCAGCCTCAGAAATGGCACAACCGGGCAGCCCTTCGCATTCACGTGCTAGGGTGCTCTGCCCTTAAAAGCAGGTCAACACGCCCTTCAGGTAGGTGTTGGGTTCAAGGCTAGTGATGTATCTTTCTGATGACCCCAGTCATTTAGTTGTTCTTTGACACTCTATGTACATAGCGTTTTTAGTTTCCCCAAATCAAACAAAAGGCCAAGTTATGGGTTTGGATTGGCCGGCTCTTGCGTATGTCCATCCTAAACTGTTAAAGCAGTGCAACCTCTGACCGTACAGACAATCGCCAAAAGTAAAAATACTACAAGAAACGGGAGAATCAGGGCTGGTTTACAGTTACAGAACACTAAGTTTAGATCTTTGAACAGCCTCTATAGGTGTGAAGTTAGCATATTTTCAAGATGTCCACATGAGTTTTGGTCAGAGAACTTCTGATTGTTTTCTTCCACATCCCAAAGATGTGCAGGTTCAGTTGATTACCAACAGTAAACTGGCCCAAACGTAGTGGGTGTGTGTGTTTGTGCGAGAATCCCACCCAGAGCTGGTTCCTGCTTCTTGCCCAGCTCTCTACACAAAGCAAGGGACACAGTCCAGTTTCATATCCTGTTCTTATAAATGTAACTTGTTTTGCAGCTGAACTGTTCATAAACTATATGTTGTGGCCAACATATCAGTCAAAGTCAAAGCGAACTTTATTGTCATCTCAACCATATAAGACCCTAAAAGGTTACTTTACTGACTTGAAAAGAGATGATATACATTTTAGAATAATGACTGGGAGATGTACAGAGTCAAGAGCAAGTTAAGGTCAAAACTGAAGAGCAAGCTGAACAGGCCAACCAAAAGTGGAAGGCCAAGAAATGGAGCAGATTTCTAAACCTAGGAAGACGATAAAAGAAGATTTGTGGAACGCACACTATGTGAGGAGTTATCTGACAATCTCAGATATTTTAGAAATGCATGTACTGACTTCTGTATGATCGCTCTGGTGACGTCACACACTGGGGAATTCTGGGAACAATTACGATTGAACCACTCTGACATCATTGCTCTGAATTGGCAGCGCCCCTAGTAAAACAACAATGGTGTTGTGGCATACATTTTAATATTTTCAGTTTTCTCACATTGTCCTAAAACAAAAAAAAAAGTTATTTCTGGAATCCTTAGGTTACAAAACCTCCCATTGAGTGCATACATTTGACATACTTGTTCAGGGAAACCCACAGAAAATTGACAATAAACTCTGATAATAACAGTTAAGGTGTTTTCACATTCCTAGTCCATCTGCTTTGTTCTGAATCAGGGGTCGTTTTGTTACTTTGTTTAATTTCCCAGGTAGTTTGGTTGCATTTCACACTTTTAACTTTCAAGCGAGCGTAACATATAAATAAATATCACGTGGACTTCTTTCATACGGCGGAAACATTTTTTTCCCTGGGAAAAAATATCATGGTGGGTAGCTGTGGACTGCTGCGTTTTTCCATAATTATGAACTATAAGACTACATGAAAATTATGCGCTGCAGGACACGTTTCAAATAGCCGAGAGAACAACAGAAGACAAGCTATGCTCATGGCATACACATATGTGCTTCGGTTTCATGACAGTAAACTAAAATCACGTCATTTAACTGAATGATGTTGTGTGTTTAATCACCATTAGCCACTATATGAACATAACCAATTTAGTTTGTCTGAAATCACGTCTACTCTCTTAATTCTTGCATATATTTGTAATTCATTTTTATTTTGGAAGGCTTTATTAACATTGACTAACATGTTTACATTGAGAGGACGCCCCACTTGTGCACACAGCATATTCACGGTGTAAGGTTAGGGTGTTGGATCGGCGGTCTCATACAGCACTGCTCTTTGTTCCTTGCTACCCCTCTATGTGTTCTATTGACCTGATCACAAACATAGTAAACTGTTGTCCGATTGTGTGTGCAAGAGTCTGAGACTGATTGGGATACTGCTGTGATCGAGCGAGTAATTGTGAGAGTTGTTTTAAACAATTTGTGTTATATTTGTACTTGTGTGCATACTTATTTATTTGTTACATTAATATTGTTTTTAATGCTCCATGTTAATCCTCAACTCATTATGCTATGAATGAGATTCCTGAATTACTGACCGCAGACACTGAGCATGACTACCATAACACACAAAACGTCATGCATAATGAATTCCATCCATCCATTATCCAACCCGCTATATCCTTACTACACGGTCACGGGGGTCTGCAGGAGCCAATCCCAGCCAACACAGGGCGCAAGGCAGGAAACAAACCCCGGGCAGGGCGCCAGCCCACCACAGGCATAATGAATTTCATGTAGTTAAATCAGTCCAGTGCCGGATCACATTCAGACATCATACAAACTGCTTTAGGGTTCACTTAGTGCCACACTAAGACCACCCAAACCGTTGTTTTGGTATGCACTACAGTAGAGTCTGATTGGCGTGTTCACATCTACCTAAATGAACCGGATGTACAGGGAAATTGTACCAGAGTTTGAAAAAACTGGTCCAAATGAACTAGGTGTAAAAAACACTTTTAGAGTACATAGGAAGTGGTTTTTATATTTAAAAAGTATGGAATACAGAGGATGCTCAACAACAAGGGAGCCAACAACATGAGTACAAAGAAAAAGGGTAGAGCAACTAATCAGTGCTGCAGTTGGCCTTCCTAGACAGGTCAGTGCCCCAACTAACTCACTGGGCATCTACTGCACTTATCCAGACTGTACTCCCATAACTCTGTCACCATCTCTGCCTTTTTTCCTGAGGCCTGGTGGGCTCTTGCCAGGATTCTCCCACCTAACTCAAAGCACACTGGCCTTATAGTCAGTAGGCTTTTTAATGCCCCAGCCAAAGGTGGCCTTAGGGGTTTGCGGGGCCTAGGGCTGACCAACCCCACGCAGGGCCGGTTATGTCAAACGCTGTTACCAAAATGTGTGGACTGTATAAACTTGCATGCGAATTTAATAAAAAGAATGTTAACATACAACGGATTTTCTCATTACAATATTCAGCTAATTTTTTACAAGATAACATGCGGACTTTATCAAAATATGATGAAATAATTTATTAAATAAATGCGCCACGATCTCTTCCACTCACGGGGTTGAGAGCGATATGGCTAAACCACCAAACACTTCCTGCACTGTTTCAACTGGGCCTACTGTAGCAAAATGAACCAAAGACTCGACTAAAAAACGATGGTAGGCCCTCTGGACACGAATGAGTCATAAGCGACAAGCCATCAGTTATTCCCAAGTCAAAACAGAAGCCAACCCAGCGACTAATATACTGGCGACCCTTTTCGGGCAGTGAAGGTGGACTATGGAATGTTTTCAAAGACGTACATGTACGGAATTTGACCTTGAAGAGGGATTTAAAAAGGGTTCCTCTTAGAAGCATCTCAAATATATATATACTGGAGAATATAACTTGCTTGCTTGCCCCAGCCCACAAGCACTACCAGGGTCATTTTTATCCCCTTGCAAACCTTTCTTTCCCTTGGTATAATCTATCCCTTGACCCAGAGCACTAAACGAGTGCCATGTAGTGGAGAATATTGTCCTTGCCTATAATATAAACCAGGACACCCATGCATGAATTAAAGCCCTTGTTGATCCAAAAGGTACTGAATAGCCCAATGTTTTAAATAAGATGTGCCAATTATGCCACCCACGGCACACTCTGTTGTACACGTGACTGTTCACGTATTGTCTGCCAGCATGGAGCTGTGTTAGACAATAGACGCACTTACACTGTGTTGGATCTGCTTCAAATGTACCTCTCTCGGCTGTCTTCACATGAAACGCTGCAGGGATAACTACATTAGTGGGTGAGGTTAGAAAATGGGTGGATGAAATGATTTACTTGTGAATGACAAAAAAGATTTTTAACTTTGATTTGGAAGGTGTAGAGAATCCACAGCTGCCAAAGATCCACAGATTATAGGAAGTCTTTTGTTGTGGTTGAACTTGCTTCATATTGTGTAATTGGATAATCAGTATGCTCTCAGGTTATTGGGAGGTCTTATCCCTCATATAAATTCATTGACATTGCAACCTCTGAGTCGCTCAGTTTGACTAACAGAACCTCCTGTTTTTTTTGTTTTTCCCTGCAGTGTCCAATGGCTCTGGAGTGGTATCTACTACTGTTACAAAGCTAGACGCTGCACCTTCCACTGACGGCTCCTTCATAGTAAAGAATATAGACAGAGGTAATGAAGTCTGTTACTTTCTTGATCCTTGTTAATCCAGTTGACCTACAGTAGTGAATGTCTGAACACTTGCTTTGAGGTTGTTGTACAAAGAGTCAGTAACGATGAGCAATGCGGACCCGGTTGTGCTGCCTAACCTCCCAGTCTGTGGTTTGCCTGTTAAAAACAAAAACCTGCATCCAGTTGCAGATGGAATCACATAGGTCAGGATCTCAGAGGTTCAGGGCCATCTTGCAGGGACCAAATGAACTGAAGGTAAAGTTAGCATTGCTGTCCTACTTGACATGGTGTCCAATTATACGCCCAAGGAGTTTTGGCCTACTGGCTGAATAGAGAGCGCTAAAACAGACCCCCAGCTCTCCATTCTGTATTGTCCTATAGGTATTTGATTAATCTTAACTAATGAGCCGTGTAGGGGTCAGTCATCTGTTCTCATCAAAATGCATGCTGTTATCTGTAGCAGGGCTGCAAATGACAATAACGGCAGCCTTGCCAACACACATGGAGCTCTTACTAACAAGACCAAATTACTCATCTATTCATTATTCAATGCACTCAAAAAAACCTCACACTGTTCCAGTGTGGTTCTGAGGTGTCACCCTTCCCATGGCTGCACTCGGGTCCCAATTGTTTTGTGGAGGGTGCGCCTGCTCCCAACCTCTCCTCTTCCTCCTCTCAAGGATGTAAAATCTGCTATTAAAGAAAACAGAAATATGCCTGCCATTGGGGTGCGTTTGACAGGATCTCCAGCAGGTCAAATATATTCTGGTGCTGTTTAGGGGATTTGTCTCCATGTTGTTATTTTTTCTTTATTGTTTCGATTTTGTGTTGGTCACCACCTTGATAGCATCATCCTTGCTGCAGTGTGTCAGCTGATGGCGTATCAAATGTGACTTGTTTAAGAGACAGATGATGCAGTATGAGGTTTTTGAGGTTTGGAGCATGCTCTGATTACGGCGTACCACCTGGATTGCGATCCAAGTGCAGACGTGCACTGAACAGTGTGAGGTTTTTTACAGTGGCTGGAGTATGTCTGTACTAAAAAAGGACTGTTTTGTCTTGGTAGAGTTCTGCATTACTCTTCTTTCCCCTTTTTGTATTCTTTATTGTGTAGACTTTATCAGAATGCCTCAAATTCCATAGACTTACCACTCTTTATAAGTGTTTCCGTGAGAGAGGCATTAGCTCTCTGGAAAAGTGTTCTTTTCAATTGCGGCGTTTTAATAACCTGATTTTCAATAAAAAAAAATATTATCCCACTCAGCATGCAAAATGACGGTTACAAGCTTACACGACAAGTTGGGATAGTTCTAGCTCTTTATTGACGGTTTTACGCAGCATTACAAACGGGAAGCTTATGGCAGACATGTCAAGCCTGTGGGTATCCTGACCTATGCAGCTTGCCATCTATCGTTGCCACGCTGAAAGGATTTTAGCCGGACAGAAGACATAATCTTCTGCTCGGCCTCAGACGGAAGACATACTCTTCCGCCCGGTAGCTTCAAAGTGTTGGCCGTAGGTGTCCATTCTTATATACTCGTTGCTCCTTGTGCAGGCTCTTGGCTCCGATCCAAACAAGGACAGGAAGGATTCCAGCCCCACCTTCAAAAAATACAGGAATAGCACAATGCCTATATACAGTTCTCATTCTCCCAACAAGGAAAGAAAATAGTGTACTGACAGAAGACAGAAATATACTAGTCTGTCTTTAGGCTGACTATTCAATTCTCCAGTTGTCTGTGGCTCTCTAGTCCTGTGCTTGGCTCGGCAATTCTAAATACTGAAGCTGTGCCCCTCTGTACCATATTTGGTCTGCCTGTATGAATGAGTCTATAACAGTGGGCACAGAGAACAGTGACATTAAAATTAATAATGCATAGTATAACAATAAGGTATTGTACTTTATAACTTCTTCCCATCTCCCCTTCTACACCTATAACCTCAGGCAATTACATAGAGTGAAAGACAAGCAGGAGTTAAGTTACAACTTTAAATAATGTACTATTGATAATACTCATAAAGTAATAACAATAAGCAAAGTACATATGGATATTGGCAACCATACAACCTGATAAATGCTATCTGTGTAGATTCAGGTGGCACACAGACGTGTAGTGAGTTAAACGTCTCCAGTTAAGTCATCATTTCTAGTCCGCTTTCTTCAGGATGGGATGCCTGCCTGTCAGTATATGGCTATCAAGTTGTGCTTTTGGCCTGTGTTCTTCTCTTCATGGCCATGGTGTGATAGAGAGAGAGAGGAAGTGGTAGAGCGACCAAATTCATAGATTCTCTGTCTAAATCCTTACACCAGTAGGGTGTCGTGGTACAGAATGACTTCTGATTCAAAACCAATCCCAAACAGCCACACTTCAGACCAATGGGGGCACACACTGCCTTTTCACCCCTGCCCTCAAGACCACTTGGACGAGCTGAAGCTTGCCAGCTAGGTAATTTATGGCCATCCTGCACAGAATCCCTTGAGAAACCCTCCAAAAAAACGCTGCAATAAAATTCACATCCTAAGTCAGTCCTGAAGATACGAGGGGGTTGGTTAGACATAAAAGCATCGCTGCAGTGTTTCTCCTGAAACATTAATGTGACATTTGCTTTGTCTGGCTTACAAATAAAGATATACAAAATATATATCAACTTATATGCAAAATTTCACACCACAACAGGTGCTTTAAAAATTATTTTTTGTTTAAAAATTACAAGTTTCCCATCACCTACTCAAGATTATGCCTGCCTTGTCTCAATCCATCCATCCATTTTTTAACTTGCTTATCCAGGGCAGAGTCGTGGGGCAGCTTTTAAAATTTAAGATTTTGCTCAATTATCTGATCCCTACTTGTCCCAGGACTGTAATTTCTCTTTAGTGCTTTCAGATATCTGCCACCTAAGAAACAAATGACTAGTGATTTTCTGTTTTTTTAACTTGGCTAAAACACTCTCTCTGGCCCCAGTGTCATTCACCAGCTCTCATAACAACACCAGGCTTTGGTTAGCTAGTAGCTAGGCTGTCCCAATATCTCATCCAGAATTCTTTTAAAAGTTGCCAAGGTTTCCATGTCAGATTCCCACAGCTCTTTCTGCAAAGAATCACGTGAGTCTGACTCTGGCACACCTCTGACCCTGTGTTTCATCAACGTGTTTTATTTCAGAATTGTCCAACAACCCTGAGGTGGCTGCACCTACTGATGGAAACCGAGACGTCGTGTCCATCACAGATGGCCCAATCATAATAAGGAATACAGATGAATGTAAGACTTTTGTGATTGTTCATAATTGCATCTTAGTAGTTGAAGGAGTGATGGGGTACAATTTCAGAATTTATAATTTGTGTCTGTTGAAATATTAATTATTCCAAGGAGGGGTACAACTTGTTCAAGTGTACAAAATGCAATGAGATCCTTAGTTGCTTGTCTCCCACGTACTACTGAAAATAATATTACATAAACAATAGGCGATGAATACAATACCATACATTAAACAGAACATCGTAATAATAATTCCTTACATTTATATAGCACTTTTCTCACGATTAAAAGCACTTTACACAGTGAGTGGGGAGCCACTTCACCCACCACTAATGTGCAGCATCCACCTGGATGATGTGACAGCAGCCATTTTTGCACCAGCACACTCAGCACACATTAGCTGTTAGGTGGTGAAGTGGTGAGAGAGATAGAAATTTAGAGACAGGGGATGATTAGGGGTCCAGAATGACTAGGCCATGGAGGGCAACTTAGACTGGACATTGGAATAAATCCTACTCTTTACCAAGGGTGCCCAAGGATCTGACCACAGAGAGTCAGGGCCTCGGTTTTATGTCTCATCTGAAGGATGGTGCCATTTTTGCAGCACAGTGTCCCCGTCAGTGTACTGGGGCATTGGGATCCACACACAGACCACAGCGTAAGTGACACCAATGGCCTCACCAACAACTCTTCCAGCAGCAATCCAAGCTTTTCCTGGTTGATCTCCCATCCATGTACTGGATGGGCCCAAAAATGCTTAGCGTCAGATGGATGACCTCTTCTGAAATGCATGTGGTATGGCTGCTTATCCTTGGTCAGATGATAGATATGTACATATCTTTGTATGTGGTATATATACAGTATACAGTGTGTTATACTGACACACACAACATGCACACTTATGCAGTAGTCAGCATGATTAGGGTGCTTTGATCTAATGGCATAAATGCTAATGGTCCTAAATAGTACAGGGAGAAAAATGGCTGTGCAGGACAGTCAAGTCCTTTTATGCACACTCTGTTTATCCTCCTTAAGGGAGCATGGGTTATATTCATATGTACTAAACACAAGGGAACTGTGTGCCAGGAATATTCTATGTTGCCTTCACCACCCATACCAGGATGTAATTCGGCCAATGAGGGTGCAATCCTCTGTACATCTGCTTACGATATTTAGCACAAATGGAGTTGTGGGCCTTCACAGCTGCCTAGAGGAGTAATGGTAGTGGTGATGATAGTCAAGAGGTGTTGTGCCCACACTAAGCCATCAGTGATGGTGCTGACCTCCTCCGATGTAGACGGCATTGTGGTCTGCACCTTGCTTCTTGACGTCTATAACCTAATGCTCGATTTGGCTGACAACATGTTAAAAACTGTGAAAGCATTTTAAAGGCCACCTGCAGTAGTTGCCTTTGTTAGTCAGTTACCGCTCTCTAACTGGACCTAAACAAATGTCTTATTAGTCTTGTTAAAGCTTGTAAGGTGCCATCGACACATTAAAATAAAGGCTGCCTGTAGTACATTAATCACGACACTTTACTGTTGTGCAAAAACACCTTAATAAAGGGTTGTGTTTTGTACCAATAAGTGCCTGTAAAAAATAATAGAAACCCTTTAAAGCCCCTTTTTTAGGTGTGTATCCATATAATGCAAGAAGCACCAACTGCGACAGCCATGATGGTCTGTCGGTCAGCCTGTTTGTCCACATGAAACAACTTGCCACCCCCCCCCCCGGGTGGACCACTTTTGTGGAAATTTAGCATACCTGTTATATCTCAGAAGATGCATGTAATAAGAGCTGCGTTGTAGTGTACTATACGTGCCAAAGTTAATGCAATCCAACAAATTAACTACAGTGTAACATAACGCATATGTATGTGGTGCATTTCATTTTGGCACATTTTTATCATGTCATAATTAAAAACATGACAATCAAATGATTGCTTGCTTTTCACTACAGTACGCAATTTTTGTGATAAAATGCAATATAAAAGTGTATTTTTATACAAAAGTGCACTGCATTTTAATTCATGCCCATCAATCGAATGTCGTAACTACAAGCAGACTAAACGTATTGCACTTCACTTAACGGCTGCTCCGTGTGGACTGCATTTCGATTCAAGACCACACATTTATCAGCCAAAACTGAATGAGTGCATTTAATTTTGGCACAAGTAATTTTCCATATTATGTTGCACAAAGAGGAAGGTTGTGCCGCAAATAGCAAGGAGAGCACAGGATTAGAGCTTGCAGGTGCTGAAGGAGTTACTTAGTGGTATTCGTACAATCTCTGTGTCTGAGAAGATCTTCAGACTGGAATTAAAATCTTTAAGATAGTTCTTACCTTTGGTATTTCTGTTATACAATAAACCAGTTATTTTCCTAGTTCTTCATTGTTTATGTAATTTTAATGAATTATGGAGTTTTAAATGATATTAGTATGTAGTTCATAGGGTCATATTGATAGTAATTCTGTGCTAGTATGATTCATTTTGTATTTATAGTTATTATGGGTGGCACGGTGGTGCAGTGGGTAGCGCTGCTGCCTCGCAGTAAGGTGACCAGGGTTCGCTTCCCAGGTCCTCCCTGCGTGGAGTTTGCATGTTCTCCCCGTGTCTGCGTGGGTTTCCTCCGGTGCTCCGGTTTCCTCCCACAGTCCAAAGACATGCAGGTTAGGTGCATTGGCGATTTTAAATTGTCCCTAGGGGTGTGTGTGTGCGCTCTGCGGTGGGCTGGCGCCCTGCCCAGGGTTTGTTTCCTGCCTTGCACCCTGTGTTGGCTGGGATTGGCTCCAGCAGACCCCCGTGACCCTGTAGTTAGGATATAATGGATGGATGGATGGATGGATGGATAGTTATTATTCTTTTGGTAATTTCACTTTATTGTCGCTATGAGCTGGCATTTAGAGGGCGACTGACTAGTGTGGTTTTGTTACTAATACTGAGAAAAATTGGATTGTAGTTAACTGTACTAAATACCAGTTGGATGGTGTGAAAGAGTCACAAACACAAAGATAAAGGTCTGAGGTAGCCACCCCGTTATATATGAAAAGAAGCAAGAAAAAATGAGTATAAATTGTCATTTCAGACAGAGCTCAAGAATGAACTGATTAACAATGAACAAAATGGCGGTTAGAGTTGCAACAGGAAGGGGTGTGTCCACTAGAGTTGGAACTGGAAGTGAGGTCATCAGGAGAGATTTCCTTCTGTGGGTCTGCAAAGGAGGAAAGAGTTAAAATGTTAGGTGACAGCGCCAACTTCTGGTCCGGCAGACAATTACAATTATTCAGACCTGTAAACTGTTTCCCATGCGCACGTGTGTGACAATGGTTATTAGAATTTTTGTCATTTTGGGATCCCTTTTGTTATTAAAAATAAAAAACTGCATATTTTAAATCTTATATTACATAACTGATCGTAAATTGTCCCTAGTGTGTGCTTGGTGTGTGCCCTGCGATGGGCTGGCACCCTGCCTGGGGTTTGTTTCCTGCCTTCTGCCCTGTGTTGGCTGGGATTGGCTCCGGCAGACCCCCGTGACCCTGTAGTTAGGATATAGTGGGTTGGATAATGGATGGATGGATATTACATAACTATTCAATATTTCTCTGGCATTACAGTTTATTAGCAAGGCTCCAATTTTTTTTTTCTCCAACAAGTTTACCTTGAGACTTCAATAGTGACTTTAACACTCTACTAGGTACTTTTAAAATGTTATGCTTAAGAAAACTGAACAACAGTTAGTCACAGATCCTCCACCACTAACACACATCAGTCAATGCCATTTTCACATCACTTGAATTCGAGTGTGCTGTGCATGAAAGCTGTTGAAGATAAGTGTAACTACAGCCTGCAATACCAGAGACGTAGGTCAGGTGATGCCCACAACATCAGTCCCAAATCGCCCTTTGAGTCAGATGACCCTTCCAGAACCCTAATCTTAACAATAGTGTAACGGAGCTCTAATCTTAATCATAGTCTAATGTGATGGGCATTTCGTAACTGATGTTGAGTGTGTTTCATGATGTTGGGGTGTTACATGACTGACCTCTCAGGTACTGCGGCCTGCAATTACACTTTGTTGAGCTGTTGAGCCACCTCAAGTCTATTTGGGCTCTGCTTTTAATTCCATTGTAAAGTTCTGTTTTAAAGCATGTGTTTAATGCAGTTTACTTAACACATGTGATGACATTCTACTGTAATTTTTGAATGGGACCAATCGTTATAAAAATGTTTAATAAACAAAAATGTGACAACTGACTCTTGGGTGAAAGAAATCAAAAAATGTCAAATACTCCAACTTGCTAATCTGTTAACGTAGTTCCCGATGGCACCCGAATGTTACACCATGCATATATTTTCTAACTTGTTGTCTAGGCACCTGCATCAAAAGGTAGTCTTCTATTCTACAAGCCATGTCATCGTTGTTGGCGATCAGCCCTGTGATTGTGGTGTCATCAGTAAATTAATGATGGAGTTGGAACTGAGTCTGGGATGTTGGGAGAGTTTTGGCTGATAGTGATAATGTTATACTAGCAGCTCAGGATGACAATCAAGGGCAGAAGATCCTCGGGAGATATTCAAAAAAGTTCTCATTCTTAAAAGATCATCAGTATCCTAACCTTTTTTGGGCCTTTTATCTGTGCAGATCATCAGCATGTCACCTGGGATGACAAGCAAGTTGAGTTTTAATCCTCTTTTGTGTTCCACAGCGCCCAGTTTGATGCTGATTCTAATTGTGGTGGGTTTGTTGGTTAGCCTGTGCGCATCAGCCCTGTTGGTGTGGGTCTGCAGGAAGAAGAGGTAAGTGTCTGGCATCTGCAGAATAAGCCTGTAATCAGTCACTTGCACTAAGCAGACAGAAAATGAAATGGGTCAGTTCTGAGTAGACTTTGTCATCTTGTTCCAATATTACTAGTTTTAATACTTTCTTTATCTCAATAATAATGCTGTATGAAAGAATGATTGATAAACGAAGTAATCTCAGGTTCTGTGTTGTTGTTGTTCTGATGGGAAGTCTCATATCCATGCAAGCTGGAGTTAATGCTGCTTCTTTTATTTTCTTTGTTTTTGTTTTTAATTATTTTTTTACATGCTTTCTACTGGCCCAGGTCATAAGGAACAGGACCCACAGACCTCACACCACACACAAAGTTTAGATTTGCCAAATATTGTGGCAGCGCAGAAGCACATCTTAGGACTGCACAGTATGTGAAGACCTGAGTCCCTGGAGGAAACTCTCACAAGAACACTGAGAATATTCACATTCTGCACAGGACCCGAGATCAGACTAGGTTTCAATGTGCATTGTCAGTTGGAAATGCATCCTCCTAAGCCAATCAACAGGCTTCATTTTGTAGAGCAGCTTTCACAATAGGCAATGCATTTTACAAACAAACTTTATATTGCAATTTTAGAATAGACAAGTACATATGCTTAACAGTTAAAGTTAGTAGGACCGTACATCAGACTGCAACCATAAGACAAAGTAACAAATGTCTGCTTTAGGATGCAGATAGGAACAAGCCATTTTGAAACCTTGATATAAGAGGACAGTTCTAGATAGGCTAATAGGCTAAGAAGTGTTTGTCAAGATATCCTGTTTTCCAACAGTCAGTCTTCATAGATAGTTAGATAGAGAGATAGATAGATACTTTATTAATCCCAAGGGGAAATTCACATACTCCAGCAGCAGCATACTAATAAAGAAAATATTAAATTAAAGAGTGATAACAATGCAGGTGTACAGACAGACAATAACTTTGACTTTGAATAATGTTAACGTTTACCCCCCCTGGGTGGAATTGAAAAGTCGCATAGTTTGGGGTAGGAACGATCTCCTCAGTCTGTCATTGGAGCAGGACAGTGACAGCAGTCTGTCGCTGAAGCTGCTCCTCTGTCTGGAGATGATCCTGTTCAGTGCATGCATTGGATTCTCCATTATTGATAGGAGCCTGCTGAGTGCCCGTCGCTCTGCCGCAGATGTCAAACTGTCCAGCTTCATGCCTACAATAGAGCCTGCCTTCCTCACCAGTTTGTCCAGGCGTGAGGCGTCCCTCTTCTTTATGCTGCCTCTCCAGCACACCACCATGTAGAGGAGGCCGCTCGCCACAACCGTCTGATAGAACATCTGCAGCATCTTATTGCAGATGTTGAAGGACGCCAGTCTTCTAAGGATGTATAGTCGGCTCTGTCCTCTCTTGCACAGAGAATCAGTATTGGCAGTCCAGTCCAATTTATCATCTAGCTGCACTCCCAGATATTTATAGGTCTGCACCTTCTGCACACAGTCACCTCTGATGATCACGGGGTCCATGAGGGGCCTGGTCCTCCTAAAATCTACCACCAGCTCCTTGGTTTTGCTGGTGTTCAGGTGTAGGTGGTTTGAGTCGCACCATTTAACAAAGTCCTTGATTAGGTCCCTATACTCCTCCTCCTGCCCACTCCTGATGCAACTCACGATAGCAGTGTCATCAGCGAACTTTTGCACGTGGCAGGACTCCGAGTTGTATTAGAAGTTCGATGTATATAGGCTGAACAGGACCGGAGAAAGTACAGTCCCCTGTGGCGCTCCTGTGTTGCTGACCACAATGTCAGACCTGCAGTTCCCGAGACGCACATACTGAGGTCTGTCTTTAAGATAGTCCACGATCCATGCCACCAGGTATGAATCTACTCCCATCTCTGTCAGCTTGTCCCTAAGGAGCAGAGGTTGGATCAATCAACCGTCATGGCCTACATTTCCTATTGGACATTGTATTGACCACCCATCCTCATAAAGACCAAAATATCTTGTCTAGTAACCATTAGAGGAACATTAGAGTTTGAGGTATATCTCTCTACACAACACCCTACTTCACACCACCACCCACAGCACAAACCTGCAATCAAACTTCCTGGTATGACCAGGAGAGGATCAAACAAGAGATTGTAACCAGAAGGCTAATAGAAAGAACGTCAAACTCAAAATCGTAACCCAAAACACCATAACTGAAACACTAAAGCAAAAAGTCAGGAACTAAGAAATCTATTGAAAATAAATGCGGAATGGTTTTTGTTGTAGTCCATCAAACTCAGATAATTGTGGTTCTGTAGAAGTGATCTTTATGCCATTGCTTTGATGATATAACCCATGTAACATCTGGGACTGCTCTCTTTGGCAAGTGCAGATGCAACACAAAATGGTGGCGAACAGAAGTAAACAAAAAAAACTACGAACCGTTTCAACATAAATAACAAACATATGAAAAATGTAAAAATAAACACAAGGAAAAAATGTGACGCAGTGGTAAGAATCTTGACACTTATAGGGGAGAGAACATGTACAGCATAGCTCCTTAGCATTGACTTCTCTACAGAAAACCAGAAAATCAGTGGGCACCATTTTGTGAAACACAACTGGCAGCCTGAACCCAGGAAGAAGTGCAGATCTGGATAAGCATATGACAACTGATGATAAAGTAAAGAAAGCTGCTTTAATGAGCAAGTCCATAATCCAAAAGAGTCCTCAAAAATGAGAAGGAGTAACTGTAACAAAATCCAAAAGAAGAAATATGCAAACAGAATCCAGAAGCGGGCAGGAGGTCTTCAACTGAGATGAGAACAAAAGAGCAAGGCCGAATTCAAACAGGCAAAGATAAAGTCAATAAGCACAAACTGAAAACACTAAATAAAACCCCTAATAGAAGTAATGTAATGCAATGCTGGGGCAGCACCACCATCACAGATAGGAGTGTCTGTTGGCGAATGACATGTAAAAGGACCAGAGCCCTCTCCAAATCCTCACACACAGCTGTTTGTGAACGCCTTAGGGGCAAACCTGCAAGAGCTTCTTTCACACCACTGATCCTGTATGGACAGTCATGAGCACCTGTCTGCAATAATGTAGCTCCTACAGAGCATCTGACTCCATTCACTTACTGCTCTGATGTAATCCATCAAATTGGTGACCCCAATGCATGAACCTCTAGCAGTCATTGTGAGAAGGCTAATTATATATTACTGCTGTCCATGTTGACCACCTGGGCTGGTTTAAATGGACATTGGACCACTCCTTCTGGGAGAGGCTATTGTTTGTCACGTGGTGTGTTTCTGTAAATTGGTCTGGGATGGATTTTGCATTCTAGGTGTCTGCTCTGAGAAAGAACTGAATGTGTTACAGAACAGCATTTGGGATCAGCATGACCCTGTGCCATGGTACATGGCCATTTGTGCCTGATACTACTGACCCCCACACATAGCTCATTTCTGGCCAATAAGGTGTTTCATTGATCATGTTTTCTAACCATGTCTTACTCAATTATCACTTGTTATGAATATCATTTTTGTGGAGTTTTGGCTGCTGTCTCTAGGTACAAGTGTTTTATCATTGCAATATAAATATACACAACGTGTCATTTTTTAAATATAAGCAATATTTTTAAATGTTTGAAGTGGGAGTTCCTTTCAGTCATTATTGCAGTTGAACTGATTTAGCCGTCAGAGGACTGACAGACATCTTGAAATGAAGTTTTCTGGAGCCTTGTATAAGATCTCCAATTTAAACATTTGAAATTCTCTTTCGGCACAAATTCCAAATTCCATTTGTTTGAACCCAGGGGTTTATCCTGCCTTATCAGCGTGCAGGGTGGAACACTGCATTTTTAACTGCCATTAGAGGCATTTATCTCTGCTTTCCCACAAGCCAAAGGAAACACAAAGTTAAGTGCATAATTGGGAAAAGTGGAGTTTACAGGCTCATTATTGACTGGACTTTTCAGGCCATTATCATTCAGGCGAGAGCGACTAGCATCATCACAAGATGCTCATCGTGGATCGCATTGAGTATCACGATGGTCAATGTGTGTTAGGGAGTTGGATTGTTAGTCATCTGCTGATTTGCCTGAGTGTGTCACAGGGTGGTCTGGTAGCAGCAAGGGCAATTTAATTAAAGCACTGTTGTAGAGGGTTCCCTATGAAAGGTGCTATATACTTGATGATTCAGGGACTATACTACATAGTAATATCTTAAGTTATATGTGTTGTCCCAAAAGAGTGTGTCTGTTTGTCATTTTTTTCTGTGCACTTAACTGATTGGTTGCCTACTATATTTTTGACAGGCAAAATGGAAAGGAATTTCAATGTCCCCTGCAAAGAGGTGAGATCTTCACCATCAGTGTTTACCTTCATATTAAGAAACATAACAGTCAGTGTCTTCAATGTGCCTTCTGAAAATGTAATAGTTGTAAGTAGCCAATTAAAAACCAGGGGTATCACAGTGATTATCACTGCAGGCAGGTAACATGGCTAGTTCTACAGAGACAGAGAGTCATAAAAAGATGTGAGTGCTGTAATGAGTCGTGGGTTGGCTTTGATTTGTTGCAGGAATTAAGGTCTCAAATGGAAAATCGTCAAGCTTTTGCTGTGAAAATCGACCCCATTTAGAGTCAGAGTTGACACCCTACTCCATTGAAAGGATCGGACCAAGTGATTATATGGAAACCCCCCAGACAGGTAAGAGAACGAGTGGCCATTCTGTGGCAAAACTAACAGTTTGTGTGTTGTTGGACCCCTACTCATGATGAAACTCCATATACTCGGTATGTTAATCAAGTTAACTGTAATATATATATATATATATATATATATATATACTATATATACAGTGGAACCTCTAGATACGAGTTTAATTCATTCCAGCACTGAGCTCGTATAGTGAATTTCTCGTACCTAGAACAAACTTCCCCATTGAAAATAAAGGAAATCCAGTTAATCCATTCCGCACCCCCAAAAATATCAACATAAAAATCAATTTTCCTAATAAATAACACTGGTAAATAATATAACTGTAGTTTACCTTTATGAAGAGTCCTGGCTGGCTTGAGGGAGACGATAGGGAGTAAGTAAGTTAATTTCAATGGCCATGGTTTCCTTTTTTTTCTTTGCAGCACTATCTGAGGCAACAATCTTCTTGAGAGGCATCGTGGAATAATTATTTTCACGTTAAATGCAAAAAAAACAATGAAATCACAAGCGCACGCTACGGGAGAACAAGGAACACTGAGTTAGCTGATGGGCGGGCAGCGTCAGCTTGGGTGAATCCCCGAGTCGAGGCGGATCGGGAAACACGTCACGCATACCCACAGCCTGGCTCGTGGCTCGTTACGCGAGCCAATGCTCGTATTTAGATCCGAATTTTTCGCTCATACTTTCCTCGTATCTTGTGATCGTATCTCGAGGTTCCACTGTATATATATATATATATATATATATATATGTAAACTTTCATGAACATACACTTGGCTGTTTTGGAGTAATGCATAGTTTGGTGGTGTTTACTTATTTGGCTGATGCCTTTATCTAAGATGACTTACAAAATTTATGATCCAATTGGTTACATTTCTTTTGGTTTTCCAATTGGAGCACAGACAGGTGAAGTGACTTGCTTAGGTTCACAGAACGGAATTTGAACCTTCAACCACAGGGTTTAAAGTCCTAAGCCTTAACCACTACACCACACTGTCTGCTGGTTATTGGCCTCACATTATGACTCAACAATGAAATTCTTTAAAATTCATATTTTAACATGAATGGTATTGTAAACACAAAATTTTGAGAAGGTAGACATAAATGTTTTTGAGTGATGGACCACTTTTGTGTTGGACCTCATTACACCACCATTTCAATGAAATCACTGCCGTAAAATGTAGCTTTCACTGTAAGTAGTGCTAAACCTAAACAGTGTGCCAAATTCACTACAATCAGCTGAACCATTTTTTTTGTATGACAGAGTGGATTTGGTTTTGCTGCCCCCGCCATTACAATCCCATCCCAACCCGATGGAACTTTTGAAAGGCTTAACATTGAGATAGTAATATGTATGCAAAATTTCATGAGCGTCAACTTACAGTAAGTGATGCATTTTTCCTCTTCCCCCCATTAAAGCCACCCTTCCCAATTCAATTTTTGAAGCACCATGTAGCCTGGATTTTAGGTTGCCTCAGCTTTATTACACATGAAAAATTTTATGAAGATTGACTCAACAGTTTTGGAATAGAGTGCAGCTTTGGGCTTCATTTTATTATTACAAATGTTTGTGATACACCAACTGTTGGAATGACTAAGAAATAGAAACTGGATGGACACACAAGATCCATCTTTTAGAATGTATTTTGTAATGCATGTAGTAATAAAACGCATTACATTTTTCATTCCAACAGATGGTGCATCACAAATAATTGTAGTAATAAAATGTGCTACTACAAATGTTTGTGATTTGTTTTATGTAAATGTACATTTTATTTACACAATGCAAATTTCAATCCACAAAACAAATTTGCCTTGTCGAAACTTCATACCAATTCCATTACACTTTATAATACAAACATTCTTGCTAAGAAACATTAATTTTGTAATCATTTTCTTGTGATGCACCATCTGTTGGAATGACAAATTCAATAAATTTTATTACTACAAATGTCTGTGATGAGCAATCTGTTGGAATGACAGAGACATAGCAACCGGATAGACACACAGACACTTTTTGTTGTATTAAGGTGGATTAGTTAAGAACTGTCCCTGTAGTCTACGATGAGATCCCGCTTTGGCTGGTTCAAACGTTTGTATGTGCCGATGACAGTGTCCTCCCATCTGCCTGCTGGGAAATATAGTCCCTGCATTAGTGCCATTTTTTGGGCTGCCCCCTATTATAAACGTTTCCCTGATATGCCATATAGCACATGTTTTAAGTTGGCACAGTGGCAACCTACATGCAAAATTTGGGGGAAATTGGTTCAGTGGTTCTTGAATGAGGCAGACAAACAAACTGGCAAACAAATGGATTGTAGTTTTGTTTATACAGATTAACACTCTCAGACCTGCTCAATCCAGTTCACAGTCGTCAGGTGGCCAAAGCAGCATCAGGTGCAAGGCTGGAATCAGACATGGATGGAGCACCAGCTCAACTCAGGGTTCTGCTCATGTACATCTCCACCTGGGGTCTAAATGGAATCACCAATGTACCTCACGCACACCACTGTACCACTAAGCAGCCCCATTTATGTGGCAAAATCTGATTTTAAAAATGCGGAAAACTTTAGAGGAGATGTGGCAATAAGCAGTGCAGGCAGATTTCTCTTTATGAAGGTACTGCCTCTGGTAAATCTGCAGTTTGAGGGTCCATGAATGGTTCTACTTTACAAGCTTTTCAGAGGGAACGATAGTCCTGGTTTAATGAAAAGGGGACAGTGAGACCAAATGACGAGGTCATCTCGAGGCCGCTTTACTTTTGTGTGGTTGTGGAAGACAAGGCAGCGTTTGAGAAGGCCCTTGCCTAGTGGCAGTGCGCGTTGATTCTGCTCTTCGTCCATTCTGCTTCGCTGCCTTCAGTTCTCTCTCTCACAGTTTAAACATTGCTTCTTTATTCTCTTTGCATAGTACAGAAGGCTTTTTTATTTGTTTTATTTATTTTTTTTTACATCAGACCTACGCTAGTAGAGAACACAGCTTATGTAACACTATAGAAGCATTTATGTGAGAAAGGAAGCAAATACTTTAAATACACAGCCGAGCATAGAGGGGCCGGCACACAAACAATCAGGGGGTTTATCCAGTAGTAATTAAAATGAGTTACTCGTCCTCTTGGCCAGCAGTTGACTTTCCTGTGATGCCAAAGGGTTTTTTTTCTGAGTATTTGATGAAAAGAAAACAAAATGAGGAGTCCTATTTTAAAATTAATTAAGAATTTACATACCATGTATGGTGTATATATAGTACATATATACATATATAATATGTACTGTATATGTGAGTGACCCTTAATTGAAATTAAGCCAAAGGCTGTTCTCTTTATCAAAAATAATAATTTACCAAAAACAAAACATACAAGAGATTGATAAATAATATGAGGACTCAGAATAAAAAAAAACAACAGAAAGAAAGTCCCATCAGCCCCCCGAGGACAAAGCTAAACTGAGCTGAGTCTCTTGCTGTGCTATTGCGTGGCTCATCTACTTACCCGGCAGCCATATTGAGCCACATGCACAATCACTGTTCTTCTCCTCTCTTTAACATCAAGATCTGGACACATGGCTTTCCAGTCTTTTTGATCACCTGTCCAACTGTGACACTGAGGCAACTTTATACTCCAGAATGGGACTCTAGCTGTTTGTCCCCCAGATCACCTCACTATGCAGTTAAAGGACATCTCACATGTTGTAATACAAGTGCTGCCTACCCTACAGCAGGATGCCATCTGTTACATACAGTACAGTAACCCTCTACTGCCTTCCCAGTGTCACCATCACATTGGTGTACACGACCAACTTGTGGCTACCTGACCACATTTTGGATTTCCCTGACATTATTTCAAATTGTTGGTAAGCTGTGTGGTGACTGCTGACCCATAATGCAATTACCATGTGTCCTCCTAATAAACTTTTATATTACTGCTAAAAGTCAGTGTGCAAGCACTGACATAAATGGCATATAACAGAGACGTATGCATCACAAACATTGGTAGTGATAAAGTGTGTTAATACAAATGTTTGTGATGTACCATCTGTTGGAATGACAAATACAATGCATTTTTGAGCACGACAAACATTAATGTTGAGGTCTACGTTGATTACTTTGATTTCAGTCAGTCTTAGACAGGTAGCACAGCTAGTAAACAATAAAGCAACATTCAGAAAATAGGAAAAGTGAAAATTCAGAACAGGTTCACACTTTAACTGAAATAATAAATGAAAACAAAGTTCAGTAGAAATTCAGTGAAAAGGCCAGAGAGTCATGGCAGGTTTAGGGTCAGCTGATAAAGTTACAGTCTTACATATCGCACACATTTTCTCAAGCGGCTCTTCCGTACACTTAAGAAGACTGAAGTATATGATTGTAGGTGTTCCTTTGTTTCTGCTTGTCCTCGCCATGCTGACAGAAGTCTGTTTCATCACACATTGCCTAACCGCACTGCAGTCTTTATGCATTTGCCAAAATCAATTCAGTTCTGTCATGTTGTTGTCTTTAAGGCTGAAACAACCTTTACAAGTCTGAACCTGCCAATTTTCTGAACCACCATCTTCAAGGATGTTACCATAAAAGGATCACTTGAATTAAAAAGTGTTTGATTGACTGAAGAAATAAATGATGAGTACATTTAAATAACAGTTGGAACACAAAAGTTATGTGTTTGATTTCAAATCACATTTCTTTGATCTACCAGCAAGGCACACACATCCATCCTGCCTCCCTCTCACCCAGATGCTTGGTTATTTTCAGGTTAACTTTTGCACCTGCCCTTTACATGTTGATTTATATTGCACATTTGCCCCTGAGACTTGACTTATAACATTCTCATTGGTCAAGAGTCCTGTCTTCAGTACAAAAGTGTTATCCCATGTGAACCGCCCATCTGTTTGTGGACTATTTTCAGTTTCCAGAGGTGTTTAGTTAACAATATTTCAGCAAGAAATGAATGTGTATTGCAAGCTGTGAGCATACGACTGGATGGCACGTGGACTTTTACAGTGTTTTTCAAATCACTGCGTTGAGTGGTTCAGGGGCTGCTGCCGGTATGTTGTGAGTTACTATTGTGTAAAATGGTAGTGGGTCATTAAATGGATTGTGCTGGGTCATGAGTGAGTTGCACAGTACGTCATGGTAGGTGGTAGCTCCAGTGATGGTACTTGGAAAGAGTCTGACAATCCTGCTCAGTTCACAAAAGGGGACAACTTACCTCTTCCCTACTCTGACGATCGCACTTGATTCACTAAGCGGAGCTAGTGGTGGGTCGTGAAAACACTTACATGAGAAAAAAATGGGTCACAACACCAGAAAGTTCCAGAAACACTGAATTACGATACACGAATAACATCAGATGTTTTTCATAGACATTTTTTTATCACCATAGACTATAAGAAATGTTGTTATCCCTATTCTATAAGAAAACAGATTTAAAATTTTTCTCTGCTATTTCTACAAACCATATGGGGAAATCAACGTATAACAAAGTAATTTTTGGCTGGAGTGTTCCCTTAAGCTAAATGTATGTATTCCTTTAAGCATTTTTAATTATTCCTTTAAGATTTATTTGCCGTTTATACTGAAGAGTTTCTGTATAAATGTGACATTTGTCATTTGGCTTCTAAACTACACTTTCTTGTATACTCAGATATGGGGATGGATATTTAAGGATTAAACCGCAAGACAATGATTCTATTTTTATATTATGTACATTAAAGAACCATCAACAACAAATCAAATCAAATTAATAATATATTGAAGTTATTATAAAAGTAAAGTTGAATAAATCGGACTCTGCAGCTGCATGAATAAAAAAGTACCACTTCTGGTTAGCAGAAATAGCCCAAAAGTTGACGGAAATCTACGTTTTGTACCTAATACTTGTATACAAAATTTGGTTGACCTAAGTGAAAGCATACTCAAGTTATCGTGTTTACACACACACACATAATTCCAAAAATGGCATTTTCGGACTCATGGAGGTCTAAAACGTTGAGATTCATCAAAATTTCGAAATGGAATTTTTGGAGGATTCCAATATTTTCCCTATACTTTGTATACGAGAAAGTCAGGGAGGTCTAAAACATCGAGATTCATTATACTCTCGACATTGAATCTTTGGACAATTACAATATTTTCCCTATACTTCATATAGGAGAAAGTAAAAATTGCATCCCACAAATGATAATAACGTATAGAACTGCATATCTGTCCAATTTAAAAATATGGCTGAAAGGAAAATCAACAGCCACCAGAGCATTGTACAATATTGTGTGAAACCCATGTTAGTCTTTACTTACATACACAATTCTTTTATTTGTATCGAACTATTTAGACACTGCATGGACAGAAGTGCATGGACACCTCTCCACGTCATCGATTTCACGTGACTGAGACCTCCATTGAGAAACATAAGCAGTAGAATGAGTTGTACTGAAGAACTCAGTGACTTTTAACATAGCACTGTTATAAGCTAAAACCATGGTGGGTAACATGACCTGTCCCTTATGCCCCAAGGTCTTTTAATCCTAACGCATTTTCAGGGCCGGGTGAGGTGAGATTTATTAGAGATTTGAGCACCACAGTTTGGTCAACCTCTCAGCTTAGCTGAAAGATAAGAGGAGTCTGTCACACTCATTGTGTTTGCTAAAGTTATGTTATCCAACTATGTTATCGCTGATACTTTTTGAAAGTTGTCAGGGAAGTATCAGAGAAGTGCATATCTTTTTAATGAAATAGTGCAGCGCAGACTCACAAGTGTAGGGAAGGACATGCAGCCATGGAGCACTTGATGGGGGAATGAGCAGTTAGCCATTCACGTGCGCCATCCCTCATTAGCACCTCAGCGGCCCGTTAAGAAAGAGAGGTAAAGAGACACGTGCACTCGTTAGCTTGTAAAATGTCTGAGTGGTTCAGTGAAAGAAGAAGAAACAAAGAAAAGGTAAGAAGGAGCAGAATCGACAGGGGAATCCAGTGAGCGAAGAAAAGGAAACTGGTCGGGAGGAGCTCTGATTGAGCAAACAGGGAGATTTATTCCAGAGGCATTCTAGTCTTTTGAGTGTGAGGGAGCAGGTGCGATTGAGGGCTTGGAGAGTTTTCTGTGGGTTACTGAAGAAGGTGGTGGGAAGAGTGAGCCATGAGCGAAGAAACCCAGTTGGAACCGAAGGAAGTAGCTGGGACAGAGAGCTGAAAGGGGACCGGGTTCACTGATATCTTGTAGCATGTTGTAGCCTTAATAAGAGAGCAGATCAGACAGAGAGATAAAGGCACTGGTGAACAGGTTTTGTAACGTGGCCAATTCTTGGACAGATTTAAACCCTCAGATTTTATCTATTTATTGGACTTCATTTTTCCTCAGTTCACTGCCTTATGGCTTTTTCATAAACTGTTATTTATTGATTACATCTATTTGCACTACACTCTTGGTCACTGTTTACTTTTAATAAATACATACTGTGCACTTTTATCTTGTCATTGTTTCCTTACTTGCCCTAATCCATCCTCGGTTACAAACTACTAGGTGCCTTGGAAATCAGGTGATACCCATAGCTGTGGGCACCAGGGCATCACAGGTGGGGGAACCAGATGAGCAAAAGACATCTGCTAAACTTGAATGTGCCCTCAGACCAACTCATAATTAGAAGTCTTTGAGTCCTGTTGGGACAGTTAACCACATTACTGGACTAAGCGGAACTTTGGACCGTCTACAGTGTCTAAGATTTTGTGTATTGCAGCTCTCTTTAAGAGCAAAGTGTTGCATCCTAGGTGCAGTGCAAAGGTATCATGCTTCCTCAAGGTTGGTGATCAGGTATCCTTTCTGATTTAGTAGCATCTGATTCTGATCTTTCAAGTGTGTAAACACACATGATAATAATTCATTCGTATGTGTACAAAACCTATGCTTAATAATTCTTTAATTTTTGTCCTTAGTGTATGCAGAGGCCGATGTAATTCCCGGTGGGCAGAAAGCCAGCTCTACTTTTCGGCCTACTGTTGAAGACGGCTACACCATCCCAATGATCCTCAACCACTATGATACTCCTGGAAAGTTTCATGAATATGCTGAACCTCTGATGCCTGAGCCGGAGTATGCCACCCCTTTCAGTGAACAGTTTCAGGACCCCGGCAGTGGAGAAGCAAAAAGGGGAACTTCCACGATTAAAATAGCACCCCCGTGCTCCAGTGCATTGACTGGAGGTACAAGTAACAGTATTGCACAACAGTACGACTTCCCCATTCAAAGATTGGAGTGTGTAGGAGAACAGGTGGACTATAATGTGCCCCAGGCCTCTGGGGGCACAGCCAGAAAGGCTAGTGTGATTTATGCAGAGCCACAGGCAGAATCTCAGTGGCAGAGGACCATGGACCCTGCAGAGCACATGTACCATGTGCTTTTGTGAGACTTTAGTTGTAGGCATGTTAAAGAACCTTCAAAGGATCTGGAGTCCAGTCATAATCTTCTATTCCCTATTTCTGGACAGAAGACTTTGCAGCTCAACAACACGTCTAATGATTAATGACTCGGGTGTACATTTGCCCTATGGTGCACATTTCACAGAATGATGGGCTGCCTGCCTTCATATTTGCCCAGAAAGGGCAAAGCTACTTGAAGTTTTATCAGCATCAACTCAGATGCAGCATCAACTCAGCTCATCCAGATTTTAGCCCTCTGGATACAATTATATGTGAAAGAGAGAAAATAAAAAAGAGCACTTTAGTGCAAGTGGATTTGGATTTCCCTGGGGAGCTCACTACAAGGGAGTGGGAGTACAGGAGACATAAAATGGGGAGCGGCTGATCAGTGCAGTGATTTCCAATTGCACTGCTCAGATTTGTTTTTATTCAGA
Organism: Erpetoichthys calabaricus; assembly: GCF_900747795.2. NCBI lineage: Eukaryota > Metazoa > Chordata > Cladistia > Polypteriformes > Polypteridae > Erpetoichthys > Erpetoichthys calabaricus. The sequence goes on along the minus strand of NC_041407.2, from coordinate 91,354,443 downwards.
AAATTTATTGTTAGGAGAAAACGGTCCATTTGGCAGAATCCCGGATGTCTTATTGTTTTGTCAGGTTTCACCTGCTTTATCTTAAGCCCAAAAACAGTGACCACAAGGTAGGAAAGGGGATCTGACCAGACTGGATTAGGAACTCTGTTCAAATACAAAGAGGACCTTAGAGTTGCATGTGCTTGTGTCTTGTGTAAGTGAAAGGTTTTAAAATTGTAAGATGTCATTGTAAAAGGTGCCAACCAGAGGTTACTGAGAAGACTGAATTCTCATTTAGCCAGAAAGAAAGCACCATGCTCCTTCTTGAGACTGTAATATCTGAATTAGGATTGAGTGCCCCCTAGAGGAGATTCACCATCACTGGAAACTGCTGGTTGTTTCTCACAATTATTTTTAGCACCTGAAAAAAAAAAGAAATCTTCTTCAATAAATGCACCAAACATTGCAAGAAAGCATATTCGCTAAGCATGGACAATCAAAGAAATAAATATGACAGAAAATTTGCAACACTCGTGTCATTTGGTTGGCATCCTGCCTGGGGTTGTTTCTTGTTTGCATCTGAGGCTGAAGGGATCTCCTCCAGCAGACTGTTACTCTGTCATTGACAATCTGGGTTTAGAATATGAATGGAAGAATTGATGGCCACGTGCTGAGAGGTTTGTTACATTTTGGGAAGGAAAAAAGAGGGCTGAGTGAAGAAATGGATGGCGAGGTGTGTGAGCTGTTGGTCTGGACTGCCAAACCAACCCGTGGGTGTTAAATCCATGTTACAGTTTCTATGTTTAAATCTTGTTTAATATTAAGAAGACATAATTTTAATATGTGCACTTTATATGATCTGCAGACGTTAGGAAATGATGTTTGGAATGCCATAAATATTACCTTGGATGCTAAGCAAGGCCAACTTGAGTGGGGGGCCTTCATGAAATAAAAGGTAAAGTACCACTTCTGGTTAATGGAAATAGCCCAAAAGTTGATAGAAATCTATGTTTTCTACCTAATACTTGAATGAAAAATTTGGTTGACCTAAGTGAAAGCGTACTCAAGTTATCGTGTTTATGTACACACACACACACATAATTCTGAAAGTGGTATTTTCGGACTCAGGGAGGTCTAAAACGATGAGATTGATCAATATCTTGACATTGAATCTTTGGACGATTCCAATACTTTCCCTATACTTCCTATACGAGGAAGTAAAAAAATCAGTTAACTCATGTGCCCAGTGTGCCAGCAGGGAGCGCTCTTTCTCCATACCAATTTGAAGGAGATGTTGAGGATTTTTATTGCAGTTAGTGGTATTGTCTCACACTTCTAGAGCCCAGTCTAGGCAGTGTTTGTGTGCAGTTTTCTGTGTTCTACAAGTATGTGTGATCTTTGGGGTGCACAGTCTTAAAACCTACCATATCTATCTATCTATCTATCTATCTATCTATCTATCTATCTATCTATCTATCTATCTATCTATCTATCTATCTATCTATCTATCTTCCTTCTGCAGCCCTAAAACTATGAGTCAATTTGACTGAGGGCTCCAACTTCTCATGATCTAATGCTTAAAGAAATCCATCCATTATCCAACCCACTATATCCTAACACAGGGTCACAGGGGTCTGCTGGAGCCAATCCCAGCCAACACAGGGCGCAAGGCAGGAACAAATCCCTGGGCAGGGTGCCAGCCCACCACAGGGCACACACACACACACACACACACCAGGCACACACTAGGGACAATTTAGGATTGCCAGTGCACCTAACCTGCATGTCTTTGGACTGTGGGAGGAAATCCACGCAGACACGGGGAGAACATGCAAACTCCACACAGGGAGGACCCAGGAAGCGAACCCAGGTCTCCTTACTGCGGGGCAGCAGCGCTACCACTGCACCATCGTGCTGCCCCGCTTAAAGAAATTGTTCAGAAAATTGAACCAGACAGAAAGAGTTAGTGGAAGTTCTGTCATTCTGATATCTGGTCACCTAAAAGAACTGACATGCCCAGACGGACGACAGTCTCAGTAATTCCTTATGTATCCAATGTACTGCCACACACTAACCACAGTGGGCAACATGAACTGTCCTTTATACCCCAAGATCTTTTCAGTGCAACACAATTTCAGTGGTGGGTGAGGTGACGTTATCCATTAGACATTTTTGGGGTATGCGAGTATAAGGCAGTTCTTCAACATCCACAGTTTGATCAGCTTTTCAGCTTTGCATTGCTATTAAGGACAAAAGACTCCACAGTTTGATCAGCTTTTCAGCTTTGCATTGCTATTAAGGACAAAAGACTTCTGAAAGATAAGAGGAAACCATCAAGCTTGTTAGTTAAAAGCTAAGTGGATTCAGAAACTATTCAGACCCCTTCACTTTCTGGGAATTCTATTACTCTGTAGATTTAGTTTTAAGTAGATACATTTGCTGTTTTTGTCATTCAGTGTAATAATAATAATAATTCATTACATTTATATAGCGCTTTTCTCAGTACTCAAAGCGCTATCCACACAGGGAGGAACCGGGAAGCGAACCCACACTCTTCCACAGTCTCCTTACTGCAAAGCAGCAGCACTACCACTGCACCACCTGTGAGGATTAAGAACCCATAATGGCAAAGTGAAAAGATATTTTCAGAAAGGTTTTCAGATTTTTTAAAAATCAAAAAGTAAAATCTCTCATTCAGTTCCAGCTTTGAGCATTCTCCATAAGTCTTTACAAGCTTTGCACACCTGGTAGTTTATTCCATTCTGCCTGCAGATCCCCTCGTGCTCAATTAGATTGTAGTTCAATGGAGTTCGAGTCTGGGCTTTGGAAGGGCCACTCAAGCATAGCCAAGACTTGTTATGAAGCCACTCCAGCGTTGTCTTTGGCTGTATACTTCAAGTTATTGTTGTGCCGAAAGGTGAACTCTCACTCCAGTCTGTGGTGGAGTGCACTCTTGAGCAGTTTTTCTTCTAGGACCTGTCTTTCTATATTTGGCTGCATTCCTCCTCTTAATTCCAACCAGTCTTCCCCTCCCTGCTTCTGAGGATAGATTGATGTTGCCATTACCATGCTTCACCATGGGGATGGTGCTAGGCAGATGATGAGCATTGCCTAGTCTTTGTCATACAGAGTGCTTTGAGTTTTGACTAAAGAGGTCACTTTTTGTCCCTTCACACCAGGGAATCTTTTCTCTCATGCTGTCAGAGTCCAAACAAACTGTCACCTGCCTTTTACTGAAGAGTGGCTTTTGTCTTGTTACTACAGTTTTGCTGAAATGGTCATCCTTCTGACAAGTTCTGCCATCTCAGCAGAAGACTTCTGAAGCTCTCTTAGAGTGACCATTGGGTTATTGGTCACCTCCCTGAACAAAGCCCTACTTGCTCAGTTACTGAGTAATGCTAGACACCAACTCTAGGAAGAGTCTTGGTGGTTCAAATCTTCTTCCGTTTCACAATCATAGAGGCCACTGTGTCCCTAGGAACACTCAAAAGATTTAAAAATAGTTTTATCCCCTTTGCCCTGATCTACGCCTCAGTAAAGTTTTATCATGGAGGTCTACAGAGAGTTCCTTGGACTTGATAACACATGCTGTGTGAATTGTGGGACTTTCTATATACAGGTACAAGTGTGCCTTTCTAAATGATGTCCAGTCAATTCAATTTGCCACAGGTGGACTCCAGTCAAGTTTTAGTCATGTCATAAGGAGAACTGAAGCAAACAGGATTCACTTGACCACAGTTTGGAGTAGCACAGCAAAAGATCTGAATGCTTAATATGAAAGAGAAATTTCAGTTCTGGATTTTTAAGGAATTTGCAAACCTTTCTGAAAGTTTTCACTTTATTGTTACAAGTCAGTGAGTGTACATTGATGGTCAAAAATGGCAAATTTATATATTTGAAATGAAATGGACAACCTAGTAAGGTGTGCCAAAAGTAAAGGGGTCTAAATACTTTCTGAATCCACAGTGTGTTGTCCCAGTATGTTAAATAAGATACTTGTCCAAAATGTCCATTGTGTTCATCAAATTGATTTTGTTCACTAAAGCTGCAATATCCAATTATGTTAAAACAGACAGATAGATAGATAGATAGATAGATAGATAGATAGATAGATAGATAGATAGATAGATAGATAGATAGATAGATAGATAGATAGATACTTTATTAATCCCCAAGGGGAAATTCACAAAATTCACTTGTTGAAAGTTGTCAGGTTTACTGCTTTAGTGTGTATCCTGTGATCTGCAAGGGTCATACACAGGGTTTCTTTTAGCTTCTGTGAGTAGCTGATGAAGATAAAGACTTTTTTAACAATAACCCAGCCCACACATTCATTTAAGTGATTTGTTAACTTGTCACATATTTTCAGTTCAATTTATTCATATACTCTATAGCACACATCTCTGAATGCAGGTTATAATCACAGCCACAGACCAATAAATATAGTCACTGCAGCTTACAAAGGACCTACTGCTTATTTAGCCAATGTGTTTACTCAGGGGAGTGCTCAAAATTAAGATGCGTTTGAAATGTTTTCTGGTGAGGAGACCACTACAACGGCAGCAAATGTAGTGCGCGAGACTTGCTCATGTTCACAGTAAGCCAGAGGTCTGAAGCAAACCCCCAGCTTTGCATACTGCCTGCATATAGAGGCAGAGCAAAATATTTTTAGACTAAACTATTAAGAGAAACACCAGTAAAACCGGACAAGTTTTATTTTTCTACACTTAAAACACTTGTTTTAGCTTTCACAAACCTGTACTATGCCATCCAGATAAAATATTTTGTTTTTCTTACCCAAACCCCTCTTTATGCAGCTTGCTTGGTGTCATCATCATGGGCTTAGCGCATCCCATGGAGGTACAGCAGAATTGCATACTGGGCAGCAGGTGGTACTCACATGGAGCCAGGTCAGCTGAACGGGGTGGTTTTGGTGTCTGTTAGGACTCATTGTTTCTCAGAGCAGCTTTTGCCACCCATGCACTGCACGCAGGGCCAATGTCCACCACCCTCTTTCTGTTTCACAACATCACCCAATTTCCTAGATCGACTGTTGCAAACACCAAAGTAAGTCAGTATAATACAAACCTTTTACGAAAGGCCTTTTAAGGCATGCTGTCAATATGAATGACAATCATCATATAAAGTTATGCATACCATCATGACTGCACTATCTTGGATCTTGAATTTATTTTGTGTTGGATCAGCTTCCATGCTTCTCTTGTTCTGATTGCTGTTAAGAAGCAGAGGTGATATTCTCGCTTTCTCCCAGTTATTAAATGCAACTTTAATTTCTCACAACCTGTTTTATCGTGGGGTGAGTGGGACTGACCCTAGGTTTGTTATGAATTGGTCTACTCTCACACATCCTAAAATTAATGTGTGTACACGCAGAGACTCAACGACATGTTTACACTTAAGTAATGATTATAATTGATGATTTTGCTTCTGAATACTTCACTTAGGGACTCACTAAGTTTGGCTTGAGCAGACCAGACGAGTATACTTGGGGGGCTCCTAGACATTGATAGCTGATCCTCCTTTGTCACTCCTTACTATGCTGTTTACTAATAGAGGTGTCTCCCCTCAGTTGCTAACCCTTTTGGAAAGAAATGGCTGTCTACCCATACCGGTGTTGATATAAGTGTACTTAAAAAGCTAAAATGTGTGAGGCCTCTAAAAGACACATACACCAGGCTGGAAACTTCTTTAGGTTGGCTGTAGTTTGCCATCACTCCAGCCAGCCTGACCCCACATTCTACAGGCAGACCTCATCCTGCACAGTCTTAAAAAGCTCACAATACTACCCCACAATGTACAATAAAACACAGAAATGCAATAAAAAGGAAAAGAAATTGTAAAACCTGTAGCTTGGAAGAACAAGTCACACACCATATCTTTATAACTTAATGAATTTATTCGGTTACGACATGGATAACAGAAAATTGCAAAAAGAGATAAAAACAAGTCCTACATGTAATCTAATTGTTGAAAACTAAAAAACCCAAAGCAAGAAATCCAAAACTACAAAATTTATACTCACAGTTCCTCGTTCAAATCACTGCTGGATCCACTCCCAGCCTCCTAATAAATAGGCTGTGGATAGTCCTTCAGCTGGGACATCAGGGTGGCCCTGTGCTATTTGAGGGTTCCAGACAGAAAATACAAGAAATGCAGATACATGCATACTAAATAATAAAAGCAGTATTACCAAAATTCATACTAACAATGAAAACACGTGGCAGAGTATGAAGTGCATCCCCAGGGTGTGGACAGGGGAGACTCTTCTGTAAGAATAAGAAAAGCAGTAATATGGAGTGTTGCACTGTATGGAGCAGAGACATGGACAGTGAGGAACGGGAATACAAACAGAATGCAAGCATTTGAACTGTGACTATTGAAAAATAAATGACCAGTTAGATGGTTATCTAAAGAAAAAGTGGTGGAAATGACTGAAGAAAAAAGGATCATGCTTGAAACAGTGAGAAGAAGGCAATAAAAACTGGATGAGACATCTGCTAAGAGATGAAGATGTTGATAGATAGATAGAGATAGATAGATAGATAGATACTTTATTAATCCCAGGGGGAAATTCACATTCTATCTATCTACCTAAAACCCGGGTAGCTCCACATTAGCATCTGGGATGGTGTTAGTTAGCCACGTTTCGCAGAAACACAACAAACTGCATTCTCTGTAGGTTCTGACATTTTTCACCAGCGCAGCGCAGTGAGAAGAAGGCAATAAAAACTGGATGAGACATCTGCTAAGAGATGAAGATGTTGATAATAGTGCTGGAAGATAAACTGGAGGGAAAGAAATCGGGAGGAAGGCCAAGACAATACATGTTATGTTACCTGAAAGAAAGTAAATCATACCAAGAAATGAAAAGAAGAGAGTACAGTGGAGGAACTGGTGATCGAAAGACCTGCTTTACAGCTTACAACTAAAGAAGAACAAAAACACATAAAAAAATAATTCACCAGAATTAACAAAAATGACAAAAGATATGAAAATAAAAATATAAGGCAGGCCCTGTATTTACCTCATTCGGGGCAGATTCACCATCAGGGTGTTCTGGATGTACACCCAGGGTACCATGGCAGTAAGGAGCCTTTTTCCAGCCCAACTACTAACAAGACCCAAATTAAAAGATTGCTTATCCATGTGCTGCAATGATCATGAACAAGCCAATGAAATTATTTAGTACCCGCCAGACGAAATGATGTCAATGAAATCAAAAGTAAGAAATCCAGTATCCACACGCTGCACTTTTAAAAGCAGGTCGACTCTCTGTTAAGGAGCTACATCATTCAGGGGCCTGTGGGGGTCTCAATCTGTCCTTGACCTCAGTTAAGCATGAAGTGCAAACGTTTAAAAGCAAAACAATACTTCTTCCAATAGGTTAATGGTAGTAAAAATGAATAATAGCAGCAAACAATATAAATAACCTACATACAACCATGTTCCAAGTCAAACAGCCTAAACAATATTGTGTTTATAAAATGTTGAGGACTCAAGGGTAGTTGTTTTACTGTTTTTAGCCAGTTAATGTAATGCCAATAATGTTCAGAGAAGCTTTCTGACTGGCAATGAGAGACCTCCATCCATTTTTGATTCCTCCCATCCAGTAGTTCCTGAATCAGGTCAGCCCGATATTAGGGTTGTGGGGCCACTGATTATCTCCTGGAAATTGCATCGTTGCTTTACAGGGATTTGGAAGTGCTTGTGACAAAAAGAAATTTCAGGATTTTAAAATCATATTTGGTTCTTGGAGCATTAAAAAGGCCTAAATTCTTTCCTGCTGTGAATACTGAGTCGGGGCGTCGTTAGGATTTGCAGATACCAGGGTCTGCTCTTAGTGCCGTCTGTGATTTTTCGCGCACAGTCGAATGAAATCTTCAAAGGGTGACTTGGGGGCGTTGAGTGAGGTTGGGCTTTTAGCGTCGTCTATCCAATATATAAAATACGAGGGTTGGAATCAGGAAGATCAACGGCTAAGCGCCAGAAATCAGAGGATAAAATCCACAAACCCCCCCGACGACAATGGTACTGACGCATAACCGCTCATGAAGACTAACGTCCACTCTTCCAACTGAATGTATTGAGGAAAGGGCCACATCTGTTTTTCTTGCAATCACGTAAATGTATGTTATTTATAAATGTGATGCTGGACTGGTTTAAATCAGGATCAACGCTTACAATTTGAAACGTATGCTTAGGATCAACTAACTGTGACCCTACGATCCAAAAACATACAATTATCTTCCTGAAAAATAGAAAGAAAAAACACAACAAGAACAAAAGAACACCGTTCGCAACCCTGCACTACCAAAGACAACACAGACCCTTTAATCTCAATGTGAGATTCAGTGTATTACAGACCTTCTCCATTAGAAAATAACGAGCACTTCCGCCTGAGGCGGGGCAACGGTCCCAGCATTCCTGTTTATTTGCATACAGCGACGTTGGGTAAACGGTTGCTACCTTTTTGACATAAAATAAATCATGTCTGTTTATTTAATTACTTTTAAGAGCCGGCAAGTATTACTACGATTATAAAATACCTGCCACAATGTGAGGGAGTGTGAGAAGTAAAAAAGATTACGCTGTAATTTCTTAGATACTCTACAGCTCAATGTACTCAAAATGAAGGGGGGAACACCTCGGCGAAAAAAATGGTAAAAAGGGCTTTTGCTGTGAATAGCACAGAGGAGGAATGATTATTCGTTTCTTCTTTGCGGAATCGAAATCAAGAGATTCCGGAAGCATAATTTTTGCAAACTCGGGCTGCTGATGATCAAATGTCTCAGCGCCCGTACAATAACAGTTAAAAACAGAATAAACAAAAGCTTAAATTTTAAAGTAGTAAAGGTCACTATTAACACTTCCCTTGTTTAAACTTTGTTTTCGAGACTAATGCTGCTAACTTTTACGCGGTGTAGCGTGACCAACGGTATGCAATTAGAACGAGACAGTGTCAGATACGATTTGTACTGAGGTTTACACATTTTTTTCCTGGAATTTGCATTATCTTTACTTTGGTAAACATCTAATGTATACTATATGCAATATATATTCTTGTATATTTACAAGAATAAAATATTACAGGCTAAACAAATATTGTGGACATTTACTTGCACTTATAGTGCCATCTACAGGTAATACTGAAACATGAAAGCCACAAATACACGGGACAGATATTATAAAACCTTTGTTCCCAGAGGGATTTTTTTTTTTTTTTTACAGAAGTTCTTTAAAAAAATAAACACATAGGTAGATTTAAAACACACACATACATAATGGTCTGAACACACACTTGAATGATTAAAAAGGGCAGAAAACAAAAAGTAAAACGTCTGACTTGGCAGTAAGGCATTATGCAGGCATATGGCTGTTGGCATAAAGGAGCCCTAGTTATGTTTCTTGAACTCCTCATTGTTTGTGTGTCAAACAAAGGATGTGCGGCATTGATCATAATGGCACTCAACTTTGTCTTCATTTTCTCCTCCTTTACAACTACTGTACCAGGGTTTACCTATTCTGGTACCACTTCTGCAGTCAACAATGTCCTTCTAGAACTCCCCTTAAGGCCATATCACATTTGATGACTTCTCCAGTGATTTTTCAGTTGTAGACTTCATTACCATAATCTTAGAAAGTCGGAAGTCAGCAACACTACTGTGAAAGTCAGTCATCTAGTCTCATATACCCAGCGACTCAATTTAACTAGTTAAAAAGTTGTTCTATGGTCTTCAGTCATTGGGGCAGGCTCCAAGTGTAATAGCCTGACAACCAATGAATGCTCATCTGGAAGTACAATGCCTATAATGTAATGACGAGGAATTAAAAATGAATGTGTTTTGGATATAACAAATAGAAGAAAAGATTATCTGATTGATGTTTCATGTAAAGAATGGATAAAACAAAAAAGGGCATAGATTGCAGCTAAAATCATTGTTGCCCTTGTCGGGGCATAAAATATGCCAAAGATTCTCACCCTGAAAGAACGCTCTAGGAGTCAGAGGATAGGCAATCAGAGTGATTAGTTTTATTGCAATAAACAATAACACAGACTCAACCCAATTAGGCCAAATTGAGTTGAGCCCTGAACGAGTCAAAAATCACAGTTTATATAATCATTTCTTATCATCGCTTGTAACAATTCATTCTATGAGCCCTGAAAAAGCCAAAAATCACAGTTTATATAATCATTTCTTATCATCACTTGTATCAATTCATTCTATGAACAATTCAGCCTATTCTGACTCCCTACTTCAGCTGGCTTCTCACTGGCCCTTTCTTGTCCAACAATATTGTTCTCAACTTATCACTTGTCTTCATTCTTGGCTTCCCTTATTTCCTAACCAGTCTTCAAACAACAGGTGTTCCCCCTTCTCTGACCTCGGGCAGTTTCTGTGCATCATTCTTCCCCTTCTCTGTCTTTCTGAGTTACTAAATATTGGTGGTTTCTCTCTGAGCTTAACTAAAAAAGAAACTATTTACTTTGACATACCTAATAAGTTTAATACTTACAAAGGTTCTTACTAAGTTTACATCTATCCATGCCAATACATGACTTTTTAATTTCTATACCCTTAACCCTTCAAACAGCACTGGCTGTCAGAAAAGAAGAGGCAAGCACAACTGTGCTGGAAAGTCATCATGCAGTTGCTAAATTAGACATGCCCAGTGATTTTCAGTTGCTTAAACTGACATGGTTCCAGGATGAGATTGGCACATTCATTCGACATGTCTGACATACTGAACGACTAGCAGTTGCATAATGTGAAGCCCTTGGCCTCTCTACTGCCATGCTATCCTCCTGCCTTGAAGCTCCCCAGTTACATTCCTTGCTTTCCTACTTTCAAGGGTATCTGCATATACACATTGCTGCACCCTGGTGATGTCTCCATTTTACTTGCATGACAATACATTCAGTTTTAGGTTGGTACAGGTAGTGCACTCCTACAAGTAGTTGGGTGTCCACATCAATGACAGGCTGAACTGGTCACATAACACAGAAGAACTACATAAAGGACAGCACAGACTCTTTAATGTGGGGAGTGACATCCTTCATATATTTTACAACTCTGTGATGCTCAGTGCAATCTTCTACGCTATGGTGTGCAGGGCCGATAACATCACTTCAAGAGAGGCCCACTGAATCAGCAAGCTAATTACACACTCAGTTATGGGATGCACTTTGGATCCCCAGAAGGCAGTAATGAAGGTGAGAATGAAGACAAAACTGAGAGCCACTATGAACAAAGCTGCACATCCTCTCTCTGACACAGAGTATGAGGTGTGACAATTTAACTCCAGGAATGAACACATAGAAAAAAATGTTTGCATGGGTGTGTGCTAGTGGCTACTGCCTCCTTCTCCTTCTGCAGCTATGCATTAAGTTAGAGGACATTGGTACTGCTGGAAACATACCATACTCTGTTTCTGGAATACATTTAAGTTTCTTTGTCATATTACAGTGGTTGTCAGAAATGTCTGAAAATCTTAAGTCCTTTCATGGTAGTTTTTATTTTTGGGAAAACTCAGAAATTATAAGGGGCTAAGTCAGGTGAATAGGGTGGATAATCTAATTTGGTAATTGGTGATCCACTTGACAGACCACAGTTCAGTTCTTTCCTTTGAAAATAATCCTGTAACCCTTTAAGCAGTTCTAAACAGCACTAATGGCTGACTGTCCCTGTTTAATGCATTCATAACGGACTATTCCCTTATTAAAAAAAATAAATCAAAACATGATTTTTACTTTACCGCTCTGACAATTAAACTGTCATATATCGTACTTTGATCTAATAAATTATTCGGCAGAGGACTCCTTTATATCAACTGTAACTGGCTTTTATAATGACTCACTGTGACCAAAACTGTCAAGTCATAACTTTTCTTTCATTTTAGCCATTCTGGTGTATATATATATATATATATATATATATATATATATATATATATATATATATATATATATTTGTTTATTTAAAATTAAAAAATCCACCTATATTTCGATCCATCTATTTAACGTTTTACTATTCTAATTTATAATATCGTCTTCAATACCATGACAAGACAGCCCCAGGTAATGCTGCAAAACTGCAGAGTTTATATAAAAAACTATAAAAACAGCATAAAACTTACCTGGTATTTAAGTTTAAGCCTCTCCCATTCTTATTACACATGGAAACGTATGACACAAACCATAAACTCATAATGTGTGTTATTTTTTGATAGTTACCATCAAACTACAGTATGTGAATATGTTTACTTATTTTTTACACGTAACTGGTTAGTTCCATGTCGATGAGTTACTAAAAGAGTACTTGATATAATTAAAAACTAACCCCACCGAATACATGTATCACCCTTGAGTTAAAGGCAGCTCCCACTGTACCAGACCGGACCATCACGCGAACCACCGAGTCTGTCCTTCTGCAGTTTTATTTTGTCGCCGCGACGCCCGTCGCTTCCAACAAATTGCGGTGGCTAATCGACCGCCTACATCTGTAGGTGACCAATCAGCGTTGCGTTTTACTGTGTACGTGAGGTCACTGGCAATAGTAAACGCCTTGCCTGTGCCCCGGAAGTGAATTCGTGAGCAAAATTCTGAGTTGTGCTGTCGGAGTAGCAGCATAAGACATGGGGAGCTAGACGACGGAATTCGATGGTGAGTGTCCGACGGAGTACCGATGTGGGTTAGTTGGGTAGAATCCGTAAAGCTGGTAAGCAGAATACAGTGGTAAGGAAGGGGCTACGTTTTGCGCGGAGTGTTAGGAAGGAAGCAGTGGGTTTATTGAAGCTGTTTTTATTTATTTTTTGACCACGGTAAGTATAAGCAAAGAAGGAAAATGAAACCGACGTCTACTTCACATGACAAATATATGCGTATTCTTTACAAGGTTATTGATTTTCTATGGAGTATACGGACTTCTCCGTAGTCACACACTTTATGGAAAAATCAAGAAAACATCTTTATGCTTTTTTATCTAGTTGGCTTTCTTATAATTGTAGCTTTGGATGTCACTCCGAGGACTACAACCAACACAAGTGTTATTTCGTTTTTTTTTGTGACTTTGGGTGTTCTGAGGTTTCATGAAATCATTTGTTTTGCCACATTTGTACCTTAGCCAAATACTTCTTATATCGACACTCAATATTTTATAGGATGCGTTCTCCGAACTTTTTCTTCGTTGCGGCGACGAAGTGGAATCTTATTCCGCCAATCAGTCTGTGCTTAAGATTGACAAGTCTGCTTTGCTTTTAGTCTTGATTCATTGCCACTGATTCAATAAAGCATTACAAATAAGCAGTTTTAAGAAATGTGTTTTTCGGGAGAAATCCTAAATCAGTACAAAAGTGAGCATAGATTGTTGCAAAACGAAACATTGTCCTAAAATGATTTGTGGAGTGTTAGGCGGTATGGCGTAGCGGTTAAGATCTTGGGATCACAAATCTTGAGGTTGTGGGTCCAAATAACAATATTGACCTTGTATGACTACGAGCACGTTTACATTGGCCTGTGTGTCAATTGAAAATAAACAAAGAAAGGTAACTAATTTTATTACAAATATTGTAAATCGTCTTCGAAGTAAATGAAAATATAGAAGTCACCTGCAGCTAAGCTTGCTTGAGCCCAGCCAGTACTTGCATAGGGGCCCAATATAGTAAAAAGCTGGGTTGTTACTGGAAGAGAGGTTAGTGAAGCCAGCAAGGGGTGCTTACTCTGTGGTCTGTATGTAGATCCCAATGCCCCAGAGCAGTGATAGGGACACAGAGTTGTAAAAATTAGCATGTCCATTGGATGAAATGTAAATCAGAGGACTTGAGTCTCTGTGGTCATAAAAGATACCTGAGCATCTTTTGAAAAGTATAGGCTCTTTTCTGATGTAGTTGCTAAATTGCACACCACGTCCTCGTAATTTTGACCCTCTAATTATCCCTTGACCCTCATTGTCTATCTGTCTGTTTCTCACCCCTTCACCACTTGATAGCTAATTTGTGTTGAGTGTGGCACATAAATGGCTGGCATTGCTCCACAGAGGTGGATGTTCACTGTGATTGTGGTTGAAGTAGTTCTCCACTGTCTATGCAAAGCACTATATAAATAATGTAATTAAATACGTTCTAGCGTGGGGAAAAAAGTGCCAGGTAGGCCAAAAAATACTTTAAATGTAAGTTCCTGCAAGTTTAATTGAACAGCATTACATCACTCAAATTAGTTATTAATCTTCTCAGTAGTAGGTTTTGAGTACAGTCACAAGGAAATTAATAAATAACAGTACAAATTATTAACAACTATTTAAAGAGTGGATGAATATACTGATCATTTAGCAGTGTTACATAGTAAAAGGAAACTACTAGTTGCAAAATTAAAACTTAGTAAAGTAGAGGTTGGCATTTATGCAGGAGTAATTGTTAAAATTCAAGAAAAAATAATAAAGATACAAAACAATTTCAAGTTTTAGCTGACTAAAAACTGGAAAGGAATTTGCAGAATGTAGTGCTTCTAAGGTTTAGAGAGAAGATATTATAAATTACAAAAAGTAATAAATTATTTTTTAAAGCTGATGTAGTAGATGATGTTGTGATTGACATTTTGGGGCATATTGTTGCTTTTAATTGATATTTTTGTCTAATCTCTCAATTTTTATCACTGTTGTGTCTTATCTGAGAGCTTGAGGGAGCCAGAGTGCAAAGCATAAACTTTGTAGTTTGAGTACAAGGATAGGTATACACGTGTGGTTTATAACACGTGAGACAAACAAGAGGCATTTAAACTGTTGTAAGAAAATGCTTTTTCTCCAGAGCAAATTACTATGAAACAAGGCTGAAAATTTAAAAAATCACGGTGAGGAGTAATATGCCATTACATGGCAAAGGCCAACATTTCAATCTAAGATACAGATTGTTTGTTAATCACAAGAAATTTGTGTTTTCTGCTGAATCCTAGGGTGCACATTGTAGAAAAAATCTTGAGTAATGGACTTTATGACAGAAGGTACTGCTTGGGTCAGACAATTTGAAGGCTCATGATGATATATTGACAATGTCCTTTAATTATTTTTTACTGTCTATTTAATATGCATTATAGTAGAATTGGTTTATTTATCTTTTCTTGCACAGTTCAAACCAGCAGTACTTTTTTTGGTATTTGTCTGCCAGTGTAACACTACATTATTAAATGTTTCACTTTAAACAAAAATAAGTTACATTATCAATTTGTGGATAGTAAAAAGTTTATCTTTGTTTAAAATATATTTTCATGTGTAAGTCTTTGTATATGTAGTGTTTATTCCTCCTCTTTTCATAGCAGCCATTCCAGCGTTGTCTGCTTAAATTTGTGTTAATATACTGTCTGCTGTCTGTACAGCCTGGCTCATTGCCACTAACACCTTCCATGTCAATATGCACCCCATGGGGTGGTGATTAATGAGCACCCATCTTTCTCTGACCACATTTCAACTATCTCTGATTAATACAGATCTGTATGACATCAGATTGTATCTGGCTGGTAATGCAGCATTTCTGTTCCAGGATTTGGTGTTGTCATGTTTGTATTACTGAGACACTCTACTATCAGGAGGACCCACATGTGCCATCAGGCCACTGCAGATGGTCCAAAATGTAGCAGCCTGTCTTGTATTCAACTAGCCAAGTCAAACGCGTGTCGTGTCACTTCTCTCTTCAAGCTACTACATTGGCCCCTGTAGCAGCACAAATTAAGTTCAAATCATTGATGCTTTTATACAGAGTAGTCAGTGGGTCAGCACCTGTGTATAGAGAGACATTGGTGAGGTGTTATGCTCCTTCTCACCCTCTCAGGTCTGCCAGTGAGCAGTGTCTGATGATGCTCCCTCTGCGTGGTATCACATTTCAATCCAGACTCTTTTCATATATATCTCCTTGTTCGTGGAACAAGCTGCCTATCCGTTTCTGAACTGTTGATTCCCTCTATGTGTTCAAGAAGCAGTTATAAACCCTGCTGTTCTCTGAATATTTGTCAAATTGTTAGTGTTTTTTACTATCTGGATATCTGTCATACTGATATTTTTTTGTTATGCTAGTTTTATAGCTCTTCACTTGTGGTGATCAACTTTTGTAACCTGTCCTGCTGCCCTTGTTCAGGACAGTCGTAGACTGATTTTAATCAATTATGTTTGACCTCTTTTAAAACTCTTTGGATGAAGTCGTCTGCTAAGTAAATAAATGTAAATGTACACTTTTAGCATTTAACACAATTTCATTTTCTTCTTCCAATATTTAGATCATTATTCCTGGTCCCCACAACCCCTGAACAAATACAGATCCTTTCAAATCTCATGCTATCCAGACAAAAGCCTAGAAGAGTATGAATCAGTTCCAGTCACAACCTTTAATCAACCTTTCCAGCTATTCTTCTACTGTGAAAACAGAGACTGCCAGCACTCCTCCTATTACTACTACCATGGCAAACAACACAGCTGTGGCAGCAGTGGCAGCAGCAGCGACTAAAATGCCAAGTGCTCCTGGACCTGCTGGACGACTGAGCCCTGAAGGCACACAGGTTGGTGACACCAAAGATCTACATTTCTTTTTTAATAATAACTGGACAGATATTATAAACTGTAGTTGTGGGTGGTTCAGTTCAGTGTACATGTCTGACAGAAAAATTAACATGCATGTTTACTAAACTTATTCAGATTTTTTTTTAGTAAGTGGAAAATAAACATTTTATTGATACTAGCAAAATTCCAACCACATAATATCAAATTTGGCAAAGTGCAGCCTCAGTGCGCATCTGCAAAAGGGAATTAATAAGTAAATAGAAACAAATATAAAGGTTATTTTCATGCTGTAAATAAGGAAAAGAAGGCTGAAGATGCAGCATATTGGCTATAAAGTCCTCGTTAGCTATCAGTGCTGCAAGAACTAGTAAATGCACAAAATATTCAGGATATTTTCATTTGCAACAATAGTTCAGCAATTTAAAGATAATTTTATAGCAAATCTTTTCAAATCAAGTTTGCCCACATGTAAATTCGTCAGGAGCCTGACACTTGCTATTATAAGACTTTTGTTTGTATTTGTACATTCTGGATCTATGAACTAATTAGTTAGTGGTTAATAAAAAATGGTCTTTCCATACATTACTTTTAAATTACTTGTGTAGATAGTCTTTGCTATTTTTGTTTTCAAAATGTCTCTGATTTTTTGATTAGATATTTGACGTTAAATGTGACTTTTTAATTTTGATTTGACATTGTGTGTGTGTGGACTCATCAAGAATCAACCTTGTAACGGGGATGGCCTTAACTGGTAGTTACATCATCTCAGTATACAGTAATAAAAGAATGCATCGTATTAATTCTGGTACCACTCAGATCTGTACTCCTAGACTATCCATCATCATCAAAAATCCAACAAGGACCAGACATTTAGATTTGCCAATTTGTTTTCACCAGCCTTACAACATGCATATCACTATGAAACTGTGTTGCCTGTTAGCACATTACATACAGTATCATTAGAGTGATCTGTCCTGTGCTTATGCTAGAATGAACATTGCACATAGAACAGCTCATAGATATAGGCGTTTAGTTTGAAGAATCTCTTAATTTTTATTTGTGACAAGTGTAGCTTCCTTATTGTCAGAGGATGAAATGGTCTTTGCTTATTGGAGCTATGTACATATATGCTGTGTGTATGTGTGTTTAAATATACTTTTTTGCCAGTAGTTAATTGTGCTGTCAGATTTAGCAAAAGATCAAAGTAAAAAAACATTAATTTTTAGTTTTTATGGTATATTCACAGGTACTGAGTAAAAAGAAGCTGCAAGACCTGGTGAGAGAAATCGATCCCAATGAACAACTGGATGAGGATGTTGAAGAGGTAACATCAACACTCTTGATTTATGACTTGTTTGTTAACTTTGCCTACATAACCAGTTGGTTTAGCTGAAGACACAGAGCTTCGTATTTCATGATTGAGGAGAGTGTTATAAAATATAATCCAAAATCCTAATTTTTGCCTAGGATTGCTTTTGGTGATCATTTTTAATAGCCGCAGAACAAGTCAAAGCATATATCTGATTTTCAGTCATAAACTGTTGTTGAATTAACAAATTATTGTTTGTCACTTAATGGTGCATCAGGCCCGTAGGTAGTGTGTACCTATTTGAAGGATCATGGCTATGCACTTGCTGTCTGTCACACTTTTGCCACATAATATTGAAAGGGGCTACCTCTCCTATGCTTATTTTTATTTGATTACCTAATAAGACAATTATAAATCAATTACTAAAAGTTAGTGTTGAGTTTTCTGGTTTAATCCCCACCCAGCAGTACAGTTAATTTGGAGCAATCAACAAGCCCATGCTCCAAATTTAAAAACTGAATATAAATGGTTGTGCTAAGTATCTGTACTTGTAAAGTGCTCTGGGATATATTCAGTATATACAGACTCTATATAAAATTACCGTTGGTTGTTTAGTTGTACTTTTTAATTGCTTTCTTGGATGAAAAACTTGTATACTCATATTGTAGTGCATAAATTTATGAATAGCACATTGCTGGTCATCTGCTCTCTCATCTTTGATACCAGAGAGCTGAATGGTCACCTTCTAGCACTTGATTGATGTTAAATTTGCATGGGAAAATACTGTTTGCATTTCTGTGACTAATGTATCAAAAATATTTAGTTTATACATTTCTTTGTATATTATGAGTGCTGCAACAATTAAAGATTTTGTGCAATTCTTTGTTGTGAGAATAGCAGCAATTAAAGATTTTCTTTACATAATGATACTGTATACAGTATATCCACTTTACCCAAACCAAGAAAAAAACAAACCTTTTTGTTGTGACTAAATGCAACTGAGAATAGATGTAGTAGTAAATTTGACATGTTTATTAAAACTATATTGAGACATTTATTTTTCAGAAATAAACTTTAGAAAGACATTTATTTTTACCTTTTTCAGAAAATGCTCTCTATATAAGCAGTGAACACAAATAAAGTAAATTAAAACAAATTATGTAGGAGATGTTAAATAATAGAAGACTAATAAGCACATACTTAAAACAAAAGCATGGAGGAGCTGGAAAGAAGAAAAAAAACAAACGAAAGTATAAATAGCTTCATAAATAAGCAGCAATGAAAGTCATGAAGATGGCATCAAGCAGATCCATAAAGATCAGGAAAAAGTGAATAAGTCATTATTTAGAATATAAATCACTCTTAATAGTACATGCACTGTATATTGAGAGTCTTCTCACAAAATTGGTGAAACAACTGTTACATAAGTGATAAGAAGGCAATGGGCAATAAAATCAGAAAAAATAACTTTTATTAATGAAAGATTTTACCCTACACACTACAGCACTAAAAAAATGGTAATCCTATTATGTACTTTCCTGTGCATATGGAGGAACATTCGATAATCATTTGTAAGCCTGGCTTTACCCTAATAGTGAGGAGGATTTTTTTCCCTTCCATTTGAAAGTTCTGCCATGTCAGTTACTTAGTAAATTGAAGGACAGTTGTAGTCAGTCTTGGCGCGTGTTCTTTTGATGAACATGGATGTGCATTTCTAGTGCTTCCTGTACTTGATCCATTTGTAATAAACACTTTGTATCCCAGATAAATAGATACTTTATTAGTCCCAAGGGGAAATTCACAGAATTGAATTTAAAATTAAATTAAATTAAAGGTTTAAACTCTTTGTATAGTGCCTGAAACAAAGCCTCAAGTTGTATGGTGCTTATTCAAAGTAGTTTTGACCTGTTATTGCATATGCATTTACTTCACATCATATTTATTAATGTTATTTCTAGTTTTAACTCTTTAATGATTTTATTTGTATGTGTATTAATTTAAAGCCTTGCTTGTCGCTAAACTTACCTAGTTTTTAGATACAAGTCAGTGGTAAATGTGAGATATATTTATGTGGCTGTTTTTATCTGCACGTTTTTATTAGTTTCGATCTGCATTTTCACAAGTTTAGCACCTTTTGCTCCTTTTCCTAGATGTTACTCCAGATTGCAGATGATTTTATTGAGAGTGTGGTGACGGCTGCCTGTCAGCTTGCACGTCATCGCAAATCCAATACTCTAGAGGTTAAAGATGTCCAATTACATCTGGGTAAGTCTGCCCTGTCTATACATATTTTATTATTTCAAACTGTATTTGATAGTGAAATTAGTTACAGTAAATCTGTGTGCTGTGATTGCAATCACAATCTCTAAATATATATATATATATATATATATATATATATATATATATATATATATATATATATATATATATATATATATATATATAGTATTTACTTGGAAACCTCTTTCTTGTTTCTTTTTAATTGTAGCTTTAATATATTTTAGAAACATTTTAAAAATAGTCCATAGAATACTTCCATGTAAATTTCACTTGTGATACCATTGGAAATCACTTAATTAATTATTTTATAATATACAATCAATTTTACTGTACAATGTACAATCATTTACATTACATTTATTTGTGTACATATAATAGCTATAAGTTAGAGTAAATTGAACAGGAAATTGAATGAAATGAACAGTTTAATGTGAAACTAAACACATTGGGTCAAATAATGTACTGTAAGTAAGCCACATAGCCAGATTGGTGCAGGGGTGGCTTGATGCCTCCGTGCTCCTAAACGTTTATAGATCTAGGTATTTGTGTGTGTTCATTTCTTTCTTTTTATCATCTAGCATATCCTCTGGTATAAAACTAATTGTCATCCATCTTCACTTATAAGTTTCTTTGAGTGTCTGAGTGCATGTGCATATGCGCATGCTTGTGTGTGTCGTTTGTGTGTACAGTACATGTATATTTAAATAAATTATGTATCTCAACAACTGTTCATTTAAAACTTTTGCAAAGAAGTAGTCCTGAGCCTATGATTAAACAGAGCAGACTGTAAAAATCCAGGTTAAATTAAACAATTTCTATGTCAGTTATCGTTGGGCTTTTGAAGAATATATAAATAAGTACTAGAGTAAACTGGAGCAAAACAATAGACCTGTGGCCTTTAACAAGACAAACAGGACAAAACAAGCACAATGCAATGTGTTTGAAAAAAGTTAGGTTCGTTTTTTTTTTTTGGAAAAATTATTTTTATACATAGGTTTCCATAGAAGGACATAGACACCATGCTCAAAATCAGCTTTTCTCTGCATTTTGAACTTCATAAAATCAGAATCTGAACAATAATGAATTTTTGGCCCCATCACCAAACTTCTATGTACGTGAAAGTAAAATATGTAGCAATTGAGTGAAAAAAATAGGATTCTGTAATTTTTAGAATATAGAGCAGAGAATTCTTTTGCATCTTTTGTGTTTCTAGAAAAGTGCTCTAAAAATTGGTGGTATGTCATTTTTATATTTTCACTTTATAAAAGAACAAAGTAGTCCAACAGTGCAAAAGACAATTATGTGTGGGAGTAATCTAGGACAAGTGAAAACATTAAGTGTTGCACTGAGTTTTCTCCATATCTTTATTTTAATCCAGTCTTTTATGTTTTAATTGTAGTAGATGAGACAAGTTAAAACTTTCACTGTATTCTATACTGGTGACAATAATAACCCTTTAAACCTGTAATATCACATAAATGTCAATTGTGCAACAAAAGCTTTAATGAGCAATTGAAAAAGTTAAAGGCATAGAATAGGCATATTGCATATGATATATCCAAGTATTGTTTTAGATAGATAGATAGATACTTAATCCCAAGGGGAAATTCACAATTTTTAATGTCTTTACAGGGAATATATAGAATGTTCGTTCAGTGTGCTCAAAATATAAATACACCTATGTGGCTTTTAAATTGCACATAATGTCAAATAAAGCCTTGATAAGAATATATTAATATTAATCGGGATAGTTTTATAAAAAAATATCAATTTGGAGATAGACACAGGATCTTTAAAAGAGACCTAAAATGAATTTACCTTTGCATTATATAAAGTATATTTACTTTGCTAGTAGCAGCAGCACCCCTTCAGTGGCTCCAGTTCTGCCTTTTTACATACTGCCATCATCCATTATCCACTTTGTATTTGTGTGTGTGTGTGATTTTTGTAATGTGTGTTCCTTTGCATTAAATATGATAGACATCTATGTTTTTTTTTCTTTTTCTTAAATGTATCCATTAATCTATGAATGTGTTTCAGTAATTCCAAAATGCAGTGGAGACTGTTAAGTTTTTAAATCTTGGATGCTTAAGGTGGCATAGCTGAAATGTTTACATGCCCAATTAGATCAGTTTTTTTAGGAAATCCATCAGAATGTTAAGAGGATCAGCCCCCCCATTATATTTTGCAGTTTACCTAAGCTGTCTCCCCATTTCAACCTAATACATGACCAGCAATTGTGGGGATAGTCATTTTATAGAAGTACAATACAATACAATTTATTTTTGCATAGCCCAAAATCACACAAGAAGTGCCGCAATGGGGCTTTAACAGGCCCTGTCTCTTGACAGCCCCCCAGCCTTGACTCTCTAAGAAGACAAGAAAAAAACTCCCAAAAAAAACCTTGTAGGGAAAAAAATGGAAGAAACCTTGGGAAAGGCAGTTCAAAGAGAGACCGCTTTCCAGGTAGACTGGGCTGGGCGTGCAGTGGGTGTCAAAAAGAAGGGGGTCAATACAATACAATACACAGAACAGAACAAATCCTCAATACAGTATAAAAATAAAAATTTTAGAAGTACGGAGCAGAATTTAACCGTAGATGATATTACATAATATGATTTGGATGTGTTTAGAGTCCTGGAGACCTCGGCCATCAAGCTGCCTCCCCCATTTGGCCATTCCACAGCTGAAACAGTGCTGGGCTAGCCAGTCTGATGAAAGGACCCCTCTTTCCCACAATTCCTGTGATCCTCCATCAGGGATAACTTTACCTTAGGCAGGCAAAACAACTTGGCAGGTGGGCCGTGGCACCAAGTGCCACATTTGAGTACCGAGAAGAGAAACGGAATAGGTGAGGGTTAGTATCCAATTATAACTATCATGTTATTTATGTTTTAGTGCTAATGACTAACAGAGATGCAGTCTGTACAGTTAATCAGCAGCTCTAGTCAGGGTGTGCTAAACTGAAGTAGTGAGTCTTCAGCCAGGATTTAAAAGCAGACCATTTCACAGTTTAGGGGCCCTGTAACTAAAAGCTCGACCTCCCACTGTTATTTTATTAATCCTTGGAATCATAAGCAGACCGGCATCTTGAGATCTTAATGTGCAGTCTGGTTTGTAAGTCATGATAAGTTCAGACAAGTAAGCCGGACCCCGGCCATTTAATGCTTTATATGTTAAAAGAAGGATTTTGAAATCCGCCCTAAACTTAACCGGGAGCCAGAGTAAGGATTTAAGAACTGGAGTTATGTGTTCGTATTTTCTTGTTCTTGTGATAATTCTTGCAGCCGCATTTTGGATTAACTGGAGGCTGTATAAAGAACAGTTTGAACATTCAGTGAACACCGCATTGCAGTAGTCAATCCTACTAGAGATAAATGCATGAATTAATTTCTCAGAATCCTGTTTATTTAGAAAGCGCCTTAATTTCCTAACATTTTTAAGATGGAAGAAACATGATTTGGACAACTTTGTAATATGCGCATTAAATGACATGCTAGAGTCAAAGATAACTTGCGGGCTGATTCAGTAAAATTAATGGGGATTCCAACTGAGTTAAATGATGACAAAATATTGTTGTGATCAGCTTCATTCCCTCTAACAATTAACATCTGTTCTATCTGTATTTAAAGACAAGTAGTTCTCATTCATCCACTCCTTTAATTTACTAACACAACTAATTAAAGACAACATTGGAGAAACTTCATTTGATTTAAATGAAAGGTATAACTGGGTGTCATCTGCATATGAGTGAAAATTAACATTGTTTCCTAATGATAGATCCCAGTGGAAGCATGTAAAGTGAAAACAGTAAAGGTCCCAGTACTGAGCCCTGCGGGACACCATATTGAACTTCTGTGTATAATGGAGTACTGTCAGCACATTTCTGTACATATTGGAATCGATTTGATAAATAAGAACTAAACCAAGCGAGCACGGTGCCTGTAAACCCAACATCATTTTCTAGCCTGTGCAGTAAAATAGAATGGTCAATGGTGTCAAATGCTGCACTTAAGTCCAACAACATAATTACAGTGGAGTTTCCTTCATCAGAGGATATCAGAATGTCGTTTACAACCCGCATTAGTGCTGTTTCTGTACTATGGCCAGTGTGGAAACCAGACTGGAATTTCTCAAATAAATTGTAATGCGTAAGGTGTGACTGAAGCTGACTGGCGACTACTTTTTCTAGTATTTTAGAGAGAAAGGGTAAATTTGAAATAGGCCTATAATTATTTAGTATGTGTGGGTCTAGGTCTGACTTTTTAAGTAATGGTTTAATGACTGACACTTTTAGTGTATCAGGTACTATGCCATGATAATGTTTAGAATAGACGCTGTAAGAACATCCATTGCACTTTTTACTAGTTTTGTTGGCACTGGATCTAGGGAACAAGTAGTGGGCTTCATTTTAGAAATTAAAGTTAAGACTTCCTGCTCAGTTACAGGATTAAAATTACTAAAGTGCTGAGTGCAATGTGAGACAGGGTCTGCTAAGCTAGTATTTGGTTTGTACTGTGATGCTGAGATCTGGGATCTTATATTTTTCATTTTCTCATTGAAGAAGTTCATAAAGTCTGTACTGCTAATATCTGTTGGTGTTTTGCACAAGTGTGGAGTGGTTTTGCCACACTTTGATAGATGGTGACATTAATTTTTTAGACCTTATTGTTGCATCTGTTTTCTGGATTCACACCATATCTGCTCTGTTATAGTTTAGCATCTTGAAAATTTGGACACGGCACCAATCCATTGCAGGCCCAATTATCAGGTGCCCGAGTCATTGATTACCCTAACGTACACAACTTTAGGGAAATGAGAGGAAAACCCACTGAGACATGGTGGGAGTGAGAGTCAAACTCAAGTTAAATCCATTAGGCAGCAATAATAATCACTGTACTATTGTGCTCCTTTTTTTAAATAAATTAATATATATGTTAAGGGATCTGGCTTCGATTTATAACAAGCACAGTTTGGATTTAATTTTTTTTATGATTTTTCACTTTCTTTTGATGTTAGCCTATTTTTTTTACTTTTAAAGTTCTGCATGTCAGTTATTGTATTTTTCAATTTCTTGGGTAGTTTATCTTTTGTATAAATCTGTTTTGAGTTCTTAGTGCTATATTAGAATGTTTTCTTTTGTTTACTTAGTTTTGATGGTAACATATTCTTTTTCATGTTGTTGTCCTTTTTTTCCTGCTTCATGAACCCTTGGAGGATAATGATGTTGTAAAATGCAGCTTTCAGAGTTACGGTTTAACACATACTCGGTCTTATTCAACCCCAGTTATTGCAGTGGGTATAAGCTTTTGGACAATCTCTTAAAATGTCCATGGGGTAGGAATAGTTACGTCTTTCCAAATAGATTTATGTAATGGTTGTTATTTGGTCAAGTCTTCAGATCATAATTTTAACAGCATATTACTACTGCAAAATTTTATTTTATTTTTTTATTTTTTTTATTTTTTATTTTTTTTTATTTATTTATTTTTTTTACAATATAGCTGTTACAGAGTTTACTGCCTGTGTACTATTGGCACTAAGCCCACTGACGGACTCCTCTAAGAATATAATTCTAGAGTGCAACACAATTGTTTACCTGTGTATACTAATACAAAATCAAAATTATATTAAGAATTATTTAAAAGCTAATTTGAAGCCACTTAACTTGCATGAATTAAACCCTCATGTGAACATATGTTGGTCTGAGTGTATTAGTTGAATATTTTAATCTTTTATAATCTGTATGCTTTTTTGCAGAGCGCCAGTGGAACATGTGGATTCCAGGTTTTGGTTCAGATGAAATTAGACCCTATAAGAAAGCTTGTATGACAGAAGCCCATAAACAGGTTAGCTATGATATTCTTTCAATGGATATGTGGACTACAACACTGTGTTAGTGGTACATTATACTGGATTTGTTTCTAAGGGAATTTCAGAATATTGATGGTAGTAATTAGGTATTAATCTAGTGAAAATTTACTTGGCTCAGATTTTGAAAGCTCACTGATGAACTATTGTCATCTTAGGAAATGGTGACTTCATTTCAACTGCATTTTTAACATTTTAATAACAAAATACATAGCTACATGTTTTGTTTTTACACATTTGTCTTCACTACCATAACAGCATCCAGTGAATAATAAATAAAGATAACAGTAGGAACTGCTTCAGGCAAACCCTTTAAATAAATGCAGTGATGCAATGCTGTATGTCATATTAGCTTGGTTATAGCAAATTAATTTGCACATCAGTGGGGTGTTCTTGTAGTTGTTGCTGTGGTTCAATTAAAATTTGTTATGGAAGATTTTTGCATATTAAATGAATGTGTAATTTGCATACATACATTTAAGACTAGAGGCAGAAGTATTTATTTGCCTGTTTTTGTAATATAACCATAGATTAGGGCATGAGCACTACAGCTACACTACAGGGACATTCCAGAGGCACAAAGCGCAGGCCACAATAGTAAGGGCTGCCTTTACATTGGCGTCTTAGGGTGGGATTCTTTTTTTTTTTTTTTTTTTTTTTTTTTACATTTACTGGTTAGTTCATTTTAATTTGAGGTAAAACATGAGAATGCAAAAAAAATGCCTGGAGGAAAAAAACAATCCTTTTCTTGAAGTTACTTCTGTAATTACAATGTTCTTGTGGAGGAACACGATATTTATCAATGGCACATCATAAGTTGGTAATCTGCAGTCGGCCATCATAAAGCAGATCCCACACAAGCTTCAGAAATGTCTTTAGATCTACAGTTTCTTTATCAAAGCTTGTCTGTTTCAATGTGTAATATTTTATTTCATGTATGAATTCCTAGGGCTAGAAAAGTGTATAGATAGATAGATATAGTAAAGCAGAGGTGTACAGTTTGATTTCAGATCTATGATTCTGTGAATTCTTTGTGGGCAAGGAAGGTTTTACGTTTTTTCCAATAGTATTTAAAAAATGCAGACAAGTAAAAATCTTTTCTTGAAAGTGTAAATCAGTCAGTCAGTCTCCAACCCACTTTATCCTAACTCAGGGTCACGGGAGTCTGCTGGAGCCAATCCCAGCCAGCACAGGGCGCAAGGCAGGAATAAACCCTGGGTAGGGCGCCAGCCCACCGCAGGACACACACACACACCAAGCACACACTAGGGACAATTTAGGATGGCTAATGCACCTAACCTACATGTCTTTGGACTGTGGGAGGAAACCCACGCAGACACGGGGAGAACATGCAAACTCCACACAGGGAGGACCCGGGAAGTGAACCCTGGTCTCCTTACTGCGAGACAGCAGCGCTACCCACTGCGCCACCGTGCCACCCCCATGTGTAAATTGGATAAGACAAATTAACTATAATGACATATTGATGTAGAGAAGAATGGATATCTGAATTAACAATATATGGATCAACAAATTACACAGGATAAGAGCACTCGTTTCATTTCAAATTAAATACACTAACCTGGTCAGACAAACAAGTTTTTTTTCTTTTTCTTTTCTTTTGATCAAACTTACTTTAGTTTGAATCACATTTTAATTTTATCTTTTCCTTCTCTTTCAGAGAATGGCTTTGATTCGTAAAACAACCAAAAAATAGCGAAGTGGACGGACTGACATTCTTCTACTCTGTATGTCTGTGAGTGCGTGTGTGTGTGTGTGCGTGCTGCACTTTTGAAGGATGTATGTGGTTTTTATTTTTTTGTTCTTTCCCTCTTTTATGCAATGATTGAGATTGGAATATTTGCAGAATAGAATCTAACTAACAAACTTAAAAATATTTTTTGTGGTTCCCAAAATTTTTGCACTGGGGGGGAAATTTGGAACTGTTTACAAGAATCATACTTGTGAGGAAAACAACCAATCAAATAATGTGAAAGGATTACAATTATGGATGCTAGTCTTCTGTTGTCTTTTATTTTAGCATCGAAAGAAGGAAGCATGTTTGTCTGAAGCCTTTAGTTTCTATTTCATATCCTGAGTTGTACGGCATTGTTTTAGTCGGGGAAAGCACCTAATAAAAAATCGAAAAAGTGGTTTAATAGCTGGAAACTGTTACTTCAACCAGATCTACCTGAGTAAGCTGCTGACTCCCTGAATCTAGCACTCTGTTACACTGTCGGCTGAAATGACAGTGTTTTGTTTTTACTGTTTCACGATTAATCTGAATGAAGCCCTGACTTCTTGATTTATTTTACATAATGTAACTTAAAGATTCCTTCCCGGTGATATAAACTTGGAATATAGTGGCAGCCCCAGCAATTTTTTCTTTTATATCACTGTACCATTTAAGTACTACCTTTTGTTCATTTTTGTTTTCTTGAATAAAAAGAGATTGACCTTTCTTCTGACTTACTTACTGTTTTTTTTCAGTTTGGTCACTTAAACAAAAGCAAGCAAGGGATAACTTTAAAAATGTGCTTTGACCGGTTAACTTTCACGCGCAAACCATTAAGCCAAGCCTTTGTGTAAAAGGGTTTGCTACCTTTGCTCCTGGAGGCTTGTTTTTGTCCTGACCCTTTTCATATTTAAATCTTGATCCATACCGTAAATTGGCCTTCTTTCTTATTCTGGTTTTCCTCTGCTTTGTACTTTCTCATTAACCACCAATATTGGCAGTTTTAATTCTGCATTTAAATTCAAAAAGGATTCTTCAAATCACAGGTTTTATGGAAAAGGTGACATTTGTAGCAAATCTCAACTTTTGAGGGGTGGTGAGGTCACGGACAGATTTGTGTAGTAATGGTGCCGCTGTGATTTGAAAATGAGGGACCTCAGCCCTACTATACAAATAGAACAGTCTTGATAAATTGGATATGTTGCACATTAAACATATTCAACAATTTACAAACACAACATCAGAAACTAATAAAATATATGAAATATACAGTCCAAAAGGTCTTCGCTGTTCGGCCGAACCCAAAATGTAACCCCCAAATATTCAGTGAAATCGAAGTATTGAGTTATCTCTTAACATTTACCCAGGATTCCTTTTTTATCCTGTCATTGCTAGTATATGCAAATAAAGCAATATTATTATTCAGTGAGTGCAGAGCATCAGTTTTTCTATCTATAGAGAATGATTCAGTGTGGCAGGATAAGGAGCAAATGTGAAGAATATAGTCATTGATGGAGCTGAACAACAGAGGGCAAGATTTGCGGAGTTTTAAGTATTAATCTAAGCCCATCTGAGAAATACTTTTGTTTTTAATTAAGTCTGTCTTTAGTATTGCATTTGAGGTCTACAGTTGCAGTCTTGTTTAATTTCACTTTTTCATATGTCTATTCTACAGCAGTTTGACAGTTATTTTTATTATTATTACTGGATTGTTATCAACAATATTTTTTGCCCTAATGTCTATGGACAGTGGGGGAAATAAGTATTTGAATCCCCTGCTGAATTTGTACGTTTGCTCACTTACAAAGAAATGAACAGCCTGAAATTTTTATGGTAGTTTCATTTTAATGAAGAGAGACAGAATATCAACCAAAAATCCAGAAAAAACACATGACATAAAAATTATAAATTGATTTGCATATCATTGAGTGAAATAAGTCTTTGATCCCCTACAACCCAGCCAGAATTCTGGCTCCCACAGATTGGCTCTGTGCCCACGTGGCTCACAGATTTCAGTCAATAAATCAATCACAGATACTCCTGATCTCAACTCGTTACGTGTATAAACTTGTCCACAGAATTAATGTCTTACATTCCAGCCTCTCCACCACCATGGGCGAGACCAAAGAGCTGTCAAAGGATGTCAGGGACAAGACCTGCACAAGGCTGGAATGGGCTACAAGCAAGAAGCTTGGTGAGAAGGTGACAACTGCTGGCGTGATTATTCGGATATGGATCATACTCAGCATTTCTCTTCCTCCAAACATGGTGGGCTGAGTTGATGCCAAAGAGCTCGATTTTGGTTTCATCTGACCTTAGCACTTTCTCCCAAGCCTTCTCTGAATCATTTAGATGTTCACTGGCAAACTTAAGGCGGGCCTGTAAATGTGCCTTCTTGAGCAGGGGGACCTTGCAGGCGCTGCAAGATTTCAGTCCATTACGGCGTAGTGTTACCAATGGTGTTCTCAAGGCAGTTTGGACCACAGTCACCAAGATCGTCAACAAGCTCCTCCCGTGTAGTTTTGGGCTGATACCGTCACCTTTCTCATGATCATCCTCACCCCATGGGGTAAGTTCTTGCATGGAGCACCAGACTGAGGGGGTTTGGTCACTTTATATTCCTTCCGTTTCTGAATAATCACACCAGCAGTTGTCATCTTCTCACCAAGCTTCTTGCTGAAGGTCTTGTCCCTGACACCCTTTGACAGCTCTTTGGTCTCGCTCATAATATGTCCTGTGTTTTTTTTTTTTCTGGATTTTTGGTTGATATTCTGTCTCTCTCCATTAAAATGAAGCTACCATAAAAATTAGGGACTATTCATTTCTTTGTAAGTGAGCAAACTTACACATTCAGCAGGGGATCAAATACTTCTTTCCCCCCCACTGTAAATTGTATTTTATATAATTTAGTTAATTCCTGGAATCGGTAAGTCACAACCAACTTCTGTTCAAAGTCTCCCAAGTTTGTCCCGTGTCTTTTAATTTGCAGGATGTTTTAAAACGAACGAACGTGTTTCGTCAAACGTGCAGGACAAGTTTCAAATTAAACGTTTAAATTGTTTTCAGTGATTATTTTGCGTTTTGCTGTTTTAAAACTAATCTTCATTCATTATTTTGAATTTTCCAAAAGTGAAATTTATTTTTTGTCCGTTGTTCAGAGAATGCACAGCATTGGGAAGCCAATATATCAGTCATGCCAAGTAAATATAAAACTCGGAAGTGCGCATATGTGTTGGGTTTGTGCGGGGATGAGGGAGTCGGGGCTGAATTTAAAAAACAAAATCTGGGCTTTCAATTCCAGCCCGGGTTTCTGGTTGTTTTATTTTAAAATGTCAGGAAATCAAAATGGCTGCTGCAGACGGTTATAGCGTTCGGTATGTGCATCATACACGATACGTCACATACTGATTCTGAACTCGTTTGGAGTCTGTAGGAGAAGGGTCTAGCTGTAGCTTTCAGGTCAAAAAACGCCCTTTGACTCAGAAAACCCTCCTACAACCCTAATCTTAACCATGGTGTAACGGGGCCGTAATGTTAATCATAGTCTAATATGATGGGTGTTACATGATGTTGGGGAATTACATGACTGACCTCATAGATACTGCGGTCTGCAATTACACTCTGTTGGTCCGAAGAGCATTGGCGGTAAGATCAGCGCTGGAGTTGCGGCCACCTGATTGGCTGTCAGCAGCTTCTGTGACGTCTGGCACGCCTTCCTTCTCTTAGGTGTCTCTTTCACTTGACCCGCCCTCTCGCAAACTTTGCCACCAGATTGGCAAGAAATTCCGGTCACTCGATTGGCTGACTGGCGCACCTTCCTTCATGTAAATCTAGTGATACCGACTGACACGTCGTTCAGAATGGAACAGAAGATATTCCAAAATGCTCAAGAGTACAAAGATTTCTAACGAAATGGGAACAAACTATGAAGATGTGTAAGTAATTATTTATTTGCAACACTACGTAGTACCTATCCATTAAAATAATATAAAACTGCTTTATTGAGTTTTATATTATCTATTTTTGCGTGTAGGATTTTTTAAAATTTATTTTTTGGTAAACCCGCTGGCACCAATTGACGGGCGGATAAAATGCACTTTGCCTCTAGCGACATTATTTCACGTCTGTCGATTCGTCCTGCATTGTCGCCTGTCTAAACTGAGTTATCTGAGTGGTTCAGTCTGGAGGGGGGGATAGCGGAGTTCAGCATCTGCACATATGGGGGTTGAAATTGTTCCCGAAAAACGGAAAGAAGTTCAGGAGGCAAACCATTGGTGATTTTTCCTCCGCTCAAAAACTCTTAGAACCTCCATAGAAAGCAGACTATTATTGTACACCGAGAGGCAACCTGAGCAGCCGTACTGTTTGTTTTAACTGATTTGTATCTTTATGTGTATACATTATGGAATTGGTCATTTGTGATTTTATTAGTCCTGTGAACTTGTATGCTTTGAGCCTACACACAATAAACAGTGGTATACAAGAATAGATTGAATTTCAATTAATAATGACTTTAAATAGTGGAATTCTAGAGTTTAAATGTACTGTATACTTTTATTTTTATGTAACAGTCTTTGATAAATTTACAAAAACAATTAACGTTCACAACAGCAAATGTTGCTCAAAATTGCACGTACAGTAGATCAATGCTACAGAAAAACTGAAATTAACAGGGCGATTTGAGTAACATGCAACATACTAAGAAATGACAAGATTGCACATTAATTTAAGGAAAATGATTCGCGTATATACAAGGGAGGTGCCCCATAACAAAATGGGCAAACAAAACTTTGTCTTCCTGTAGTGGGATAACCGGAACAATTCTACAGATAAGCTGAGAGAATGTAGTTTTGTAATTCTCAGGAAACAAAAAACACCTTTGACATTTTGAAATAAAAAGACAGGATTCGCCACGTTTTCTAAACTAGGACATTTTTAAAGCTAGATGTTTGAGCTCAGCAGAAGCATTTTAAACACTGCAGTAAAATAACTTGTGGTAAATAGGACGTGACGGAAACACTGGAATGACCCTACAGAGCAGCCGAAGCCACCGAAGGCGCGCGTTCATTGGAGCGCCAGGCTATAAAATGAGTAAAGCAGACCTTTAACCCAAGAAAAGTGTTTCTGAGAACAGAAACCAAAGCTGGCAAAAATAAATTAACGCAAGGCTCAAATCCAAAAAATGCAGCCTTGGAGCCAATTGGCCCAGATTGGGTGTGAGAGGAAGCAACCAACAGACCCTGTCGGCTTCCTTTCATTCGTTTTCCTAGCTGATTGATGCCATGGCAGGAAGCTGCACTTGCAGAGCCGTTCACTCGCCATGCCCTCCGACCTGGTTGACTGATCTGTGCCTTATCTTCTGTGTCCAATATCTTCTGAGATCCGTTTTGAGATTTCACAGTCACCCTGAATCATCGGGTCAGCAGGTCACGTCGCTCCAGGACTAGACACAGTTGTGGCTCTCATGGCTTATTTTTCATTTTTTTTCTTTGCTCAATGGCTGTTTTCCTTTCGCTGCTACCTTAATGCCAAGGCTTCATCAGCTGAGGTTGTTTCGGCTCCCCTGGGCCTTTTCTGAATGACCCGCACGGCAGCTTTCTTGTGGTCTACTCTGCAGTCTCCAGAGGTCAAAGATTCCATTAAAGCGGCTCCATTTTTTATCGTTTACGTTCTTTCATATCGGAATGCGTTATTTTGGTTTTAGCAGAGGGAGCCTGGCAGCGGCTGACTACTTAGCAGGCGCAGGACTTGGTGGGCTCTTCCACTGGCACCGGCTGAGTGTCGTTGAGCTCCTGAGCCCGAGCAGCTCCACACTTGACTCCATCCCAGTCTTTGCGAAGGTGCAGCTCTCCGCTCTGCAAGGCCTGGTAGATGGCGCTACTGAGCTGTTGAAAGGCTTCCACCACATTGCTGTTGGTCTTGGCTGACGTTTCGATGTACGGCAGGCCCAGAGAAGCGGCGAGCTTTTCACCTTCCTCACGGGTCACCGTTCTCTCCTCCTCCAAATCACTTTTGTGACCCACAAGCATGAGGATGACCTTGTGGGGCTGGACGTGGGCAGATACCTCCTTGTGCCACTCTCGCACACTCTCGAAGGAGCTTCGGTTGCTGATGTCAAAGACTATGAGCCCGCCGGCTGAGTTCCGGTAATACGAGCGCGTCACCGATCTGTAACAAAGCAGAGAGGAGAAAGCCGAGAGTGAGGTTAGCAGCAATGGCCAGGGGCAAAGAACGAGAATGTAAAACTGCACTTTGTTAAACACGGAGAATTACATCTACGAGAATTCACATTATGGGGGCCGTTAGCTGCACAGACCACCAGTAAAGGCAGACTGCTTCCTGTGGGTGGGCTTGGGTATTAATAAGATTATGGGGACCAAAGTTAGAGATAGCACTATAGCTTTGTTATGATGCAGTGGCCCTTGCTAATTTTCGTGAGTTCATAAATGTTTTAGAGTTGAGTACTTTTTACATTCACTTTCATTTTTGTGTTTTTTTAATCATACACTTCCTTATTGAAAAGAGGTTGTTAAGACACCCTCCCCTTATAATGCGTAGCCAGTGCAAGTTTCTATGCTGTGGTGTGGTGGGCTGGTAACATCACTTCAAGAGAGGCCCACCAAATCAACGGGATAATTAAAAGGGCAGGCTCAGCTGTGGGGCACACTATGGACCTCCAGGAGATCGTAGCAAAGGAGGAAATTCAAACAAAACTCAGTGCCATTATGAACAACGCTGCACATCCTCTCTGTGTCACACTAACACTGAGGACTTTCAGCCAAAGAATCATTCAGTAGGAGTGGGTCAAGAAACACAACTTTCTGATCTATCTATCTATCTATCTATCTATCTATCTATCTATCTATCTATCTATCTATCTATCTATCTATCTATCTATCTATCTGTCTGTCTGTCTGTCTGTCTGTCTGTCTGTCTGTCTGTCATATAGTGCCTTTCATTTCTATCTAATTTCAAGAAACACGACTGTTTCTGATCTATCTATCTATCTCTATCTATCTATCATATAGTGCCTTTCATTTCTATCTATCTATCATATAGTGCCTTTCATTTCTATCTATCTGTCTATCTATCTATCTATCCATCCATCCATCCATTTTCCAACCCGCTGAATCCGAACACAGGGTCACGGGGGTCTGCTGGAGCCAATCCCAGTCAACACAGGGCACAAGGCAGGAACCAATCCCGGGCAGGGTGCCAACCCACCGCAGGGCACACACACAAACACACCCACACACCAAGCACACACTAGGGACAATTTAGAATCGCCAATCCACCTAACCTGCATGTCTTTGGACTGTGGGAGGAAACCCACACAGACACAGGGAGAACATGCTATCTATCTATCTATCTATCTATCTATCTATCTATCTATCTATCTATCTATCTATCTATCTATCTATCTATCTATCTATCTATCTATCTATCATATAGTGCCTTTCATTTCTATCTATCTATCTATTTATCTATCTATCTATCATATAGTGCCTTTCATTTCTATCTATCTATCTATCTATCTATTTATCTATCTATCTATCATATAGTGCCTTTCATTTCTATCTATCTATCTATTTATCTATCTATCAATCATATAGGGCCTTTCATTTCTATCTATCTATCTATCTATTTATCTATTTATCTATCATATAGTGCCTTTCATTTCTATCTATCTATCAATCTATCTATCTATCTATCATATAGTGCCTTTCATTTCTATCTATCTATCTATCTATCTATCTATCTATCTATCTATCTATCAATCATATAGTGCCTTTCATTTCTATCTATCTATCTATCTATCTATCTATCTATCTATCTATCTATCTATCTATCTATCTATCTATCATATAGTGCCTTTCATTTCTATCTATCTATCATATAGTGCCTTTCATTTCTATCTATCTATCTATTTATCTATCTATCTATCATATAGTGCCTTTCATTTCTATCTATCTATTTATCTATCATATAGTGCCTTTCATTTCTATCTATCTATCTATTTATCTATCTATCATATAGTGCCTTTCATTTCTATCTATCTATCAATCTATCTATCATATAGTGCCTTTCATTTCTATCTATCTATCTATCTATCTATCTATCTATCTATCTATCTATCTATCTATCATATAGTGCCTTTCATTTCTATCTATCTATCTATCTATCTATCTATCTATCTATCTATCTATCTATCTATCTATCTATCTATCTATCTATCTATCTATCATATAGTGCCTTTCATTTCTATCTATCTATCTATTTATCTATCTATCTATCATATAGTGCCTTTCATTTCTGTCTATCTATCTATCAATCTATCTATCTATCTATCATATAGTGCCTTTCATTTCTATCTATCTATCTATCAATCTATCTATCATATAGTGCCTTTCATTTCTATCTATCTATCTATCTATCTATCTATCTATCTATCTATCTATCTATCTATCTATCATATAGTGCCTTTCATTTCTATCTATCTATCTATCTATCTATCTATCTATCTATCTATCTATCTATCTATCTATCTATCTATCATATAGTGCCTTTCATTTCTATCTATCTATCTATCATATAGTGCCTTTCTATCTATCTATCTATCTATCTATCTATCTATCTATCTATCTATCTATCTATCTATCTATCTATCTATCTATCATATAGTGCCTTTCATTTCTATCTATCTATCTATCTATCTATCTATCTATCTATCTATCTATCTATCTATCTATCTATCATATAGTGCCTTTCATTTCTATCTATCTATCTATCTATCTATCTATCTATCTATCTATCTATCTATTTATCTATCTATCTATCATATAGTGCCTTTCATTTCTATCTATCTATCTATTTATCTATCTATCAATCATATAGGGCCTTTCATTTCTATCTATCTATCTATCTATTTATCTATTTATCTATCATATAGTGCCTTTCATTTCTATCTATCTATCAATCTATCTATCTATCTATCATATAGTGCCTTTCATTTCTATCTATCTATCTATCTATCTATCTATCTATCTATCTATCTATCTATCTATCTATCAATCATATAGTGCCTTTCATTTCTATCTATCTATCTATCTATCTATCTATCTATCTATCTATCTATCATATAGTGCCTTTCATTTCTATCTATCTATCTATTTATCTATCTATCTATCATATAGTGCCTTTCATTTCTATCTATCTATTTATCTATCATATAGTGCCTTTCATTTCTATCTATCTATCTATTTATCTATCTATCATATAGTGCCTTTCATTTCTATCTATCTATCAATCTATCTATCATATAGTGCCTTTCATTTCTATCTATCTATCTATCTATCTATCTATCTATCTATCTATCTATCTATCTATCTATCTATCTATCTATCATATAGTGCCTTTCATTTCTATCTATCTATCTATCTATCTATCTATCTATCTATCTATCTATCTATCTATCTATCTATCTATCTATCATATAGTGCCTTTCATTTCTATCTATCTATCTATTTATCTATCTATCTATCTATCATATAGTGCCTTTCATTTCTGTCTATCTATCTATCAATCTATCTATCTATCTATCTATCTATCATATAGTGCCTTTCATTTCTATCTATCTATCTATCAATCTATCTATCATATAGTGCCTTTCATTTCTATCTATCTATCTATCTATCTATCTATCTATCTATCTATCTATCTATCTATCTATCTATCTATCTATCATATAGTGCCTTTCATTTCTATCTATCTATCTATCTATCTATCTATCTATCTATCTATCTATCTATCTATCTATCTATCTATCATATAGTGCCTTTCATTTCTATCTATCTATCTATCTATCATATAGTGCCTTTCATTTCTATCTATCTATCTATCTATCTATCTATCTATCTATCTATCTATCTATCTATCTATCTATCTATCTATCTATCTATCTATCTATCTATCTATCTATCTATCATATAGTTCCTTTCATTTCTATCTATCTATCATATAGTGCCTTTCATTTCTATCTATCTATCTATCTATCTATCTATCTATCTATCTATCTATCTATCTATCTATCTATCATATAGTGCCTTTTATTTCTATCTGTCTATCTATCTATCTTTTTTGTGGGCAAAGGGAAACCGTTTGTCATCTGTTTGCATCATGCGCACGATTGGGAGTTTTCTTCAAGTTTTTAACTGATTTGTGTAAAAAACTAAGATCAGATTTTAATTTTGTGATGTTTATTTATGGTGCCGCTTATAATAAGAACAACAGGCACAGGACACAATTGATGAACTTTTTGTTGGGTGAAGCAAAACTAGCAATTTTAAAAAGTAGGAAAAACAAACAGTGTGGGAAAGGAAGTGTGGACATCCACTTACTGTTTAGGCTGAATATTCATTCAAGGATCACACTGGAGTTTACTTACTATAAACTAATGCACAAAATGGACATTGTGGTGTACAAATGGGGTACTGTGTGCTATAGAGGAGGGAGAACTGAAAATCAACTTATAACTCACTGCTGGTAAATTGTAAATATTGAAGTTATTTGTAGCAAGTGATTCTGTGTGAACAACCCTGGGAATTGGGGCTGACTGGGCTTTAGTTTTATCTTTTATGAACTTAAATGAAAAGGACACTGGGGGGGAGATGAGGAAAATATACAATATTATATGATAACTGTGTGTGGGGTTACACGGGGTTAATAGGGATTGAATATTTTTTTACTGTTTATTTCTTTGTATTGGTTATTTACAATACGGTTTGTTGTATGTGTACTTTTAATATATTGATGTTTGTCCTTGTTCTTTTTTTTGGTTCAATAAAGTACTTTTAAAATTAAAAAAAAAAAAAAATTATATCTATCTATCTATCTATCTATCTATCTATCTATCTATCTATCTATCTATCTATCTATCATATAGTGCCTTTCATTTCTATCTATCTATCTATCTATCTATCTATCTATCTATCTATCATATAGTGCCTTTCATTTCTATCTGTCTATCTATCTATCTATCTATCTATCTATCTATCTATCTATCTATCTATCTATCATATAGTGCCTTTCATTTCTATCTATCTATCATATAGTGCCTTTCATTTCTATCTATCTATCTATCATATAGTGCCTTTCATTTCTATCTGTCTATCTATCTATCTATCTATCTATCTATCATATAGTGCCTTTCATTTCTATCTATCTATCATATAGTGCCTTTCATTTCTATCTATCTATCTATTATATAGTGCCTTTCATTTCTATCTATCATATAGTGCCTTTCATTTCTCTATCTATCTATCTATCTATCTATCTATCTATCTATCTATCTATCTATCTATCTATCATATAGTGCCTTTCATTTCTATCTATCTATCTATCTATCTATCTATCTATCTATCTATCTATCTATCTATCTATCTATCTATCTATCTATCTATCATATAGTGCCTTTCATTTCTATCTATCTATCTATTATATAGTGCCTTTCATTTCTATCTATCTATCATATAGTGCCTTTCATTTCTATCTATCTATCTATTATATAGTGCCTTTCATTTCTATCTATCATATAGTGCCTTTCATTTCTATCTATCTATCTATCTATCTATCTATCTATCTATCTATCTATCTATCTATCTATCTATCTATCTATCTATCTATCATATAGTGCCTTTCATTTCTTATCTGTCATGTCTTCTGGTATAAAGTGGCACCTGTTGGATCCTGCACTATTAAAAAACTCTTAGTATCAGTTTGAATCCCAGAGTTCCCGTCAGTGTTTCGTTTTGTTTTAATATCGACTTCATTTCCTTTATTTTCCTCAACTTTCTTCTTGCCCCCGTGAATTTCTATTTGCATTGTTGTGACTTCTTGGTCTTAAACGTTTACATTTCACTCCTTGCTTTTATCTTCTGATTGTTGTGGTGTCATTTTCTAACCCTCTTAATCCAAACCAGGGTCTTGGGACAATGATGTGGTTTTTTTTTGGGGGGGGGGGGGGGGGGGGGGGGGGGTCTGCCAGATAGAATAAGGTGTCGACGCAGGAGAAAACCCTGGACAAGGTGCCAGTCCATCATAATTCAAAAACACGCACACACACACACACACCAAACACACACCTGAGCCAGTTTGCCCAGCCTGCATATCCTTGGGCGGTGGGAAGGCAGCAGTGCCCGGAGGAAGCCCACCGAGAGAACATGCAGCGAGGACCCGGGATGTGAATCCTGCTCTCCTGCTCACCACCGTGCCGCCGTTGGGCTCTCTCATGGCGCGGCCCTTAAAAGATTCCCTGACCCGAGTCGTCTCGCACCTTGAGCCCGTCGCTGAGCTCTGACTCTTTACAGCTTCATTCATAAAGACGCGGCTTCAGAAAATCAATAAGACGTACGCGCCTCCTGTAGTGCGCTGCGCTGTTGTTGCTTTAGACTGAGAATGGCTTTGATTCATAAAACGACTGAAACACAGTGAAGTGGACGGACTGCCATCTTTTACTTTGTATTTTTATGTGTGTTTATGTTTGGAGGATGTCAGATGTGTGATTTTTATTTATTTATTTTCTTTTTTGCTCTTTCCCTTTTTTATCTAAATGAGTGAGATTTAATTTTAAAATGGCTGAATATCACGATAATGTTTTGCTTTGTACCTTTCTTCCTTCTTTAAGCACCACGGAGATGCGGTATTACCGATCCGTACTCAATAGAACGTGTTTGGATTATCGATTGGACGTGTTTGTGAGTTTTTAGACTTTTTTCATTCACCTTTGGGCCCGGGTGTCCATTACTCCCATTGTAAGTTACACAAACAGACAGGGAATTTTTAAAATGTATAAAAAACGCCTCACTTCACTGCAGGTTTTCGCTCCAAAGAGTTTCTGGATCAGTGACTTGATTTACTTGGAGCTGCTCTCGTGGTTTAGTTAGCTGACGTTAGCTGCTTGTCTGACTTTGCATTTAGTGGAGAAGAAATTAAGAAATATTTGTACTTTTTGGCACAGCCGGACTCTTTTGTCATTTTATTGTGTTGCGTGGAGTTTGCTCTCATAGTCATAGACGAGCAGAGGAGAAACGAAAAGGACTGCACTCGAGCAGCTGCGTCGGTGGACTTGTTAGCAAGTAACGAGAATGTTAAGCAAGAGCTGAATATTAAGAATAAAAAAGAATGAATTCGTACATATTTAACATGAACTAGAAAATCAAAGCTTCCTTGATTAAGATAGGAGTCCAAACCTGCTGCCATCGGGGCCCACAGGACTGGACTCTGCAGCCCACAAAAGTAGCCATTCGCGTCAGGCACATCATGTCTGAGGGACTACGACGGACCCCCGACCACCCAGCCTGTTTCTATGGAGACAACATGACAAGCGTGTCACGAGCTGCACCTCCGACAAGGCTGCGGTCCAGCTGGTTTTGGCCCTGGAGGCCGACCACCGCTGCATTGTCTGCACTTTGTAGATCGTCACGCTAAACCTGTCGTGGGCGACCTCTGGTAACGGCGCACAGTCTGCTGCATTTGTATTCTTATTTGTATCTTCTTGGACTGTCATTCGGACATCCATCCATCTTCCAAAACCGCGTATCCAGGGCATGGTCGAGGAGAAGCTGGAGCCTATTGTAGCAACCACAGAGCGTAAGGCAGGACGAGGTGCAGAAGACCACCGGCTCACAGCCTTAAGCATCCATCAGGGGCTTTGGGTCAACTGTGACTCACCATAGCTCTACAGTTCGTGAACGTTTGAAACGCTCAAATGTCGCTTTGGAACAAATAACGTTTATCTATCTATCTATCTATCTATCTATCTATCTATCTATCTATCTATCTATCTATCTATCTATCTATCTATCTATCATATAGTGCCTTTCCCTCCTATCTGTCTATCTATTACAGTATATAGTGCCTTTCCTTTTCTATCTATCTATCATATAGTGCCTTTCATTTTCTATCTATGAATTATATAGTGCCTTTCATTTTCTATCTATCTATCTATTACAGTATATAGTGCCTTTCCTTTTCTATCTATTACAGTATATAGTGCCTTTCCTTTTCTATCTATCTATCATATAGTGCCTTTCATTTTCTATCTATGAATTATATAGTGCCTTTCATTTTCTATCTATCTATCTATTACAGTATATAGTGCCTTTCCTTTTCTATCTATTACAGTATATAGTGCCTTTCCTTTTCTATCTATCTATCTATCATATAGTGCCTTTCATTTTCTATCTATCTATCTATCTATCTATCTATCTATCTATCTATCTATCTATCTATCATATAGTGCCTTTCCCTCCTATCTATCTATCTATCTATCTATCTATCTATCTATCTATCTATCTATTACAGTATATAGTGCCTTTCCTTTCCTTTTCTATCTATCTATCATATAGTGCCTTTCATTTTCTATCTATGAATTATATAGTGCCTTTCATTTTCTATCTATCTATCTATCTATTACAGTATATAGTGCCTTTCCTTTTCTATCTATTACAGTATATAGTGCCTTTCCTTTTCTATCTATCTATCTATCATATAGTGCCTTTCATTTTCTATCTATCTTTCTATCATATATTGCCTTTCCCTCCTATCTATCTATATATTACAGTATATAGTGCCTTTCCTTTTCTATCTATCATATAGTGCCTTTCATTTTCTATCTATGTATTATATAGTGCCTTTCATTTTCTATCTATCTATCTATTACAGTATATAGTGCCTTTCTATCTATCTATCTATCTATCTATCTATCTATCTATCTATCTATCTATCTATCTATCTATCTATCTATCATATAGTGCCTTTCCTTTTCTATCTATCTAATAATGACTCGTGTCCCACTTTGGTACAATGACATTCTGGTCAGCCTGCATTAAGAACAAGTAAAGTGTCAGTCAAGTGTCGTATTTCAGTTGGGGTCTCCTCCCTTGGCTGGACTTCAAATTCCTTTCTCGTGTCTTTATTTTTATCCGTTTTTGATTCTTGTGTATCTTGTATATTTTTTCTAAACAATTCTTTGAATTTGTGTACAGGGTATTGTTTGCTACTAGATTGCCAATTTCCGGCAACTCCTGCTATGCCTTTTGTATCTTCGGAGGTTCTTTGTTAAGTTAAATGAATTTTAATTAAAATATTTTCTTTTTTATTTCTAAAGATTCTGTGTTTGCCCCTACTAGTCCCAAAAGCGCTTACAGGTAGCCATCGACTTACGCCCCCCCCCCCCACGTTGGGCTCGACACACCGGTACGTGTATTCCGAGCTGAGCGCATGTTTTGTATTGCAGTGTGTAATAAACCCCTCAGCCATATTGTTTGTTTTATATCCTTTTTTGTCATCATTATTAGTGCACTGTGGAGAGTTTCTATCATTTTTTGCAAACTGTTTTTTGTTTTATTAATTAATTTGTCTCATTATCACTGTTGCTCGCACGGGTGCCGAACTTTTAACTAGTGATGTGCGACGAACGCTCGAACGAGCTCTTTTGTACTTGTCTCGGTCTCTGGACGGACGGACCGACGTCCTGCTTCAATGACACCAAAGAGCGAGTCCTTTCGAGGCCGGCACAGTGCGGGTTGTGTTTTACAACGCATCCTACCCCCATCCGGAGCTGTCATCATAAATTCCCATAAATGGCTTCGGGAAACAGGCGACCAGTACGGTGATGACGACAAGTAGCCAATGACACCGAGGTATTTATTTGAACGTATTGTGCTAAGGAACCCTAAGCTG
The DNA here is from genome assembly GCF_900747795.2 of Erpetoichthys calabaricus. NCBI lineage: Eukaryota > Metazoa > Chordata > Cladistia > Polypteriformes > Polypteridae > Erpetoichthys > Erpetoichthys calabaricus. The sequence goes on along the minus strand of NC_041407.2, from coordinate 91,310,966 downwards.
CTCACAACATGCAGGCGCGCTAGCAGGATCCCAGCCGGTGCCTCAGAGTGTCTGGTAGGGCCCGCTGCTGTCCGTAGCAGTAAGCGACTCCTGGACCAATCAAAACCCAGGACTCGCTAGTGCCCACCCTCTCAGCTTTGACGGGTACAAGTGACAGTTTTCATTAAAAGCGGTGCCACTGAAATAAACACATGAAGAAATGATTACATTTACATTTACAACATTTAGCAGACGCTCTTATCCAGAGCGACTTACAACAGTGCTTAGTAGTCTACGACTGTTCTTCAGTCTTTAAGGCTAAGATTAAATAATACATAATGAAGTCAGCATCAGAAACATTTCATTACTTATGTTCGCGTATCATTTTCACTTTTCGCAATATTTTCATTTATTTGCGTATTTATTTAATTGTGCCTGGTGAATCGTCAGCAGACATCCTTTTTTTTGTATTTTGCGTCACCTTTTCTTGTTCTCCGTCTCTTTTTTTTGCCTGTGTGTCACTCCTTATGAGTCACGTCACTCCCATTCCTGCCCCTAGGTGGCGTATCCACACCTTCACCGCAGTGTGATGTCCGCCTCAGGTGTTGTGTCCATGCGGCTAAGGCGCCGGCCTGCTGCCCATGACGCTGTTAGTTAGCCTGCCAGGGTACGAGCCACACAAACAGAAAAGTCAATGACGTCATTCCTGTTGACCTTTAAAGACCCCCCAAAAAAGCGTCTTTATATTGGAGGCCTGAAACGCGAGGTGATGGACCCTCTAATCCCCTCCTTCCCCCTCCACTCACCTGAACCTCTCCTGGCCGGCCGTGTCCCAGAACTGCAGCTTGACTTTGACCCCCGGCTCCACCTCAAAGAACTGCACGTAGAAGTCGACCCCCACCGTCTGATTGATGAAGCTGATGAAGACGTCCTCAGTGTAGCGCTTCAACAGGGACGACTTGCCAACTGTGGAATCTCCGAGCATGATAATCCTGAACTGATAGTGCCAGAGTGACTCCATAACTCACGGTGGGCTATGCCCGAGTCATTCAGGTGCAGCTCCTTTGGGGTTCCTCTCAAAAAGTGAAAAAGAAAAAGGAATCGAAAGGAGCAATCTGTGCCCGGGCTGTGCCTCGGTCTCCTGGCAGCCACACACTGGAGAGCTCTGCTTTGTGTCGGAGGTCTGTGAGCGTGGGGTGGGACTCGGCGTGTCGACACAAAGGTATGCGGCCTCGTAGAAGACAGGAACTGCTTGGAGCCGCTGGGCGTGCCATGATGAGAGGGAGAGAAAATCAAACTTCTCCTTCCTGGCCTCGGAGCTTCTGTTTGTTTAAACGGACATGCTGATGTGAGCACAAGAGAAAGGAGAAGAGGCGCAGGAGACCAGAGAAATCAAAGCGTGAGAACTGGCAGGTCCTCGTCACATTCCATTAGGGGGCTGCGGCTCGGCCCTTTCATGTGCCGAGGGGTTCAGTTTTAGGTCCCAGGTCTCCAGTTGCGGCTGTCGTGTGCGTCTCTCGGCTCCTTTGCTTGTATCTGTCTGTTTGTAGCTTCCTGCTGTGGAATAAAAACAGTCCCTTGGGATTAAAGTTCATCCAAATCAATGTAATGACAAAGTGTGGGGCTGAGCAGTAGGGGAGCAAAAAGAAAGTAAGAAAGAGAAAAAGAAAGAAAGAAAGAAAAGAGAGAAAAAGAAAGAAAAGAAAGAAAGAAAGAAAGAGAGAAAAAGAAAGAGAGAAAGAAAAGAAAGAAAGAAAGAGAAAAAGAAAGAAAAGAGAGAGAGAAAGAAAGAAAGAAAGAGAAAAAGAAAGAAAGAAAGAAAGAAAGAGAAAAAGAGAAAGAAAAGAAAGAGAAAAAGAAAGAAAGAAAAGAAAGAGGAAAAGAAAGAAAGAAAGAAAGAAAGAAAGAAAGAAAGAAAGAAAGAAAGAAAAAAAGAAAGAAAGAAAGAAAGAGAAAAAGAAAGAAAGAAAGAAAGAAAAAGAGAAAGAAAAGAAAGAAAGAGAAAAAGAAAGAAAGAAAGAAAAGAAAGAAAAAGAAAGAGGAAAAGAAAGAAAAAGAAAGAAAGAAAAGAAAAAGAAAGAGAAAAGGAAAGAAAGAAAAGAAAGAGAAAAAGAAAGAAAGAAAGAAAGAGAAAAAGAAAGAAAAGAAAGAAAGAAAGAGAAAAAGAAAGAAAAGAAAGAAAGAAAAAGAAAGAAAAGAAAGAAAGAGAAAAAGAAAGAAAAGAAAGAAAGAAAAAGAAAGAAAAGAAAGAAAGAGAAAAAGAAAGAAAGAAAGAAAAGAAAGAAAAAGAAAGGAAAAGAAAGAAAGAAAGAAAGAAAGAGAAAGAAAAGAAAAAGAAAGAGAAAAAGAAAGAAAGAAAGAAAGAAAGAGAAAAAGAAAGAAAGAAAGAAAAATAAAGAAAAGAAAGAGAAAAAGAAAGAAAGAAAGAAAGAAAGAGAAAAAGAAAGAAAAGAAAGAGAAAAAGAAAGAAAAGAAAGAAAAGAAAGAAAGAGAAAAAGAAAGAAAGAGAAAAAGAAAGAAAAGAAACAAAGAGAAAAAGAAAGAAAGAAAAAGAAAGAAAAGAAAGAAAGAGAAAAAGAAAGAAAGAAAAAGAAAGAGGAAAAGAAAGAAAGAAAGAGAAAGAAAGAAAGAAAGGCCGACTGCCTGCTTGGAGTGGCTGGAGTCCCAGTAGCCGTCAGTCTTGTGTTAATTGCTCTTAGCTGCCGTTTTCATCAAACCACAAATGCTCTCCACGTCACGGCCTCAAAGCACACAGTCCTGGGTGCAGATCTCAGCCCAGTCCCCCATCTGTGTGCAGTTTCTCGGCTTTCCCTGCAAGTCCCCCTTTTTCTTTGGCTACTCCACTTTTCCATCTCACGTCCTGCTTTGTCTTACATTAACTGGAGACGCCAATGCATGAACGTGGGCATGCGGGTGGGGGGGTGGAGTGGTGCCCTTTCCAGGGGTGGTACCCACCTTATGCCTGGAGCTGCCAGCTTCTTGGGACCCTGAATTGCACAAAAGGTTTTAAAGAAAAGATGTGTATGAACCTGCAAAAAACGCGACTCAGTCAGGGTCCCAAAATGAGTCACATTGCCACATGACACAAGCCCACTGCATTCTAACACTAGGGGCTTATAACCAGGGGCATCGCTAGCATTAACGTCTATCTGGAGCTTAACACCCCTCTGTTAATGCAGTTAGTGACCAACTGGAAGGGTGAAATCCCCTGTGCAGTTTTGCATCGTTGATGATGGGGGGGGGTCGCCACCCGTGGAGGTTTAGACAAACCGTCCATACATATCAGGTAGCACAACGGGGTGGGGGTGGGGTGGGGGCCTGGGCTGTTGAAGGTAATGAGACATGGGGTGTCTCAGAAGAATAGGGTCTGGGCATCTGAGACCAAGGGCTAAAGCCCCAGAAGCCCACTCCCAATGACACCACTGGTTAGTGTGCCAGTCTAAATCAGCATGTTAGACAAGAAAGAAGAGAGCTATGATTTTCTTGTTTCCCAAAGTAGCTTGCAAATGTCACGTGCCCAGTACAGCTATACTTGTAGAGCGCTGTATGTTTAAGACACTCAACTTGAGACCACTCTGTGACCAAATGACTGGCATTAAACTGGAGGTCTCTTTATAGCGTAATGCAACTGGCCACAAGGGGGCGATACCTCCATGATTAGAGCAACATTTACTTGATGGAGTCAAAGGGCATGGGAGGCTGTGGACTGAAAAAGGTAACTCTTTCTTTCTTTCTTTCTTTCTTTCTTTCTTTCTTTCTTTCTTTCTTTCTTTCTTTCTTTCTCTGATGCTCATACCAGTTAAAGACAGGGGTCTGCAGCAGTTACTCACCTCTGGAGACTGTAAAGCCAAAGCAGACGTGTTTGTGACTCCCTTCAGATTATCGCTGCACCTCTGCATGTGTGGTAAGGGATTGCAATGAATGCCTTTTTCCGTTCAGTGTCCTCTCTGGCCCCGCCAGGTGAATTGGCGCTTTGGGCTAACAGGAACTGAGCAGCTGTTCCTCTTCTGTTATTTCACTCCAGGTTGTTAGTAAGTCAGTAACGTGCCTTGAAGTGGCAGCCTTGTGTGTTACAGTCCAGCCTCTTATGCACTACTGGCCACGTTTCCAGCCTGCTCAGTCAGCTGCTTGGATGGCTGCTACGCTACACAAACTCCGGATATCCTGTTCACAAGGTGTGCCTCTAAACACAGTGTCCCCAGAGTGACAATACTGCGTCTGACTGAAAGATGTGCATGCCAGGGATTGGCAGCTTTTAGAGCACGTGAGACAGTTGGGCAGATGCGTAGATGGGCGTGAAATGAATGCACATCACCATCTTCATACAAAGATTTGAAGAAGATGGCTGATCCCGGTTGTAAGGCCTAGCTAGGATGCAGTACGTGAAGAGCAGGAACTTACTTTGGAATGGATGTCCCTGGAAGGCATGGTGGTGGACTTCAAGTGGAAACTGAACTGACCAAAGGAGATCCACAGGAATCAAGCATTGCCAGTGATTGTGATTTGAGACGGCAGCACTGTTTGTGCACCTTCACCTTATGAGCTGTGGGTCTTTCATTAGCTGGAGGCCAGATGGATGTCATTTGTGCCCGCACACAGGTGAAGCCATTACCCAGAAGGCAGTGGCTTAGTGGTTTCATTAAATTCCATTATGACCCAGTGACCAGTCCTTGCCATCGTTACGCTGTATGCTTGTCCAATCAATCAGGTGTTTGCATGCAGTGGGAGCACATGGCACACAAGTCCATTCAGATCCCACCAAACACCAAAATTGTCTCATTTGGCCAATCCTGTAAAGCAAGACGCTAGACAAACACTCCTGACTGCTTACCAAGTCCACGCACACCGACTGGATTTCAGAAGAATTACAACAAAAGAGAGCTAGTGGGTTATTTAAAGAACATTTATTTATTTCTTTATTTTTCACAACACATATCAAAATACAGCTGTGATGATCTGAAATATATAAAGCGTCAGTCAACAAGTTCACAGAATACAAAACCCAGACTCGGACATAAAAAAATAAATGAAAACGTGGGGCAGACTCTTCAGTCACACTGAACTGCACAGAACGAGCCTGTCCAGTACAGAGTCCTCCTAAACACCTACGGGAAGGTCATCTTCAAAGATCACATGTCTGGTTGCATTCTTCAAGGGGCAAAGCTTTAAGAAAAAGTTAGAATTTCTGATTTGCATGGAACTAGGAAGAGGGAGCTTGTCTGTGTCCGGAGGAGTCCTGCTCATGATTGTCCTATTAAGGTTTTTAATGGTTTGGATCTTCAGTTAATGTGAAAACATCGTAAGGGGGAGAAGAATAGGATTGGGGCAGGCAACCGATGGAGCCTGGAGACCTTCCTTGCTTGGTACTGAGGATGTGTGAACTGTTTGTGAAGGCTACATCATCTGCTACTCTTGGCCTGGGGCCCAACATATTTCTTGGGATGCTGATCTCATCAGCTAGCCAACATTTATGTCTTATTACTACTTGGAATGTTTATTCCACCCATAAGCTGAGGCTCAAGTTACTTGGGAGGCTAATCTCCACACGGAATGAAGGCTTAGTGTACATGAGCATTGACCGTTGGAATGGCTAATCAATCAGCTAGTCAAGGCTCATACAACATCATACTTTAGGTGTGTAGAAGACCAACCTCATTGGCTACACAAAGCTTCCATGAGATATTCTAACATTTATGTTGCACTTGACTGCTTGAGAGACTGATCTGATCTGATAATCAAGGCTCAAGTCGCAAATTTATCAATGACTCGGCTATCCTTTCTGTTGGCCATAGCTGGTCAATATCTCTTAGTCAAGGCCTATGTCATAGTATCCTACTCAGGAGGCTGATCCATCATCTGGTCAAGACGGACATCTGACTCGAAAGTTTGAAATGGTCATTCAAAAAGGTAGCCAAGGCTTAAGTTAGACTCTACTAGTGTTGGATCAGCACTAAAACTTGGACTTCGGTACCAAACTTAGTTACGGATAACTCATAGTGACGGGCATTTCGATTCACTTTACTGTTTAAGTGAATTGATTCCTTTGATTTGTTTAGAGTCTGGCGTATGTGAAAAGTTTTCTCTCTGATTTCATCACAAATGTATAATTTAATAATCTGTACATTATGTAGATATGCACAATATGTATGTATATAATTAATATCATTGTTTATTATTAATAGGTACGTAATTATATAGAAATTGGTATCTAACTATATATTTTACACATATCGTATGCCATTGTCCAGTTTCTCTACTCAAAGCTTTATTACACATTTAAGATGCATAATTAAAATAAGGCATTTTGTTACAGAATCACGAGTGAATGAGAATGTGCAACTCGTAATGATTCATTCACAGATCAAATGAGTGAGAATCATCAGACTGATTCTCGGGTAGCGACTCGTTCACAAATCAAATGAGTCGAGACTCGTGAGTCAGGCGCTTCTTGCGCATGTAGTTTAAAAATCTACAAGTGAAGAGGAAAACATTGATGGCATCTTGCAGGACATGCGTATGCTTTAGCATTCCCATTGAGCTCCACTGAGATGATTTGTTTGTGCTCGTGAATCGGTTCATATGATTCACCAAAAAGAGTCGTTCAAAATGAACGAATTGTTCGTGAATCGCCCATCAGTAGTAACTCAAGCTGACTGGACTCCACTCGCCCCGTCAGAGGCGATACAAGTGCCACATGACCACCCCATTGAAATTTCAAGCTCCATGATATATGCATATTATAACAAGAGCCCATTCCCCTTGGAATTTTGAGCATGATGACATATGCATATTGTAACGAGGAGTCCTTGGGGTCCCCATGGCATTTCTAGCATGCAAATGTTACTCCAAAGAGCGAAACGGACAGACCACTTCACCGTCTACACTCATCAGCTAATCAAAACTTGCACCACAATTTACCATGTGGAATTATTTTTATATTAGTTAGTCACAACCCTAGTTTTACTTTATTGTGTGGAAGGTCAATTTCATCAGGTAGTCCAAGGATTATGTAACCAAAGTCATGACTGGTGAACTGAGCTCATAAACTGAACTCAAGCTTTATTTGACAGGCTTTGTCCATCCAAGGCTTAAGCCTCATTTTAGTAAGTGGAAGGCACATCTCATCTGTTAGTCATGTCGTAAGTGACATTTCACTGCTTCATCAGCTGACCTCATCGGGTAGTCCAGGCTTAGGTGACTCTGCAGTCTTTGAGACGCACACTGGACTGTTTCACAGTCTACCCTCATCATTTAGTTCAGTTTAAAGTCAATGGAGACTAATGTTCAGTATTATTCAGGACTCATAATGTGGATGGCTGGTATCATTCTTTTAAAACTATTTAAGTCAGGGTTAACTTTTTGGAAGATTTATCCAAATATTTAAGCAAGGTTTATGGCCTAATTCATTGCTTGAAAATGTTATCTCAGGGTGTATGATACATGTTACTACTTGATATGCTGATCTCACCAGTTAGTCCACGCTTAATCACCATTAAGTCAGGCTTGAAGAGGTGATTTGCTGGCTGGTGGGCTGCTCTCATCACGATTATCTTGTCAGCTAAAGTCAGGTTTTCATGACTGGGAAGATCTCCCAGGTTATTCACAGCTAAATTTAGAATTTACAATGTAGAAGGCCGATTTCATCACTTAATCAAGATGCAAATCGCACTTTGTGGAAGATCTAGGCCCACAGCAGAATGTATTGCTTGGATGTTATCAGGGACTGAAGTTACATATTACTGTTTGGAAGGCTGACCTCGTCAGTGTTTGACTGGGAGACAGACACCAGACGTCTAGTCAGAGGGGATGTCAAACTTAACCACTGCAGTTGCTGATCTCGATGTTTGATGATGTCAGATAACACAACTAGAAATCACAGCGAGAGTCAAATTAGCACAGTATAGTTTCACATTTTCAAAGCATTGCAAGCTCACCTAATTTTTCAAACAACTAATAAAATGCTCACCTTATCTGCTCACTTCTCAAAGGTATATTCCACCCAAAAATTAAATTTTTTTTATATGTTACATATCCTATGTACAAGAAAAAATTTTAATCTCATGTTTTCTTGGAGAAAGTACATAAGAGAAATTCTTATGAACAGGATCAATAGATTACACTGCACAGTGTTGTAAAAAACACCCATGGTGCACAATCTCACGTTACCCCATGTCACATGATCCATATCTTTTATACGTTTGCTAGCTCAAAACGAAGGCATTTTTGCCAAAATGTTGTTAAATAGTTACTTACACAACTCTCAGCCTGCATGTCAACAGGAAACTCAAAGAGTCATGGGAAAGACGTTCTGAATTGAAAACAGGACTCTTGACCAATGAATGAACGGGGAAGGTGGGTCTTCAAGTCAGACAGTTCCATCTTGTCCACCTTTGGCTTTACTTTTTGCGTATGTGTTGAGAGTTATGGAAGTAACTATTTAACAGCATTTTATCAAAAATGCTTTTGTTTTGCTTGTTTTGAGCTAGTGGCTGTAGAAAATGTGAAATATGCGACATGAGCACCGTAAAATGTTTTCTTCTTTTATACATGGAATGCTTTTCACAGCATTTGCCACTGGTCATCTATCAATCTCGTTTATGAAAATCTCTAATGTATTTTCTCTAAGAAAACATGAAACGCAATTTTCTTCTTGGTTACCCCTACAAAGTACATGGGGTATGTAAAATCTTTTATTTTTGGATGGAGTGTACCTTTAACATATTACGGGCACTCTACCCGACAGACTAACCCTCTTAGCTTTGAGAGGTACCACAATTCCACTAGCAGACAAGGGGCTGTCACAACTGCCACTGATACTATTCAGTCTATGAAGTTTTATCTTTTATGAAAAAAATAAAAAGAGTGTTGAAGAAGTCTCTTTTCAACCTCCAGCTGAGCAGCGCTGTGGTGCCAAGAAGACACAAATAAAGAGACAGCACACTTTTAGCAATGGCAGTCTGCCGGATTAGACCTGATTGTCATACGTTGGTTAAGCACAGAGGAAAACCAGGAAAAGGAACGAAAGGCAGATGTGAAGAGTGGCAGCGTAAGGTCTTAAGGCATCCTACAGCACGCCTGTTTGTCATGTGCTCGAAACACACCAAACCGACATCTCCATACTGGGTGAGGTGATGCCGTCAGAGTGAAGCAATAAGGACACAAGTGCACCATGAGCCACAGATCGTGCAGCCACAGCAGCCATGCTTTGCGCAGAAGGAAACGACAACTAAACTAGAGGCAGGCAACACGGATACATTCATGTCGAAAATGATTATATATCTGACGGACAGAAGATCAGGCCATGTTACAATTATTTACAGACGTTTTTACAGAAGTGACTCACTCACAGTCACACAGTTGGGGCAGAAGTTGCCGCCTTGGTGTTTAAAATTCAACGCCTTAGCCACTGTGCCACACCACCTGCTGCTTAAAGGCATACAGATGTCATTGGGCACAGCAACCCTCTGGTTTGTTTCTACACTTTTGTTAACAAGAGGAAAAAAAAATAAGATGACTGGTGAGCGTCGCTTTCTGCATAAACTTGGGCTTTCGTGGTTACATTCAGTGCAATTGAGGAAAGGCAGCGGGTTTGAAAAACTGAAATCCCATCTTCTACCAACACTGCACCCCCTAGATGAGATGTGTGGGCATCAAGAAGTGTTTCTCTAGCCTGACTAGTTGGACCTAAACCCACCCATAGCAGTCTGGTCACTTCTAACTGGGAACATCACTTAAGCCCCTGGTGCTGGTTTCAGTGCTTTGGGTTGTTTTTGTTGATTTCTTGGTATTGTATTGTTCAGTCTCATCCCCTTTGTCTTGGGAGGTCTTTGGTAGCCTGTGATGGACTGACGCCCTGTACAGGTGTTGTTCCTGCCTGCCGCCCCATGCTTGCTTGGACAGACTCCAGCTATCCTCACAATAGATAGATGGATGGTCTTTGGTAGTGAAACATTAAACCAGGCTAACCAGCAACTTCCTCCTGCCCTGCTTAGGGAATCCCCTCACACTCCCAAGACACTTGAGTGATGGACCCCCCCCCCGCCCCCCTTTTCTCTCCATGCCTAGAAGGATCCTCATAACTACATGTATAAAGTGCCCTCCTCTAAGCCCCTCACCCTGCCACAGACCGTCAGCGACTCTAAAAAGGGAAGCTTATTTCAGCCGTTCAGATTTCTTCATCCAGGGCTTGTGACCATAGCTGGGGTTGAGGCGGTTATGAGAATGACACATTGGGTGACCATGACAAGCCGTTTCTGCCTCCCACCCTGACCTACATCTTATTGTGTCACAGCATTTAACCTTAATGCAGTCAATTCGATTTTTTTTTTTGTCATTCAGTGGCCCAAAAAATTCAAATGGGAAAGTAAAAAATTTAATTTAATCGATATATACATAAAATGCTAAGGGCTGTGTTTGTCTGTCACACGATTACTCATGAACCACTGGGGCTTACAACCGCGGTCCGTAGTCTTAATCAAAAGCTTATGACCTGATTGTGGCAGGCGAGTCTCAACATTTCGCTGATGGCAACCCCCTAAAAGTTATCAGAGTTTGCGTCTTTCTTATGGCAAACTGCATAGAAGGGTCCAGCGGCAGGCCTCCTCAGCGATGTGATTTAGTAGCACAATTGCATTGCACGTTTATGCCACTTGGGTTATTCATCAAACCCTCCTTAAACCCTAATATTAACACAGTGTAACTGGACATATCATGTAACATCACTGGACATATAATCCAAAGCGATGTCCTCCTCAACAGAGTGGAGCTCTGGAGGTCTGCTGCTAGACTCTATTGAACTGCATAGGAGCAGGTGACATGGCAGAGAGAGAAAAAGAAGAGCAGTGACATCTGCTGGGCATAAAATAAATTGCAGAAACTGCTTACATAAAAGGAACGAAAAAGAATGACAGCTCCAGAATTGACTGCGTGCAGAGCATGAAGTAAATCGTGGAAGCAGATGCACAAACAGGTGACGCAACCCTCAAACTGAACGTCAAGCCAAACACAGGAGGCGCTTCATTAACAAACTCACAATTACTTGTGACCCACTGGGGCTAAAACTGTGACCTTGGTCTTAATCGAAAGCTTACAACGTGATACATGCTGGTGAGGTTAGACATTGGGTTAGCATGGCTTCACGTCAAAACAACATCCACACTACTTTAACATCCTCACATCTGTGTGTGCTTGAAGAGCAGAAGTTAGAAGGGCTACATCCGCGATGTGCTCTCTTTTTCCACACTGGAGAATAAGGAATGCTTAGCCAAAATCAAAATGTTCTGCATGCTCTGTATGAACCCACCTTTATTTGAGGACCAAAGGTCTGCGTCTTTTTTAGTTATAAATAAAAACAAAATAAAAGAATGAATGGGCATAGTGCACACGATTGTCTTTCAGTGTCAAGGTGTTGGCGGAATTAGGCATGCAGTGAAAGTGTGACACAAGTTGAGGCTCTGTCACTTGATATGTCACTCTTGTATCTGGTCCCTCTGGCAAATTCAACATTAAACAGCGGGCCATTTGCCAGTCTAACAATGTTACCTACTGCACTTCTTGTGAGAATCGTCCAGCCATCTACGTAGGTGACACAGGGAGACGGCAACCAGACGGTTTCAGGAAGCCTCTCTGCTCTCTGTGTTTGTGTTCTTTCACAGGGCTTTGAAGACACTTTTCAAAGAAAAACAGAAGAAGTTAAACTCATTCTCAGCCTTTCTCCATCTCAACTTTTTAATCTCTCCCTTCATTTTCTCTAATGGCAGCCTTTTCTCACCCACTCCCATGTTTTCTCTTTTCTGGCTTTATTTCCTCCTATTGTTACCTGCTCTTTCCTTTTCAGTTGCATACCTAATGAAGACTTTACAGCCGATATGTTGTGGTATTTTACCTTCTTTTTTCCTTTTCAGTGTAACCGCTAACATTTATTTCCTTTGCAGATGCACGCAAAGTTCAAACCAGAAAGCATGCCAGCTCCCCCATCTTAGATAACAGCATTGTCAAACCTGCCAGTCTTTCATATTTTAAAACTTGCACCATTTACATGTTAAAATTAAGAAGGGCAAGACAACTAACAACACCTTTAGATTGTTGAGAACGATCGTACATTTCATAAATCTTTCGCCTAACATCCATAAAGACAGGCTGAAGTTATCATTTTGCCTGTCTAATGGATTTTTTCCACAACTAAGCAGTCCCAATAGAAGGCCATAATGAATATGCGAGTGTCTTACATTGCTCATTTCTAAACAACTTAATTAATTATACCCACAGCACTCCACTTATTATGAATACATAATGTCTGTTGGGCAGCAAGTCTTCCTGGATGGACACTCTGTGAAGAAATGTCACTGCGGTGGAACGTCCAGCACATTCATGCACTGAAACAGCTTACAGAATCACAGCAATGGAAAAAGTTAGTTAAGGACCTTGCTGTTATAGTTCTGCCTTTACGGTTGGAGAAGCAATACGGCAATGTTGATGACGGCTTGTAGGACACGACGATGATGGCGATGGCTAGTAGGACATGATGAGGACTGTTTGTAGGAAACAACGATGAAGATGACTGCCTGTAGGAGACAGCGATTCTGGTGGCTTGTAGGATACGATGATGATGGCAACTGCTTATATACAATGATGTTTTTGCCTGCACTCTTCATTTTTGTCTTGATAGCCCTTAGATGGTTTGGGCCCCCCAGCCCCACGCTTTACATTTTCAGCCAACATCCAACACCCTGACACTAGTGTGTGAATGGTGTGACCACTCCTGCCCCATCCGGGGGAGACTCCTCTGTGAGTAACAATGCAATGAAGATCGGCACACAAACACCAGACAGCTACGTACAAAACGAGTGCAGAATGTGTGGCATGCGGTGCTTTCAGAGGCGTGTGTGGAGGTGCGCTGTCGTTAGCAGGATAACAGCGATTCAGTGTGATTTGGGCATCCACACTTTCAAGAAACCTGCACTAAAACATCTACTTTAGCTCAATCTTGGAGTTATTATATAGTAAATTAAAAAGAGACTGAATATCTGCTTTGTAATTTTCAGGTCCCCTTGAACTGCGTTCAGTATCCGTTATCAGGCTTTTGCCCCTTCCTTTGTGTGTTGGTTGTCCGGGTTTAAGTGAGCACTTTTGTGAGTCTCAAGTGCAATTAAATAAACTGGACTGCAAAATGTCAGATACAGTTGGGTGAATAAAGAACACACTAAGTTAGCTGGACAAAAATAACAGGGAGCAAGGAAGAGAAGATCAGAAAGAAACAAAAACTGGAAGAGACAAAAGTCATATGGGAGATGAGCAAAGGGAACACGGGAGCTGGGAAGACATAGAGATAAGGCTGAGCAAATGAAACAGGAATCATGGGACACATGAAAGAAGCGGTCAAAAATAAAGCAAACAAATCAAAAGGGAAAAGAGCAAGACAAAGGTAACAGTCGAAAATGAACAAAGCTACAGTTAAGATTAAAAAATGAGTGGTGGGCTGCCAGAGAATCAGATGGCAAGGTGTTTGAACTCTGGTTAGTCATAATTACAGTATAATCAGGATCAAAAAAATATATCATTTTCAAATTTGATATAAAGTACACCTACTATATATTTTTGACTATTAAAACTGATAATTACAGACATCTACAATTCAGTATTGATGAGTTAGAATTTGAATTAGAGATATCATGAATGTGCTCTGTGACGTACATCCTCTTATCTGCAATCCCATTCTGACAAGCAAAAACTCAAGCGATATCTTCATTTCATTCTGACAAGCTAAAATGGCATTATAAATACCCAGAATTACCACTGAGATATTTTAGATTCAAAGATGTTAAAGCTACCAAAAAGACCAAAAGTTAATGTAGATGTATCTGTCCATCTACAGTATCTATCTATCTGCATATCTAATTATATTCTTTTAAGTCTGAATCGCATAATTAGCTGGTTACCTGCCAGGTAACACTTGTGGTTGATATTCATAGTCAGACACATAAGGACTCTTGAAAATCTTATGCATACTCCCAACCAAGAGATGGCGCACTTGCTGACACCTTTTCATCTATACACCTAACAGAGAACCACTGAAAGAGCACTGACATCACTTCCTGTTAAAACCAGGAAGTCCTGCCTCTTTCACCTCCACCACTATGTAAAGGAAGAGACAACCCGGAAGTCAGAGTTCAGCTGAGGACCTGCGTCGGTGAGAGACACTACTGCTCAACAGAAGTGCTTATATTTATCGACAGTCCACCAATACTTATATCATTCTCTTCGATTCTGTTTTGATTTTCCATCTATTAAACGAGCATTGATTTGGAGACTTTCCTAATCTTTACCTTCTCCAATCGTCTAGTTTATATACGAGGGACGTTCAAAAAGTTTCCGCACTTTTATATTTTTGTTAGAAACAGTGAAGGCAGGAGGAGTAGTAATTGGTCGTTTCTGAGAGTGTCATGTAACTGGGAAATTGCATCACAAAGGAAGGTGACTACGTAGAAAAATGGTGTCATTTGTTTTTGAAATTCTTAATAAATAGAATTAAAAAAGTACAGAAACTTTTTGAACGTCGCTTGTATCTGTATATAGATATACATATATGACATGGTCGAGAAAGGCAGCTGCCTGTGATGTCTGAAGTATTATATACACATATATATTAGAGTGGTCCACAAACTAATGCAATGAGTTGATATTTGTAGAATCATTTCTCCACAAGACCTGTTTATGTCCAATTTTTATAGTTGGCTAGGCTGTAAACTTTCAGCCCAGTTGTGAAACATTTCCAGGTCACTCCATTCTGAACACTCTATTTGTATTACTACTATTAACGTATTCTTTCATGGGTTTTTTAACTGGCTAAGCCATTAGTAAACAATTAAAAAAAGAAACAGAGAACATTCTAGTACTAAGACTTTCCAGAACATTCCTGTAGTAAGTGGAAGCTTCCAGAACATTCTAGTATTAAGTAGGATTTTAAAGATCATTCTAGAAGTAAGTAGGTGTTTCTATTTTAGCCCTTTTTGTTGACAGTGTCCCAACCAAAATAAAGATGTTGCAAATCCTGCTGGGATTGCCATTACTAGACATTCCTCAACGTCTGATGCCCTATTTGGACAGGATTAGTTGTGCGCCATGAGGTGGTGTAAAGTAATTTTTACCAGGGAACGTTAGCAGTTTTTGTCCTATCTAAACAACATGTCAGTAATTTTTCATGGACTGCATGTACAGCTCAGTAAAAATCACGGAGACAGTTACCTTCTTTGAAAAGTCCGTAAAAAATAAGCCCAGGTAAAATTCTGTCATTTGAGCAATTCAAATAGGACTAAAGTTATATTGATCATCTGGTAATTATTACTTTACCAGTTGCCTGAAGTGGGAAACACAAACTCTTGGTGTACTCCTTGTTTTGCATGCTGAATAAGGGGGGGTGTAGTGTTGTATCCCCTCAGAGCTCTGTTGGCGTGCTGATAAGCACAATTTATATATAAAAGTGGGTGCGTGCAGTGCTGTCCCCCTTGGAGGTGCAAACGGACACACTGTTCTTATAAATAAAGGTTACTAGTGTGGCCTTAACTGACTATACCTTAACTAAAGGGAATGGGGAAATTCTGGGACAGAGTAACGCACTGCTGGGAAATCACTGAGTTTGCACGGCCTCCTGGTGTAAAAACTAATCCTATCTGAATAGAGCTTAAAAATGACAGCAGTCCTCCAGTAATTATTACTTTACCTCACCTCCTGGTGTTAAACTAATCCTGTCCGAATAGAGCTTAAAGCTGGGAAATGAATGTGAACAGCTGAAGTTGGAGGATCTGGTAACAGAAAGAACAGCAGATTTTCCGAACCTTCGGCACGCATGAGGATAGTGAATGACACAGCTGAAAAAGGAATACGTCTCATCGAAAAGTACAACAACAAACTGACAAAGGACGAGGGACAGAAACAGTTTATTCTTCAACTGGTCGCAGACTCTCGCAAAAAAGTTCCCAACTTTGTCAAAGACAACGCTAATGTTGTAGACCGTCAAGTGTGGAGCAAAACTGCCAAATGGTGTGACCTCTAAATGGAGTTTATAACAAACATTCAACATTTTAATGAGCATGAATATGATAAAGAATAAAGCCAGCCTTGTGGAGAACTTGAAACTGTTAGTTTTTTTTGGACCACCCTAATATATATATATTTATATTATACACATACACTAGCATTACCTGGACGAAAAAGTGGAAAGGTAGAAATGTAACAAGAACAGTACAGTGGAGCCTTGGATTGCGAGTAACTTGGTCTGCGAGTGTATTGCAAGACGAGCAAAAAATTTGATATGTCTTCAAAATTTTTTTGTTGTTATAAATTGATCTATTTGTATGGAATGATTACAATAAAATTAATAAATAAAATTAAAAAAAAAAAAATGTTAGTACATTTTGACTTGATGAATAAGTGAGGTCTTGCAATACGAGTAGCATGCATACGCTTCATCTGCTGAGCCTCACGTGATCACAACTTCTCTCACTCACTCACTCACTGCGGGATTGTGCCTCACTTGTATAGTCAACATCCGTGCTAGCATATACTGTTAGTGTGTGCGAAAATGGCCCCCATAAAGAAAAAGGTTGAAAAGGAAGGTGATACGAAGAAGGAGATGATTACAGTGGAAGTTAAGAAGGAAATCATTGAGAAGCACAAATGAGGTATGCGAGTGGCCGACATTGCAAGATTTTATAACAAGTCTACGTCGATGATTTGCACGATATTAAAGAAGAGATAAGAAATAAGGGGGCTAGATGCAGCAAAAGGAGTCACAAGAGTACCACAGTAACGGCCACGTGTTCTGGAAGATGTAGAAAAGTTGTTTCTCGTGTGATTCCGTGAGTTGTAGTGAAAGTTGTCCTACACAATAATCCTCCTCCTCTCTCGTCGCCCTCACACCAGCCACGATTCTTTTCAAAGGTAAAGTGCAGGTTATTTTGTTTTATGTATATTTACTTTATATTTTGCATTAATCAATTTTATATAAATATTTGTGGGTTGTGAAATGAATTATCTGAGTTTCCGTTATTTCTTATGGGGAAATTCGCTTTGATATACGAGTGCCTTGGATTATTTTACAAGCACATTTCTGGAATGAATTATGCTCACAATCCAAGGTTCCACTGTAATTACAACTTTATCCCCCTTACATATCATACGTTTAGTACTTAACTATTGTTAGTAGCCTTCTTTATACACATTATTATTGATTTTTCCTTCTCCCACATTGTAATAAATAACTCCAAAGACAATATGGCCGCACGTAGGGCCATAACACAGTTAACAGGCAGGAATCGACCTCCAATTGGGCAGTAGAAAGGTAAGCATGCTCACCTTCACTGTTCCTCTGTTGATGGACCACGCCGTGGTATTCCCTGCCATTTGCTCCAACCCCGATGGCTCCCTGGCATACTGACTGCACAGAGCAGTGGTTGAGTTGAACAGAGATGGAACCAGAAGATGAATCGTAAAACAAAACTAGCCAAGGTCAAAACCGGAAAGGCAACATTTAGTAGACACGGCCCAGGATGCCGGTGTCCATGAAAAAGGGTCAAAAAAACGGTGCCGCTTGTATCATTATAAGAATGCCGATAAATAATAATGATGTTAAGAAATGATTCAAAATAATTGTTAAGCTTATGACAGTGATGATGTGATGGACATAATGATTAAGAAATCAACTTTGCTGAAACAAATATAAAAATACAAATTAAACACAGAAATGTCTTCCAAAATCTCAGAATCCTAGCAATGTCCAGCTGCTGCCTGCATGTTCTGCTGGGGTCAACATGAGATTTTCTGCACAGACAACTTCAGTTCTTCCTCCCAAATCCCAAAGATGCGCTTGTTAGGTCTGAGAAAGTTCCGATGGAGACTGATGGCTGATGGTCCGCTTAATTTGGTGACAAACTCCACGCATTTACCGTTCCTAACGTGTGTATCACCTGTGCCCATGTGTCCTTAATCACTTTAAATTTGAAATCTTCTGTCCACTGTACTTACAGCCTTCATAATAATTATGGCAGGAAGAAAGACGCTTTAATGGCGTCCACCCAATCAGTGTGTGTGTATTTGATTTGACCGACTTGCACCGTATGAGTCCTGAGTGTAACTTGCAGATAAAGGAAGTGGGATTTAATGGCACAAATTAAAATGAAAGAGCAAATCAAATAATGAGCTCGGAAGCCCTACAGATTATGGCAGCTGCCCTAATGGTGTCGTCTTCTCCGGTCAATGCTGGGAATTTTTTTTTTTTTTTTAAAGAAGACTCCCACTAAGCCCAAAAATATTGATGACATGGGGATGCCCACATTTTCTGCATAAAGTTTGCAATTAAGTGAAAAATAACTCCACTTTCATGGAGGTTGGCTGGAAGAGTTAAGCAGATAAAGTAGGATTTGATGCAAAGTCCTCACTCGCACAAAAAACAGCATTTGTTTGCCCCCACGCTAACAGTGGCATTACATTCAATCAACAAAGCAGCAAAACAGCAAGAGTGCGGGAGTCAGGGATCGATGGCACTGTGCCCGGCTTGGAATGTTGTGAAGGAAGCAGTCATCTACAAAAGAAAGTGCAGCACCAAGGGTTGCAGAGAACACCATCCGTCATAGCTCTGGGGGTCCCAGGTTGGCAGAGGCAGAGACGGCCCAGGCCTGGTCATTCCCATTCTCAGCACAGCTTGGCCATTTATCTCAATCTGGAATTTGCCAGCGAGCCCTAAACCTCAAAGAGCATCCCTCACAGTCGGTGTTTCATGGACTCACAACAGGATGATCCCACTAGTCCTAT